>NW_017617471.1:910000-1530000 GCF_001879475.1 Ipomoea nil
TTTCAATAATGTGTAAATATAATCGATGATATTAAGTTTTTTTTAATGAATAAATTGTTATATATCTAGACAAAAAAATATATCTTCCATACAAATGAATAAGGATACCAATTCATTTCTATAACTGAGTTGTTAGAGAACGAGCACATTTTCCTAATTTATGAAAATTCTAAACAATGATAAATAAAATCTTCAAAGTTATAGCATTGTATGCGTACATCTAGACATTAGCTATTAGTTTGAGCAATTATTTGCACAAATTCAAGCAATGATAACATCAAAATATATAAACGATCCAAACCATATATTTAATTGCACTATATAATATTTGATGTTCTAATTTAAATAATTATATATCGATTCATATATTCTTAATATATTACAACAAATCCATTCCGTGCATCGCACGGGTGCAAATACTAGTATATATATAATAAAAAAAAATAGGCCGAGCCAATCGGGTTAACTCGACCGAAATGGACGAGTTAACTCGACTAACTTAGACGCTAGGCGGCCAAATCGGCCAAGTTAGGCGCTAGGCGGACGCCTAGGCGGCCGGTAACCTAGGCGGGCGCCTAGAGAGGAAATCGCCACGGTCTAGAGGCGCCTAACACCTAGACCGATATATATATATATATATATATATATATATATATATATATATATATATATATATATATATATATATATATATATATATATATATATATAGGGACGCACTCAGGTGCGAATAAGTGCCCAGGAAGGAAATGCGAATGAATCAGCGCGTGACACGTGTCCAGATCTAATAACTTAAAAAAAAATGCGGTGGCATTTTCGTAAATAATTGAACATCGAAGTGCAAGTAAAATCTCTTATAAGTGCACCTATTTTCACCTATAAGTGCATGTAATTTTGCCTTGTTAGCATTCACTTTCCGCAACCATTCATGCACCTGGGTGTGCTTATAACTATATGTGCAACTATTTATAACTATAGGTGCAACTACTTATAACTATATGTGCACCTACTTTCACATATAAGTGCATGTAATTTTGTCTTGTTAACATTCATTGATCTGAGTTCAGCGGGTAGTAATACTCCTGAAAACCACTCGCAAACATTCATACACCTAGATGCAACTACTTATACCTATGTGTGCAACTACTTAGAACTATAGGTGCAACTAGTTAGAACTATAAGTGCAACTAAGTATTGATGCTCAGTGTAAATTTTACTTGCACCTATAATACATTTTACATGCACTTGTAATACATTTTACTTGCACTTCAATGTTCAATTATTTACGAAAATGCCACCGCGTTTTTTAAAAAAATCAGTGTTTCTCATCCATTTCGCGCCTGGGCGAGCCGTTCGCACCCGAGTGCAACTCTCTCTCTCTCTCTCTCTCTCTCTATATATATATATATACACACACACACACACACACACAAACTAATTCTTGACATATACACATAGTCATACATAATGCGTAATAATAACAAATACACATGGATGAGATCTGTGTGGAAATTTGTTCAAAGTGCGAACATACGATTTAATCTGAGTCGTTGATCAAATCTAGTTCAAACGCTCAAATCAATAAAAAAAAAATTTTTAAAAAAAAAGAAGACATTATATGAAAGGAAACCATGCACCTTAACCTTAAAAATTAAAATGACGCACTTTTAAGTATATAAACCATGCACCTTAAGTTTCAACCACTGACACACCTTAAACACACAAACCACGCACCTTAAGATCGAAGTAAAGCCACGCACCTAAAACTTTAGACCGATGCACCTTAAGTTTTAACAAAAACGCACCTTAAGTTCTCAACTGAAGAACTGATGCATCTTAAATACATAAATCATGCACCTTAAGAAGGAAAACCATGCACCTTAAGAAGCCCAACCACACACTTTAAGTTTGATCGAACTAAATGCAAAAAGACCAAATTGCCACTATAATTTTTTTTTACATCTGTGTTCAATCTGGACGGTCCTTTTTAGCTAGATTAACGACTATCATTCAACTCCATCTTTCACCTGAGCACAGTATCCACATGCGATCTCTTATATATATATATTGGGATTACTTAAGAATATGAGCCAAATTAAGATATTGAAAGGATGCCTATTTTGAATGGAACTGCAAGTTCCATATTTAATTCATGGATAATGACATTTTTTTTTCTTCCTCATTTTTTATTCCATTATTTAAAAGTAAGGAATGAAAATGATAATATGTTCTATAAGGGTCGCATTCAGGTGCAAATCGGTGTCCAGGAGAAAAATGTGAACCAATCAGTGCACGCCATATGTCAGCATTCATTGATAGGGTGCACCTACTTTCACCTACAAGTGCACTTACTTTCGCCTGCAAGTGCATGTAGTTTTTACTTGCATTTATTGATCAGGTGCACCTACTTTCGCCCGCAAGTGCATGTAATTTTGCCTTGTTAACATTTATTTATCTAAGTTCGAGTTCAGCGGGTAGTAGTACCCGTGAAAACCACCCACAAACATTCATGCACCTAGGTGCAACTACTTATAACTATAGGTCACTTAGTATTGATGCGCAATGCAAATTTTACTTGCACCTATAATACATTTTACATGCACGTGTAATACATTTTACTTGTACTTCGATGTTCAATTATTTACAAAAATGTTACCATTTTTTTTTAAATCAGTGTTTCTCATCCATTAGATCTGGATACGTGGACGAATATCAGACATTCACATATTCGCACCTGGGCGCGCGCTCCATTCGCACCAGAGTGCAATTCTGTTTTATAATTACTTAAGTATTTGAATTCAATGGTACAAAAAATAATAAAAGTTGACAAATAAACATGATAATGAGTATCAAATCTCATTGTAGGATACAAAAGTCTCAATTAAACACAAGTTGAATTCATACAACATAAGGGTCCAATATAGACTAAACGGAAGTCTAGCCGTCTAGGGGTTCAAGTGAAAATACGAGGAGTTCATGAAAACCATACAGAAAGCTAGAACAAGTGTTCATGGAGAGTAGGCTTCAAATAATCATAAACAGCTGACCACCCTGCCTGGGTCGGGTGACTGCCGTCCCAAAAGAAGGCCGCGTTTGGATCACTGCACATCGTGTACATCTTCACCCCATTCTTGTCCACACTGGAGCATTCGTATCCCTTGCTTACTCCCACGCAGCATGGCTTCATTGGCGTCTCGAATCTCCTACTACCTTCTGCATATTCTCACACCATTCGGAAATATTAAGGTTAATTAGGAAAGAAGTTTGCTAACATTCTAACAATTACTAGAGCTATATATTAAGGTTAGGAAGAAGCATATATGCAATGTAATGAATTGAATTACCTTGCCGGAGTTTCTTTTGCTTGATGATGGTGATGAAGGGACTATAGAGGTCGAGGATGAAGTATGGGGAGCCGGGGGTCTGGCTGTTCAGCCGCGCCACCATTTTCTGCAACATCGAGTTGTGCAGCATGGCACCCTCGTTCAGGCTGTCGTTGCACTGTTGGAAAGATGAATGGGCAGTGATAGTGGGAAGACAACCAAAGGGTTGCATAGACGAGACACTCACTTTCTTGACTCCCATGTTGTGGAGGCGCTTCATGTTTGTAGCTATTTGGTTTACCACTCTTTTGGTGTATGCCGGTAGACCCTATTCACAATTCAATATATAAGTTTTATATACAAATTAACTTCAAAAGAAATACGTGACCAAGAAACTCGTAAGCACTACTTAAGAGTATGCACGGATAATTCCGCCTGGTGATCTTAATTAGTTTAGTCGACAAAGGATCACCAAGCAATAAAGGCTGAACCCCAACCCTGGGAGGATGTAAATCATAGTGACTCAACTGAACATGAACCACAGAGGCTAGACGGGTGCTCACTGCGCACAAGGAACCCCCTCACTTTGAGAGGTTGCTCCCATACTGTCGCTGGCGAGACTCGATCCCTGGTCATTCTTCCAAAGTTTCACCTCTATGACCAGTTGAGCTACCCATGCGGGCCCAAGAGATAACAACCATGTGTGGATGGCTGGTTACAATGGGATGCAGTCTAGTTTCTTTGGTACATAATGCAAGATGGACTATGAGGCACCTTTAAGTTCGTATCATACTCAGACTACTCATTGATTGCTGGGCAAAGTGCTAGTCAGATTGATTTTTTCATACGAGAAGGGGTTTGAACTCATGAGTTTTATCATGAGATGAATTAAAAGGATGGTTTTAGTTAGCATACCTCTTTAGTGCCACCCATGAATCGATAGGCCGTATAGTCATTGCCACAAACGGTAAAAAAGGCCATGGAAGAGTGCAGGTCGGTGTTTGTATATACAGAATCATCAATCAGTTTCTGTAAAAACCCAATCTGTGTTGTCATGTTCAGTCCCGGAATGAGTGTATCAAACACGCCGGTGCCGCCAAATGCAAAGTTCATACCATATTGCAGCCGACGACGCTGAGCATACTTCATCCATCTGAACGGTGCCGGAGACTCCACTCCCAAGAATCTAGCTGTGTTCACACATGCAACAAATCACATCTAAAATGTAAATACAAAGAAAATGTGTGTTATGCCCACAATCACTTAAGTTCTGTTTGGTTCATAGGTTTAGCTATTAGGAATGAAAATCAAAATCATTGTTGTTGTTTGATTGACAGGAGTATAGAACATTACTATAAGATTGATTATCCCTTAATTAGAAAACCTATTCCCTTACTTTAAAAAAAAAAAAAAAAAAAAAAAAAAAAAAAAAAACTATATGCGAACTAAACTAATTTATCTTATTGATAAAAATTCGTGAGGTGATCTCACACAAGACTCACTCTAAAATTTTATGATTATCAAATCAAATATCAATAATTGGAATATCGGAAAGAAAAAAAAAAAAAAAGATTTTCATGCTAAAGAAAGTGGGTCAACACTCGTCATGTCACGAATTTGATATCTTTATCATATATTATCCTATCAATATCTTTATCATATATTCATCTTTTAGTCCCTACCAAAAAAAAAAAATATTCATCTTTTAGTTCCACTTACAAAATGACACAGACCAACCGACAGACAACTTATGTAATAGTGTTTGTTTGACCATAAAAGATAAGTGCTGACCGATATTTATTCTCAAATTTTAGTCTCTAAATTTTATTCCTTAATGTAAAGTACTTTGATAAACTACTCTAAATTTTATTCCTTAATGTAAAGTACTTTGATAAACTACTTTTTTTATATGAATTCCAATATAAATATTTATATTAATAAAAATAAAAATAAAAAATAAGAATATACATAATATTTTTCATAACTAAATAATGCAAGTTTTACAGCCACATATTAAAGAAAACAAACTTGTCACGGCATTTTAAAATACTGCACATATCTCAATTTCTACTCTATTTTTCATTTTTTTGTTTAAGTTACATATTCTGATTGATAAAAAAAAATTAACGAATAATATATTCTATCAATAAAAGCATGAAATATGACAAGACATCAATCATTATTCCATAGACATGGTCCACATTTGTGTGAACTAAAAATAATTTTTTTTAAATATATTAAAAATACATTATTTGTCTCCCAAGCACTTTATGCATATAGGGACTCTCCTATATGAAAGGTCATCAGATTCAGCCTCGACTGCTAAAAAAAAATTGTATAATAAATTACACATAATCTAATATAATACCAAATCATTTCACATTAGACATTAAAATATCATAATTTCGTAATTATCATATAAAAATCAAATCTTTTTAATGATTTTCAAGTTTTGACAATCAATCATCACTGCAGTGGATGCCATAACAGGAGAGAGCATAAATTAATAATACATACCAATATAATCAGGGAGGACACGGCCGTCGGAGAAGCGGCCGAAAGGCTTTCCGGGGAAAGTGATGCCATAAGGCTGCTTCCAAGAAAATGCCTCCAATTTCCGGTAGTTCCCGGTGTCAGAATACGAATCTCCGAACACAAACAGCTTGGTCGGTCGGAACCCATTTATTCCGTTCTTCTTGCTGTCATTATAGCCTGCATCAGAAGCATGAACACCGGCGGGATTGCCTGAAACCACAAACAGAAACAAAAACAGATGAATCTTTATATATTCTGGGATGAATTGGAAGAAGGAAAGAAAAGAACCATGGAGAAATACGCACCGATAGTGAGGAGAAAGATGAAGGAGAAGAAGGGAGGTTTAGAGAGCTTCATGTGAGGGATGGTGACTGGCCGGAGAGCTTTGAAGGTGGCCTGGGGAACTGGGGATGAAGAAGCAGTAGGAACTAGGAATCGCAGTATAGGGTCGGGCCTTAAGTTTGATATATATGGGTATCAACTATCAACTATCAGTGGCCCATTCCATTCACACTGAAAAATGTGTTAAGGGCATGACAAAATAAATACACAAATCTCTTTCCATTCACACTGAAAAATGTGTTAAGGGCATGACAAAATAAATACACAAATCTCTCTCCAATAGAAATGGCAATGGGGCGGGGGTCCCCGAGAGTTACTTGATTGAACCTTGTTGTCACCTAATTAGCGCATATGTTATCAACATATATTATATTGCAATTAGGTATCATAGTCTAATTATATTTATGGTGAGAGGCGGCGATCAAGAAATGCTTATTTGGACCTTCACTCTTAATTGGTTTCACAATTTTTATATGTGCCTTAATCTCTTCTCTCAAATACTGTTTACTACACCAGTGAACAAGTCTGTATAGGGCAAATTAAAACCTCTAACTAGACCGAAAGAAACCCACTTTAATTATCTTCAATCGTTATGCTGTGCAACCATATACACTATACATGGTGCACACGGTTGCACGGCATAATTTGTCAATTATCTCATTTACAAAGCATCTATATTAAGAATTGTATAATAAACTTTTTTATTGATTACATTAAGAATCCAACATTACTATATAAAATTAATGAAACTAAGAGTCATTGTCCCGTACTCCCCGCAGGCCTTGATACAAGTACGGGGATTCTCACGTTGTGTATAGAATCGCTCCAAATTATAGACCCAGACAAATACATTGTCTCTTTATCTGGGTAGTTTCCTTTCAAAGAAACTTGAAAAGATTTCTTCTCCTTCTTGCTATCGAATGACAAGACATTGGGAGAAACCTCAATGGAGAGACCCTTTAGTGCTTTGACTGTCGCCTTGTAAACTGCCGACGCTTTCCCAACGTTGGTGACAGTACGATGAAACACTCCATCAATCTTGGGATTGTTAGAAACGGTATTCAAGTTCAAATTGATAGTGGGATAGTTTAGTCCGTCTTCTCCATTTGTGTCTAGAATTCTCGAGCAGTCTTTGGTTGCGTTACCAGTGATTTGTCGTAAGTTGGAACTATTGTATCCAATTTTGCAGAGGAAGTTTATGTAGGCAGCTTCATCAATGTCGAAAACCAGGCCGGGATTTGTGGCTGTTGTCGGGTTAATCATTCCCGCTCCATATGCTAGCTCCACATCTACGTCCTTTACCCCTAGCGGTTTTGCTGAAATCGATACAATGTAAAATGTTGTTATAACGTCAACCTGAAAATGTTATTCTTAAAAAATAGGGAATAGTTAATGATAGCTAGCTAGACCTTTCAAGATGATATCAAAATTAATTCGTATAACCCGTCAACTCGTGCGGGTAAAAAATTGTAGGCCCTAACTCACATTACAACAAGGCAGTTTAGTACTGTTCTTGTAAGTTTTGACCTACTTTGACACTCTTACCTGTAGTCATCAAGGCTGACTTGATTGCAGCAGGTGACCAATCAGAATGGAAAGACTTAACATAGGCAGCTGCAGCTGAAACATGCGGACAAGACATAGATGTTCCCGGAAAAACGTTGTAGACGGAGGTTCTTGTATCATCTATGTCGCCACTTATAGAAGTCAATGGTGAAAATCCAGCCAATATGTTCAACCCCGGAGCTGAGATATCAGGCTATACATACACACACGTACATGACATAAAAGATCAAAATAAAATAAGAAATTTTGAACTCAAAACGAAGCTATTTTGCTTATGTCAAAGTTCTGACCTTTAGGAGATTGGGGGCTATATACTGGGGTCCTCTTGATGAAAAAGAAGCCATGAATGACCCATTGACCTTGACAATTTTTGTTCGGTGAATCACTGCCGTTGGTTGTCTGTAATTTATAATTTGATATATCATTTCTGAGTAGAATTTCAAGCAGTAAAAAAATCTCATGAAACTTACCTAGTAGAGTTGATATATGCTTCAATTTTATCACCAATTTCTGGGAATTTGACAACACTAGCTGGTATTCTAAAGGGAAATGCGTTTTGCACAGGACCTTCATCAGACATGATAATTCCTTTTGCACCCATGTCCTCTATAATATCATCTTGTCGGTTTTGAGTTACGCAATACAAAACTTTTGCTTTCACCTTACTCTCTTCAAGTGTACCCTCGTCACAATTTCTGTAACATAATGTTTCCCCATGCATTAATTTGGTCAAAAAGAATAAAACATTTACGGAGTATAATATTAACAAAATATTATCGTGTATGAAATAAATTGAGATTTAGAATTTCATACCTGCCTGAACCGTCATGTAATAAGCTTGCTAGTGTTCCACTTGTGAGTGGAAATGAACTGCTTTTAAATAAGCTGAGAGAAATTCCCTTAAAAAATTAAAAATGGATAAAAAAAATTGTTAATACTAAAATTATGCTTCACTCACTTGATCACACTTTCCTGATTTCATTTTTATCCACAATAGAGAGTGTTGCAAAAATCCAATTTAGACACTAGTCGGCCGCTTAGCGTATCACCATAATTGGTGGTGTACCCAAATGCTCTGTCAGGCCGGGGTGTGGGGGGCCCTTAGAGTTGGGGTTTAGCCTTTGGAAGAATAATTGGTGGTGTAGGCCGCCTAGGCGATGACAGTCTAGACTTCTTAGGCGCTGACTAGGCCTCCTTGGCACCGATTAGGCCGCCTAGGCACCGACTAAATCGCTAGTTTATGTATTGAGGGACTTACAGGGAATTTTCGTCCATCACCCAATTCAACTTCAGTCACCAAGTGTCGATCAGTGGAAGCGGCAGCCACCGTGAAGATCCACGGCGCGACATTTGTTACCGTCCCTCCAACCCCTCGATCTCCCTCGTTTCCGGCCGAGCAAGAAGTCAATATGCCCTTCTGCATGGCATGGAAGGAGCCGATTGCGACCGGATCCTCGTTGTAGGACGCCGGGTAGCCGCCTAGGGAGACCGACAATATGTCCACGCCGTCGGCAATGGCGGCGTCAAACGCCGCGAGGATGTCCACGTCCGCACACCCGACCTCGTTGCATGCCTTGTACATAGCTATCCGCGCCGCCGGCACTCCGCCGCGGGCTGTACCATTGAGCAGCCCGTAAAGGCTTGCGCCTCTGTGCAGTGAGCCGGCGACGGTGGAAGCGGTGTGCGTGCCGTGGCCTTCGAAGTCCGCCGGAGAACTCGACTGGTTATCGTTGTCAAGTAGGTTGAAGGCTTGGGCACCAATAACTTTACTGCAACCACATAGAAATTCATGTCCTAAATTAAATGTGTAATTTTATGTTAATTTAAATTTTTAGTTAAAACAAAACACATACTTATTGCACCGTGTAAAATTTAACCCGGTTTGACATCTACCCTTCCATTTTGCAGGAGGACGACCAATTCCCTTATCATTGAAGCTTGGTAAGTCAACATATATTCCTACCAACATAAAATAAAAAAGCAAAGGAATTCAACATCAAATGGTCAGAAAGTTGATCAAAAAAGTTCATTTCTAACCACAAACGTAATTTTTGACCATTATTTGATGGTAAAAAATCATGAGTTTTAATTTCCAATCGAGCTTATATTATTCAATTTTAATTTGTTTCTTACCAGAATCGATGAGGCCTACAATAATATCACTTTCTACTTGGAGGTTTCTCTTTACAGTTGTTGGCATTCCTAAGAAATCCCATGAATGCGTGGTATGAAGCTTTCGTTTAATGCTCTGAAACACCGACACAACTCCTCTTCTTTCTGCAATATTTAGTGAGAGGTAATGATTAATATGATCAGATCAACCAAAATGAAACAAAAAATTGTTGTAATATCATAAAAATGTTTGCTTTTGAGGACATATATATCCTCGTACCGGATAATGTTTTGGCTTCATGGGGCAGCAGCCATGCTGCCAAAGCATTAAAGCTTCTTCCATAGCTATGAATCTTGGACTGCGCTGCTATTCTCTCACTGGAATACAATTCAAAACCAAAGAAGAATTAATAAAATTATATTTTTAACTTCTTTATTTTATATAATGGAAATGGATAATTATTATGTTGTAGATTCGGAATATAATATTACTCTCCAATTGCCTGGAACAGAATGTTGTCATGCACAGCCGACAAAGAAACCTTGGATCCTCCCGCCGGCAATGCTCCCATATACACAACGTATGGCTAACACAGACGGTCAAAAATCAAAACTAAATGGTTAATTAACCAATTCTGTATAAATGTATATAGTGAAAGAATGATATTGATTAAGTGGGATTAAAAAAAAGAATATATATATGTAATACCTTTCTCTCATTGTGGCTTGAGGCATTGTGCAGTGCAAAAACTAGGCACAAATTGAAGAAGAAGAAGACGGAGTTATTCTGGTTAATCATTTTTGTCATACTTATGTCGGGATTGTCTCTCAATAAATAGAGGGGATAGCATTAAATTCCATATATTGGATGAATTTCATTGATTTGGAAGATAGTTATAAAACGTGCAGGAGGAAACTCTCATATCTTTGATTTATAAAAATGTGATATGAAAATGATTTGTTATTATTACGCATAATCTCCTACTGTGTGTATATGTCAAGAATTAGTATATGTATATATATATATATGTGAGCTCAAATGCAACAAGACCTTAATATGCAAACGCATTAATAGTGTTAAAAAATGCACTATAATAAAGTGCACCACAAAACGCACCACACATCCCCAATAAATACACCATATCTCCCACATCTAATTGTGCATTTCCGAATACTGTGTGGTGCGTTTATACATAGTAATATTGTGTTTTGTAGTGATGCGTACTTAATGGTACGTTTTAACGTGCAGTTGCACTGTATGCACCCTTAGATATGCAAAAATGCACCAATAGTGTTAAGAAATGCAGCCGTGCATTATATAGACCCAAATTAAGATATTGAAAATGACCCATATTTCGATTGGAACAGCATTATAAAGTTCCATATTTAATTCATGGATAATGTCATTTTTTTTTTCTTCCTCATTTTTAATTTCATTATTCAAAAGTAAGAGATGAAACTGGTAATATGTTATATAATTACTTAAGGATTTGAATTCAATGGTACATTGGTAATAAGATAATAAAAGTTCACAAACAAACATGATCGATAATGAGTATCAAATCGCATAATAGGATACAAAAGTCTGAATTACACACAACTTGAATTCATACAACAAAAGGGGCCAATATAGACTAAACCGAAGTCTAGGAGTTCATGAAAACCATGGTGAAAGCTAGAACAAGTGTTCATGGAGAGTAGGCTTCAAAGCATCATAAATAGCTGACCACCCTACCTGGGTCGGGTGAGCGCCGTCCCAAAAGAAGGCCGCGTTTGGATCACTGCACATTGTGTACATCTTCACCCCATTCTTGTCCACACTCGAGCAGTCGTATCCCTCGCTTACTCCCGCGCAGCACGGCTTCATTGGCGTCTCGAATCTCCTACTACCTCCTGCTTATTCACACCATTCGGAAATATTAAGGTTAGGAAGTTTGTGACATTTTAAGCACTTACTAGAGGTGTCAAATGGATGGATTAGCCCAAAGTCCAGTCCAATGTAGACTCATTTGGGCCAGATTGGGACGGACCACACTACTGGAAATTATGAAATTTCCGACCATCTGAAAGTGATCTTAAATCAAGTCGAAAGCCTTGTTCCGACCACTTTTGGTATCTGGAAAAACCTTTGTTGCTATTCCGATCACTTTTTGGTATCAACTTAATTTAAGATCACTTTTAGGTGGTCGGAAATTCCATAATTTCCTAGTGTCATTTGCTATAATGAGCAGACTATGACTACACTACTAGAAATTATGAAATTTCGACCAAGTGATTTTAAATCAAGTTGATACCAAAAAGTGGTCGAAAATAACAACAAAGGTTTTTCCGGATACCAAAAGTGGTCGGAACAAAGCTTTCGACTTGATTTAAGATCATTTTTAGGTGGTCAGAAATTCCATAACTTCTAGTAGTGCTAGCCCGTTTTAATGAATTGAAGCATGTGCTCCATTTCAACTTAAAAGTTTAAGCTAATAGTTGGATTGCCCATTAATGACTATATGTTCAACATAATGAAATGTACCAAGTCTACTCGTTTGACACCTTGATCACATATAAACATTGCATGCAATGTAATGAATTACGTACCTTGTCGGAGTTTCTTTTGCTTGATGATGGTGATGAAGGGGCTATAGAGGTCGAGGATAAAGTATGGGGAGCCGGGGGTCTGGCTGTTCAACCGCGCCACCATTTTCTGCAACATCGAGTTGTGCAACATGGCAACCTCGTTCAGGCTGTCGTTGCACTGTCGGTAAGATGATTGGACAATGGCTCTAGGAAGACAACCTAAGGGTTGCATAGACGCAATGCTCACTTTCTTGACTCCCATGTTGTGGAGGCGCTTCATGTCTGTAGCTACCTGGTTTATCACTCTTCTGGTATATGCCGGCAAACCCTATCCACAATTCAATATATATATACAGGGTCAGGTTCCTGCGAAAACAGGTCTTCTCGTGCGGCATACACCATTAGGTATGCATAAATGCATCACACAGTGTTCGAAAATACATCATTATGTGTGGTATATTTGTTCTGTGTGGTGCATTTTTTAGCATTTCATTTAGTTAGCATACCTCTTTAGTGCCACCAAAGAATAGATAGGTCATATAGTCATTGCCACAAACGGTAAGTGAGGCCATGGAAGATTGCAGGTCGGTCTTTGTATACACAGAAGCATCAATCACACTCTGGAAAAACTCAATCTGTGTTGTCATGTTCAGCCCCCCCGGAAGAAATGTAGTATCGAACACGCCGGAGGCGCCAAATGCAAAGTTCATACCATATTGCAGCCGACGCTTATAAGCATACTTCATCCATCTGAACGGTGTCGGAGACTTCACTCCCAAGAAGCTAGCTGTGTTCACAAATGCAACAAATCACATCTATCTAAAATGTAAATACAAAGAAAATGTCTACAGGACTAGATTTTAAGGCGTGCAAGATGGGCAATGGTACAGCGCCTCAAATTTTTATAGGGCTCAATATTTATTTTTGACCAAGCTACTTAAGAAATTAAAAAAAAAAAAATCTTTAATTAATCATAAAACTCATTAGTTTTTTCTCAAATTACTCATCTCTCTTAATAATTAGAATCTAATTAATTGAGCATGGCAAAATCATTCTATATTAGTTTTAAAGATTGCACTTATACTTTTGATAGGGCCTCATTTATTTATAAGAATGGGGCAACAAAATTTCAAAAACTGGCCCTAAATGGGTCTTATGCACATAGTCAAACCATATTCAGTATCAAGTGATGTACACGGGATAAATCTAGCTTTCTAACATTAACCAATAAAGATTGACAAGAAAGCAAATCAGTCTAGACATCCCATAGTTAACTAGTTCAAGTCAAGAAGTCCAATAAACCGTTTTCATTGAGAGTTAAACTTATAACCTTGACAAATTCTCCTACGAAATCGTCTCACATATCCTCATCCGTGAGATAGATCGAGTTTTTTTTTTTTTTTTTTTTTTTTTTTTTTTTTTAAGTATTACATTTTCCCATATAATGCAAGTTTTAAAGAAAACAATCTTGTCACGTTATTTTAAAATACTACACATATCTTAATTTATACTCTACTTTTTATTTTCCACTTTAACATATTCTGATTCATTAAAAAATAAAATTTTATCAAATCACAATTTTTATTACTATATTTTCTATCAATAAAAGCATAAAACATGACAAGAGATGAGATCAATCATTATTCTATAAACCATGGTCCGCACATTTATATAAACTATAAATAAAAAGTATATTTTTAATATATTAAAAGTACATTATTTATATACATAAAGTATATTATTTAAAAATACATTCAATACATAAATAATATACTTTTAATATATTAAAAATGTATATTGCATGATTCATACAATTATGTGAACCTTAGTCCAAACAATAATTTGTATGGTCCACCTCTCGATCCAGACACTAAAGATCTGAGAGTGGATGTCGTGCAGGCAGCCCACCCAAAACCAAAAATTTGAAAGATGCAAAAAGATAAAATTACACGAACATGATGATGAGCATATGTAGACCCCATCACGGTCCCATCCACCTCACGCGTTATGCAATAAGAATGGTCCAAATAAACATGATACTAGTGAAACTCTATCGAGACTGAACTAGATTAGTCTCTTTCATAACTTCAAATATAAACATATAAAATAATATTTTTATAAAAGTTATATCAAATGTGACTCTACCGAGACGTGACTAAATTAGTTCCGAGTGTGAACACAAATGGAGAATGAAGAAAAATCATGCTAGCTTCCCCATGTGTACACACTAAGGACAACGCGGGGTTAGACACCAATATATGTCATATATACCAATATCATTTCACATTTGACATTAGAATGACCATGTTTGGTAAATAACAGATGTTAATTGATTTGATTAATTAAAGGTTATAGCTAGTTGATGACATTAGTTAGAAAGTTGTTTGGTAAATTAGTTGATAGCTATTGGGTATAATTCATTTTTCCAAAAAGTTAAATGAAAAAAATAAATTTTTAAACTTTAGCATTTTGAGTTAAAAAAATTAATAATACATACCAATATAATCAGGGAGGACACGGCCGTCGGAGAAGCGGCCGAATGGCTTTCCGGGGAAGGTGATGCCATAAGGCTGCCTCCAAGAAAATATCTCCGATTTCCGGAAGTTCCCGGTGTCAGAATACGAATCTCCGAACACAAACAGCTTGGTCGGTCGGAACCCATTTATTCCGTTCTTCTTGCTGTCATTATCGGAAGCATGAACACCGGCGGGATTGCCTGAAACCACAAACAGATGAATCTTTATATATTCTGGGATGAATTGGAAGAAGGAAAGAAAAGAACCATGGAGAAATACGCACCGATAGTGAGGAGAAAGATGAAGGAGAAGAAGAGAGGTTTAGAGAGCTTCATGTGAGGGATGGAGACTGGCCGGAGAGCTTTGAAGGTGGCCTGGGGAACTGGCCGGGGATGAAGAAGCAGTAGGAATTCGCAGTATAGCGTTGGGCCTTAAGTTTAGTATATAAGGGTATCAACTATCAACTATCAGTGGCCCATTCCATTCACACTGAAAAATGTGTTAAGGGCATGACAAAATAACTACACAAATCTCACTCCAATATAACTTTGCTTTTGATACATAGTTTTTCCAACTTACCTTAAACCATTCCTAAATCGTTGGACCCTGCACTTAGAATATCTAAATGTGGTAAATCACAAGTCACACAAGCAGACTTTCAATTAATCTCCAATCTTGTTTACTGTGCACACAAGAAACTCAACCCACATCCTTCTCCAACCTGGAGAGCCCAACTCCTACCTAAGGAGCCCCACTTCAAGTAAGTCCAGCTCCAATGATGTTTGAGGCCCTCCCTCCTATCTCCAACCATAACATGAGGTCAAGTGATCAATCACTTGTGCTAGTCTGGGAGACTTTCAGTCCAATATAATTAGTCATAAGAAGAGTGCACTGAGTTGAGGAATATTAGGAAAATGCTCAAAACATGCAATCCAAGGGTTACTTGATTGAACCTTGTTGTCACCTAATTAGCGCATGTGTTATCAACATTATATTGCAAATAGGTATATATCATAGTCTAATTATATCTATGGTGAAAGGGAGGCGATCAACAAATGCTTATTTGGACCTTATTCACTAATTGGTTTCACAATTTTTATACTACAACGCTTTTATTGTTTTTGTATACTTATAATCCTTCCAACCATGAATTTGGTAAAAAGTCGGCGAAGTACATAAAAAATATAGCCATCTGAGATGATTTGAGTGACTCCTCTCTTTTTTCTTTTTTCTTTTTTTTTTTGGATAATGATAGCCGGAAATCTGTAGTCACTATGTGAAAGTGCTGGGTGTGCACAGGATACATCCAACAAACCATATAAAAGAGGTAAAGCGCATTATGAAGACACTGTATGACAGGCTTGATCAAAAGGGTGTTAGCTAAAATCAAACCTATGAACCTCGGGTGTGATAGATAGTTATGGTCAATCCCAATGTTGCAAAAATCGCGCCTAGGTGCCATTGCGCCGCCGCGAGGAACGGCCTCCGCGGCCGCCTAGACCGCCTAACCGGCCGGTTCGGCGGTTCGGCGGTTTTTTTTTTTTTTTTTGAAAATGTCGGAAAAGTTTCGGAAGGCATAACTTTTGAATCGGTTGTCCGATTTGGACAATTTTTTTTTTCAAATCGCGTATTTTTTCGAGATCTATCCACCGCAAACGCCGAAGGCGGTTTGGTCCACTAATTTCTCAAAAAAATGCTTCTTTAGCTCTTAATTTTAGTTTTTTTTATGTATTTAGATGGTTTAAACAATCTTTTGAACACTTTTACAACCACTTTCGTAAATAATTTCTAAGAAATAACTATAGAAACCTTATGTTTTATTACTAAATTTTAAAAATTTTTACTTTTTAATTAAAAAAATAAAAAATAAAAAATAAATAAAAAATAAAAAATAAAAAATAAAAAATCGGCACCTAAGCGCCCTAGGCGCTAGGCGCCCCCTTGGCGCCTAGGGGGCACCTAGCGTGTTTTGCAACATTGGTCAATCCACTCGAACAGCCTTTTTAGGCTGAATTTGCCTTATTCTTTATACAATGCATAGAGGAAATGACGAGAAAAATGTGATTTTTTTTCAAATTTTAATTAACTTTTCCTTAATGACGATAGAACCAAGTCAAATTCGACTAAACTAACTTTATCTTGCAGAATACAAATAGTACTAGTGCAATATGCCAATATTGACAAGAGATGTTCATAATAAATCCTGATAAGTGATAAATACTAAATTATCTCTCTTATTATTTCTGGTTTTTTTTTTTTTTTTTTTCATGCAGAGGACAAAATATGAAAATAAAGCCTGATAAGTGATAAATACTAAGACAACAAGCTAGAGCCACGAAACTAGCTATCATGCATATATATTGAATTCATATAAGAACAAAAAGGGGCCAATATAAACTAAACAAGAATCTAGGGGTGCAAGTGAAAATACGAGAAGTTGATGAAAACCATGCATGCAGAAAGCTAGAACACTACTTGTTCATGGAGAGTGGCCTTCAAAGCATCATAAACAGCCCGCCACCCTGCCTGAGTGGGGTGAACGTGATCCCAGAAGAAGGCCGCGTTTGGATCGCTGCAAATCGTGTACATCTTCATCCCTTTCTTGTCCACATCAGAGCACTTGTATTCCTCGCTTACTCCCATGCAGCACGGCTTCAATGGCGTCTCGAACCTCCTCCCACCTTCTGCTCATGAATTCACACCATTCGGAAATATTAAGGTTACGAAGTTTGCTAACATTATATTCTTCTCTGAAATACACGGCTGGAAATTATAAAATTTCCGACCACCTGAAAATGATCTTAAATCAAATTGAAAGCTAAAAGTGTTCAGAAATAGCCACAAAGGTTTTTCTGGACACCAAAAGTGGTCGGAAGAAGGTTTTCCACTTGATTTAAGATTACTTTCAGGTGGTCGGAAATATCAGAATTTCCAGTAGTGATACTGGAGACTACTATTGTTTTTGTTGAAACAAATAACTACAACTTACGGTGATGAAGGAGCTATTGAATGCAATGCAATGAATTACCTACAGATTTGAGTTTCTTCTGCTGCTTGATGACGGTGATGAAGGGGCTAAAGAGATCAAGAATGAAGTAAGGCGAGTCGGCGGTCTGGCTGTTCAGCCGCGCCACCGTTTCCTGCAATAGCGAGTTGTGTAGCGCGACGCCCATGTTCTCGGTGTCGTTGCATTGCCGGAAAGATGAACGGACGGTGGTTCTGGGAAGACAACCTAAGGGCTCCAGAGAGGTGACGCTCACTTTCTTCACTCCCAAGTCATGTAGGCGCTTCATGTTTGCAGCTAGCTTGTTTACCACGGTGCTTATATATGCTGACAAACCCTATATATATATTCACAGTTCAATTTAGGGTTTAGATGAATTGAAGGGATGGGTTTAGTTAGCATATATACCTCATTGGTGCCATTTTTGATTAGATAGGTAGCGTAGTCATTGCCGGCGAGGGTAACTAAGGCCATGGAAGACTGCAGGTCGGTGTTTGTATAGACAGAATCATTAATCAGTTTGTGGAGAAAATCGATCTGTGTGTTCATGTTCGGCGCCGGAAATGGTGTATCAAACACGCCGGTGCCGCCAAATGCAAAGTTCACACCATATTGCAGCCGTCGCGGAGCATACTTCATCCATTTGTACGGTATAGGAGACTTCACTCCCAAGAACCTAGCTACTAGTTCATACATGCAACAAACCACATCCAAAAATTAGATACAAAGAAATGTGTGTTATGAACATAATTAAACTTATAAAGATCACGTTTCACTCACTCGACTATGTTTTTTGGGATCATAAAATTACTATTTAATGGTGTGTGATCAGTAAATGTCGTCTTAGGAGTCTGGTAACCCTAATCAGTAAATGATCACAATGAGCTAAGGTAAATTAACTCTGCATTGTGACCCTAGTCAACATGCAAGGAGACCACATTGAGGCCAACCTAGACTGCTCATAGTTGATCCGCTCAAATCAAGAAGATCAATAAATTATTCCTATTGAAAATCAAATTTGAAATCTTGTTGCGGTTACTAAGCTAACAAGCTTGATCAATTTGACTGGATTGTTTACTTGCCCAAAAAAGAAAGGTTTTAAAGGTAAAGAAAGTGAGTTCGTCAACACTCACCATGTCACGAATTTTGATGTCTTTTCATTTCTTAATTCTTATCCTATATATGTCTTTACCATATATTCATCTTTAGTTCCACTTTCAAGCAGAGCTACCATATATAAAATGACACAGATCGACCGACAGACAACGTATGTAACAGTGCTTTAATTTGGGCGTAAAAGATAAGTGCTGACTGATACTAAGTTTACTTTAGGATAAAGAAGAACCGATCTAGCTATGAGAAAAGCAATTGTTACCCTTTACTGATATGGCATGGGAAAAAGCAAAAGGTTGGTTTAAGCCTCAATAATGCAAGTACATTTTAGTGTTTTACAGCCACATATTAAAGAAAACAGTAACACTTATCACTTTAATTATTGTTGTGAAAAAATTAAATCCTCAACCGAACAGAACATCTGAGAGGATGTAAATCATGATAACTCAATAGAACTATGCACTTTGAAAGATTACTCCCACACTACATCACCTCTCTGATCAACTGAGCTGTTTATGCGGACAACATGTCACTTTAATGATAATACTAGACATACTAACCACCAATCCACCATGCAGGAAAAGGACGTTTATATTAGCCAAAAACGAAAAAGTGAAAGGTGCAAAAAGATAAAGTATATGAACATGATGACCACCATCACGGCCCCACCTCATGCGGCGTTATGCAATCAGAACGGTCCAATAATTAAACATCATACTAGCTAGTAACTTCAAAACAGGTAATTACTGCTTCTTTAATTTAACGTAAAAACCATTTCACATTAGACATTACAATATCATATATATATGTTCGTAAATAATCATATAAAAATCAAATCTTTCTTTAATGATTTTCAAGTTTTGCTTAATGCCATGACAGGAGAGACCATAAACACATACCAATAAAATCAGTGAGGACACGGCCGTCGGAGAAGCGGCCGGAAGGTTTGCCGGGGAAGGTGATGCCATAAGGCTGCTTCCAAGAAAACGCCACCGATCTCCCGTTGTTCCCGGTATCAGCGTACGAATCTCCGAACACAAACAGTTTGGTCGGTCGGAGCCCATTTATTCCGTTCTTCTTGCTGCCATTATAGCCTGCAGAAGCATGAACGCCGGCGGGATTCCCTGAAACCAGAAAACAGAAACAAAAAGAGATGAATCATTTTATATTGTGGGATGAATTGGAAGAAGGAAAGAGAAGAATGACGGAGAAATATATATGCACCGGTAGTGAGGAGAAAGATGAAGGAGAAGAAGAAGAGAGGTTTAGAGAGCTTCATGTGAGCTTTGAAGGTGGGGATAAAGAAGCAGAAGGAATTGGCGGTATCGGATTCTGATTCTTGCTGGGCTTAAGTTTCGTATATATGGGTATCAAGGGGCTTTTTTGTCCATTCCAATTATAGCTGGTAATAAACTCTTTTTTTTTTTTTAAATGTTGATAATAAACTTTTATTCCATAGATCCACCATGAAAAATGTGTAAGGGCACAGGACAAAATAATTATATGAGTGTAAAAATCTCACTTTAATACAATTAATCATCAACAGAGAAAAATAAGTCAACAATTATTAGGAAGAACATGTGATTCAAGAGTTACTTAACCAAATCTTGATGCATGTTGCCCAAATAAATGCGCAAATGTTATTGTCATTATATATATGCAATGATGATGTATCAGAATCTAATTACATTTGTGATGAAATTAAAGGTGATCAAAGAAGACTTATTTGGACCTTATCCTATATACAATAAAGCCATATGGTCTTGTGAAAATTAAATGGTGATAATCTACATTTAATTTTCACAAGACCATAATAATATTGATAATTATAATAACAATAATAATAATAATAATAATAATAATAATAATAATAATTGCAATAATAATAATGATAATAATTTCCACTGATATTTTATAATATATATATATATATATATATATATATATATATATATATATATATATATATATATATATATATTTATTTATTTATTTATTTATTTATTTATTTCAATTTCTATTGGCAAATTATTGTGTGAACTATGGTCCACATAATTGTATGGATCATAAATATCAAATACATTTTTAATATATTCAAAATACATTATTTTTATATTGAAAGTACCTTACATACATATATAATGTACTATACCCTTAGTATATTTAAAATATACTTTTTATTGCATGCAACCCCAAAGTTCATAAGTTTGAAATTAATATATGGCATAGCTAGGCGGCCTAATATTTAAGATTGTTGATGTGCATATTGAGGACTACAGAGATAAAAATGCGTTATTCGTGGATTCATCGGATACTATCCAACAACACTCTCCAACTTAATTGACGTGAAGTAGGCTTAGTAACATTAAAATTATATTCTCGAATTATTAGTTCTCATCTTTTAGTGATTACACACTTAATTCGATAGTATTTGGAAGAAAAAATCAATGTTCGAACTAAGATTGTAATTTTGGTCTTTAAAGGTCAATTGTATGTTGCTACATCTAGAGTTAGAAATCTCAAAGGTCTAAAAATTCTGATTCGTGATGACTCTAAAATTGTAATTCAATTACTATTGTAGTTTACTAAGTTCTTAAAAATTTGTAATATCAAATACTATGTACTTAATTTTTAATATAGTTTAAGATTTGTAGTAATCACCCACCTTAAATATTATTTTAATTCTAAATATATTTATGTTCATAATTTTATCATAGGAATTCACACATAATAATTATTAAATAACAAAAATTTTATATATGAATAAATCTCATATAGAGTATATTTTTATAACATATTTTCTGTGCATCGCACGAGATAAATACTAGTTCATTAATAATAATAAAGGAATTTTTTTCAACATTTGATTTCACAATTTTTATACATATAACACTAATACTCTTGGTACAATGCAAAGAATATAATTGTGTTGTAATTGCATTTCATGTTTACTAAACAACTTGTAAGTTTTTATATTTTCTTGTTACTAAAAATTTGGATACAGGTCTGAGTGAACAAAAATACATCTCAAATAAATTTGAATTATAACGTTTTCTGAATGATGAAGGAATTTTGCAGTCATTGTTTAAAGTTGTATATTCAGTAAACCCCTCCCAAATTATTTTTTTTAAACAATACTATATTATAGAAGAAAAAAGAAAAAAAAAAAGAAGATAAGATTTGTAGTTTCCTTGTTCATCAAGATGAACGGACAACCCATAACAGCTTCAATTATCATTTCAGTCAAACTTAAAATTAGGCAACTTATAAAAATTCAACCAAGATGCATGAATGGTGAAGTTGATTGCTGTGAAATTACAATTCTTGACTTCGTGATGGGCTGACACAACCCTATATACGGGCCGTGCTATATATATATAGCACCCTAGCTAAATACAATAACATGTGGGCATGCATTAGACAAACTAACCCATCCCATGTGAATTACTTGCCTTGACCCAACTCCTATTACATATAGGACACTTAGCTATAACCTCATATACATATGCTCAACTCAATGGTCACACAATACAACTTTATATATAAAATGCTAAATGATACATGTATTCCTATAGAGTAAAATTCCGTCATATATTATGATTTGATTTATAGAAGACAAAGAGATGTGGCCATCAACTTTTCTTGATGAATCAGAATATGACATGTAAACTGTGAGTAAAAAATGAGATCAGAGTATATAAAATATTAAAACCTTGCTATATAAACTTGAATACTGTACCACATATATAGGCTATGCCTAGCTAGTAAAAAGAGTAATTCATTTCTTTACAGACTACCACCATCTCCCTCTCCACTCATGGAGACAAGATAGCGATCGAGTAGTTCAGTTGATCCCTAAATGGTAGATTGAGGGCAAATTTTTTTTTTTTATAGCCGATACTACATGGTGATTAATTTAAAAAAAAAAAAAAAAAAAAAAAAGCATAATATTATAGGATGATATATAAAGTAGAGTCTAGAGACGGTGGTTGAATGGAGTAATCTTGATAACTAAGCCAGGAAAGACATCATCGGGATCATGAATATGAGGATTCTCTTCCACGATGAAAGGGTCTCCACACTTGTCGCTTATGGTATGCAGCGTCTCCCCTTCCCGCACCACGTAAATCTCGTCGCACACCCCCGCCGCCGCCGCGTGCGGCGGCCGTTCCACCATCATCTTCGCCGCGAACTCGTTCTCCGTCGACTCGCAGCAGCTCAGAACCAGCATCAGCGCCATGAACAAGGCGCAGTACCACGACAACTTCTCCGCCAGAACATTCATGGACGATGTTGAACCAACCCGAGACGACATTATATTATGGCTGATCGACGATGAATTGAAGAAGCCAGTTAGTTTAAGATTGATGATTTATAGGGTGCGGAGAATTGAATTGAAGTTTGGGTTTTTTGAGGTTATGTTTTAATTTGTAGTTGAGGATTAGGAGAAGTTGGTTTTCAACGTATGATGTTGGAGTGGGGAGGGAGTAGTTGGTAACTGTCATCTGTCGATAGAGACAAGAAAATGAAGTTGAACCACCATGAGAGGGGAGACTGGAGAGCTGGTTCAACCGCTTTATTCCGCCATGACTGCGTACATGACTTCTGTTCAACATAATGAATCTGGGCCTTTGATTTCATGAGCAATCAAGAAACCATACACTTTAGGTTTGACCTTTTTTCTCTTTTTTTTTTTTTTTTTTTTTCTCCTATTGGTTTAGGTTGCATTTATTCTTCATTTTTTTTTTTTTGAAAGCAAGAAACAACTTCATTAATGATTTAATAAACCATCAATACAAGCAAATGGGATAACAGCCCACGATCTTGAGACAGACAAAGAACCGATTGCCCGAGCCAACTCATAAGCCACACGATTTGTTGATTTCTTGAGAGACTAATGTGAACAAATGATGGATTTGTTTGACTTGAAACAAAAATGAGTTTTTTTACCATCATTCAATGAATAAGAAGGAATATTTTAAGAGGAGTTTGTAGCATCACTCAATATATAAATACATTATATTGAAAATTTTTATCTCAAACGATCTTAATTGAGCAAATGTTGGCATGTTGGTTATGATTAGGTCATGAGGTTTGACATGCAACTAAAAGTGATTAACAAGTTAGTATCTAGCTACCAATATACATTCTTTAACCATGATTTACCTAATTAAGCTACATATCTCAGCTCAATGTCCTCAACTATTAATTGCTGTAAAAGAAGGTGATAATTGCCCCCGAATATAGTGATTGAGTGAGTGAAGCATGATTCTCGTACAAAAAGATTATAAGTTCAATTCTTGACAATACCTTCTCGATCGAACTTATGACATGTGGTCTTTCTAATGCGATTTATCTCTCTTTAATTTATATAGTTTATAATGATGGGGTTTATCCCATGTACACCCTCACATAAGGATTGCTGGTTTCCTCATTAAAAAGATGGTGATAATTCCTAAGCACGATATAATGGTTACTTTAGTACTTTCCTTGCTAAGGATGTCTGTAGAGTTGCGTGAAAAATAAAAGGTTGTGCTGAATTTGTGATAAGGAAACCTAATAACTTACAAAATTTTCAACGTTGTACCAACTTTAATTTTCAAATGAGTTAAGTTCACATATTAAATTTGACAAGTTTGGCCACCCCAGACTTCCTACTCCATCGACAAGTGGCATTTGAAATGGTCAATGCCTTTCCTCGTTCATATCAAATAAGAGGAAAAAATTTGTCTACCCAAAAAGCAATGGAATATGATTTTTCATATTAAATAGGCAACTTAATTCACCCGTAAGCTCTTTGAGCTTCTCTTCATTCGCTAGGAACCACACAACACATAGTTGGAAGTTAAGAGTGCTTATAGTGGCCCTGTTTGGTAGAAAATTAATTTATAGATCAATTTTGACTTATTTGATCACTATTAATTGTTTAATTTAGTTAAAATATTAATATAAGTGTTTGGTTAATTAGCTTTTTGCAACTTCAAAATGATAAAATTCAAAAGCTACTCCAAGCAACTTTTTCAATTAGCTTTTTCAAAAAAAAAAATTATACCAAACAGCTAACAACTAATTTACCAAACACTTTTCTACAACAGCTAATGTTATCAAGTAGTTATACCCTTTAATTAACACAATTAGCTAACAGCTAACAGTCATTTACCAAACAGGGTCACTATCTACCTAACATTTCGCTCTGAGGTTGTTGATTAAAAATCGCCTTCTAAACCACCCCGTTCATTCAAAAGAGAAGGGAAGGAGCTTATGTATTTGCATGACCCCTACAAATTTAACCCTATCTACCAATGTTGCAAAACACGTTAGTCGCCCCCTAGGCGCCAAGGGGGCGCCTAGCGCCTAGGGCGCCGATTTTTTATTTTTAATTTTTTTAATTTTTTAATTTTTTTAATTAAAAAAATTTTTAAAATTAAAAATTTTCAAAATTTAGTACTAAAACATAAGGTTTCCATAGTTATTTCTTAGAAACTATTTACAAAAGTGGTTGTAAAATTGTTCAGAAGATTGTTTAAACCATCTAAATACATAAAAAACTAAAATTAAGAGCTAAAGAAGCATTTTTTTTGAGAAATTAGTGGACCAAACTGCCTTTGAAAACATACGGTGTATAGATCTCAAAAACATACGCGATTTGAAAAAAAAAATTCCAAATCAGACAACCGAGTCAAAAGTTATGCCTTCCGAAACTTTTCCGACATTTTCAAAAAAAAAAAAAAAAATCGCCGAACCGGCCGGTTAGGCAGTCTAGGCGGCCGCCTAGCTGGCCGGCCGTAGAGGAGGCCGCCGAGGCCATTACGCTCGGCGGCCTCCTAGGCGCGATTTTTGCAACACTGCTATCTACACTTGGAGCCACTCCCCTAGCAATCCTACCAACACACAGTAAAACGAGAGCTCATGTGAAACTTTTTATTTTGGTGTAACAATGGTAAAACATAACAAAATATTATAGTCGCGGGGAGAGAAGGCAAAAAAAAAAAAAAAAAAAAAAAAAAAAACTCAACCAAAATATGATATGACCTTTCAACACGTACAATCCTATTCTATATGAGTCTGAGTTTACCCCTTGCACTTCGGACAACCATCCGTAGCATCACAAAGAGGACCCCCTTTCGAGTCTCAAAAAGAGTACAGTACATAGGAGCTTGGTCTTTCTCAAGATGATGTATAACACAAAAAATCTTTTAAAATTCTTGCCAACACCCACACCCTCTCAATAGAATCTATCGGCTTACCTCTCATGTGTGGTATTGTAGTAGTTTGTAAAATATTACACAAAAGTGAATTTTTTTTAGTACATACCCACAAATAGTGACCGCAGATTTTCTTCGTCATTCAATAAAAAAGATGAAAATTTTGACACATCAACTAAAATAGATAGAATTTGAAAGCGATGATGAAAATAAATACTTCGATCCATAATTATTTTGTAAAGTTGTATCTTATGTAGACACGGTGTTATTGTATTTTTCAGCTTTTCACACATAAGATGTGTGAACAAGCAACGTAATTACTTGCCCACTACATCAACATATACAACATTTTTGTTCACAATTGCAGAAATACAGACACTTAGGACTATAAAGAGTACAATAATTTTACACAATTGACAACACTTTACAGTGTTAAACTCAAATTATGGTTTCATTAACAAGTTCTTGATGTAACTCAGAACTTCATCCACATTAACTGTCCACGCAACCGAAACCGGAGAGTAGCCTGTCCACGGGTTGCTCGTGCTCCATCTGCATTATTGGAGGACGAGTTTCATTTCAACTAAAAGGCTAAGATGATAGTAAGACTAGTATACATGCGCGTTTATGTTTTATATATTATACGGTCAACTAACAGTGTGAAACTATGTAATGCGTTGAATATGATGAATGAATACGTACGTTTTAAGCCCTTGATCCATTAGCGTAAGCCCCGTGCAGATGCCCTGTGTTACAACACGCACGACCCCTTTCCTGAACGTGAAGAGATCAGGTCGGACTAATGCCACGAAACTGACAGGGTCGTGCAGGAAAATTCCTGGGGACAGTGACAGAGACACGACAATTAACAACTCGACAATAGACGCATATATATTGTCTGGAAAAGAGATTAATTACCATAGACGCCTTCAGACATCACGTGCCAATCGCGGTAAAATTTGATGGTGTCGCATATGAACTGGGCGTGCCTGCCATTGGATTGCCTCAGTTCATCAAGATCAGCATCTGAAACCTTAAAATGAGCTAAGGAAGTGTGTATGTATAAACTACAAAGATTATAGAAACCTTAAAACGAGCATTCGAGCAAGCACCTGTCATTTTAAGTTGTGTTGTAATGTCAATGCCAACAACATCAATATTTGCACCTGAGGTGAACACGATATCTGCAGCTTCCGGGTCCCCATAGATCTGTATTGCCAAACAAAATGCATATTATCAACAAGAACACAAAACAAACAATTCGGAACCTTATGAAGTACTAGGATTACGCACATTGGCTTCAGCAGCAGGATTAACATTTCCTAAGGCAAAAAACGCACCGCCAAGGATTACTATCCTCTTCACCTTGCTTGCAAAGGACGAGTCCTTGTTAACAGCCTAAACAACGATACGAGCAATGATTTATTCGGGTTCAAATGTGACAAACGAACTAGTGAATAACATATAGTTTGATTGTAATTAGATCCGACTAACCAGAGCCAAATTCGTAAGCAGTCCCAGTGCAAGTATAGATACTTCACCAGGAAACTCCGAAACCTTATCAACCAAAAATCAGATGCTGATTTCTCGATTTTTTTGGAGTTTGGAGGCGGTAAGTTTAAGTTACCCAACCCATCTGCACCGTGAATAAAATCTGCAATACATGGCTTTCCCCTCTGTTGAACAATGAATTATTATGTTTAACTTCATCCTATTCGGTACAATGCATCATAATGATCAAAGTATTACCTTTAGTGCCTCGGGGCTACCCTCTGCTACCGGAACATCTGGGCGTCCAGCAACCTCACACTATCCTTTTGCACAATTAAACGGTTTTTGATCACCAACATGATTCGAACGAAATTTAATACGGAGTAACATTAACAACTTATCGTTACTGCTATTGACAGGTACAGGAATGTTTACCAGAAGTAATGCATTCCTCGTTGCATCCTCTGTAGTAACATTGCCAAATATCGTTGTCAATCCTAGTATCTCCAAATGTTGTGTCTGGAACGCCATCAGTATTGCCACAGTATCATCTAGCAATTGCATCCCACATTTGACAAATGAATTGAAAACCACATAAAACTCGAAACTCTCTGATCTGTTCATTCACTTATAAACATTCTCTTTACCCAATTACCACTGAGAATCAGGTAGATATTTCATGATTTATCCTGATTAGTGGATTGTAAATACTCCTCCAAATGCATACAACTAGAAATGACTTAAATCTGTCAGTATATGTAAACCTCAGTGATTCACAAAGATTTTCATCAGTAAAATTGAGTACTTATGTCTATCATATCCTTTTCCCCTTTTTTACCCATGTTCTTCGGTGTGAGTTTTTTGCACTTTTGATCCACGACTATAGTGACACTATCAGAATTGATCCGCAACTTCCAAACCTTGTAATTTCAGTCCACGACTATTGTTTTTGTTTCAAAATGGTCATTCCGGCCAATTTTCCGTTCGGGGAAAAATTCCTCATTTCAAATAGAGACATTTATATTGACCATGCAATCTCAGACCGCTGTTGACCTCTTATTTTGACCAAAGTGTGAAAAAAATCAAACCAATTGCCATGCACGAACTCTAATCTGCTCTCATCTCATCAATATTGATGACTTTGAATTTGATCAGAATGTGATTTATGTTTGTCTAGTAGATGGGTTGATGAGATGAGAGCAGATTAGAGTTCATGCATGGCAATTGGTTTGATTTTTTTCGCACTTTGGTCAAAATAAGAAGTCAATAGCAGTATGAGATTATCTATTTTATCTCTAATTGAAATGGAGAATTTTTTTCCGGTGAGATTTTGACGGAAAATTGACCGGAATGACCATTTTTCAACAAAAACAATAATTGTGGACTGAGATTATAATTTTTGAAAGCCGCGATCAATCCTAATAGTGTCACTAAACCAAATTCCACATTTGACTAAGTCTGGCAATAATATCATAGGATCAAATACAGCATAAAACAATACAGAGAAGAACCAAAGGAATATCAATATATCATATATCATAAAGTTTCCATCTTTCTAGTAGTTTTATAAAACTAAGTATCGTTTATCTTAAACTCTCTTGTATCTTGAAGTTTATTAATGGAAGTTGTTTTTCTTTTCAAAAAGAAAAAAATAAAACTAAAACTAAACCCACAGAAGACTGCAAAGTACAGGAGATTCTTCCTTAACAGAAAGGGCAAAAGGATTCACCGATTCCAGGGTCAGTGTCGATGATGATCTTCTCACGATTCTTCCCGGCAGACGAACAAACCTCGGCCACTCCAACCGAAGAATTTCCCTCGGAAATCGACATCACTGTTTCTCGAAGCTTAACTGATTACAGAGAGCAGAATCTAATACAATGGGGAAAAGGTAGAATCGTGGTGCCTAAAAAGTCAAAACCACGCTATATTTTTGCAGCAAATCCAAGTGCGACGGGTGGAGTATATGTACGATACCGGAAGCATATTGAAAAAGAGTTATATATATAGGTTCTGGTGGGTTTAGATTGCTCAGGTGCATTTGTGCGGTTTAATTTGGGCCATTTATCTTGCTTAAATCAATGTCGTAGTATTATCAAATTTTTTTAAAAAAAAAAAAGCGGTGGTAATTTTGTAATTTTTGTATTTAGGTCAAAATTAATGTGAGCGGGTTCTGTGATTAATGTGTGTGAATTTTGTATATAATATGCGTGAGTCTTGTGCATAAGTTGTGTGAGTTTTGTGCTTAATGTGCGTGAGGTTGTGCTTAATGTGAGTAGTTGGTACAACTTAAAGTGGGGGCTTTTGTGTTTAAGGTGCGTGAGATTTGTTCTTAATGTGAGTGGAGTTTGTGCTTAATGTGCGTGAGATTGTGCTTAATATGTGTTGATTGAAGAAGCATGCATCACGTCTAAATGACCAAAAGCGTCTACTGACCAAAAGCGTCTACCAAAACCCACGAATAAGCACAATCCAACAATATGCGTGGTTTTGTGTTTAATGTGCGTGAGATTGTACTTATTGTGCGTGGATTTTGTACTTAATGTGCGTGAGTTTGTGCTTAAGATCTAACACTTAAGGTGCGTGTCTTTCTTCCGAACATGCGTTTTTTTTTTCATTGATTTGAGCCGTTGATTTAGATTTGATCAACAGCTCAGATCTAACCGCACAACCGCACGGGAAACTATATCCGCACATGAACTCTTCCCTATATATATATATATATATATATATATATATATATATATATATATATATATATATATATATATATATATATATATATATATATATATATATATATATATATATATATATATGGACGGAGCCAAAGTGGGGGCAGGGGGGCAGCTGCCCCCCTCACCCCACCCCCAACCCCACCCCATATATAGACTTTGTATGTATATATGTATATATAGTACATGTTTTAGTATTAGTATAAAGAAATTATAAATGTAAAAAAGAAGTAAGTTAGATTAGGTGGTAAAGCACATATTTGATAATAAAAGGGAGGTTAAGGGTTCAAATTTTGGCGTTAACATGATTTTACAATTCTTATTCTTTTTACTCGTTCCCCTATGACTTCAACACAGTCGAGTTTGGATGTGTTTTATTTTTCATTCATATCCAACAATATTTACAACTATATTTCTTAGGTAATTTATTTATTTATTTTTAAATTATCTCTTTTATTTTAATGTTTCGCCTTTACTGAAATTTTTTTTTGAATCTGTCTGTACTGTTTCGCCCCCCTCAACCGAATTTCTGGCTCCGTCCCTATATATATATATATATATATATATATGATCAACTTGTTGCACGTGGGACAAACATAAACTAACGTTTTAGTTCAACTTGGATGTCATGTCAGACAAACATTAACTTAAAAGCCATGAAAAGTGAGGTGAAAATTAGAATATGCCAACCCCCTCTCAATTGAATTCATCGGCTTACTTCTCTCATATGTGGTACTGTAGTTGATAGATTATATGAACTCGGGGGTTTGAATTCTGAATTATACAACTCGAGTGTATGATTGAATATAAGGAACGAATAATAAAATGACAATAGGGATAGAAATATTATATTAATTGGATGTATAACGCTATTACAGAGGTTCGGGACGTATAATAACAAGACAGTTGTAGTAAGAAGGTAAAAGATACTTAAATAGGACACCGAGAAGTGCTTTTATACTCCCCGACCGCTACTGACCCAGGGTACGCGGGAGGAGCCATGGTCCACGCCGCGAGACTCGCCCCACGCGAGGACCCGGCCCTTGAGCGAGCATGGAGCTCGGCCAAAGGGCCGGTCATGGGCTCACGAGGCCAAGCCCACGGAGGCCGGCGCGACGCGAGCCAGCCCCGCGTTGGCCCAAGGCACCTTGGGGTGGTTGGCCGACCCCAAGTAGTTCGCCATGCTTCGCGAGTTGTTGATGCCGGATCCGACCCGCTCCGTATTGCTTCGCCCCAACCCCGCTCCGTGATTATTCCATCAGTAGTAGTTTGTGAGATATTATACAAAAGTGAAATTTTTCAATACATATCCTCAAATAATGACCGCTGGTTTTCCTTATCATCCAATAAAAAGATTGAAAGATTTTGACACATCAACTAAAATATATAGAATTTGAAAGAGATGATGAAAATAAAATAAATACTCCATAATTATTTTGTGAAATTGTATCTTATGTAGACACGGGTTTTATTGTATTTTCAGTTTTTTCACAAATAAGATGTGTGAACAAGCAACGTAATTACTTGGCCAGTACAACAACACATACAACATTTTTGTTCACAATTGCAGAAATACAGACACTTAGGACTATAAAAAGTACAATAATTTTACACAATTGACAACACTTTATAGTGTTAAACTCAAATTATGGTTTCATTAACAAGTTCTTGATGTAACTCAGAATTTCATCCACATTAACTGTCCACGCAACCGAAACTGGAGAGTAGCCTGTCCACGGGTTGCTCGTGTTCCATCTGCATTATTTTGCAAGAAATGGTTACGGTTGTGTGAATTGGAGGACATGGAGGACAGGTTCCGTTTCAACTAAAAGGCTAAGCTGATAGTAAGACTACATACACGTTTATGCTTTATATATAATGCGTTGAATATGATGAATGAATACGTACCTTTTAAGCCCTTGATCCATTAGCGTATGCCCCGTGCAGATGCCCTGTGTTTCAACACGCACGACCCCTTTCCTGAACGTGAAGAGATCAGGTCGGACTAATGCCACGAAACTGACAGGGTCGTGCAGGAAAATCCCTGGGGACAGTGACAGAGACGACAATTAACAACTCGACAATAGACGCATATTGTCTGGAAAAAAAAGATTAATTACCATAGACGCCATCAGACTTCACGTGCCAATCGCGGTAAAATTTGAAGGCGTCGCATATGAACCGGGCGTGCCTACCATTGGATTGCCTTAATCCATCAAGATCAGCATCTGAAACCTCGGGGCGCTTAAAATGAGCAAAGGAAGTGTATATGTATAAACTACAAAGATTATAGAAACCTTAAAACGAGCATTCGAGCAAGCACCTGTCATTTTAAGTTGTGTTGTAATGTCAATGCCAACGACGTCAATATTCGCGCCCGAGGTGAACACGATATCTGCAGCTTCCGGGTCCCCATAGATCTGTATTGCCAAAAAAAAAATGCATATTATTATAAACAAGAATCACCGCAATGAACACAAAACAAACAATTCGAAACCTTATAAAGTAATAGGATTACGCACATTGGCTTCAGCAGCAGGATTAACATTTCCCAAGGCAAAAAATGCACCGCCAAGGATTACTATCCTCTTCACCTTGCTTGCAAAGGACGAGTCCTTCTTAACAGCCTAAACAACGACACGAGCAATGATTTATTCGGGTTCAAATGTGACAAAACGAACTAGTGTAGAACATATAGTTCGACTGTAATTAGATATATCCTACTAACCAGAGCCAAATTCGTAAGCGGTCCAAGTGCAAGTATAGATACTTCACCGGGAAACTCCGAAACTTTATCAACCAAAAAATCAGACGCTGATTTCTCGATTTTTTTGGATTTTGGAGGCGGTACGTTTAAGTTACCCAACCCATCTGCCCCGTGAACAAAATCTGCAATACGTGGCTTTCCCCTCTGTTGAACAACGATTTATTATGTTAACTTCATCTTATCCGGTACAATGCATCATAACGATCAAAGTATTATTACCTTTAGTGCCTCGGGGCTACCCTCTGCTACTGGAACATCTGGACGTCCAGCAACCTCACACTATCCTTTTTGCACAATTAAACGGTTTTTGATCACCAACATGATTCAAACGAAATTTAAAACGGAGTAACAATAACAACTTATGGTTACCAGAAGTAATGCATTCCTCGTTGCATTTTCTGTAGTAACATTGCCAAATATCGTTGTCAATCCTAGTATCTCCAAATGCGGTGTCTGGAACGCCATCAGTATTGCCACAGTATCATCTAGATACCAACCAAGAAAACAAAAGGCTCAATTGCATCCCACATTTGACAAATGAATTGAAAACCACCTAAAACTCGAAACTTTCTGATCTGTTCATTAACTTATAAACATACTCTTTACCCAGTTTCCACTGAGAATCAGGTAGATATTTCATGATTTATCCTGATTAGTGGATTGTAAATACTCAATAACTCTTCCAAATGCATACAACTAGAAATGACATAAATCTGTCAGTATATGTAAACCTCAGTAATTCACAAAGATTTTCATCAGTAAAATTGAGTACTTATGTCTATACTTTTCCCCTTTTTTACCCATTTTCCTCGTAAAAATGCCAAGATTCTGGGAAAAATTCCACCTTTGACTAAGTCTGGCAAGAATATCATAGGCTCAAATACAGCATAAAACAATACAGAGAAGAACCAAAGGAATATCAATACATCATATATCATAAAGTTTCCATCTTTCTAGTAGTTTTATAAAAAACTCTCTGTATCTTGAAGTTCGTTAATGGAAGTTGTTTTTCTTTTCAAAAAAAAAAAAAAAAACTAAACCCACCCACCCCAAAACTGAACACTGCAAAGTAGCAGGAGATTCTTCCTTAGTATAAATGACTGCTATCATGACCCATTAACAAAAAGGGCAAAAGGATTCACCGATTCCAGGGTCAGTGTCGATGATGATCTTCTCACGATTCTCCCCAGCAGACGAATAAACCTCGACCACTCCAGCCGAAGAATTTCCGTCGGAAATCGGCATCACTGTTTCTTGAAGCTTAACTGATTATAGAGAGCAAAATCTGATACAATGGGGAAAAGGTAGAATCTTGGTGCCTGAAAAAGACAGATTTTTGCAGCAAATCCAAGTGCGGGTGGAGGATATGAACGATACCGGAAGCCAATTGGAAAAGATAGAGTTTTTAATATATATAATGAAGTGCTTTTATCGCCACCCACTCCACCCAGCCACCCAAGAACTTTTCTGCTATTGGAAAGAACTTTTCTGCTATAGTTGAGTATACGTCTGCAACGCCTCCATGTTTGCGTATATTTATTGAATATGGTGAGATATTCAATTCTACTTGTCAGACTTCAAAGAATGCTATATTCCAAGGGGAAAATGATGTAAGAAGTAAAACTCTAACCACATATCATCATTTTTATAGGTCACAGATATAATATTACTTTATCTTTTCATCCTTTAAACTATTACAGTAAAATTTACAATGAAGTAAAAATATGTTTTTATAATTTTTACCTTTTACTGTAAAAATTTTGATTTACTAGAAAGTCTGTGAGTTTGAGTGAATTCGATTTTGTATTTATAGTTGGCGATTTAGAATTTTGTTGTTATTAAGTCAATTGTCGGACTTGTAGTTCTTTGCTGATAGAGTCACAATGTTAAATTTAATTACTTAGTTTATACTTTCGGATAGTGACTACATATTTTACTCGTTATTCCAAAAAAAATTATATTGATGTTAATAATTCTCGTCTTGTAACGTAAATACTTTAAAAAATAATAATAATAAACGTCGGCGAGAAAGGTTGTAAGGCAAAAATAATAATAATCAGCAAACATACAAGATATCAGTATATCTTTTTGGTCGTTTGATCAACTTGTTGCATGTGAGACAAACATAAACTAACGTTTTAGTTCAACTTGCATGTCATGTCAGACAAACATTAGCTTAAAAAAGCCATGAAAAGTGAGGTGAAGATTAGAATATGCCACTGACAACTCAGAAACATATGTTGATTGCTTTTATTAGCAATTTTTAGCTGTCAAAACTCAAAAACAGATAGTGCCCATCATCCATGGCAGATCCGGTCGAGATGTGATTGAAAACAAGATCTAAATTAAAGGCATAGAAAATGCCTACACCCATCAATTGTATGTAAAAACAGCAAGTACATTCAGAGTATTGGTTTTTGACTATTTCTATGTACTTGCCTCAACTGGGAGGAGTTTGGCAAGAGGAAAGTTCAGTGCTTTTTCCTGCCCATTTTCTGGTAATTGCGCCTCCGGGTCACTTTGTTATTCACCTCAGCTTGGGGATGATGATGATGTTGTTACGCTAAAGTTGTGGACATAAAAATTTTCGACACCCTCACGCTATGCTGGATGAGAGAATACATACATACACGTATAAGATGGAAGATCAAGAAACGATAAACAATACAAGGAAAGAGCATACCCGGTGACTGGTGTAATGGTAAGCTTCGCAAAAACCAGTGTTCCAGAACAATGGGTGTTAGAGCTTTAGGTTTTTGTGTTAGGGGGACTCATAATATTGGCAGGTGCTTTTCCCGTATGGCTCTTCAAGTTTCCACCTTGCCCAGCCCCGCTCTTTGAATTCGATGCCTCTGCAGTGGCGACTGATTTCTTGATCTGCCACAGAACGAACGTGTGATCAAGTTAACAGGTGTTCATACTAGGTTTAGTCATCGGAGTTTAGTTTTCAAACTTACAACAGCAAGCCGCTCTCGGTGAATGTCAGTTGTGAACTGGGAAACATGAGGAGAAGTGTTAGAAAAAGACACGAGAGTACGAGACACTGTTTTTTGCCTATGAATCGAAATTATGTGTACAGTTGATAGGAAGAGATGTTCGTACTGGTTTCTTGTAGGTCCTAATTTCATCCCCGCTAAACCCCGGAAGAGATATGTTCCAGTTCCTTTCTGAACCAAAGCATCCACTAAACATTAAGCACTGCCAATGTACATAGAACCACTTATACAACTTCCGAGTTCCAATTACTGACCAACATTTATAAGGATGTCCTTCGATTCTAGCACAGAGGATTTTCGGTGTTTTGCCAATGAGCAACCAAAGGTTGTAATCTGTTCCAACAAATGTGATCGGAAGGAAAACGCATAAACTAGTCAGTAGCTCAAAATATGGGCTATTATAATTCTTGGAAAAAAAAACTTCTATCAGAATAACTTACAGATTCCACGAAGTCCTCAGCAATATCTACAAGGATGTCCTCAACGTCAGGATCCAATTTCTCCGAGGGATCAATCTGTCAGTGGAATCTTTAGTCAAATAGATGGACATAAACTGATGGAGGAGTACCATATCGTCATATATGCCCTCAAGGCCTCAAATACACGAGTAATTTGAAAAGTGGGTAAAGAAATACGCAATGAATTACTCACCTGAGTCACGAGCTCCTGGATGCTTCGTTTGCTCAGAATCCTATTACAAGGCTCCTCGGTCTCCACAGCAGCAGGTCTATGAAGCGATCCAGCCTGAACAGAACCAGGTTGCAGCGTTGCAAGAGACGGGGGCCTTTGAATTCCCAACCCTTGACCCCTTGCAATTGGTGGTTGATTGGGGAAAGACGGTTGATTCCTTGATGGTTGAACTTGCTGTGCCAAATTCTCAGGAACCGGAACTGAACTTGAAGGCTGTGACTGTTGGGCAGAAGATGTATGCTGTTGCTGCGGAGAGGCAGTAGGCATGGTATGGTGATGCTGTGGAGGAATATGAGATCGTTGCTGCAATAACTGTGGGCTCATCTGAGGCCTCAACGAGGGGGGTGGCAACGGAGGCTTCCCTTGTGCAGCCGAAGATAACCAAGGCTGATTCTGGGACTGTGGATTCTGAGAAGCACCAGGAGAAATTGGAGATCCCACTGATTGAACTCTCAGCATGCCATGTCCTTGAAAATTCTGAAAGGAGAAAGACGAAGAAAATGTATAGCTTTAACAAGTTTGAAAACTATCCTTTTTTTTGGACTGACAAAGGAAACCCGCAACCACTATCAAGGGTGCAAACTGGGTAAACTCCGCTTTATGACCCTAGCCAGCAAAAGATCACAAGGAGGCAGACAAGTTTAGATTGTCTATAGCTGACTGGCTCAAACTAAGAAGGTCAATAGACCGTTCTTTGCTGGGAGTCGAACTTGTAACCTTGCTTATTCTTCATTGCCTCCTACACTGGAGAGATGGTGTTTCATATCATCATCCTCCTTGAGAGCAAAAGCTTCAACTTCATGATCAGTAACACCATGCATACATTAAATCAAGTTTATCATCACCAAGTTCCTTGAACCACTAAGGCATTACCAATGAAAGATTAAGAGTATTGTATGCATCAAACAACCACTAAAGGTAAGCTAAGCAGTCATATTTAAACCAAAATCAGAAGCCGAATCACCAGAGCAATAGACTACAAGGGCAAATAACAACAGAAAATGCTCACTTGTGAACCAGGAGACTGAGGGACAGCCTGTGCTCTAAGAGATGAGGTAATTGATCTCAATGGATGTTGAGGAACCCCAGCTGCTCTTATTGCTGAACTGGAACCAATGGCACCCATAATTCCCACTCCTTGCATTCCTTGTATTGGCTGTCTCACCTGTACATTTGAAACAACATTCATGCAATGCATCACAAGAAGCAACTCTCTCTCTCTCTCTCTCTCTCTCTCTCTCTCTCTCTCCCCCTCTCTCACACTTGCAATCCTAAACATTTTAAGTCAATCTTAGCCAAGCTGGTTAGGCTTTAGACTTGGTAACGGCAAGTTACAAGTTCGACTCCCAACGAGTAACCTAGTGGCCTCCTTCTTGGTTTGAGTCAGTCCGTTATGGACGGCCTTACCAATCAGCTATAGGCAATCTGGTTTACCTCCTTATGTTCCTTTACGGACTAAGGTGACATTGTGACAAGGTGAATTTACCCGTGCACAGCTCGGATAGTGACTGTGGGTCTCCAAAGAATTTATGTCAAACTTCACAAAAACACAAATTAAATGGAATAGAAACTAGCAATTATATAGCCAAGGGAGGATGAAATTTGGTTCTTTGTATGAAAAATCAAATCTTTTTATCACATTAGAGGATATAATGAATAAGACCTGGGATGAGTTTGAAGTAGGCACAGAATCAGGCACATTGCGGCCCAATCCACCGAATTGTTGGCCAAAGGAAGGCGGAGCCAAGGACGAAAACGAGGCGGGAGGGGGAGGAGGCCCGGGGTGATGGGCAGGGACACCAAGCGCCATTCCGCCCCTAGGCGGCGGCGGCATTGATAGCGAAGAAGACGAAGGAGTGGCGGAGGCGGAGGCAGAGTGCGGCCCCGGAGGAGGCGGAGGAGGAGGCAATGAGAAGTGCTGGAATGGCGATGGCTGCTGCCATGGCCGGGAAAAGGACGACGATGGCTGCGATGCCGGCCTTGATTGAGGGATATTGAGAGCGGGGGATGTGGTGGCGGGGTTTAGGTTTGGGTTGGGAGAACGCACGGTCTCCGTCGCCGCAGGAGGAGGGAGTGAAGAGGCGGGTAAGGAAAGCGAGGACGGTGCAGCGGAGGAGGATGTAAGAGGCGGCGGCGGCAACGCAGCTGATGGTAGCGGCGGTAGTTGCTGTTGCGGCGGAAGTTGTTGCTCATTTGGCGGCGCCTGTGGCGGCGGTGGTGGTTGCTCCATCGAAAAACAGACTCGGAGCTCTAACTGTCAATGGAACACATATTTTTTGCGGGAATAAAGTGTACCACAGGTACTTAGATAATTAACCAAAAAATAAATAAAAATAAAAAATAAAAAAGTCTATTTTTGCAAAATAAAAAAATGCATTATTATAAATTTATAATTATAATTAATTTAAAAAATCATAAATTTATGTATGGGGTTTGATAATAATCGTGTACTTTTAATAATCCCGAATTTCTTGTGTGTTCAAAACAAAATAAAATTAAAGTGTATTTAAAATGAAATTGAATAACACTTTCACATATTTGAGTGTTTATTGTTCAATGAAATCGTAGTTGAATTAGAATTATACTTTAGTGTTGTCGTAATAACTAATAAGGCTGCAGTGTATATAAAATAAAATTTAATAACAGGTCTCACATATTGAATGTATAATGTCAAATGAAACTGTAGTTGAAACAAAATTATATTTTCGTTGTAACGAAATGAAACTACAATGTATATAAAATAAAATTGAATACGTCATACAAACATGAGTAATCCCTACCCAAAAAAACAAACATGAGTAATTAGACGGAACGAGTGTCGTTTCTTAATTAAAAGAAACAACATTGTTTTGGAACATGGTCCACAGTAAAATTTGTCCTGTCCCAAGTCCCAACAAATCCAAATTCATGCTAAGCTTAATCTCACAAGTCACAATCTTAACATTTTTTGAGTAAATTTTTTATTTTTAATGAATCACATATAACTGATATAAGTGATAAATTATATTAAGAACATTTTTTGTGACGAATTCAACTAAAAAGATATTAGTAAGAATCAAACTCATGATAAAATACAAAAATCACTGACTTATCAATTCTCACTCTTTTTTTTTTTTTTTTTTTTTTGAAAGAAGTTCTCATTCTTTTAGTCCTATATAATATTTGGGAGTAAAACTATTTTATGACTTGGCGTATTGTGATTGATAACCATATCATTGCAAGGACATGAATGACCAAATGGTCGGTCCAATTGTCCAAAGAAAAGCACGAATTGTTGCTAAAATCATAGCTGTACTGCACCGCCAAGGTTGATTTACTTGTGTTTGTTGCCCCTTTCGAATTGAAAACTTTTTCCAATAAATCTTATTCTAAATTGGAATTAATATTTTATAAGTTTTTTTCGTATTATTAAAATTCAAAAGGAATCTTTTCATTTTTCCATTATTATGATTATTAGTACAAAGTACTTGTTTCACCAACCTTAGTGTTGGGTTTTGACACCTAACTATGTCTCGAATGTTAGTCAAATTGGTGTTATTCGAGGTTAGGAATCCTTCATATTATAATTTCATATCCATTCCTTTGCATTATATATAATAATCTATTAGTTAATCATTTGGCATTAGAGAAGTGTCCGCATCCATTTAATCACTTCAAATAAATTTCAAAAATAAGATTTAACTCTTACGTGAAGCTATTATGTATGAGAGAAATTTATTTACCTGCATAGACAGCTCAATTGGCCCCAGGAATGGAGTTTGAGAACAATGACCTGAGATCACTAAGTTATCATAATTCACGTCATCCCATATGTTCTGTCGAATCGAGATGTATAGGGATCCTTAGGATTGGGGATTCAAAAAATATTCTTTTATTATACTATATATATATATATATATATATATATATATATATATATATATATATATTAATAATAATAACTTAATATGATTAATTTATCCCGAATTGAGACAGAATCTTTAATATTTAATGACTATAAATATACGTTAATACTATATATACCAAATCTTGTGTAGTATTCCAAATAAAGTAGTTTCTTGCGGTAATATGTGTTAAGTTAGGTCAATTTATGCATAGAAAACAAATATGAAAATTTGTAACAATGCCACACTTGTTATAAGTCAACATCATTTTATTTTAAAAACATTATACAAATAATATTTTTTAAAATGATTTCTTATTAGACTACGTTTGTACATCTACATAACTTTCTCCTAATTTATTTTGTTGTTCTAGAGCATAGGTCAATTAGTTCCACAAATTCAAAATATGTCTATGGCTAGCAAACACGCAATGTGTAAAGTTCAATTTTTATCAATACCAAAACATTTGGGGAATATATATCATGGATTTGATCTTTTTGTGGATGTTGAAATTTTAACATAAATAATATTGCAAGTAGCTATTTTGTAATATAAATATATGTGGGGTACACTTTTGATTTGGATCGGGTCAAATTGAATATGCACTCTGTGTAGTGAGACGAATAAATAAATATATTGTATACTCAAAATGAGTAATAAATTTTGGGAGAAGAAAATGAGTAATAAGTGGATGAAAAATTAATTCTCAAAATAAACATATTTATGAAAAGTCAAAATTAAAATTACAGATGGCAATAGAGGTGAGCGGTTTGGGGTTCAATTGTTTTGTTTTTTAATGATCTATGATGCCATAAATAACAAATCATGTCAAATGATGCAAAATTAATTCGTGAATATTTCCTTAATTGTAGATTAGCAATTATTTCCCCATTTTAGTAAATTGTTTTTTCCCAAAATATATGGTGTCATAAATTCAAGATTATATACAGCTCATCATACATGTAATTGTAAATCTGACCCACACAAAGGACAATAATCACAATTAGTGTTTTCTCTAATTAAGGTATATGCAGCAATTTAACTTCTATGTAATCGGGTCGGATCAATAATTCCCCTCTATATTGGGTATATAATCCTATCTCGACACCTCATCACAATTAATATTTGATGAATTATATTTCATATAGTTTCACTTCTTTTTTTTTTTTTTTTTTTTTTTTTTTTGTATTTCTCATTAACTCGACATACATTGATTATTTAAAAGATTGTACATCAATCTCTATAGGTTATAACTCAACCACTCTTGTCTCAGATATCTAGTTAAAGAAATAAATCGCAAAATATGTTTAAACAGTCTACCTATTCCCCAAAGTATTTGTATATACTTGTAGCCACAACCCATAGATTTCCCAAAATTCTAATAAATGATTGTAATTCAATCACTAGGGCTCCACCACTCTTGCCTTTAGAGATTCAGTGAAAGAGATAAATCGCTAAATATACATGCATGGTCTACGTATTTCCCAATGTGCTTGTATATTGGTGCCAATGGCCACAAGTTTCAAAGTGTTTATATATGAGTGCGAATAATAATACCAATTCCATAAATCTCGTCTACATACTCTATTATTGAATTTTATTTTTAATTCTTGGCTTCCCATTCACAAATTTTTTAATGGGAAATGGCTAATCACTATATCTTTGGCAAATCCAGACTGTGATATTTGTTTGAATTATTATCAAGAAATTAAAATAAATTTGTGTGATTAAATTGATATCATTTCTGAATATTAAAATGGTGTTGGTTTATTTTGTCTTCTTCCTCATTTCAAGTCCTTTTGAGATTCTTTTGTTTAACCCACTCCCCTCCATGTCTCTCTCTTCTTAAATTCTCCCATTTCCCTTTCTTCCCCAGCTTTCTTTTCCCTTTTCATCATCCATTTCCTATTTTTCTTTACTCGATTTCTCGAGGTCTGAGCATGGCGGAGGAGCACGGCTACCAATCGCCCGAAGGCCACCGCCTCTGCGCCAACAACTGCGGCTTTTTCGGCAGCCCGGCGACGCAGAATTACTGCTCCAAATGCTACCGGGACATCTGCCTCAAGGCCGCCCAATCCAAACCCAAGGCTCCGGTGGATTCCGTGTTCGCCGCGCCGCCGGCGTCTGCTTCGTCGCCGGAGAATTTGAAGGGAAGGGCGGCCGCGGCAGATAAGGTGGAGGAGGCGGCGGCGGCGGTGGTGCTGCCGCAGCAGGCGACGAACCGGTGCTCGGCTTGCCGGAAGAAGGTTGGGTTGACGGGATTCCGGTGCCGGTGCGGGGTCACCTTCTGTGGGGTCCACCGGTACCCCGAGAATCACGGATGCTCGTTCGATTTTAAGGCCTTGGGCAGAGAAGCCATCGCCAAGGCCAATCCTCTAATCAAGGCGGAGAAGCTGGAGAAGATATGATCTCGCCCGTCGGTCGATTCCGGCCGCCTTTCCGCCGGAAAATGGGTTGACGATGATAATATTTGATAATTGTCTAAGGAGAGAGAGAGAGAGAGAGCTAAAAAAAAAAAATCAAAAAAACAAAAAAGAGAATCGTGGGATATCACGTCAGCCATACGTGATTGTCGACATGTATATTCATCTTTTTCATTTTCTATTTTTCTTTTCTCGTTAATAATTGTTGTGCAATTACTACTTGATTGGTGATGTTTGTGATAAATTTTAATCAATTAGTTGTAATTGTATAAACAATTAATATGAAAATAAAAAATTTTAACTTGCCGATTCTACCAGGTACAACCAACAAAAGCTTAGGAATTACACCTAATGAAGGATATAAGATGTTGATCGACATAGTAAATTATTTAAAAATTTGTTCATTTAGAGTTAATTTTAGGACATTACTATTATAATAAAGGAACTAATTTTATGCTAGTTTGATAATTGTGCATTACGGTCACTTTCAGTAGGAGTTGTATGTTCTTGAAAAACATTTAACCATTATTGACTATCAGTTATATCATCAGTAGAACATGATCGCTCTTTTTATAATCATTTTGTACTTTTATTTCTTTATGTTAATTGTATTAAAATGATTTAATTTTGCATTTGATGAATTAAAATAAAAATTTCAATGAATAAATAATGTACTCTAATGAAGGACTAACAACTAATGGACGAAAATTCTCTAAATGGGAATCAAGGAAAGGATAAGTTCAATCCATTTGGTGAAAGATGACAAACAACGGCGGTAGGAGGACGAAAGCGACGGTCTTGATTTGCTGTCTTCTATGTATTTTAGTTGGATTATATATATATATATATATATATATATATATATATATATATATATATATATATATATATATATATATATATATATATATATAGTGATCAAATGAGTCCATGTTATATGAGCCTCTGTGGACAGATTTAGACCATTGGATGTTAGAGATCAATTATCTAGATTTCACCAACTGTGCATGAATTGTGCAAGTGAAGTGCAAGTGAAGTGCACAATTGCATACTTGGCGAAATCTAAACCATTAATCTTAAGTATTCAATGGTCTAAATTTATCCACACGGGCTCGTGGGAAAGGGTGGACCCACGGAAACACCGGCCTTTTATATATATATATATATATATATATATATATATATATATATTGAATTTATTATTTCTTTCACAATGTAAGTTATAGTATGATTAGGTTAAAATTTTCATTTTTTATTTAAATATTGTTTACTTGTTTTATTCACTTATTTTAATTTATAAAAGTATGATGCCACATGATTTAATTTTGTTGGATTTTTCTCATGTAAATGTCAAACAAGTTCCAAAATGGTGGTCAAAGATAAATGAATATTGTTGGTTGTACGTATTAGACTAGGCCTATCATAAAAAATAGGTAATTTGGAAAAAAATAGTAATGAATGATAATAACATATTAATGTTAATAAATAGTTTAATGCCACAGGCAATGAAAGATCGGTTTTTGGCTATACAAACATATAAATGAACAGGCAAATTATTTGGCCCAAGGTATGAGCTCAACTGGCTAATTACACTGATTGTCTTAGGACAACAAGTAATTATAGAGAACAAGAGGGGAAAGTTGGTATGAGGGATGTTGATGATGATGTTTAAAATGAATTGAGAGTCTAAGACTCCTTATTTATAGTACTCCAAGAATGGAGAATAATGGGAAAATATGTGGAATCGAAGCTTGAAATGTTATGGATCATACATGTGTCCCAATTACTACTTCATCTCAGTCTGTGACGTTAGTCATTATCGCTCCCCAGCTACCTGTAGCAGCCAACTGCATCCTTGACTAAGGTAGGGTTGCCGACCAGACGTCGAGGTTGGGTGGGGGGGGGGGGTACACCCATAGTCTACGAATTCACTGCTTGAAATCGTCATTGTCGCTCGCCAGCTACTAGTACCGGCCAACTGCACCCTTGACTAAGGTAGAGATGCCGATCAGACGTCGAGGTTGGGGGGAGGGGGGGGGGTGGGCAGGGGTGACACCCAGAGTCTACAAAATTCACTCCTTGAAATCGTCATTGTCGCTCGCCAGCTACTCGTAGCGGCCAACTACATCCTTGACTAAGATAGGGATGACTCCAACCACCTAACCATTGATTAATGACTCCAACCACCTAACCAAAATGCTTTGGCCCAAATTCTCACCCCTACTTACTGTCATGAACTTGACTCAAGCCCATATATAATGGACCATACAATTAATTTTACAGTATTATTTAAAAGAGCGTTAGATTCTTTGTAATTTATTTTAGTTAATTTCACTTTTAAGTCCTTAACTATTGTGCTATTACTATATTTAGCTACAATCTTTTAATTTTTCTACATCATATCTATGATTTTTATTTTCTTATTACAATTGGTCCCCATTTATATTTATTGTATTGGAACCATATTTATTTTTACATTTTAGTGAATTGAGTCTCATCATGTTGAGTAAAATGTATATTATATGGATTAACTATAAAACAAGTTGTGATTTGTTAATGAATTGCTTTTTGTTTTCCTACATAATACTAGCATTATCTTTTGCATTAAAACTATTTTGATATTGTTTATAATTGAGTTCTAACTTTTATCATATCAATATTAATTAGTATATAAATTGATGACTAATATAATTGTGACAAGAAATTAAGTAAATGATTTAATGTGATCAACTTAAAAGAGTATGATTAAATATCGAATCAGACCATTAAGTAATTGAGCCGAATTCAAGATTAAAACTTGTACTTTTTGATCGTGACTGCAAACTATATATATATATATATATATATATATATATATATATATATATATATATATATATATATATATATATATATATATATTGCATCCCATCCAAAATTGAACTAAGTGAATAATTTAAGATTCATCTTGACCACTCCTTTAGACAAATTATCATTTTATTTATTGACTATTCAATATAATGAAGTTTGTGAACTTTGTAATTTGAAATTAGTATGTTGTTGTATAATATTATAGAATATTTTTTCTACATCGATTTCAAGTAATGGTAAAAGGTAGTCAGTCCAAAAACATAAATGCACAAATTTACGTACAAATGTTGAATATGATTCTTAAGAAACCGTACCCGCAATGCCAAAACTATGTTATAATATCCTATTAATAAAATAATAAATCGTTGTCGTTACTGCTAATAACTAATGAAAACTGTCCAATAATCTTGATCACACTTATCCTAAATCTCTATCTACTTTTAAATTTTAAGATGGAGGAAAATTTTAAATTAATCAAAAAAATTGACAAATTTCAAAATAATGGGGATATTGGGTATGAGCTAGAGATTTAGTGAACTTGTGTTATTGGGTCAAAATACGTGGGGAGTAAGCTGTGGGGAGGAAGGTGGGCCGTCGGAAGGACATCGCCGACAGCAACCTTTGACGATGACGGAGGGGAAGACCAGTCGAGGCGAGTCAGTTGGCCTAGACGCTTCCTCGCACGGCGATTGTGCCCCCTCCTGGGGCTAGTTGTCGCCGGGTGGCCGGCCCCCGCTGGGCGGGCAATCGCGCCGGTTGCATGGCCTCGTGCCCCCTCTTCGTGAGGTGTGGCATGGGGGGGGGGGGGGGATGACGGGGTGGTAGGGTAATGCGTGTGTAGTGGTGGTGTGGGGTTTGAGACGTGGGACACGTGGAAGATGTGCATAGAGTTGATAAGGGGACGTTCACGTGGAGGGTGCAAGATAGGGGTGGTTTCACTATAAATAGACGACTTGGTTTCCTAATCAGGGGAGGTATGAACACGACAAACATTATAGTCTAGCGGTCTAAGTCTTGTATTCTTAGTCTAGTCGCCTGAGTTTTATTCTTTTCACTTATCAGTGGCATAGTTAGCTATAGCACATCCTTTTGGGTACCTTGGGCTTTGTATGTACTATTTTAGGTCTAACGCCTTGGGTAATAAAGCTACTATTTTCCTACTCTCATTCTGTACCTCTATAACCGGTTTATGGTGGACCCCATCACAATAAAACCATTACTAAGAATGAGATTTACTATATAATATAACTAAAATTTATCAAGCACCTTGTGCTTAGATGTCATATAGTGACTCTCTCATATGAGAGGTCATGAAGTCAAGCCTCATTGGAGGTAGTATTGACTATTTGTTCTAGTCAGTAGCTTTCATAAAAATATATAAGATATAACTAAAGTTTAAGTTTATAATGAAGAATTTTAAATATAGAAATTAAACTAGGTAAATCTTTAAAATTAGCAGATATAGATAAAGATTAAAGAACAATTATTAACACCTGCAATATATTACATTTTTGGGTAAAATAATTAGCTTATATGGATAAAGATTAAAGAACAATTATTAACACCTGCAATATATTACACTTTTGGCCTGATAAGGAAATTGCAAGTAATAAAATAATTAGCTTATTAGCTTATATGGATAAAGATGGAGCGTTATGCTGTGCATCCGTATGCACCATGCATGATGTATCCGGATGCAAAAACGACGTCGTTTTGACGTCTAACTTAAAAAAAAAAAAATCAGAATTGTATAACTACACATCCATAATTTCATCACATCTATAATTTCATAACTATACATCCAGAATTACATAACTATACATCCATAATTTCATAACTATAAATCCAAAATTGCATAACTACACATCCATAACTTCATAACTATACATCCAGAATTGCATAACTACACATCCATAACTTCATAACTATAAATCCAGAATTACATAACTACACATCCATAACTTCATAACTACGCATCCAGAATTTCATAACTAAAAATTCAGAATGAATGAACTAAAAAATGAATAACATAATGTTGTTACTGAGAATCGAAATTGATTTTTTAAAAAGTGAGACAGGACATTTTGATGCAAAACTACGTCGTTTTTGCATCCGTAGGCATAATTTGCCGATAAAGATTAAAGAACAATTATTAACACCTGCAATATATTACACTTTTGGCTGATAAGGAAATTGCAAGTCATTATAGGTAATATACGTTAGATAAAAATATATTTTCGTATTACTCACAGTCTCACACTTTTATAAGATTGTCTCACAGATCTTAATTTACGAGATATAAGTTGAATAAGAAATAATTGTTTGTTACTGATAATATATAGAAATTATAATCCTTATTATAGAAAATTTAATACTCCGTACTAATTTGAAATAAATAAATTGTTTTTTAGTGTGGCACATAATTTCTACTGTCGGACACATTGACTAATTCTATCGCTGAATTGTAGGCACTTCTATTGGGTATGACAACTGGCCTGAAGATTTAAAAATGTTACATACATAAAGTCAATTATCAAACCCTTAACGTTTAGTTAATGATGGATGAATCGCTTTCACTCAACCACACCCCCAGGTTGAAATAAATAAATTGTTGCTTATAATAAATATTGTAATATTTATTTGTGAGATTGTGATATTACTGAGTTCTACTATGCGTTCTCCCAAATTCTACTCCCTAAGGTGGCAAACTATGATTGGTCATTTTCATCATATGGGTCCACAGAAAAATATCTACATCAAAAATATGTGAGAGGGAGTAAAAGTAAGGAGTATAAAATAGAAGTACACCAAGTATTTTATGATATTATTTATGACAAAACGATTGTTACTAATGATATACTCCGAATATTGTAATACTTATATATGAAATTGTAACCTTTACACACCCATTTTTCTAGACTCAGACCAGTTTCAAAAACCAAAATTCTTAATACGTTCACACACAAGTTTTTATCTCTCGTATAATAATTCCCCAATTAATTAAACGATACTAATTAACAAAGTATATTCCGTTTTGTACACTGTATTTTTTTAATTTTTTTTTACAAGAATATTCCCTTCAAGTTGTACTATACTCCATCCTTGCTCTTATAAATACACTGGCGAACACAATCCTTCCGCATTTCAAGCTAAAACCTCAGATCGATCCCGACAAGGCACGCGAATCTCGCTCTCTCAGACCCGTCTCCATGGCCGCAGGTTTGAACGACCGGCGGTCGGTGCTTGCCTTAGCCACCGCCGTCATCCTCGGCGGCTTCCATTTCGCGGTTGCTTACCAGCGGCCGCCGGCGAAGGCGTCCATTTTCGTACCGCCGTCGGAAGATCAAGACTCTTCGTCTCCACAACAGGTAAGTGTTTCATACTTGAGAGTTCAGAGTGCAGACCCGTAATCTGTAATATGGTAATATGATTATTAACGTTAATTATGGTAATTAATGATTATTTCCAATCAATCACGGGTTGCAGTTTATCGGCGTCGTTTAATGTAAAAGCGAGCTTACGTTAATTTCTTTGTCGGATAAACCGACGTCGTAACACTGTTAGTTGGCAAATATATATAATTATTACAAAGTGTTAAAACTACATTGATTTCATCGACAAATTTCTTGTAACGTAACTTTGTTAGACGGTAGGCGAGTTGGCATCCACATGCAATGTTTTGCCGTGTATTCACACGTATATATGCATTTATAGTCCATGCCTGAACACCTACTGACGTTGACCTAGAAGATTGTGTTCTAGTCTAATATTTTTATAATTAATCTAATTTTTTTTAAAACTCTATTACATTGTAGTATCAGTTCATATACTATTTTAATCTGTTGTAGTATAAAAAGTCAATATTATCTTCACTGAGACTCGATTTCATCACTTCCCATATAGAAGAGTCACTACATGCCATCTGAACACAAAGTGTTTGATAATTAATCTAATTTCTAGTATTGACAATAGTACTTTAAGATGAGTATGATTTATGAATTGAAAACCAATCTCAAAAATGTGTGGTAATATAAGGAAATAAAATTATATTTTCTCTATTAGTTATAGTTGTTGGTGTAGTGGTAACGTTTGATCCTAACAAGAAATAATTTATTACTCTTTTTTATTTGAAGACTGTTTTTATCTCTGATGGATATATTATACCCACGACCCGACCGGATAGTTATGCTGTGGGCTCGTGCCCAGCGTGCTTCATGGGCACGGATAACGGTGCCGTCAGCACCGTTATCTTCCCTCTTTTTTTTTTTTTTTTAAAAAAAAAATTTAATTTCATACCGCTTCGTTATAGGAGCATATATTCACAGCTTTGTGTTCATAATTTCATAACTGTACATTCATAATTCAATAACTGTAAATTCATAATTTTCGAAGCTCTATGTTCATAATTGTAAGTTCATTATGTCAGAGTTTTATGTTCATAATTCCATAACTGTACATTCATAATTCCATAACTGTACATTCATAATTCCATACTGTATATTCATAATTCCATACCGAACATTCATAATTTTCGAAGCTCTATGTTCATAATTGTAAGTTCATAATTCCATAACTATACATTCATAATTCTATAACTGTACATTCATAATGTCATAACTGTATATTCATAATTTCATAACGAATATGCCGTTAACGGCGTTTCGAACAAATTTTTTTTTTTAGTTAAAATAGCGTCGTTTTCACGGAAAACGACGCCGTTTTAGCGTTGTGCGCACCTTGCAAGGTGCGCACGTGCGCATAGCATAATTTGCCGACCCGACCCGGGGTAGCAACATGGACCCGGGGGACCACGGAGGTCCCCAAGAATAACACGGACCCGGAGGACCACGGAGGTGCCCAGGAGCAACACGGACCCGGGGACTACGGAGGTGCCCAAGCGCAACGCGGACCCGGAGCACTATGGAGGTGCCCCGACCCGAGCCGACCTACGGGGAGCTCGGGTCAGGGAGCTCGGTCCTACCCGAGCTCGGCACCACCCGGGCTCGGGACCCGACCCGACCCGGTCCACTCGGGCCCGGTCAAAGCTGAGATCTAACCACCCCCGATTTAGGGGGAGGCAGTTGGAGGGGTTTGCCTGTATAAAAATCCTCCTCCTTGTCCTAACAAAGGGCAATTCATTCCACATTATACGATTATTACACACTTTTGTCCTACCGAATCTTTGTAATAGCCAAATACTATGGCAATTAATATAATATACGGTCCACCGCGACCTTTACGACATCGTTCTATATTATTCGTTTATTATTCTTATTATATATTTTTATCCGGGTTTATTGATTCGGGTCCACCCCGGGTTAATTAAATCCATCAATCTCGTTGCGATCTTTTACTGGTAGGATTCGAATTACAATTGTTATCCATACTTAAGGAAAAAATGATGAAATGTGTTGTGCACTTACAGGTGCATATATCAATGGTGGGCAATGACAAAATGAGGATATCGTGGATTACGGAAGATTCAGGCACGCCGGCAACGGTAGAATACGGCACATCTCCGGGAAACTACCAGTTTTCAGCAGATGGGGAAACCACAAGCTATACCTACTTGCTATACAAGTCCGGCGAAATTCACGACGTCGTCATCGGCCCGCTGAATTCAAACACCGTCTACTACTACCGTTGCGGCGGCTCCGGTGGTTCAGCCCCCGAATATAGCTTCAAAACACCTCCACCTGGGTTCCCTATCAAATTCGCCATCGTAGGTACACAACAATATTTATATATATTATCCTGGGTATGATCACATGAGAACCACTTATATATATATAGTGAAATTGTCAATTACAAAAATACTAATATCTGATTGCAATTACAAAAATAAAGTAAATACCAGTTTTGGTTCTACGAGTATTAACAAAATAACAGTTTTGGTTCACATGTTTAATTTATACTAATTTTCATCCATAACTATTATTTTAGTATCAATTTTCATGCTCAACTATTGTTTAGTTACCAAAATTCATTAAGTTGGTCATCTCTTCGTTTAAAACATGCTTAACTCTAAAATTTGAAAGGTATTTTCGTCATTTTCAACTTAAGATCCTAATTTTAGCATGAATAAAAGGATTTAAATCCTAAAATCTATTGCAATTCACAGTTCTCCTCCTCACCCTACCTTAAATTGAAGAAGAAAACTGCTGATTCGGATCAATCTTAGGGTTTGAATCCCATATTTAAATTTGGGTCATAATTTGAAAATGACGAAAATACCCTTAATAATTACATATTTCCGCATGTAAGGGGTAAATAAACAATTGTTCTCATTTGATTTCAATCCTAGCAATAATGAGAGAATTTTAAAGGTTGTGTTGGTTGGTGAAAAGGTGATCTAGGACAGACGGACTGGACCAAAACAACCCTGGAGCACATCGGAAAATCGAACTACGATATGTTGCTGCTCCCGGGGGACTTGTCGTACGCCGACACTTACCAGCCACTGTGGGACTCGTACGGCCGGCTAGTGGAGGGGGAAGCGCGGCGGCGGCCGTGGATGGTGACGCAGGGCAACCACGAGACCGAATCTATCCCGGTGCTCCACCCTAAGCGCTTCACAGCCTACAACGCAAGATGGCGCATGCCGTACGAGGAGAGCGGATCGGACTCCAACCTCTTCTACTCCTTCGATGTCGCCGGAGTTCATGTCGTGATGTTGGGATCCTACACCGATTTCGAGGCCGGAACGGCGCAGTTCCGGTGGCTCCAGGCGGACCTGGGGAAAGTTGACAGAGCGAAGACTCCATGGCTGATTGTGCTTGTGCATGCGCCTTGGTACAACTCCAACACCGCTCATCAAGGAGAGTACGAAGCCGACGGCATGAAGGCCGCCATGGAAGAGTTGCTCTTTCGAGCTAAAACCGATATCGTCTTCGCCGGCCATGTTCATGCCTACGAGCGATTCACTCGAGTTTACAAAGAAGAAGCTAACGATAGTGGCCCATTGTATATCACAATTGGGGATGGCGGCAATCGTGAAGGCCTTGCCACCAAGTAAGTTTCTTTCATTTTTTTTAGATTCAGAGGAAAGTCCAGCCTAAGTTACTAATAACTGATCGGTAAAACTCTGTCTTAAGCACAAAATGTCAATATCGCCCATATTAGGGCTCGAATCCATGACCTCCCACTTGATAAAGTCACTTGGTGCCACTAAAAATATCTATCCAGGTATATCTGTTATCATTTACTTTAGGATAGGATTCTCGGAGTTGAGATGCAATTCTTTGAAGAAGGGAGACAGAAAATTTCGACCACAACAAGATGGAGGAGGTAAATTGATTATTGATATTTGGATGGTATTATTGTTGCAGGTATATAGATCCACAGCCAAAGATATCATTGTTTAGGGAAGCAAGTTTTGGGCATGGAGAGCTAGAGGTGGTGAATGGAAGCCATGCAAGGTGGACATGGAACAGAAATGAGGATGATGTAGGAGTTGTAGCTGATAGTATATGGATAAGGAGCTTCTCCTCTCAACATTAATCTTGTATACAGATTTTACTTAGTAATTGTTCTGCATTACTAATCCTACTTTTCTTTCCATATATATACCTTTATAGACAATGCTTTTGGGTGGGATAATACAATTAACTAATAACAATTGTAAAGTAGTAGTAGCTAGTACAATTAACTAATAACTAATAACAATTGTAAAGCAGCAGCAGCACTAATAATAATAATAATAATTATATAAGAGAGACAAATCATATTAAGAAGATTTTGTACCAAGACTATGTGGTCTAATGGTACTCGGGTTGAACTTTCATTTGGAAGGTTGTGAGTTCGAGCCGGTCACCCCGACCCAATAGAGCCGTCATGGTAACTCAACTGAACACGAAATATTATATGTATTCAATCAAGGGGTCTATCGTTCACTCTACCTGAATATTAGTAGAGTGGATTTTATCACTAGTTATAAAAGAGTAAGATTTATAGGTATCTAGATCTTTTTATACCAAATCTCTCATACCCATACCGGTAAATAATTGTATATGATTAGAGCCTTAAATGTCTTTCTATTAACCAACTTGGGTATGGACTAAGGACTTGACCGCTCCTTTCTTTCTTTAATTGAAGGGTTAGACCTAATAACGTCCTTTAGATTTTATCAATTTAAAATAAATGTTTCTAATGTATTTCGTAAATAAATATAAATATATTTTTTTATTATAATAACAATATAATTTCAAATTGTCAACGAATCAATAACTAACAACTTTACTATATATATAATTTTATTCTAATATCAAATCAATAATCTATAATCTTAAATCTAAAAACTTTTTTCAATTCCAGAGTAGTGGTTTCAAGTTTTTTCCATAAATTAAAATTATTCCGCAAGCTTAACCTCGGATCGATCCCGACAAGGCACGCGAATCTAGCTCTCTGCGATTCTCAATGGCGGCGGCGGCGGGTTTGTACCGCCGGGCAGTGTTTATTGTCTTAGCCAACGCCGTCGTCATCGCCGTCTTCCATTTCGTGTTCTGTTGCCAACGCCGGCCGGCAAAGGAGACCGTTTTCGTATCGCTGTCTGAAGATCGCGACTCCTCTTCATCTCCACAACAGGTAACTATTGGTCGGACAAGATCATCTCTGAAACATGGGATAAAGCGACCTCGTAAAACAAAACGATGTTGAAATGAGTTGTGTTCTTACAGGTGCACATATCGGTGGTCGGCAAGGATAGAATGAGGATTTCATGGATTACGGAAGACTCAGGCACGCCGGCAACAGTAGAATACGGCACGTCTCCGGGAAATTACCGGTTTTCTGTGAACGGCGGTACTACAAACTATACCTACGTGCAATACAAGTCCGGCGAAATCCACGAGGTCGTTGTCGGCCCGCTGAATCCAAGCACCGTCTACTACTACCGTTGCGGCGGCGGAGCCACCGAGTATAGCTTCAAAACTCCACCACCTTGGTTCCCTATCAAATTCGCCGTCATAGGTACATAAATCTATTTTTATATAAGAAAATTTCAACTTTTAGTACCTCAATTTTATCTATTATAGGATATAATTTCTAATTATTGTTAAAAAAAAAAAATTAAAAAAACCTGTAAATTTAGTATCTCTAATAACGAGATTGATAGAAAATGTTTGAAACTTGGCTTATAAACCCTAGTTCCAAACACGTGACTTCTATATGTTAGCAAATGGACCAGGTTGGAGTAATATCAGTCAAATTGATTGAACTACAGTTGGCTCCACAAAATTCTAAGTGTGACTATTGTTATTCTCAATTTAAACTTATCAATTATGCACAATTAAATCTAGATTGGTTGATTCACTTTCTTGTGATATTTTGTTTAATTTTGTCACAAGACGGACTTCAAATAGACCATGATTATTACTCTTCAAACCATTGAAATATTTGAAACGAGTGATCAAGTAAATAAAGTATAACTGTTGTACCTAAAAGTGATGAGCTTTATTTTTGCCAACACTCTTTCACGTGTTACATGGAGCTTTATTTTGAGGTTGTTTTGTTGGTGAATAGGTGACCTAGGACAAACGGAGTGGACCAAAACAACCCTAGAACGCATCGGAAAGTCGAACTACGATATGTTGCTGCTGCCGGGGGACCTGTCCTACGCCGAGACGAACCAATCACTGTGGGACTCGTACGGGCGGCTGGTGGAGGCGCAAGCGAGCCGGCGGCCGTGGATGGTGACGGAGGGCAACCACGAGTACGAAATCGTCCCAGACGTCCACACAACCCCATTCACCGCCTACAACGCAAGATGGCACATGCCGTACGAGGAAAGCAGCTCCGGCTCCAACCTGTTCTACTCCTTCGACGTCGCCGGCGTTCATGTCGTGATGCTGGGAACCTACGCCGATTTCTGGCCCGGAACGGCGCAGCACAGGTGGCTCCGATCGGACCTGGGGAAAGTTGACAGAACGAAGACTCCATGGGTGATTGTGGTTGTGCATGCGCCTTGGTACAACTCCAATACTGCTCATCAAGGAGAGTACCATGCCGACCACATGAAGGCGGTCATGGAAGATTGGATCTTTAAAGCTAAAACGGATATCGTGTTCGCCGGCCATGTTCATGCATACGAGCGCTTCACTCGAGTTTACAAAGAAGAAGCTAACGATAGTGGCCCATTGTATATCACAATTGGGGATGGGGGTAATCTTGAAGGCCTTGCCACCAAGTAAGTTTTGTTTATAATAATTTTCAATTACATTAGGTAACATCAATTTTTTGTTTCCGACCACGAGGTGTTCTGAGTAGATCTAACACCTTTAAGCCTGTACCTACTAATTTCCGTTTGCACCAAGCTAACCCAATTAAGGGGCACAGACTAATTCCCGTTTGCACCAGGCTGATCCAATTAAGGGGCTGACCCAATTAAGGGGCACGAACTAATTCCCGTTTGCACCAGGCTGATCCAATTAAAGGGCAAAGTGCTGACAGATTGATTTTTCCATATGAGATGGTTCGAACTCTCGACCTCTCTTAATGGACAAGAGTGCACGGCCACTCACATCAATCAAAGCTGGTTCATTAGGTAACATCATTAGGGTAAGTTATATTTGGATGATATTGTTGCAGGTATATAGATCCACAACCAAAGATATCATTGTTTAGGGAAGCAAGTTTTGGGCATGGAGAGCTAGAGGTGGTAAATGGAAGCCATGCAAGGTGGACATGGCACAGAAATGATGATGATGAAGGAGTTGTAGCTGATAGTGTATGGATAAGGAGCTTGTCTTCTCAATAACATTAATCTTAATATAATTGTGTGCATTAATAGATTTCACTTAGTAAAAGTACTGCATTTTTTTCATCCTAGTATTACTTCCATGTTTATAGACAGTTGTTTTAATTTTATCAACGTGAAAATGATGTCTGATTGTCTGTGCATGCCAGCCTTTTAGGGAGCCCATACTGTAAATTTGGGTTTAGTGGATTGACCCACTCTAGTTTGATGGCCCGGTAAGGATCAAGTTAAGATATTTCAAAGTTGAAAATTGATGACTAAAAGTTAAAAAATGTAATTATTTTGGGTGAAAAGAGAAATATGTCTAGGGTGTGCATTAGTAAGTAAATTTTGATGTTTGTAATAGTATGTAAATCACACTAAAGAGGTTAATTGTATTAGGAAGATTATGTGTCACTGATTTGATTTAGAGGGTGCATGTTGACAGGAGTTAATTTGTAAACTTCTGATAATTAAAGAATCACATTTCATCCGCTCTGTCATCTTTTGGAGCAAAAATGTAATTATTTGAAAGTATCAAATCGAAAGAAAAAAACAACGTTGAGCTTGTTCACTTTGGGCATAATCCTCACACTGTCGTCCTAAGTTTGAACCACGATCTCATCTGCTAAATACTGCATACTGAACAATTGAATAAATAAGCTCGTGTGGACGAGACTCCAAAATTCTTCTTGTGGGTCTAGAAAAAGTAGTTATATACACTTAAGATTTGTGAGAGAGAGTAAAAGTTGAGAGTACAAATAGTACTTTTCATTAATTAATTTGTATGTGAAATGTCTAAATATATATATATAGTATCAATTAATCATGACGAATAAGACCCGAATAGCTTTATAAGGAGATAAACTCAATTTTAACTTGAAAAGAAAACATATATGCATGAGCCATAGAAATATAATGTGTCAACTCATGACTTCTTGGACATGTCACTTCTGCAACAGAAACTAAAGTTGAAGTCCAATATTGTATATATTTTGCTTTAATTGATTCATATTAGACATGGCTGTGTGTCCTGTAGAATTATCCAACGACGACGTGTCGACGTTGTGAAAATAATAATAATCATAACAATAATTAAAGATAATAAAAGTGCCATAGAAAAGGAAGACATACCACAGACAAAAAGTTCATCACTGTCGAATAAAATCAGGCTTATACACCAATGGGCAATATTATCTAACATGTTAAGTTTGACAAAAACTTGTATTAAATAGTCTAACCGGTCTCAATCCGTAAAATGTGTGACGGATCGAATCTTTAATCTAGTGTGATTTGCAGATTATTGTTACATAATAACAGAATTTACTCCATACACATTCATAGTCGAAACTTTATTCAATAAATATGCAACCTACACTTTCAAACTCAATGACATAGATCATTAGTGCGACATATACTATGTATTACATATATTCATACATACATACATATGTATATATGTACAAATGCTCCCATTGTGTTGTAAAAGCTCTTCACCTTTTAATTTTATATATCTACTTAAAATAAATATTAGAAATAATTCTAGTGTTTATACCATATATTCCTAATAAAAGTAAAAAAGTTTTCCCGAGACTTAACGTAGTTGGTTGGTCATTTGACTTAAAAGGCCATGACTGGAGACAAGGTCTAGATTGGATCCCTTACACGCATATAAAGACTAAAATCTGATCGCTGGACTAATTACACGATTTTAGGAACAGGATCAAGTAAAAAAGTTATTCCCTCTCTTTAAGTGAAAAAGAAAAAATATGTCCCAATTATTAAATTGGATATATATTGACAAACATTCTTGTAATCAAGTGAACCTTAGTACTGGGAGAAAAGTAAACCTTAGTATTAATGATAAACTTAACAAATTAATTATGAACCAAAAAAACTAATAATAAATAAATAACCTTTTTTTTTAGCCACAGTCATGCCACTCAATCACAAAGACATTTGTGGAATAAATAATTTCTTTAAATCATACAATTACACTAAAAAAAATTACAAAATTTATCTTTTCAATAATGTGGTGTAATATGGGAATTTATAGTTTCGATTAGTAAAGTTGTAATCCACTTAAACAAGCATTCATAGTGGTGTAATTATCTGATTCTATTTCGTGCTCTAATCACCATCATCTATCAACAAAATAACATGGCTAATAATTACCCAAGTTATTCCAACTACCAACCACATCGAGTAGCGACTATGAATTTTAACTATTACTAACAGTCTCTCAATCAAATTTGTCGCACAAGAACTTTCTAATATAATTTACGAGTTATTACATAAGAACGATGCTTACCTAATTTACATTTTCAAATAGCGATTATGGGGTTCTCTTATTTAAAAAATAAAAATAAAAATTATTACAGTGATAATAAATGACAACCTATGCTTATATGCTTTTCCCATAATTTTAACTTTATTACTATGATAATAACTATGAAATATTACATTAATTACTATGAGAAAATTATAAAATTAATAAGAGCATATACCTAATTATTTGTTTTGTGTATATATAAAATTACAATAATTATTAGATATTGAGAAGTCTCTATCGAGAGTAAGAAATCGTTATTACTATGAGAAAATCATTTTATTTTTAATTAAAAAAACAAAACAAAACAAAACAAAAACTCTCATGATAAGAAACTGTTCATGCCAACAAAGAAGGTTAATCCTGTGCAAATGGTCTCAAATCAAGTACTCACATAATTACAAACATTTTCTTCTGTCTTCCATTGCTTTGGTAACTTTTGTTGTCTTCGAGATTCTTCTCTCATTATGACCCCTAAATTATCCTTTTTCTCAAATAAAAACAAAAATTAAAATAAAATTAAAAAAAGGATAATTAACTTCATCATCCACTATGAGCCTATGGATGACCAGCACCAGCAGTTATACTTTGGACCCAGGTCCACCTAGCAAAATTGACTCGGATTTAAAATACACAATTTGCATATTAAATATTTATAATATATAAATTGTATATTTTTTGACTCGGGTCTACTTTACCAATTACCACCTTATAAGGTGGATCCGAATCGACAAAATAACGGGAGAAATGTGGAAATCTCTACATCAATTTTTTGATATATTTTACTTATCGATAGTGATAAAACTAATCTGTCACTTGAATTTTCGATCTTATGATTAATTAATTCAATAATTTTTAATTGAATAAACGTTTTAAATAGAAGAATTTACAACATTGACCCTATAAAATAATGTTTTTTTTTTTATTTGGAAAAAATCACAAAATTTAGACTCACGTGTAGGGTTCAATGCACACGGCTATGAATAATGCAAATTCCATCATTAGCCCTGCAGGGATTGGAATTATGCGAAATGATTAAAATTTACCTCAGAAAAAGGAGAGAGACTTAAATGGCTGCAATTGTTGATGATGTCATGCATGAGGCTATAAATGTCCACTTTGAAAATTGCAATATGAGAGATTGAGAGGACTCTTCCCATTATGCCCAAACTTACCCGACCCAAATCCGATCCCAATGTACAATTTTTGGATTGTAGTTAGGAATTTCTCCCGGTACTTAAAAAGTGTAATTTTAATTCATCAATTATATTAAATAATATTTTTTTTTTGATATAATAGATGGAAAAAAACTAAAGAAAGCCTTAAAAAAAAATTAAAAAAGGGATTAAATCACTTTATAAGACGAACAAAAGAGTAAAAGTCAAATTTCATCGGGAAGAATTTTAAATATATAGAGACCACAACATGTATAATATATTATAACAATTCACTATCTAATTAGCAGCAATGTTAACTTCTTTGTAAATGTGTTTATCATACATTGCGAATCGGGTTGAATTGAATTGATACTAATCTCTTTTATCTAAAAACATAATAAGTCTCAATCAAAGTTATATCCCTCATTTATGTCCATGTTTTTCATGCTTATCATTTTGTACATTGTGCTTTTAGAGTTGTACTATACAATTTTTTGGACAAAAATACGCTTACCGTTATAACTTCCGTTATCTTTTCCATTACTTGTACTATGCACATACATCCACCATATCTTTTCTTTGTATTCTTTAATGATAACAATATTTGTAAGACATTATATATTCATTATATATTGAATTAATATAATAAATAAATTTTATTTCATTTAGATTTTAATTAGTAAAAATTTGTTAATTATTTTTAAAAAATATAAATATTGGCATATATTTTTGCGCATCGCGCATAAAAAAGACTAGTCATTAAAATAAGAGATGATTAGCAAGAATTACTTTGAACTTAAGTACTTGATTTTGACATTTGGTGAGTTGATTGTGTGGGCTAATTAATTAGTGAACTCAAGTTTAATGATACTTGTGGTCCGTGGTCCCAAACCACAACTGATAATTGCTGCACACTAAATAAATATTCTTTTTGAATGTGTCAATAAAATATTATAAGAATAAGGGTCAAATAGGTCATCAAACTACACACAATAATGTAATTAGGTCACTGAACTTAAAAAAATTACAATTGAATCTCTAAACTAATCAATTTCATGTAATTAGTCCAATTTACAGGTTTTTCAAGTTTCAAACAGGTCACCCTAAATTTAAAATATTTTTTTAAAATAATTATTTAAAAAAAAAATAGACTGTCTCTGGTCATGGAGACGAACAAAAACATTCTTCGTCTTTGGCCGGAGATGAAGAAATCTTCTTTGTCTTCGACCAAAGACAAAGAAGGTATCTTAGTCTCCATTGCCGGAGACGGGTTTTTTTTTTTTTTTTTTTTTTTTTTTTAATTTTAATTTTAAATAATTATTTTTAAAAAATATTTTCAATTTGGGGTGACTTATTCAAAACCATCAGCGAATCGGACAGCTCATTTGGTAGCTAAGCAGTCCGTTTTAATGTCTGATTGTTTAGAGTGATTTTCAAACTCTCCACCCCATCTTTGTAATGTGTTGTCTTCGAACATTTATCAATTTAGGTTTTCATCTTTAAAAAAAATAAAAAAATAAAAAAATCTATTGCGTCCCTTTCAATACATTACAATGAATTGAAAAACCTTAATTGAGAGTTCCCTACCTCATGGCTCATACTATACAGATTAGCAGTCAACTCTTTTGATGTCCCACCACTAATGGTGTGTTTGGTAGGACCGAATTGTAATTTTATTTCTACCAAATTTCATGAAATTGCAATTCTATAGTATGATGGGAGGGAATTGCAATTCTTAGGGCCCCCTTAGAAATTGCAATTCCATGATAAATTACTATTTTATCCTTTTATGATTATTATTATTAATATTATATTATATAGAAATATTTTAATCTTTATTCAATTCTTTCCTTTCAATGCTCAGTTATTCTATTCATTTCCACCAAACAATGTAATTTAAATTCCATTTTATTCTTTTCTCACGGAATTACAATTTATTTCTTTCATATTCTCCTCCTCCCAGCCAAACGTCATAACATCATTAAAAAAAAAAAAAAAAAAAAAAAAAAAAAAAAAAAAAATTAAGACCCAAAGGTTGTCCCTAGCTATATACATAAGCTAGCTTGTACTACCCTTGTAAAAGAAAAATGGAGAGGTAAATGAGAGAGAGAGAGAAAGATTTAGGTGGCTAAGTAAATAATGGTATTTGATAGGCAATTGTAGAAGGTTATGATGGGCACTCAATGGGGGTGGAATGAATGCTGGATATCTATGGCCATGCAAATCTTTTGATCACTGCTGCATTCCATACCCATCTATCTATCCATCTTCTTTTTCCTTTCATTTATGAAAACTACTTCCCCTCCCCCATACAATCATCACACCTCTAAACCCAAACCCCCCTTTCTCTCTTTCTACTAATTTTGCTGCAGCAAAAACCACAGGTTTATTTAAGGCCAGAGTTGAATTGAAAAAACCATTACTAAAGACCATTATTAGTTTGGCTTTGCCATCATTGTTATTTTCAGAACCAATTTATAGCCCCCATCCCTTCTTGTAATTACTCTATTGCCCATCTTCCCATTCTCAACTCTTCAATCTCAAAAACAAATTAAATTAAAGTTGTACCTATATTGACCAGAAAAAAAGGCAATAAATAACTTTTGTACTGAGTTATCACTACAAGAAAAATGCACATAGACAACGGTTAATAACCGTTGTCGTAGGGGTATAATTTCTGTTGTTGAAGCCGGTGTTGTTGTAAGTCCCGCGCATAGACAACGGTTTTTTAACTGTTGTCTTTTCTAGAAACAACAACGATTTTTTAACTGTTGTCTATTAAGTGTTGTTGAAGCCGATGTTGTTGTAAGTCACGCACATAGACAACGGTTAATAACCGTTGTCTTTTCTAGAAACGACAACGGTTTTTTAACCGTTGTCTATTAAGTGTTGTTGAAGCTGGTGTTGTTGTAAGTCACGCACATAGACAACGGTTAATAACCGTTGTCTTTTCTAGAAACGACAACGGTTTTTTAACCGTTGTCTATTAAGTGTTGTTGAAACCGGTGTTGTTAAAAGTCACGCACATAGACAACGGTTAATAACCGTTGTCTTTTCTAGAAACGACAACGGTTTTTTAACCGTTGTCTATTAAGTGTTGTTGAAACCGGTGTTGTTAAAAGTCACGCACATAGACAACGGTTTTTAACCGTTGTCTTTTCTATAAACGACAACGGTGTTTTAACCGTTGTCTATTAAGTGTTGTTGAAATCGGTGTTGTTAAAAGTCACGAACATAGACAACGGTTTTTAACCGTTGTCTTTTCTAGAAAAGACAACAGTTTTTGACCCGTTGTCTATTCAATGTTGTTGAAACCGGTGTTGTTAAAAGTGATGCACATAGACAACGATTTTTAACTGTTGTCTTTTCTTTAAAAGACAACAGTTATAAACTGTTGTCTATTGTGTGTTGTTGAAATCGCTGTTGTTAAAAATCACGCTCATAAACTGTTGTCTTTTGTAGAAAAGACAACAGTTTCAAACTGTTGTCTATTGTAAAATAGACAACGGTTTTTAACCGTTGTCTCAACCCATTTTTAACCTGCTTAAATTTTAATCATATAAAAAAAATCAATTTATCCATTCACCATGGCCAAGTATAGTTACATAATTTTGAAGAAGCTAAGCAAGGTTCAAAATAACAAGTCAAAATACTTTCATTACCAATTCTAATCGAATCATCATCCAAGTCATAATACTACAAAAAACAATTCTACGAACAAAGTCTAAATGATTACAACGTCAAATCATACCTACTCTATATAACTTGATAGAATATCGGCTCATTCTGAACGCACCAGATCAATAACCGCTTTATCATAATCAACTTGTTGGAACTACATGTAAAAAGTGAGTAAATAAATTAGTATAGATATAATAAATTTGCAATGAAATGCGAAATAAGTTAGGAGTAATTCAGAAAGCATAAAAGTAGAGTTATAGTTGGGTATCATATAAAACAATATAAAAACAATCCAGTGATCCAACTTATAGTTTTCAAGGAGAAACTCTACCTATTTGCTGCACTCAAAAGAAGCTAATAGAATAAATAGTTTTAAGTTAATGCATAAGCCTTCTACTGCAATTATAGGATTAACTTATCATTGTACCAAATACTCATTAAGACAAAGCAACTGGTAAACTAAACTTACAAATTAAGATACTTATGAGTTGAGACAAAATTTAACCACTGTATAGAGCTGTAATATGTGTCCATATGAAACTGTTCTAAACTAAATTAAAGAAATAATTATTGTCGGGTGGTCGCGATGCCAATATATTTATATTCACATATATTATCATAACTTTCAAAATAATGATTATGCAACAAAAAAAGCAACAAAGAAGCATTCAAATATTGACTACATTCTGTCCAAAATCCCTTAACTCACATATAATAACACCTCACACTTCCACCTAAATTCATTTTTACTCTTTATACTCTTATTAAGTCAGTCCATCATCCAATTAAATTACAAAGTTAATTAATTTAAACCCAAATTTGTCAAATAAAAAATCTGTAGCTTTGGATTTTTGGATGTATAATACTGGACTTTTTTTTTTTTATTCCAAATGCCACTCATACCAACTTATAATTTTTCTTACATTTTTGAATTCTATATTTAACCAAAAGGGTTGTGAGGTTTCCCTCATATCCAAAAAAAAAAAAGAATATTCTGATGAAAATTTGCATTTAATTAACTGGTTTGATGTTCCTTTATGTACCTAAGGAATTAAAAATCAATCCACCCATCACCACATAAAACTAACAACAATAAAACCAACAACAAGAAAGTATGATAGTACCAAGAATACAAGAATCTAAAAAGCTATCTGCAGAACATTATCACCCAACTTGCAGCTTTTCTATATCCAGATAACTCTCATTTGCAAGCTAATGATGAAGAGCCCACAAATAAAATCAGTACAGCCTTATGAAAATGACTTGGTATTCATGATCGAGATTTAGAACTGAAGATTTTTCACATACCCATAAATCCCATGGGAGGGGGAAGAGGAAAGAGGAGAAAATTACCTGTTTGAGCTTTAACTAGGTATCAGTACAGTCTTTTTTCCCCTTCCTTTTTGGTGAGCTTTTAAAAGTTGTGGCTATGAAGAAGAAGAAGAGTAGTTAGAACTGAAGACAAGGACAGTGGTATTAGAGATAAGATAATGCCACCTAATTAAATAATTAATCCACAGATAATTCATCCTAATTATGATTACTATACAAACTTAAGAACAAGGAAGATGAAGAGAAACAAGACAGAAGATTCCATCCAGAATATGACAAAATTGAAATGGGAATCTGGTAAGGTGTGCTCAAAATTGAAAAGATTTCAACCACCGATAATTCTCTCAATTTCAAAGACATGTTTCTAAAATGCGCAAGTTGAATGGTTAAATGTCCATATGAAGGGAAAATTAAAGAGGGAGAGGCGGAAAATTAAATAGGGAAAATCAGTACAACCTTATGAAAACTGCAGAACATTATCACCCAAATATTCTTTTTTTGCTCTAGTGGCACAATATATCAAACAGTTTATATACATGAAAATAAAGCAAAGATAGAAATGCGGTACCTTTTCAGCTTCCAACCCAGAGTGACCAGATTGATTATCCAGCGGCCAGCAGTTGTAAACTGAAGAAGTGTGACAAGAACTAAAAAAGATGAGATTGAAATAAGCTATGGAAGTACCAGTCACAAATTGAAAAGAAAATATGAACACAGAGAGGCCAAAATCAGTTGCCTTCAAGGCAGCATTTTCAGCTTTATTAGACAGCAAGAAATTCTCTGGCCTTATTCTTCACGTCAGCATCTCTATGGCTCTGCAATTCACCTGTCAATGTTATGTGCTTCATATGGAGTTCATTTAGAGTGTGCCTCAGGTTTTTAACTTCCATCTTCAATTCATGGGATGACTCTGCAGGGATCAATCCTGATAGAAAATCAGAAATTAGATAAAGGAGACGGGGAAAGAATGTGATTCAGCAGACAGAACTTTCCGCATTTCATGAATCAAGTAATCTAAAAGTACTGCCTCCTCTGTCCCAACAAACTTTAATCAGCAAGAAAATACATCAGAAATCTTATCAAAACTTGAGATAGATTAAGTGCCATCTAGCAAGATGATATCAAACTGCATCCCCAAAACTACAAGTGCCCAAAAGTGTAGTGAGGATATTAATAAAACATTCAGAGCACAAATAATGAGCATTTTCCACAATAAACACATATAGCTAAATAATTACATCCAAGCACAGAACAGATACCATGTTATATTAATAGTGCAGAAAACAATGACATTTTACTAGATCCATAAAATAAATAATAATATAATCAAAACATATGAATTTTGTTTACAAGGAGGTAAACCATCCTAGGTTCTGTAAAGCAAATATCCAATTAAAGCCATTACTGAACAAAGTAACAAGGCACTCTCAGAGATGAACATCAACTCTCATAAAAAAGGAAATCAAAATATTTCTCTAGTTAACCTGCCTGCTGCAAGTTAGACAAATGCTTCAATATTTCTATCCTTTCATGGTGAAGATGCTTGAAACATCTTTCTCTGCTTTCAGAATTGTCACTCTACCAAATCTGCAATTGTTTTCTATAAATCCCCTAAACAAAAGTTACCAAAAGTAAACACAACGTACAAAGTACTTTTCCATGACAAATTAGGTGACCCTCACTTTAATAAAGACTGCAGCATAAATACTAAATGGAAGCATTTCAGAGATAATGCCAAAAAAAAAAAAAAAAAAAAAAACAAGAAAAAGAAGAAAAAAGTGACAGAAAGGAGCCACTGATAATTGAACAATTTGAAATCCATTCCTTCCAATAATTTTAACAAGCAGAAAAAGGATGATTAGCCAAATAATAAATGCTTTGACATGAATGATGAATCTTTTAACTCATTATTCTCCATAGATCCTAACTTGGGGGAACATTTTTTCTGCTTTTCTAGAAGTAAAACAATCTGCCAAAAGCTTAAGGAGTTCCAAATGTTCAAAATTGTTCTTATAGCTGTTGGTGGAGAGAAAATGGAGCACTCATGAGAAATACCAAGTGACCGATACATTATAGAAGCATATATTTTGATTTGCGTAAATGAATACCAATGTATTTCTTATCAGCCTTTTAATCCCAGAAAACATCAATTCAAGGGCATGGATATAAGAGTCATGACACAGAAGCAAACATAATATTTAATAACCCCAGTAATGTCACCAAAAAGGCCATTCCAGCTCATCCTAATATGGAATTCACCTTTACTTGGAAAAAATTTCGAGTCCAAGAAAATCAATAGCTTTCAAAGAGCTGAGTGACTCCAAGTCTCAAACCTTAACCTTTGTCTTCTTCTAATCCAAAAATTGTACTACTGATGGAAGCAAATTTACAGTTCAAAGCTCTCGTTATCTTAATGATCTCAACAACACAAGAAAAGTAGTGAAAATATAGAGAATTTAAATCCAGATGCATAGAAACATAAATATGGTTTTTGTGTTTTTTTTACCTGAGTAGCTTTATAGGCTAGCATAGTGTCCTCGACAGCCTCTTTGCGCTCATTGCCAATCTTAAACTCAGCCAAATAGCGATGGTAATCGCCCTTCATCTTCAAGTAGAGCGACGGCGGCAGAGGAGGGAGGCGGCGATGGCGGCAGAGGATGGAGGCGGCGACGGCGTCGGAGGTTGGAGGCGGCGAGAGCACGGTCGGCGGAGAGCACTTGGCGGCGAACAATGTCTGAGGAGATGGCGGTGTTTAGAGGCGAGCAATGTATGTGGAGATGGCGGTGTTTAGAGGGCAAATTTGCAAAGAAGACCTAAGTGTTCTGACGGGAAACTTTAGCAAAGAGGGAAATTTCGCGCCTAAAAATTTGCAAAGGAAAATAATATAATTGAAGGAATTATTTTGATTTTGCAAAGAGGGAAATAGCATATTATATACTATGTATTAATATAATTAGAAAAATAACGAAATTTTATTTTAATTTATAATAAGCTTTCATTTTTTTCAAATTAAATAAGTATATTATATATATTCAATGATTTTATAGGGATCAGGTCCACCATAAACCGAGTATATAGGTATAGAACGGGGTAAGAATATATTAACGTTATTATCAGGGACGCTAGACCCAAAATAGTACCGGGTATATAGGTACAGAACGCGAGGTAAAAAAAATAGTAGTTTTATTGCTCGGGATGTACCGCGTATATAGGTACAGAACGGGAAGTAAGAAAATAGTAGCTTTATTACCTGGGGTGCTAGGTCCAAAATAGTTCATAATTTATATACTACAAACTCTGAATTTATATAGGCATAGATTCATAATTTCTATACTGTAGATTCATAAAATTTTTACTGTAGATTCATAATTTCTAAACTGTAGATTCATAATTTAAATACATTAAATTCATAGTGTCTATACAGTAGATTCATAATTTCTACACGTATGCAGATTCATAATATATGAACTGTAGATTCATAATTTCTGTATTGTTGATTCATCATTTCTAAATTGTATAGTTATCAAATTATGAACATATAGTTCTGTGATGTGTGAATACATAGGAATCGAACCACTAGACTAGGGTGCCTGTAGAGACTAGAGACCACTAGACTAGTGTGCCGGTAGGCCGGGTATATTCATGGTTTTATAGGGACCGGGTCCACCATAAACCGGGCGATATAGATATAGAACATGGTAAGAAAATATTAGCTTTATTACCCGGGTCACTAGACCCAAAATAGTACTGGGTATATAGGTACAAAATGCGAGATTCATAGATTTTTATACTGTAGATTCATAAATTCCATACTATAGATTTATAAAATCTTTGGTGAATAATTTTATATTTAAATATGAATGAAAATAGAACTATTAAATTAACTTTTGAATTGTATTATTTCTTTGTTAAAATTTTATGCACTATATTTGGACAAAAAAAATTATTTACATTTTATTTTTTGTTCTAGATCTTCTAAACATCTATTTTCATCTCGTAACAAAAACAATGAAGGTCCAAATTATAGATAAAAGATAAGGTGTAACACTTTAGTAAACAAGAGTTGGTGTGGCTTGGTGGGTTTAGCTTTATTTGTTATGTTAGAGGTCATGGGTTCTATCCTTAACCTATATTTTATACAATCATTGTCTTGGTTCTCATAGACAACACAGAACCAAACTCGTTATATCTTAGATGTTGCGCTTAAGTATATAAGTGTTGGTGTGGCTTGGTGGGTTTATCTTAGTTTGTGATGTTAGATTATGTTAGAAATCTTAAGTTCTATTCTTCTTACAGGCATTTTTAACCTATTTTATAAAATCGTTGTTTTGGTTTTCACAGACAACACAAAAACAACCCAGTTATATACAAGATGTTGCACTTTGATACATAAAAGTTTGTGTTGCTAAGTTGGTTAAACCTTAATTGCTATATTTGAGGTTAGAGGTTTGATTCTTGTTGTTAAAATCCTTGTTTATATTTTATACAACTGTTGTCTTTTATAGAATAATGATGATGCGCAAAGACAACGGTTGTTAAAAAAACGTTGTCTTTGTAGTGTTGTGTATTCAAATACGCTTAAAGACAACATACCAAAGACAACGGTTAAATAAAACCGTTGTCTTAAACAAATAAAGAACGCGCAATGACAACGGTTATATAAAACCGTTGTCGTTGTAGTGTTGTGTATTCAAGTGCTATTAAAGACAACACATAAATGACAACGGTTAAATAAAACCGTTGTCTTTTATAAAATAATAATGCACAAAGACAACGGTTTTAAAAAACCGTTGTCTTTGTAGTGTTGTGTATTCTAGTGCGCTTAAAGACAACACATCAACGACAACGGTTAAATAAAACCGTTGTCTTTTTATAAAAAAGAGCGCACAAAGACAACGGTTTTAAACAACCGTTGTCTTTCTAGTGTTGTGTATTCTAGTGCGCTTAAAGACAACACACCAACGACAACGGTTAAAAAAACCGTTGTCTTTTAAAAAAAAAAACGCACATAGACAACGGTTTTAAAAAACCGTTGTCGTTGTGGTGTTGTCTTATCACAAAATGCACAAAGACTACACACTTATAACAACGGTTAAGTAAAAACTGTTGTCTTTGACAAAAGTGTTGCATAAAAGACAACGGTTTTGGACCAAACTGTTGTCTTTGATACAAAAGACAACACTTTTCTTAAAAACTGTTGTCTTTCTAGTGTTGTCTATGTGCATTTTTCTTGTAGTGTATTCTTGGAATTTCGGAAACATGTTGTTACCAAGTTAACTGTTCGACTAACTTGGTTGAAATTCTACAACGATGTGCTACTAGCAACAGTAGTAATTGTCATTAGCTATTAGTTAAAAATTTGACATTTATAAAAAATCAACGCAAAATCATTTTTTATCGGTGACAGAGAGAACCAAGGCAAAATGGGTACATGAACTTAATATATATATTGGAAGTTGTATAGATTGCAAAGGTATTTATGGTAGCTGAAAATGAAGTCATAAGTAATGAGATATGGAGTAGTATGTACATGAACGAAATACACGAGGGTAGCTTAATTAATTAACCTAGGCCTAGTTAAGATTAATGTTTAATTTGCATAGGTTGTGTTTCTACCCATAAAAACGCATCTGGCAAAAGCTATGAAATCATATATGTTTCACGTTAATGTACTCATATCCCATGCGCTTGCCCCAACTCATCCTTACCTTATGCCTCATTATTTCATAAATTTTATATGGTAGAAAAATAAATGCTCATCTTATGATACCAGGCAAAATAATTATGATTATTTTTATATTATTAATATAAGGTAAAACTAATGCCCATCATAGATTGTATAATAACTATAGGTTAAAAATAATGGGTTTGTACTAACCCTCATTATTTGATTCCATTTGTAATGCTAAATGCATGATAATAATAGATACTCGACAACAATTCTCGAGTTGACATTTATTTTATATTTTTTTCTGTAATTAAGTTACAATAAGTTGAAGTCATGTTTTATGTGTTATATGAATGTAGGCGACATTGAAAGTTTTACTGTTGGCGTGAGGAAACTGTTCGCCTTAATCAAGGTATTAGGATTCCAATTATGCCCTTTTAGTCATCACAAGAGTAGTGGGTACATAAGTACGAAACAATTTGCATCAAACAAGATTGGACTGATTGAATCAAGATTGGGAAAAAAAAAAAAAATGGCATTGCATAGAAGAAAGCCAAATTGAAGTGAGTGGGAATGGAAAGATTTTTGTTTTTTTTGGATGTAAACTCAAAACCAAACAAAAGAGAATCGATGGTGGGGGTGGCGTCGCTCTGTGGTGGTGATGATGGCCTCCGTCGGTTCGAACCAATCCAAACCATCATTGCGAATCTTCGGACGGCCGAGCTCCGCCATCATATCCCCCTCACTTGAAATCCCAAGAATGCCCCTCATACCCCCCACACCCCCCACCATCATTCACCCCCATCATACTCATTCACATGCATCATGCCACATTGCCACCCTAAAACTTAGTAATTAAGGTCTCACTTTTACCACATTTTCTCCTGACCAACTCATCCTTGTGAGCCTCTTTTGTTTAATGAAAGATCAATTTTGTATATAGTAATACAGAATTGTCATATTGATACTTCAATTCTCTTTCAATGGTATGAAATAAGGGCAGGTAAAGACTCAAGGTTCGGGTATAAACCCTTTTAGAATAAAGATGGGCTGTTTATTGCAAACAATTTCTTGGTTAAATTCATTGTACATGATTTTCTTTAGTTCAATTCACCTTATCTTGTGTGGTTTACATGTTATTACATGAGAGCATGATTTACGCAATTCACGCCCTTCAGTAGTGGAGGCAGATTTCTCTTGATACCCGAAATAAGTTGCATATGTCGTATGACAATCTTTCAAGGACTGAATGATCTGTCGCACGCTGTATTCTAAATATTTTATTCACCGGGACATGATTGAATTGACATTTAAATCTCTCTTTATCTATGCCACAACTTCCAACTAGTTGTTGTGCCACCTATCCTTACAATCATGATGGTACGTATAGAAGGGGAAGTGTATAGAATGGAACATTAAATCCTTGCCTATACGAGCCGCCTTCCATGCTTACACATGCATGATTGTTGTGGCAGTGAAATACAATGAAAGAGAACCCCATTTTACATTGTTCCATCTCCCCTACCCCCCCCCCCCCCCCCCCCCCCCCCCACCCCAAACCCCAATTAACAACCCATTTGTCTACTACTATACTACCTTTCCAAAGATTCACTCTCCCCTACTTTTGCAGCTATATATATATATTGACCTTCCCATTGATTTTCCTCACTTCACCTCTGAACCCTCCAACTTCTCCCTTTTTACTGTCAACAGAAAAAGAAGAAGCAGAAAGAAGGAGAAGAAGAAGAAATCCTTCCATACTTACATATTCCAAAGCTTCCAAAGGTGAAGATTCTCCTTCTTCTTCTAAAGGTGATCTTTTTTGAAAAGCTAAAGGGGAGAAGCAAGTGGCCCCACCCCCACCCTATTTTGTTTCTGTCTTTTCTGGTTTTTTTAATTTTCTGTTTTGCTTCACCAACAAGCCCAGACAGTGGACTTCTTCATGGGCTATATGTTTTTGTGTAAACCTGAGAGATAAAAAAAAAAAAAAAAGTCATTTGTTCATCTTGCTGTTATTCCTGTTGTTTGTTGCCCATACCAAACTTCACTTCCTGTCTCTCTGTCCCTTCTCCCTTCTTCTGCACTGCACCATTGTTTTCTGTTTGTTTTTTTTTTTCCTTGAAAATCAATAAAGATGAGAACTTTATCTTTTTTTCATGGCTTTGTAACTCAGTGTGTGTCTTTCACTTTTGGGATCCTCCCACAACATACTGAAGAATATTGGGATAATGGATCTCATTCTTAGCAGCAACACAAACAACAAATCTTAATCCTAGATTGTTCATTGTCTTTTATATTAATGAGCTGTTTGTCTTGCTATACACTTGATTCTTGTCTTCCTGTCAAGGACAAGGAAAAAGAGCCAATTTTAAATGATTGCAGATCTGGGCATTCTAGCTATTTGGGCCCACAATCTGCCACTCAAAAACCACGAACTAACTGAGTTGTCCGCAATCTGCCACTTAAAAATCACGAACCAACTGAGCTGTCTATACGGATATTTTTGCAACCCTAATTGCTTTCTTTCCCCATCTCAATATAATTGCAGAGTTCTTTTCTTCTTCTTCTTCCATTTTCAAGAATTCATTTTGAATGACCAGAGCCATTGCATTTGCAGGGAAAATGGACAGGCTAAACTCGAAGCTGTACCTGGAGAACTGCTATATCATGGCAGAAAATGAGAGGCTGAGGAAGAAAGCTGAGCTTCTGAACCAAGAAAATCAAGAACTGTTGAATGAGCTGAAGCACAGGCTTTCACAGGGCAACAATGGAGGTGGAAACAGCAGCAATCCCAGAGGGAAAAACTCCAGTAATTCTGCAGCTTCTTCCAAGTCCAAATCCAGCAAGAAGTGAAAGTGAAAAAACACCAAATTTCCCCAGAAACCAACTAGCTGTTTAGGATCATCATCAATTGGCTTTTTATTTTCTGATTCTGATCTTCTGGGGAAGTTCTTTAGGAGGTATAGGAAGGAATCAAACCAACCAAAACAAAAAGGTAGTTTTTATGGTTATTATTATTATTGGTCTGGCAGTTTTTTGATCCATGTTAGGACAATATATATATATATGTAGTTTATGATGTTCTTCTGTTCTTGTTCCCTGTTTTTGGAGTCTCATGCTCTTCAATTCTGTCAATCTCTCAGCTAGAAAGAAATATATATCACTGTACTATATTATCCTTCATCTCTCAAGATTGAACAATCTTTTAAGTTTTCTTGAATTATCCATAAATGGGTTCACACCTCAAGTATTGGCGGCGAGTTTTCACTAACCCAAAAACCGTTTTTATGTATCGTTGCGCTAAAACGTTGTCCGACAAGAAAACAGAGTACGAGGAAACGTTACGGTCAACGGAAACAGAGGGGCCGTGACGGGTGGATGAAATCATCAAGGCGTCATCGAAGAAAACAATAGGGATTTGGGGGTGTTTAGGCCCGTGGTCTTAATCAGGCCCATATAATTTAAACCTAAAATTGTTGGTTTTGTGGATAGTATAGGGCCATAGGCCCTAAGCATTTCTTATTTAAGAAAAAAAAAGTTGTAAAGTGAGACAATTAAAAGAATTTGGATATAGACATGATTAAAATAGTAAAATTTAAAGTTATGGACTAACATTTTCTTGGTTAAGTCTGTCGTATGTAAGATAGAGAGTATTATATAATTACGAAATTTATATAAATACATCATCAAATATTGATTGCTGATGTCTCTCGTTACCTGAAAAAACTAGAGGATACGAATTTCTTAGTTATTCACTACTCCAATTGTAAAAGTTTTAAGGATTCTGAATGAGTGATTCAATTTTTCCAATCACACTACTTTTATAATCGCTTCAATTTTGCAGTTCTCTGAAATGGCGGCATAACGAATTTGTTTTGGTGATTACAGATGACCAAATCAATTACAAAACTAATAGTTGGTGATTTAATTTGTCAAAATTAATATTCGATAACTAATTTAATAATTATGATTTAGTCGAGAGATAAAAAATGGTCATTAATTTGAGTAATTCTATAATTTTTCGATTTTGGTTCAGAAGTTGGTCTGCATTGGTTGACGAGAGAATCTTGGACTTCAGAAACTGTATCTCACACTGTCAAACATCATTTCTCACTTCAAAATTTATGTTGTCCTTTCATGCATATTGCAGTCGTGAAATTATGAGGATAGAGGGATTAGCTTCTTTCTTGCTTAATTTCAATATTAATTATTGAATTTTAATTGGCCTAACCCAGTTCAGTATATATAAATATATAATAACTGGGTAAATGGTAATTTGGCCGAAGCCTGTCATTTAACACTATCCATAAAGATAGAAAGAATTGAGGAGGCATTTGGTTCAAGTTATATTATATAATCAAAGAAATGTGACATTTTCGAGCTTACATTTCTATGTTTGGTTCATATTCTCCGAGGGAATATAACATTCTCAGAGAATGCAACATTTCTCCACATAGAATTTTGAAGGGAATGTGATTTTCTTCATTTTATTAGGCAATGTAAGATATTTATAAATTTTGTCATTTTAATTCTAATTATTTAATATATATATTTTATGTTAGCTTATTATTATTATTTTAGCTTTTATATATATATATATATATATATATATATATATATATATATATATATATATATATATATATATATATAAAATCCTAAACCAAACATGATTATATTACATACCTCAATTTTAACCAAACATATAAATCTAACATTCCCAGTAATCTAACATTCCCTAGTTTGGGATAAGAAAGAATTGTGTAAACAGGGGTAAAAAAAATATGTTTTGTGTAAATTTTAAAAGATATTTTGGTTTTCATGTGTCTTTTTTCTTTGACCAGAATGACATCTTTCATTAACTTATAACTACATTTTCTTAGATAATCAAACATGAAAAAATTTTATAAAGTAATTTTTGGAAGTCATCATTTTTCAAGTTTACAAATGTATCTTAAATGCAAAGAAAAAGCATTAAGGATATAGTGGTTTATATATGAAGATTATTTTATGAAGGGAATTTAAGAAAATTTTGCGAAATGATAAATATATTCTTTATTAATTTAGAAATTCAAAATAAATTATTAGTGATAACAAAATCTACAAGTAATAGACTAAAATGTAACTTTCAACATTATTAAAAGAGAAAATTTAATACATATAATAATTTATGAATTGAGTCGATATTGATACTATTTTTCTTTATTATAATCACTATTCACTATCCTATATTTATTCATGATACTGCATTATTTATAAGTAGTTTTTTTTAAAAAGGGAAATTTTGTATTTTCATTTGGTACCATGCATGAGGCCAAGCATTGATAGACTCATCTATCACAAGTTAATAAAGAGTTCATACAATATTTTTAAAAAAATAATAATAAGAGGGGCCATGGGCATTAAATTGGTGATTGGAGAGGGAAATGTGTATGCTAAGTGCTAACGTTGATGGTATTAGCCCAATGACACTATATTGTATCTTAGTATCGCACTATGCTTACTTTTCATTAAGTAATAAGTTAAGTACACTTAACAATGGAGTTCTTTTAATTATCTGATTGCTAAATTCTTCTTAAAACTAACCATATCTCAAATCGAGTAAGGGCTGTACTCGACCGACGCCCAACAATCCTCCTCCTAGAGGCTAAATGATGACATGAATCTCCATTATTCACCATATAAGGACCATTACCCTACAATTAAGGGTCATTATTTTACTATAAAGACACCCTAGCTATCTTCTCCTATAAAAGCTTCATGATCAAGGACGCAACATTAGACATCTTCATCCAAGGATTTAAAGACAATCTCTCGAATGCGCTATCAACTAGAGTTTTTTACTATATACATGTACAAATTAAACACCCTAACAATATCGTACAATTTGACTTTGTACTAACAAAAAATAATCGTGACTATCATACTTACCATTTCCCCATAAAATGGGCTTATGTATGTTATTTTCCATATTATATTTATATTTTATTTTAAATTTCATGTTAGGATATCCCTAATAAAACCAAAAAAAAAAAAAAAAAACAAAAAAACAAAAAAACAAAAAAAAAACAAAACAAAACAAAACAAAACAAAAACAAAAAAACAAAAAACAAAGAACAAAGAAGTAAAATTGCATAAAGAACTTTAAAAATAATAATAATAATAATAATAATAATAATAATAATAATAATAATAATAATAATAATAATTATTATTGAGTTTTTATCAAGTCGTATACATATATTCGATGGCAAAGCACTCAAATCCTTTTAACTAAGTAAACATTGTTACATATTTTCATTAGATGGCCACCTAAGGATTTTGTCCGAGATTAATTACCTCAATGGTTTTATTAGTTAGAAATTGGAAGCTGTGCTTCATTACAAAATAACCACATACCTTAACTCAACATCAACCTTAACCAAACCCAATTAAGGATGGTTCACCAAATTCATCTATACAGTCGATCATGGTCCACACAATGCTATGTGAACCATGATTCAATATGATTGTCAAATAAAACTGTAGTAGAGTTAAAGTAATACTTTTTTTTTTTTTTTGAATGCTACTAGCTCTATTACATTGTAGTATCTGTTCATATACTTTCTCAACCTACTGAAACACAGAGAGCTAATAACGCCTCCACTGAGGCTCGAACTTACAACCTTCCAAATGGAAGTCCAACCCGAATACCATTAGACCACATAGTCCTGGTGTTAAAGTAATACTTTAAGTGTTGCTAAAATGAAACTAGTGTGTGTGAAAATAAAACTAAAAAACAAAGCTTATACAATAACGTATAATGTCAAATAAAACTGTAATAGAATTAAAATGATACTTTAGTGTTGCTATAATGATACTTGTGTGTGTAGAAAATGAAACAAAGAACCAGAACTCATATAATAACATATATTTTCAAATAAAATGAAGTGTATTTAAAATTATACTTAAACGTTACTATAATTAAACTAGTGTGTGGAAAATGAAAAAAAATAATAATAAAGCTCATGCAATAACGTATATTGTTAAATGAAAATGTAGTGAAATTAAAATAATGCTTTAGTATTGCTATAATCAAACTAGTGAGCGTAGAAAGCGAAACTAAAAAATAGAGTAATACTGTCAAATAAAACTGATTTGAAATGTAAGTAAAATGATGAAATGATACAACATCATTTTGTTTTATGATCCATGATGTTACATGCATGGATCATGGGTCCGCAGAAAAAATTTGCCCAAATTCAGTGGATAGATTAAGCTTCTTTTGGCCCAATGATTTAATGGAGGCAAATTATTGTCTACATGATGTTATGTGCATCATATATAATAAAAAGTACATTTTTAATATACTAAATATATATTATTTTTGTACTGAATGTACATTATACAATATAATATAATGTACATTCAGTACAAAATTAATGTACAAAAAATAAATTTTAATACTAAAAATATATCATTTGCTTGCTAAATGCATATTATATAAAATATTATATTTTCAGTACTTAAATAATATACTTTTTCTGAATATAATATTAATTTTAATATACTAAAAATATATTATTTATGTACTGAAGGTACATTATTTGATAATATATGTTCCATACAATAATGATTCTCATCCTATGATGCATGATCCCATCCTACCTCAATAGGTGACGAGGTAGGCCGCCTGGGCAGCTAAGCAAGTTTTGCAATCTCTGGCAATTGATATAATTAAAAAAACATTAGTCATATTTGGCATAATTCCATTTTCAAAAAAGCCAAGAATGGTTTTGTTTCTTTTCAAATTTTGTCCATATTGCAACAGGATTTGATTGACATACTCTAATTTCTTTTCAAAATGGAAAATCAATTCATTTTGGCAGTTATTTTTCTTAAGGCATTCTATATTTTCATTTTTGTGAGGTTAATTCATATTCGAATCCTTAATTAACCTTACAAATTTTTAATAGTAATTTGCTTCACCATTACTCCATAGTCCAAACTAATAAGTTATAACTCTGAAATATTAACTATTTATATAGTAAATAGTTGAATATATTTATTCAGACATGTCTACTGAAAATATATATAAATAATATTTTGACGGTATGGAGTTGAAAATATTATTTATGTTTGATAGGAAATTTATGATTTGATTGATCAAGAATGTTGAAAACTTTTCATGTTGTTTTAGAGAAGTTGGATTGTTTAGAGAAGTTAAAGAGAAATTATTTAGAGAAGTTGGGGTTACTTCTCTTGGGTTTTACTTTTCGAGAGTTACTCCTCTTGAGTTTACTCTTCGAGAATTTACTCTTCGTGAGTTTACTTCTCTTGAGTTTACTCTTTGAAAGTTTACTTCCCTTGAGTTTACTTCTCTTGAGTTTAATCTTCCTAAGTTTACTACTCGTGAGTTTACTGTAGAAGATTTATTGAAAATTTTCTTGATCAGTAATGGGACATCGTAATATGTTCAAAAAGTTGTAAATATTATTATATTTATTAATATAATAAATTCTTGAATAGTTACACAATAGTTTTTATGGAAGTTACAAAAACTTCTAATAACTTTCTTAATTGGTATTTAAGAGAATTGAAGAAGGATGTCTAACGATGGATATAAAATATTCTTCCATCATTTGTCAAGATACGTTACATAGCTGTAAGTATATTTTTCTCTGGACTAAGTAACTGCATTACTTAGAGATAGTGTTTTTTCCTAGACAAAAATTTCAAGTTATTATTTTAGTGAACTTTTTAGAAAAGCAACTTAAAAAGTTTGACATTTTTCTTGTATCTTAAAAGTTCTAATTTGTTTACCTAGAAACTCTTAGGATAGTGTGCCTTCACACACCTGAAGTTTGTGATCAAGCATTCCATTATATTGTTTTCTGGTTCTCAGGTTCCTTTTAGGAGACCAAGCTCTAACACGAAATGAGTGGTTGAGTGCTTGGAGTATTATTTTCGGACCATAAGGTTATGAGTCCGATTCTTGCTAGCATCATTCCGATCAAACTTGTCACATAAAGGGGGTGTTTGTTTGGTACGGTACCATAGCTGATAAGCTAATTTTGGATGGTTTGATTGGTCAATTGGCTATTTAAGTGTTTGGTAAAATGGTTTATTGCATTAGCTTATTGGAGCAATAAGCTAAAATTTAAAAAGCTATGAAGAATAGAGTTTTTAGTTAGCTGATTAGCCTTAATTGTGAAATGACCATTTTATTTTTGTCATCCCTAAAATTTATATTTCTCTTGTTGTTGTTAATCTGTTTTGCCCTTTTTTCTTTCTATTATAATAATGTTTTTCTTTGTTTTTGATTTCACTCATCCTTGTAATCTATAATAATAATAATAATAATAATAATAATAAATAAATAAATAAATAAATAAAAATTGTAAAAGTAATTTAAGAGTTACTCCGTAATAAATTAGCACAATATGTTTATGTCCTTATAGGTCATTTTACATCCAATCAGCTAAAAGTAAACATCTTATTTATCAAACATTTTTTTTACAACTAGTTAATGCTATCAACCGGTCAAACCAGCTAATCCAATCAGTTATCAGCTATCAACCATTTGTCAAACACCTCCAAAGTCTTCTTGGTGTGATTTACTTCTTCTGTGTGGCTTGCAGATTGTGCATGTCCTTGATAGTGATTGCTAGTTACATTTATTTTCTTTATTATTATTATTAATTACTACTACCATTATTATTATTATTATTATTATTATTATTATTATTATTATTATATTTTGGTACTAATAATGAGAAGAATGGGGATTTAACTTAGAATATAGAATATAATATAGAAGTTTTCAAAAAAAAAAAAAAAAAAAACTTAGAATATAGAAATGGAGTCTTTCATACCTACTAAGTCTACTACTGATCATTTCATAGATTCAATTTCATAAATGCCTAGTTCAATTAAAGATTGTTGACTCAACTGGTCCACAGGTCTATATTTGTGTGTTATTGAATAAAGTTCATAAACATAACATGTGAGCTTTATTATTCTTCTTGTGTGTTATTTATTTAGGCTCATATTTCCCTTTTTTGGGGCTCACATCACACAATATTTCTTCTTTAATTTATTTTCCTTTTTTTTTTTTTGGGTATAAATAATGAGAAGAATGAAGTATTAATAACTTAGAATATATCTAGTATTCACCGAGAAATTCTAAGGTGTCTCGTGCACCAAGTATAACGCAAAAAGAATTTGGGCTTAGCTTGTTTAATGTACTTTAGGTGCATTTATTTTTATAGTGTCCGATACAAATATGCATGCATTTTTTACTGTACCTAATACAAGAAACACTGGTACGGTGTTGATCATCAGTAATTCAGTATGCACCATAAACTTTCCTATTACTCATCTTGTTTTGTTTTATATATGTTTAGTTTATGTTGGTCAGACATACAATTGACTTGATAACCACAAGGTTCCAATTAAGTTTGACTCCTTGTAAGAGTTACGTTACGTATAGATCATTTCAGTTTGAGCAACCTAGGTTGGTTTACCACAGATCCTTTGCTGACTAGGATCACATACAAAATGAACTTCACCTAAAGTCCACATTCGAGTAACGACTGCTAGCTTAATTTCCAGTATATCAAAGTTTAATTAAAGATGGTGGGCTCAACGGATCCGCGGTTCAATGTCTTGTGGTATTGGATATAAGTCATATAACATTAATTGATAAACATGACATGTGAGCAAAATAGTGTTTCCTCAAGCAATCCACAAATAGGAAACATGGAAGTGAAAGTACCATACCTACCAGTTTCTAACGAGCCTAAGCTAAAGGCAGGTAGATACATAGTATGTTGTTCATTCTTTAGTTATATATTGTCACACAAACTAGCTAGATAGCTAGGAATATTTGTGCTGCAATTATTTTGCAGAAAAAACACAGACAACTCATCAAAAGTAGCATGGCAATCTAGGTTGTTATGGGCATGATGTTTATCAACTCAATCACCCATATATGCATAATTGAAGACCCCAAAAATAAACAATAAACCCTAACAGCCCCCCATCCAGCAATGGGTTCCCGCCACGTGTACTTCATCATTCCCTTCTTGACTACCCACCCACAAAAGCAACTTAAATCTGATCTATCAACCCTCCTAGCTTGCACAGTTCAGAAACTCAGACCAAAGATTCTAATTATGCAGCAATCGCATTCAAAGAGCTTCATTAGCTTTTAATGGAAACAGTACACTTGCAATATGTGAAAGATTCTCTTTCTTTTTTTTTTTTTGGGGGGGGGGGGGGGGTGGAGGGGGGTAGGGTAGCTGGTTAGCGACGTCTTGCGGCGGTTTCCCGTTGGGCGTTGAAGAAGACGCAGGCCACCGGCGACCCGAGGCCGTTCTCGGCGGCGAAGAGGCGGGTGTTGAAGTGATCCCTGGAAGCGGCGGCGGACGGGGAGCTGACAGACAGCCTCCGTGTTTGTCGGAACAGAACAAACACAAACCTATGGATTCCTATGTTTGGCTTCGGAATTTCGTAGGTAACCACTTCTCGGCCTTGCATTATTCAAGAAAATAATTAAATTAGTATGTTATGGTCAGAAATTAATTTCAGATCATTATAAAATCTTGTCAAATGAAGACTATAATGGTTCATCACAACTTACCAAAAGTAGCATCTGTGGTGCCTGGAATATCAGTTACTAGCCTGTAAATTCAATTCTATGTTAAATTCATAAAAACATTTTTTTTTCTTTAAAGAAAATGTTGGGTGCTACCATATTATGTTCTATTTATATTTTTTGTTTTTAATTGTTTTTGAGTGACCGGGGAAACCCGCAACCACTACCCGAGGGTGTGCACTGGGTAAATCTCATCTTATGATTTAAGTCATCCCATCTTGTAATTAACGTAACCCTAGCCCACAAAAGACCACAAAAAAGTAAACCAACCTAGGCTTACCATAGCTAACTGACTCAATTACTCAAACCAAGAAAGTCAATTGATTACTTTTATTGGAAGTCGTCGAACTTATAACCCTGTGGTTACAAAGCCAACAACCTCGATCACCAGGATCCCTAAATGAATGGTTGTTAAAGGAAATGTTGAAAAAATCGCTAGGCGTCCTCTAGGCTCCTGGGGACCGCCTAGGGCGCCTAGGAGGCCGACCGCCTAGCACCTAATCTGCGCCTAAGCGCAATTTTTGCAACACTAGTTAAAGGCATACCAATGGAGATGCTCTCTCAGGTAAGGATCACTAGGGCCAGGAACATCAGGGTCAGTCATCACCTGCAACAATATAAACATTAATTCTTGGAAATTTTTTTAGAAGAAAGAAAGAAAAAGAGTGAATTAAATTGAAGATTGTGATTACCAAAGTGAAGAAAGTTCTCAAATCAGCACCATTTATGGCAACCCTAGGTCTAGAGTTGACAGCAGAGGGGAAAAACTCATGTCCATTGCAGACTCTCTTGTTGGTGTTGGTGTTGTATGTTACTTCCATTGTCACTGTGGGAGTGAAGGCATCCACAACATCCCCTATAACCCTACCCAGTATCAGAGGCTCCAAGCTTCTTCCTGCCATGTCTAATGTTACCAGAGAGAGAGAAAGAGAGAGAGAGAGAGAGAGAGAGAGAGAGAGAGAGAGAGAGAGAGAGAGAGAGAGAGAATGTATGTATATGTGAGAGAGCTATATGATGATGAGCTTCTAAGACAACTTAGGATTTTGAGGGGCTTCTTGTTCTCATATATATAGTAACCATCATATTCTGGCATGGGCATGTTTGTGTGTGAAAAGACAATATAGTATGTAGAATGTGGACAAGGTGCATGTTTTAAGGTGCATGTTTTAATCTTTTTATCAAGATCGTACAATTATCATGATATGATCGTTTGTACTAAAAAAATCAGGTGAAGTTTCTTTTTGCTGTACCAAAGGATTAAAATTTCATGTGACGTGTCGATATCTTATACGTACCATTCCCCTATCAACTACATACTTAAAATCATTACTTCCAAGTGAAGGGCAAGAGTACCAAGGGTTTGCCTCTTTCTCTATAACCTAAGGCATGCTATATGGATTTCTTGAATTTTTTCATGATCAAATGTTTATCACTACGCCAAAAGTTATACATAACTGGTAGCGAAGACTTAACTTTATTTCTTTATACTTATATAGCAATCATCAGATGGTAGCATTTTGGATTCAATACTTCGTCCAGCAAGCTGTCAAGTAACAAATTAATATCTTTTTTGGGCATGTGGGTCCAGCTAAGCAAGTTGTATGTGTGTATGTATTGTATATATCGAAATATACAAGGTGGCTGCAGTGTTAGGGTTTCTGCTTGAACATTCCATATTTGCATTACTGCTGAGGAGAATCTCATGCTTTGTCATTAAGGATAATCATCCTAAGATAGACAAGAGAATCTCATGCTTTTTAACATTAATGGCAATTCTAAGATATACAATTAGGAGCCTTTGTTTGAAATCATAGATTCCCAGGACACACAACACAGTGGTCAGAGTATAAAGGCAACTCCACCACACATTCACATAGAAAATTAATGAATTATCAATACCTGGCAGTCGCAGTGTGAGAGTTACACTCAAAGTATGTGGTGGATTCATTGTGGGTATTAGGCCTGTACTGATCCTTATACCTAACAGGCCACTGAGTCACCATAATTTACCCTTCACTCTATCCTGCGGGGCTAAGGCATATGTGAGGATCTTTGAGGCGAGAGATTTCACGTTTGTGGGCAAGAAAATTAATGAATTTTGTGCAATAATCTTTTGTTTAAAACAATATTATACTTTGTGTTGAGAAGTCATCTCAAATTTCAAGAAAAGCAAGAATCTTAGGTTTTCCCATAAATCCTGTTTTTGGCAAGGCTGAGAATGTGGGATTACCATAAGTAGAAACCAAAGTACTGTTGCTGTGTTGCATATCCCACTACTGATGATCTGATGAGCCAGATCACAACACACATTGTTTGCTTTTCAAAAATATGTATATATTATTATTATTTTTAATTTAAGTACTTTAGAAAGATGCAGGTTGCCTCCATTATCCATCAAGATGTGTGATATAACAAAAAAAAAAATGACAATTTCATAATTAAGAAAATATAATACCACATATAGTTATGAAATTGGAGAATACTGGTTGTACAAGTTAAGTACAATATCAGTCGTCTTTGTTTTTGTTTTTGTTTTTGTTTTTGTTTTTTTTTTTTTTTGTTTTAATATCATAACGTACTATTAGTTGTAAATTTATGAGAGAGTTTATGTTTTGATACATTATATCGTGAAATGTGATATAATGTAAGCACGATGCTGACTCGAACTTCATAATTTGCCTAATAAGACTATTAATTATGTACCCATTTTTATATTGAACTATATCAAAACACCAGCTAGCATTTCGAAAAGGCCGGATATTATATTCTCATTGCTCCACATTAAAGAATTATTTTTTCTTTTAATTAATTTGTGAAAACAATATTTCAGTTAATTATATAAAGCTGTAGTGTAGTCTGTACAGTCTTGTAACTTGTACCCCTTTGCTTCCTTGTTCTATATCTATAAAAATAAAAGCTAATATCATTTTGAAAAATTTTGGGGGTGGGAGGGGGGGGGGGGGGGGAGAGGAAAAAGCTTCAAAATTTGCACAGTACTCCTTAGTAAGCCTTTTCAGTTTTCCCTTTTAAAGAAAAAAAAATGAAGCAAAACTTCTTATTAGGCCAAGCATTGAGCAGAACATTTAAAGCCCATTATATGAAATGGCCCAAGCCGGATAACCCAACAAATTATTGTGTGGACCATGAATATCAAGTATATTTTTAATATATTATTATTTTTGTACTGAATATTAAAAATGTACTTTTAAAAATGTAGTTAGTATATTAAAGATGTACTTTTAAAAAATGTACCTTACGTACATAAATAATGTACCCTTAGTATATTAAAATGTACTTTTTATTTATGGTCCATGTAATAATGGTTGGGATAACCCGAGTTGTTATACCATGGACCAGGTCCACCTTGCAAGATGGACTCTGGTCCAAACGACGTATAAATTGTGTATTTTTAGTATTGGAATTGTGAACTTCTAGAATATAAATTGTGTTTCTAAGTCAAAACACATAACAACTGTATAAGGGAATTTGTGAATATAATACAGAGTTATCAAATCCTAATATGTTAAATTGTGTGTGATTGCATTATTTGAAAGGAACTTCTGAATACAAAACAAGGTAATTAATTACATATATGCTAACATTGTGTGTTCGTAGTATACAAATTTTGAATTTTTAAAAGGTAAATTGTGAACATTTAGACCCGGATCCATAGAATAATTTGCCAATATTAATGTTCTGTTCCAATTCTATTCGATTGAGTTTCTTTTTATTTTATTTTCCCCCCTTTGTGTTCTAAAAGTGTATAGCACACCAAGTTTGAAAGTCAAAATTACAATTGTTTTACTCTTCAAAGTTGTGTGAAAATGATGACTTTGCTTAAGTTAAGCAAGTTATTAATTTATCTTATATTAAGTTTTGTGTAAGACGGTTCACATGTAATATTTTTCAATTAAAATATAATATTTTTTATATGTTTATAAAAATGTATTATACTTAATTATATAAAAAGCATTACACATGTAATTTACACAACTCAAGTGAGACGGTGTCACACAAGACCTACTCATTATCTCATTGTTCATCTGCGCGCTCATGTATAACAAGAGAAGTAAATCGCATTAAGAAGATCATGTACGACGGTCTTGACCAGGAGGATGACATTCAAATACGTGAATAATATAATTTTTAACTTTTAAGTATGAGAATTTTGTTTATCCACTTAGCCACCCATTTCAAGATAGTTATAACTACTTATAAGTCATTTTCACATTATATTATGTAAATATTTCTATTTATTTTATTCAACTCCAGTAGGGTTGAAGAACGTAAAAGCATTATATATTTATATTTGTCCCAATTTTAAGGTGGTAGCCTGGTAGGTATGAATTTTTCCACTTTGGTTAGAAATGTCGTTTAACGTCTGCTTCTCAGACTTTGGTACTTCATTTATTTATTTTAAAATTTGTATTCTTTTTAATCCCATCTTTAAGGTGGTAGGTGTGATTGCTCCATTTGTATGGTTAGAACTATCATATTTATTTATTTATTTCTAATTTAATCATATTTATTATCATCTTGGTCTACCGTCTACACCCACCACCTACTCCAAAGATATTTGTAACAATCGCAAGGGACTAAGTCTTCCCAAATGAGTCACTATTTGAATATTCTCAAGATGAGTTAGGTTAAGGGTGAGCAAATTTTTGGTTAATTGTAATATTGTATGATAATTGATAGAAATGAGCAATGTTATATTTCTCAAACTTTCCCTTTTAATATGGCATCATTTTATATGTAGCTAAATCTATTTTTTAATTAGTTGTGGGGTCAGTCAATTCATTGGCACCCAATAATGAATGAAAGTCACATCATGAGGGACAAGTTTAAAAGAAAAAAGAGCATTTTTCTATTGGAGTAGTGTGTTATTGTTTATTTATTTATTTACTCTGTATTTATTTTTAACCAGCATAATTGATCAAAATCGATGTTTAGTTTTTTAATCGGTTAGATTATTTACTTTGATCAGTTATTCAATTTTTTGGTTGGTTATTTAATCGACTGACTATTTGTTCACCTTACATACACGTCTTTTAAGATGAGTTTAAGTTGAGTTCAGGCGGACAACCTCTCATATGAGACCGATTACTCTTTTGGAAAAACTTCAACGAAGTTGGTCGACAATTGACTTAGTAACTATAAAATTTCAAGTTTGATTCCCTATAGGAGCTATCTATATATAAGCTTGCTTGGTTTGAGTTCGTCAGTTGTAGTCAATCTAGACTAGTATACATCTATCCTTACCGTTCTTTGTCGGCTAGGGTCATAAAGACAGGTTTTTCTCATAACGCACATTCACTACAAATGTTTTAATTCCATAAATTAAAAGACGGATTTATTTTGTGGCTTATCTCACTAAGTCAAGTCCAATTACTTTGGGTAATCGACCATAACTGTCTTCTCCCAAAAGGTTAAATTCTCAATCCCAAGACTAATGCCTTCACATCTCAAGACAGTAGAGCATTTGGGAAGAGGTAAATTACAATGACTCAATAACTCAGCAAACATGGCTAAATGTTGTACATAATTAAGGGATCTGTTCACATTGAATATAATATTACACGATCGCTGCCGAAGTTCAAACCTTAATATCTTTTCCTAAATACTGTCTACTGAGTCAGTACAAATTTATCTTATATCATTGATAGATTAGTTATTTAGGTTTGAAGATTTCAAGAAACAATAATTAATTAGAAAGCATGTGATTAAACTAATAAAGACATTTTTTTTTTGCATAAATTTCTCCGCATGGGCATCATTGCATATGCAACACTCTGTCGCAATTTACATGAGAGTGGTCAAATTAGTACCAATTTCATGACACATCGGAAAGGTCCCACCTTTCCATCTTTTTACAGCCTCATAGGGTCCAGAGGGGGAGACCCGGATCGGTTTCTCTCCACAGGCATACACGTATGCACTAGAAAGTAGAATCTCTGAGGAGTTTTTCGAGTGAATTCTTGAACTTGGAAAATGGCAGCAGGAGCGCCCAGGAAAGTTTCAGCTGCTGCAGCCAGGTCTCACACTCGAAAATCCAAGCAGAAGGGTTCCCTTCTTTCAGGTTTGTTTGTTTTTTTAAATGTTTTGCTTCGATTTGTTGGCTCTTGTTTCTGTCGAAGATGTTCTTGATTGGCCTGCATTTGCTTTAGTTTTTTTTTTTTTTTTTTTTTTTTTTTTTTTTTTTATTTGAGTTTGAAGTCAAAATTTTGCAACTGTTTTCCAAATATGTTATGTGGGGAGACTGTGTGATTGAAATATGTTGGTGTGGGGATTTGGTGATTGATCAGGCAATGGTGGAAAGTTGCGATCTTGATCTAAAATTTTGTCACTGGTGAAGAATTGAAGAAATGGGTTGATGGTATTTTCATGAAACATGAAAATGTAATGGTGAAATAGGGTGAAATTAAGTAGATTTATAAATGTTTGGTTTAGTTGATCAATGGCGTTTGCTTAGCTTCATATAATGGCCTCTGATAATTCAAATTATGAATTTGTTGTTTAGATACACACACACCCACCCACACATAGCATGGTTTCAGATTGCTTCTTGAATTGTTCTCTTAGCTTCAAGTGTGTAGCTTACACTCAGAATCTCATTATTATTTCAGGGTTATTTGGGAAAATATTGCTTGTATCCTTCATAGGAGTTTTGGCATGGGCTTACCAGGCAACTAGGCCTCCTCCTCCCAAGATTTGTGGATCGCCCGATGGGCCTCCTATAACTGCACCAAGAATCAAACTTAGCGATGGAAGATACTTGGCTTACAAAGAGCAGGGTGTGCCCAAAGATAAAGCCAAGTATAAGATAGTGTTTGTCCATGGATTCGATTCTTGCAGGCACAGTGTTGTGATTGGCAGCAAACTGGCTCCTGTAATGATTCATTATTTGTTTTGGTTAATATCGTTTTTATGGTTTTGAGAGGAAAGGGGATTTGATTCTTCAAATAGAACATAGTATATTTTACATTAATAGCTGCAATGAATTGTTTTTTGCAGGATGTTATCGAGAGTTTGGGAATCTACATTGTTTCTTTTGATAGACCTGGGTATGGAGAGAGTGATCCTAACCCGAAACGCACTGAGAAGAGCATAGCCTTTGATATCGAGGAGCTTGCTGATCAGTTGGGACTAGGTTCGAAATTCTATGTTGTTGGATTTTCGATGGGAGGGCAGGTTGTCTGGACCTGTCTCAAGTATATCCCTCATAGGTTGGCCGGTGCAACTCTTATAGCGCCAGTTGTCAACTACTGGTGGCGTAGTTTTCCTGCAAACTTGTCGAAAGCAGCATACTACGAGCAACTTCCCCAAGATCAATGGACTCTTCGGGTTGTTCACTATGCTCCGTGGCTTGCTTACTGGTGGAATACCCAAAAATACTTTCCCGCTTCTAGCGTTGCAGCTCACAAGCTCGACATTTTTAATTCACACGATAGAGAACTTTTGCCTAAAGTTGTTTCCTTCGGAAAGGGGCACATGGTAAGAACTTGTCACACTTTTTGACAACTAAAATTGTCCCCGTCCCAGATTATGTTTTAGCATATAACCAGTATTGCAAAAATCGCGCCTAGGCGCTAGGCGGTCGGCCTCCTAGGCGCCCTAGGCGGTCCCCAGGCGCCTAGAGGGCGCCTAGTGATTTTTTCAACATTGCATATAACCATGGTCTATTTCATTGGCAAATTTAGGCGCAGATAAGGCAACAAGGTGAATTTGAGTCTCTCCACCGGGACTTGATGGTTGGGTTTGGGAGCTGGGAGTTTGATCCGATGGAGTTGAAGAACCCATTCCCTAACAACGAAGGCTCGGTTCACCTGTGGCAAGGAGACGAGGATGGACTTGTGCCCATTACTCTGCAAAGATACATCGCTCAGCAGCTTCCATGGATTCATTACCACGAGCTCCCAGGCGCTGGTCACATGTTTCCTTTCGCTGATGGAATGGCGGGCAAAATACTGAAGGCGCTTTTCGTTGGAGAAAGCGATCATTAGGTTTGCATTGCCCGTTCCACTTTGTCCTATTACTTTCTTCGAAAATTCGGTTCTTTTCTTGCATAGATCTGTGTTGTAGACATTAATTCGATTTGTTATGATAATATAGTCAGAAATGAGATATAGACATTTATATGTTTCTTTCATCTTTTATTCCTGCTATCTTAGAATCTTGTCTGGTTTATATTTGTTTCTTATTTCATATATATAAAAACGGATTACATCCCAATCCCGAGAGTCTCCACCTGCCTCTGTGGGTCTGTCCAAGAGCCATGGTGGATAAGGTTGCGGGATATACCAGTAAAGCAGGACTATTAACTCTTTTGTCCCGAACACTGTTAAGGTCTGAGGTGGACCATAACCTTATTCATTCCTCCTGTCTCTACCTTAGAGCCTCGGTGGATAAAGTTGCAGAATATATCAGCAAAGCAACGCTATTAACTCTGTTTTCTCGAACACGGCTAAGGTCTGAGGTTGGACCATAACCTTATTTCTTCCAAAGAAAGCTAACTAGGAATTATTAGATTCTTATAAGAAAATTATTTTGTTATGGGATTATGATTTCCTTTCAGCGTGTATGCAGAGGATTTGATGTTTGGGGGTTTCCTTTAATCTTCTGCTTGCCTTTCATTATGACAAATGAGTAGTTGTTCCAAACACACCACACCAACACTATTCTTTTGGTATTTTTAACTTTTCCTTTTTCTTCTCCCAATTAATTTTTAACAATTAATGTATACTCTTGGCTCGAGTTAGAATCAGTGTTGCAAAAATCCTGCCTAGGCGCTGGTCAGCCACCTAACGTATCACCATAATCAGTGGTCTGGGCGGCTGACTGCCTAGGTCTCCTAGGTATCGATTAGGTCGCCTAGTAGGCCGATTCGCTATTTTTCTCTTCTTTTTTAAATGAGTTATTTCATTCAAAATGACATCGTTTTGAGTTACTAGGCGCCGAGGAGCGCGTAACGATTTTTTCAACCATGATTAGAATGGACCCATAACCCCATCATGTACCATTCCATTACCATTAGACAAGATGTTACGATATTAGTGGAAACATCCAACCTAAAAGAGGAAGAGGAATGCCTCTCCTTTCTTGTTGACACCTCAACTCAGGTTTTCTCACGACACAACAAACTTCTTACTGTTCTTAATTATGATGGTCTCATCAAACCATTGGCCATTGTCGCCATAGGTTTTTCTAGGCAACTTATATATCCTTCTTATGTATAGTAGCAGAAAGATTCTACTAAAGTTTTGTTATGAACTTTAATCCATTTTGCCTTTTTAAAAAAAAAAAAAAACTAAATTTTCCAACTTAGCCGCTAAACAATCATATGCCCGATGGCTAAACAAAGATGACCAAAATCGTTAAGATTTTTAAAGTTGAGGATTTAATTGTATACAAAAAAAAAAACAGTGAATGATCAAATTGATAATTTCGCTATAATCAATGGACCATTTCGATAATTAACTCTTTACAAAATTACCTTCGTACCCATGCAACCCCGACCCACTCAATGAACCCAGTTGGAGTTTGAAGACATATATTGTTATTACTCAGTGAACCCAGTTCATGGTTTTGCCTTTCATTCAGTAATAAATGGGTGCCTGTCTCAATCAAATCAAGATAACATTGATGAAATTGCAGGCCTTACTTTCATATGGTGTCCCATGTGATGGCCAAATCCTACACTTTATATTACTAGCTTCTCACTCCTTCCTTATTCTTTAATTTGTCATTGTATTAAATTAACACCTTATGCATGGTTCAAGAACACTTCCTTAATTATTACCCCTAGTAAATACGGCGATTAATTACTACGGATCCATAAAGGTACGGAGGTTGGATCGTATAGAAATCACGTGCTTAATTATCTACTTGTTAGTTTAAGTCTTTAAGTTCGGGTTACATGATAGTAGGTTCCCGGCTTAAGTATAGACTTAGAAATTGTCAAAAGTTCCTTCCGCATGTGGTATTTATAGGGAACGCGAGGGACACATGTCAGGCTTTCGACATAGATGGCACATGAAGCGTATGCATAGGGACGGCTCCGCGGCGTGGCTAATCCCTCCATGTGCCATGTGGTTCCTGACTTCTTCGGACCTGCGGTCATGGCACGGGCCGAAAGAGCTAGGTTTGGGGTGCAAGTATTCCAGGTTAGATGATTGGGCCCGGTCTCGTGTGACCCGTGATGATGTACTGAAAATCAAGGTTTGTCGAAGCGATGCTATGCCCGAGTTAAGCTCGGGGTCGAGTCACTGTGCAAAGAGGTCAGCCGTGGATCCGGCTTGACTTGGTAGAGGGACCCGGTACCGATCAAGTATGTCAGGGGATAAGGTCGGGAATAATCTCCATCAACTCAATCCAAAAAGAATAATTAAGTAGGTGAATTATAATTTTTGTATATGAATGTCACTAGCTTTTTAAATTGAGCTTGAAAGAAATAAAAAATGTGGGTATGGAAGAACAAATTTAAAAATGCTTTGATAAATTATTCTCTAAACCAATTCAAGGAAGGTCCTTGGCAAGGAGCAGAATGCATGATACATAAGTAGAAATTAAGTTGCTGAAAAATATAACCAATTCAAGATATTAAAGCTAGCCATCTACATACTTAATTAACCATGCTTCTTAGGGAAAAACCTCTTCCTAATCTTGGAAATCTGGGCAATGCTCAACCCAAACGCCTTCTCCAGAAGCTCATCGTTAACCCCAGAACCAAACATCGTCGCCGGAATCTTCTGAACCCCGGGATTCTGGCTGTTGAAACACCCAAACACCGTGGCGGTCGTCTTCCCCACGTTCATCTGGAAATGCACCAGCCCTCTCGGGAACACCATAACCTCTCCTTCCTCGATCACCTTCGCGAACACGCGATTCGCGCCGTCCACGAACCCGGAATACACTCTCCCTCGTACCACGTACGCTATTTCTGTCGCCCTGCCGTGGTAGTGCGGCGGGTTTATGCCGCCGGCCTTCAAGTCCGCGCGCACCAACGACATCCCCAGCGTGTTCAGCCCCGGGAACACCGTCGGGTTCCCATAAACGGCCGCGAGCCCTGTGTCGGAGAAATTCTCCGAGCACTTCGCCGCGCCGGAAAACACGAAATCCTCCGGCGTCACTTCCTTCGGTTTCTTGCATGGCAAGGTGTCGATCCTAGACGTTTGTAAGGTCCCATAATGTTTGGTGTCGGGCACGCAATAATCTTGGAGGGTGTCGGGATCGGAAGCCACTGCAGCTTGAAAGTAACATAGGAAGAAGCTAAAAATGAAGAAAATAATAATATGTTTTGGATACATTTTTTTTTTTTTTGGTTCTGTCGGAGCATGCAACCACGACATGGCAGGGAAGGGTCTTTATAGAGGAGAAATGGAGATGAGATTACTCAATTGCCCTATGGGACCATGATTTCGAAATTGCAGGATGATTCATTATGACCTTTTTTTGTCTTTTTACTTGAGGATTTTTGTTGGGGTACAACTCATTTGTTGCAATTTTGTATACATTAAACAATCACTATTAATGGATAATGATTATTAGGCATCATATCACATTAAACCACTATTAAATTTTATGTCCAACCTTTGTAATTTCCAAGTTCGACTCAAGAGATCTGGCCTACTTTGGGCTTAATCTCCACACTGCCGTTGTCAAGATTCGAGCTTTCGTCTCTTCCCTCAAATACTGTTTACTGAACCCTAAGCCCGTACGGGCCAGTCTGGCATATCCTGATTTTATTAGATGATGAAAAAATGACGTTTTTTTAGGGTGATATTCCTCGAAAGTATGCATTGGGTAAACCCTCATCTTGTGTAATAACTTAGAAATTATGCAGGAAATCAGAGGTAAACCACATTAAGAAAAAATGTGTGACGAATTTGACCAATAAGATCTTAACAAGAATCGATTTATTTTAAAGAAATAAATAAAAATTGGCCTAATTTTCTGAATTAATTAAAATATGTCGCATTAGTAGAAAGTAAAAAAGATAAGTGTGAGTGTGAATTGTGGTATTCATTATTCACTTGTATGTGCCTAGGCTACAAAATCTTCACCTCCCCAAGTCCGATCCCCAACCCCAAGATCGAGTATGTGCCTAGGCTACAAAACCTTCATATCCAAAGCTTTGTGAGCTTTAGCCTTTAGGCAAGTGGTTGAGACACTACTTTTCCCAAATTGTGGATGGTGAAGGTCACTAAACAGACCACAAGATCGAATAATTATAAGTTATGATTTATTTGGTATAATAGACCGGCGCACATGTTGTTGAGAATTATGATTATTGATGACAAACATGCATGGTCGGCCCATTCTTTTTAATTACATTATAAGCTAGGGAAAATAAAGTTTTTAACTTGTTTGATAAACCAAGCCAAATAATAGTAATCATTAAGATTACTTCTGTGTTTGGAAAGGTAAATGCGTTGTCAAATTGTATCTTTGTCACTCAGACAGAATTTATTCAGTGCACATTTTTAAATAATAATTACACGTTTTCGTCGTTATTTTAAAAAGAAAATAACATCATTATTGTTTATCATGCATTCGGCCCTTAATTATCTCAAATAACTAGACAAATGCGATTAGTTCACACTTTCTCACATGACTACTATTTATTATATGTCGCGCCCTAATAAGTTTCTTCGATAAACTCAATGCTAATGCCACCAGGCAAATTAAAGGTAAGAAACACAAAATTGTGTCGAGTTACTCGAACTATTGATTTGATAACCACAAGGTTACAAGTTTGATTCTCAGCTGGAGCGGCACATTGGTCATCTTAGTTTGAGATGATCAGATATGAGTAACCTAGACTGATTAACTTCCTATTGGTAATTTGCCGACTATGACCACAATGTGAGATTTACCCATTACACACTCTCAAATAGTAGATGCCGATTTTTCTTAGCTCGTCATCTAAGTTTGAAGACTTCTTTTAAATCTCACAATTTAGTTGATAACTATTCGCGAGGTCAAATTAAATTTACAATAATATTTGATTTTAGCTAGCTAGCTAGGCATTAGAAGAATCATATATTCTTGAAACCAAAATGAAATCCTTCATTATCCATGGTGTTGTGAAGTGTCAAAATGTTAATATAGGGAGTTCATGGATCTTTAATTTGTTGGGCCTATTAATAGTTAAACAAAATGGGAGAACCAAATTGAAAGGACAGCCCTCCCTAAAGCAACGTTTATGGACTATATATGTCCATCCGAAAATGAAATCGCCCACCAATAATGTCTTGTCCCAAACACGACAATGATGAATCAGACAAATGAGGATTCTTTTTTGGGATATCAATATGCTCTGCTACTTGGTTAATAATGATACAAGAATTAACCAAACACTTTATAATCAAATGACATTTTTGTAATTTTCTTTGAGTGAATGCACGACTAAATATATATAAATGCATCAAGCCGCATAACCGCACCGAAAAAATCCGTCGTATATAAACCAGGCCATATATATATATATATATACACACACTCTAATTATGTAGCTAGCTAGAAAATCATCTATTCTTGAAACCAAAATGAAATCCTTTATTAGAGATGGTGTTATGAAGTGTCGAGATGTTATAGGGAGTTCATGGATCCTTCTTGGGCCTATTGATAATGAAACAAATTGGGGAACCAAATTGAAAGCAACGTGTATGGAGTATATGCCCATCGAAAAGTGAAACCGCCCACCAATGTCTCGTCTCATAACACGACAATGAATCAGACAAATGAGGATTCTCATTTAGAATATCAATAACTTATTAACTTACCAAAATGATCCCTCAACTATAGTTAAATTCACAAATTAATCCTCAACTTTCAATTCTAACCAATTAAGTCCTTAACTTTGTAATTTCGACACGATTTGGTCCTCCATCTATTTGACCGTTTGTTGACCGCGACCTTTGAGGATATATATGTAGTTCACGTGCAAAGCTCAAGAGAACGCTGTTGGAGGTGGGATCGTTATTTCGGAGGGGGAAGTGCTTCTCCGCTTGCTGCTTGGGGATCACGAGCCGGTTCAGCTTAGAGAACGCTCTTGGAGGTGACAACGCTGTTTCGGAGGGGGGAAGTGCTTCTCCGCTTGCTGCTTGGGAATCCCGAGCCGGTTCAGCTTGCCTACATCGCTTGGAGTCACGGCTTTCTCGAAGAGCCACTCCAGGGACTTCGCCGATCTATCTATCAAAAGCTATAATCTCGCCGGCATGGGGTGCAGCGCTGAGAGTGGATTCAAATGTAACAGTGCGGTCTAGAAATGCAACCGGAACCTTAAAAAACCGACGATGGACAATGAAATTACATATATATCCTAAAAAGGCGAGTCAACAAACGGTCAAATAGACAAATGACCAAATTGTGTTAAAATTGCAAAGTTAAAGACTTAATTGGTTGAAATTAAAAGTCGAGGACCAATTTGTGAATTTAGCTATAGTCGATGGACAATTTTGAATATTTACTCTTAACTTTTATCAATGAGTTTGTGGTCGAATGACATAATTGTAACTCTTATAAATAAAATGTCATAAATTTAACTCTCAGTGGAGACATTGACTCATTATGAGTCTAATATCCATTTGCTAAGTTTTTTTTAATTTTACATCAATCTTTTCATTCTCTTCAAACATTGAGGAGAAATTATGCATTCAAGTTATTTGGGGTGAGGTCATAGGTTTGATGAAATTTAGGTGTTTTATCGTAATAGCTTGTTTATTGGTGGGGAATATGGGAAGAAAGGAGAAAAGTGAGTTGAATTTATAAATTTAATTTTAAAAATTTAAGTTATGAGACAAGATTACGATAATTAACTATCTCTAATAAATTACTACGTTAATAATTAGATAGCTAAAATTACAACACCTACAATTAGATGATTAATTTTACTATATGGCACGACACAACCCACTTAACCATGTCGACTGGACCCATGCCAACCCATTTGGACTAAACTAGCATTGTTATTTTTTTAATTTTCAAAAAATACTACAAATGTTACCCGAATATGAATATTGTTATTTTTAATTATATATAATTTTCTATTGAATCGTTTTTTAGACGTCATTTTCTACTTTGAAAAGATTGATCAAATAAATAAAATATGATTCTTATATTAAGATGGTAATTCTCTATACAAAAACTTTTTAGTGCCACATGCCAAAAACCACCATTTTTCCTCTTAAAAATGTTTGTTTCTAAGCAGTTGAAAAAAATAAATAAATTACTTGCTAAAATTGTACGGTCTAAAAAAAATGAGAGAAATAAAAGTAGTAACGCCACTCTCTCTCTCTCCCTCAGCACCTGTAATTTTCCTGTGCTGTAAATGCTCCGACGATTGCTGCCGTTGTTCCCTACTTCCTCACAACACTCAAACCGCTCACCCTTTCTCTCTCTAAATTTCAGGTGCCATTTTCTATCTCCTTCTTCTCCTCTTCTCGCACGCTCTAGGTTTGCATTTTCCACCTCTTTCTTATTGTTCTTCTGCATTTCTGGGCAATTATGTGTTGTTCTGTTTATATTTCTTGGAAAGTATCATAAAGCTAGGAACTTTCCTTTCTGGGCCTCCTATTTTGTCTTCTCATTATGCAGGAGCTGAAACTCTGAAAGAAAATCTTGGGAAGCTTTTGGGTTTTGGAGATATCATCGAAGGGTTACGTTCTTTCTGGTTTCTTCAGAGTAATTAGGTGGAATTAATTGTTTCCCAGCTATGGCTACTTGCGCTTCAGCTTACTTTATGCCTCTCGATTCTCGGGGGCCGAGAGGGGTGCTGACTGTTCTTGGAGGGAGAGCTAATAACCCCTTGAAAATGTCCGACGAAAAGAATGGATCTTTAAAGGGCGGTTCCAATTTTCCGATGATTAAGTGCGCACAAAATTCCCACAGTGTTAACCAGCATCATAGCAAAGACCAATTTCTAAACCTGCATCCTGAGATTTCGATGCTGAGAGGTGAAGGGAGCAACACAGTGATGACTCCCAGGCAGGAGAGTTCCAGTGGGATCGTTACTGAGAGCTCTAAGGATTCGTCCCGTTTGAACAATTACAATGAGGCTAAGATTAAGGTTGTTGGAGTTGGAGGGGGAGGGTCGAATGCTGTTAATAGGATGATCGAGAGCTCGATGAAGGGTGTGGAGTTTTGGATTGTTAATACTGATATTCAAGCTATGAGGATGTCACCCGTCGTCTCTGAGCATCGGTTGCAAATTGGCCACGAGCTCACGAGAGGACTCGGTGCTGGTGGGAACCCGGATATTGGGATGAATGCTGCTAAAGAAAGCCGGGAATCCATTGTGGATGCTATTCATGGTGCAGATATGGTGTTTGTGACTGTAAGTTAAGCTTCTGTCTAGCCAAATGTATTATATAATTCGACTAACTATATGCTGCAATGTTGTGACATGTGCTACTTTGTTGATGTTGGGAAGATGGAATGGCCTGGCGGGTGGAGAATAACACCACCCGTCAGTTAGGCAGAAGCAAGGATGAAGAATCAAGGAATAGAAAATGTATATAAGACTGAAATATATTAGTATTATCTGTATTTCTAACAAAGAAAAAGAAACATAGTACATATATATATTCAAACACATAACTATAAGTAACTACCCATAACTAACACGTATTCATAAACAGACACAACCCTATAGATAAACCTAACTCTTTATTTTTCAATACAATTGGCCCGTGTTAACTAGAAGAGACTTTAAGTACAATGCATATTGCAGGTAATTGCATATAATGTGTATGGTGTCTAAGAGAATAATTGAACCGCTTAATATTACACTATCTGAATGCCATTTTGAATTTGCGGCCATTGTCTACAAACTCATATTCTTAATCCCTATATAAGATAAACTCAACAACTTAGAAAGAATGATCACTGTTATGGCTGCTGACATGTGCTGTAACTCTTAACAAATTTGGGGTGGTGTGTGCTTTTCTTTGGGATACGATGTGTTAAGTATATTAGGGCTGACACTATTACTTGCAGGCTGGAATGGGTGGGGGAACTGGGACTGGTGGAGCACCTATAATAGCGGGAATTGCAAAGTCATTGGGAATCTTGACTGTTGGTATTGTCACAACCCCGTTTTCGTTTGAGGGAAGGAGGAGAACTGTTCAAGCCCAGGAAGGGATTGCAGCTTTAAGAGAAAATGTCGATACCCTAATTGTCATTCCAAACGACAAACTTTTGACTGCCGTTTCCCCATCTACCCCGGTAACAGAAGCGTTTAACCTGGCTGATGATATCCTACGACAAGGAGTTCGTGGCATCTCTGATATAATCACTGTATGGATGCTGAACTAAGTTCTTATGATATCCCCTGCCCCGTTTAGATTCTTATCACCTCAAGTTTATTCTCTTAATTGTCGTTTCTTCTTCAAGGTTTATTGCATCAACATAACTTTTCGATGTATGATTCTAATTGTGTTTTTTAAATCCATAAAAACTTTGAATTTTGGATGTGAATATCAAAATGGAATCTTTCTTAGAATAAGTCAATGTGCACATTTCTATTTCTACATTTGTTGAAGTACATAACCCTAAGTATTGCTTGATAACGCTAGATATATTGCTGGAATTTCTTGCTTTTCTGATGCATTCAACGTTTGGAGGGGTAATATTTCATGGTTTATAATTCATGATGGATGAACTGCAGATTCCGGGACTAGTGAATGTTGACTTTGCTGATGTGCGTGCGATTATGGCAAATGCTGGGTCCTCGTTAATGGGGATAGGAACTGCTACAGGTAAATTCAAGAATTTCGGGAAGTTGATTTGTTATCGATAGTGTATTTGTAGAAAAACATGACATTGTTCTGCTGAATTGAAGCATGTGCTCCATCTCAACTAAAAGCCTAAGCTGATAGTTGGATTGCACATTAATGGCTATATGCTCAACACGCTGATATCATGCAGGAAAGACCAGAGCCCGAGATGCTGCACTAAATGCCATTCAATCTCCATTACTAGATATCGGTATTGAGAGGGCCACTGGAATTGTATGGAACATAACCGGTGGTACTGACTTAACGCTTTTTGAGGTCTCTCTCTCCCTTCTCCTCCTCTTCCCCCCACCCCTCCAAAAAAAAAAAAAAAAAAACGGGGCACCTAAATAGCTGTATATGTATTGATGAAGAAAAAAAACGAGCATATTGCAGCTTTGACAGCAGAAACTGGGGCTATAGTTTACGTGTTATCTGAATCTCGACGCCACTTTGATATGATTTTCTTTTAAAATTTTATTAGGTGAATGCTGCAGCAGAAGTTATATATGACCTTGTTGATCCACGTGCCAACTTAATTTTTGGAGCTGTTATAGATCCGTCTCTAAGTGGTCAGGTAACTCATCTTCCGATAATGTCACAAAATACTACAAATTTTATACTTAAAAATCATAGAAATTTGTTCATCAATCGGGATCTATTAGTGGAAGCAACATGGACTAAGTGTTACTTTGGAAGCTCGTTTATCTTTGACTCTCTCCATTCTCGTGCTGCATTTGTCTTACTTTTGCTTAAGATGCTTTGTCACTCAGGTTAGTATAACTTTAATCGCCACTGGATTCAAACGCCAAGAAGAAAACGAGGGCAGGAACCTACAGGTATATTCGTATTTCTCATGTATGTATATGTGTTGTGCATATATGCCAAGATCGAGTGTTCGTTCTCATTATGTTTCTTGACTTGCGTTTGAAACACAGTCAAGTCAACCCCCCACGGGAGATGCATCCATTGGCATCAACCGACGACCTACAACATCCTTCATGGAGGGCAGCTCGGTAGAGATCCCCGAGTTCTTAAGGAAGAAAGGACGTTCACGCTATCCAAGAGCTTAAGTAAAGTCTTTTTCCTCGCATCTAATATTTATCTCCTGCATAATCTCCCTACCCTCCCCCTCCTCTCCAGTTCCCCAAACGAAAACCACAACACAATGGGAGGCAACTCCAGCCAAATTGGTCAGACTGTTAACTTGGTAACTACAAGGTTACAAGTCTGACTCCAACGGGAGTGGCATACTGACCTTCTTGGTTTGAGCCCTATGCTGGTTTACCTCTTTGTGGTCCTTTGCGGTTTTGCCAGCTAGGGTCACAAGACGGGGTTTATCCAGCGGTCAGTGTACATTCTCGGGTAGTGATTGCGGGTTTCCTTTGTCACCCAAAAAAAACAAGAACACAATGGCAGTTTCGCTTGATACTGAGTTTACCGCATGTTCACAGGATGTTGATAATCCATTAAAGCTTGAGCTTGACTCTAAGAAAGTGCAGTCCACCTTTTTCCTAATAAAATGTTCTTGGTTGATGATGTCAATACAAAGTATGTGTCTGATGCAGAGCAGTAGAATAAGTTGAAGTTTTAGGAGGTAAGTCCATAGAAAACCACAATTAGGTAAGATTTATGGTTGTACAGTTTACTACATTTGATGTTCATTTCTAGGTTTTCAATGCAATTCTTGTTCTCCTTTCTTTTACACACCAGGAATTGAAATCAAAATCATAGTTAGTGTTTAGTTGACAACTTTTTAGAACACAGCTATGGTATTTGATTATTCCATCAATTAAAAATTTCATTACTTAATTAAAAATGAGTATCATTCCATCTTATTGGTAATCTAATTTATAAGTTTGGATTAATACTTTTAGATTCCATCGTCATAATATTTTACCCAATTTTGTAATTCTTTCATCGTCATTAAAATCTCACCCGCCGCTAACCCATTGATTTTGTACAATTCTAAGCAACATAAGAGGTCTTCATCACCACTAATAGAATAATAGGTCAAAGTCTCCCGATGACTCCAGTGAAAAAATCTCATTTGCCGAGTTTTGCTCAAGTGACATTATTTGATTTGATGCTCCCTTGATATAAATTAGTTTCCTAATCATGTATATAAAACAATTGTAATTTAAAAGATATAAAATTAGAGAAAAGGATGGCCAGGAATATACTTATAAATGATGTCAGCTACTTGGGTATAAAACTTTGAAGAAATATCTGCATGGCCCCATCCAAACATGTCTCTATCTGTCATTAAATGACAGGCACAACTGCCACAAATTCTTTGTTGCTTAAAAAATAAAAATAAAAATAAAAAACCAAATTCGTTGTATGCAACAATGTTTTTGAGAGAGACCGTTTGAATGAAATCTAATTGAAATATAATTAAATGAGTGTCGTATTGTTGGATACGAATATCAGTGCAGTATGAAAAAATAAAAATAAAAGAATCATGATAACAAGATTACATGTTTGACTCCCAGCAAGAACGGACATTTTTGGTTAGCTATGAACTTTTTTTGGTCTGAGTCATTCAGTTTATCAGTTATAAGCAATCTAAATGGTTTACCTTCTGTGATTTGAGCCGCATTATTGAATTTGATTCGCAAAATGATTTTTTTTTTTTAATCGAAAAGTCTAGAATACCCTCGATGAATCAAATCATTTGCTCCCATTGGCTAGAGCCAAATTCAAATCACACAGCTTGTTCAAATCGACATCTACCTCACAATCTTCCAAATATCCTTGACACCCCCCACCCCACCTTCCACGGTCTCGTTTGGCTGGAGAGACAAGGAAGTTCTGCAGCCGACCTTCCAAGTCATGTCTACCAGCAATCATCGGATTCTAAGTCTAATCTTGTTTGTTCTTACAACCTCTTAATAGTTTTGAAACAAACAATCCCTTAGGGCTTGTTTGGTTAAATCCCCCTACCGCGTAATACAACATGCATTAATAACCATTTGTTATCGTACGTAAATCTAAATATTAAGATATGTTATGTTATGTTATTGGTACTAAAATCTTTTGTTTTGTTTTCTGTTTTTATTACAATATATGCGCAAACAAAATCAGCTTAACAATATTACAATTACAATAATAAAAAAAAAGTAGTGTGATTATGTCACTCCAATACGATACGTTGTAATAGACTAGAAGAGGTGACGTGATACCCAATTGTGAAGAATATTGATACAACCACGACCATGAGGCAATGTTGTTGTTGTTGTTAGTTTATAGTGGAATCATGGGTAGTTATAATACAGTGGTAGGTTAGTGAGTGATTTTATGATTCTGTATATATACCTACATATGTATCTGAAGAAAGACAGTGAAGAATATATTATTGAATTGTCTGGTTACATTCTCTTCTTTATCTTTCTTTTCTAAAGTTAGACACAGTGAAGAATATATTATTGAATTGTCTGGTTACATTCTTTTTTTATCTTTCTTTGCTGGAGTTAGACTATAACTCGAATGATAGTCTGGAGTTGAGCTACCACTCGAAGCACAGTCATGTCTCTTCTCTCCCATTTTTGGAGTTTAGCTCTTGACTTGAAAAAGAGCAATTCATACAACCTCAGGGTTGTATCAAATACACACGAATAGTCATCTAATCCACACAATCATTTACTTGTCGATGAATATGACGACCATACACCTAATTATCGTTCACTTCTTACGTCAGCTTTTCGATAACAACTAAGTATTACTCTGATCTCCATATATAGCTATTAGACCAACTCAACGTAAATCTATGGTAAATGACTCACAACTCCGCAACTAAATATATTCATGGCGATTTTCCCTCGATATTATTATTAAAACCCACAAACCCACTCATGACTCATATATCATACCTATTCCACAACACACCCCATGCCAATCGCAACTTCTTCTAACACGTATTGTGTGCAACACATGACCGGCTTTCTTACAAGCTAATCAATTAATAAATAAGGGCAATCTTTTGTATGTACAGTCCTATTGTGTGGTTCATCAAGAGTGAACCAAACCACACAATTGCAAAAAAAGAAATCTAGAATGAGAGACACGTAAAACTCTCACTAACCGTACAAAACACACTTTGTGGTGACGTGTCAACCATCACCCCACCCGTTTACTTTTCTTCACTCCCACACAATATATAAAATCACTAACCCTTCATGCAATCTTCTACACATGAAAAATTGAAAATCTTCTCTCAAACCCAAACCCAAACCCTCTCTCTCTCTCTCTCTCTCTATACAACGAACACACATCTCTCATCCATGCAGCATCATCATCCCACCGCCAACACAACATCCCGCCGCCGGGAATTCAAGAACGCCGGCGAGTCCGACAGCAACGCGGAAGAGTCGGATATGGGTTCCAGACGGCGGGCGTGTTTGGGGGGTAAAAAAAGCGAAGCCCCAGAGCAGAAGAAACCGCAGAAAAGCTGTTCATCAGAGGAGAAAGGTCGTCATGGTGAACCCAACGGCGGAGGAGAAACTGGGGTTCAAGGGTGCAGCCCGGGCGACGCCGCGGCGGCGGCGGCGGAGATCACGGGGCGGGAGAGGCTAAAGAGGCACCGGGTGGAAGTTGCAGGGCGTGTTTGGATCCCGGATATCTGGGGCCAAGAGGATCTCCTCAAGGAATGGACCGATTGCCGCGGTTTCGATGCTTCTTTGATGAATAGCAATATAATGTCAGCTCGTGAAGCTTTAATGGCGGAAGGAAGAAGGGCTACTTCCAGCAGATTAAGGATCGAGAACAGTTGCTGAATGCTGATCCATCCTTTAATTTCCTTAAATTCCTCGAAAACCTAAGTCATCACATGATCGATCGAGTTCCCCACTACGTATGTACCCTTATAGCTTATGCGATCCATCGTTAGTTTCTGGATATTTTTTCCTCAATTGTTTGATCACAATAATCTGCAGTGTACTTCCATGTCAGATACCAATTCAAGAGATCAGATCAAAATATATACATCTATCTATATATATTCTGGGAATTAGTTGTACATTTTTAAGCACTTTTACTCGTAGCAAGGGTTGCAACTTACAAGATAATTATGCTTCTGACAAGATCGATCTTTGTGTGATTATAACCCTCCGTTAACGTGTCACCTCGGAGTTCACGAAATAGCATGTGCAGCTAACTTTAAAAGTACTGACAACCATGTCCACGCAGCCAATAAATAAAATGTATTATTCCCAAAATGTTAATCTTCAATCGCAAGAGTCTCACCTCTCAACAGAGCATCTGAAAGGCTCGATCCCGGATCATTGTTTCTAAACTTCACTTTTGGTAATCAAATGAGCTGCCTATTACTTTGGTATTCACAAAATTACATGTTCAATTCTTAGCTAGCTCTATAACATCCTATTAATTGTGTTTTTTTTTGTTTGTTTGTTTGTTTAAGTCGGTGAGTGTTTCGAGCCAAGATTTACATTACACTCTCAAAAAAAAAAAAAAAAAGTAATTTTCGACCTGTATGTAAATCACTTCAAATCTATTCAATCATCATTGGTAATGATTTGCGTCGCCAACAGGGAATTTATTAAGTTACCGATACACCGAGCTGTCTATATTGCTTTGATTTGACACTAAAGTCTCAAACAAAGAAATATTTTTCAATTTTTTTTCCCCACAGTCTGAGGAAATTAAAACCGGACCAAATTTCAAGTTTCGATCTTATAGTTGCATTAACAGTTTGTTTACCGACTGTCCCAAATTGTTGAATTTAAAATGATATGTAACAGTTGGCAACTCACCATAATTTTTAACTCCTTGGCTTGTTTAAGGTCCATAGTCTGTTGGCTCGTTTTAACTTTATTTTCTTCAATTCCTTGTATACAAAAGATCGAAAGAAGAAAAGGGAACGAGTATATGATTGAGACAAACAAATTGAAGTAAAAGTTTTGAGAACTAAGTAACTCTTACATCAAGGTATAGAACAAGATCGGAATGAGAGTTTGTTGTTGTTTGGATAGAGAAGCTAAGCCAACTCCTGAGATCGGGTACGTGGAAGATTAATGACCTGTGATTCAAACAAAATTAAACGAGTTTATTTGATTCATTCTAAGTCAAGTTTTGGATTCAAAACGTAATAAATAGAACATTAATGAGAGCATTGGGTATGCATTTCTGCATCCGCGAACAATCTTACTGTAGTGTTCCATCCCACACAATACACATGTTCACATCCATTTCATGAGTCTTTTCCTTCTCCAGAAGCAATTTAATTGTATTCTGGGCCATTGACCTGATTAAGACTTGAAGAAACTAACTGTTACTTCAAAGAGGCCAAGCAAGCAAAATTTCATCAGATTAAACGATGCACAAACTTTAAGTGTGATACACACCATGGGTTCCTGACTTGAAGAACTAAAGGTTGGATGGCTATGTGCATTATATTGGATGAACAATGATTGTGTTTATAATTGATTGGAATAATTTGCTATCATAATTAGCATTGAATAATTGGCTGCTATTATTAGTGCTAGCTAGCTACATGATTTACACTAATCCTGCTCTGGATGAAGTAAATTGCATGATGTGTCTCAACTGGCCTACAAGCCTCCAAATGCGGAATGTATCTCAACTGGCCTATAGGTCCCTAAATACATGAACTAATGTACAATAGTGCTACAATAAAGCCAAATTCATACCTCCCTTTTTTGGTAATTAGTAGGATTCGAACCTTGCACCATGCACCTATTAGTAAAGCAAAGCCTCTCAACTTATTTTGGACAAGTCTATATAATAACCTCCCTTGTGGCCTTGTATTGTGTAGATAAGGAAGGAATAAACACATTTATCTCTCCTAGAATATTTCTATTCCCTCTTTTTCATCAGTATCTTCTTTCTCTCTTTGTCACTTCTTTCCTCTCCCTATTGTCTATTCCTGGAGTCTAGAGTCACTCGAAATAGTGCCTATTTTGATATAAGGTTGCATATGCTTTCGTTGCACTTGTTATCCTCCTCCTCACACACACACACACACACACACACAAAAGATAACTCGGAGAGTCTCAATGAAGTTATTTCACAAGTGAATGATGGAAAACCAGACTTGACGGAGTCTATACTATAATAACCTCTCTTTTATTGTGTGGCTAAGCAATAAATAAAAACATATATCTCACCCAAGAAAATTCTCTTCCCTCTTTTTCATCAATATCTTCTTTCTCTCCGCTACGTCATCATCACTTCTCCTTCCCTCTCCCTTTCGTCTTTTTCTAGAGTCAGCTCTCACTCAAAGTAGTGCCTATTTTGATACAAAGTCGTATCAAACTGTTACTTCAAAGAGATCAACCCAGTAAAAGCTCTGATTAACAATGCAGAAACCAACTCTTAATTACTCCAAAGATGCCAATCGAGTAAAATTTATAGACTTCTGTACTACACTGCTACTGTACTCAAACTCACTAGATTATAGCTTAAACTCATCATTTAACATAAGCACCCATCTTTCAATGTTTAGCCGAGGTTAGTAAGTTTCTGAGAAGAAATGATACTCTACATCATAATTTTTAACTCATTCATGTTTTAATTTGGAACAGGAGGGTGAACTTAGCTAGCTATAAAACATTTGACAAAGGCTAAATAGTTATAAAAGAGTGGGTGTATTAGCCAATGAGCAAAAAATCATGGCACCAAGGGGGAAAGGGGTTTGTTGTACGTAACTACAACATCATCTTCATTTATTTATTTTTTGCATATAACATCCAATATCTCTATCATTGTGAGACTAATCCAGATTCAACCCAAGTCGGGTCGGTTTGACTCTTACTTGGGGGAAGGCTTAACCTAGAATTCTTTAACATGATATCATCTTCTAATGTATGGCATCATCAGCTGCTCCACTAGCAAATATCCCTTCCCTAAACATATTCCATAGGTAAATGATGAGTGACACCAACCTAAAGAGCCACATATCAATGTGGATTAGGACATAAAAGAAAACTTGCCACCTTGAGCCCTTGACGATTAAACCAAAGAGAGCGCAAATATGTTTCCTTGAGAATTAAAACAAAACTGCTCGGAAATGTGAAAAACAAATAAAATAAGCAGAATATTGGGATGTAAGCTATTTGTACGGTGAATTGAACCACAAATGTGCTTATGCACTCTAGCTCTTAAGTGATCAATGTAAGATCTGATCGTATTCACTTGTCAAATCCTGGATCTGGAGTACAACAATTAATGATTAGCCTAATTAATTGCAATATACTGATCAATCATAAACAATCAGCAGCTGAATATCTGATTATCCAGAAAAGTCCAGACACACATGTTCTTAAATTAACTTTGATATTCAAGTTGTATTAAGTATTAACTATGGGCTAAAAGCTTATCAATGAAATTAAGTTATGAGAATCAAACACATATATTAGGATTGCGCATTTATAGAATACAAAATAAAAGTCATTAGCAGTGCTCACCGAGGTGTATTTCCATTCCCAATTCGCCAGACAGCATTTTCGTAATGTCAGAATCAATACCTTTGGGCCTTTGGTTCAAGTTATATAAGATAACTAAGGTTATATTTGCATGGGAATATAAGACTCCCATGTTTCGTTCAAGTTATGCAATTTCCCCAAGGAATGTAACATAACCTCCACAAAAGGTTTTTAGCTATTGCAAGGGAATGTGAGATACCCTCCCCTTTCTTAAGTATTCTCACATTCCATTGTCTTATTGCTAATTTTGTCATTTTAATACATTGCCTTAGTTAATTATTGTTCTAGCTCTTAGTTAATTAATTTTAAATTATTTACTTCTATATTTTACCATATAACTCTTCAACCAAACAGATTTATATTACATACCTCAGTTTTAAACCAAACACAGGAATCTAACAACCCCAGCAATCTAACATTCCCTAAGGTAATATAACATTCCATGAACCATACGCCCCCTAGGGTTATATCATCACTGGAAAATCAGTTTAAATATTAACACAAAAAAACTAACGGTTAGAGATCTATATGAACATCAACAGATATTCTAGTGTCAAAATCAAGAAAGATATAAAAGATTTGCATACCTACAGGTAATCCATCTTGTCACTGCTGGGATCAGAAGAGAGATCCCACACTGTCTATGTGTGCCCACTGCAAGAAGTGGAGTCTCCTCATCTTTCACACGTGAATTAAGAATACTTGAACTTTTTGACAAACAATAGTTCAATTCAAAACCACATGGTCAAAACAACATATGACTTGATTGAGGCTTACATGGAGCAAGTGTAATCACCATACTTCCTAAACAAATTAAAGGATGGTAGGCAATTCAAGAATTATGCGTGTATTCTACAGAATGGAACAAATTAAAAGTGTGGCATGGTGGGAGCAATTTGTCTAGGTTTGAGCATAACGTCAATTATCACAATAACTATTACTATCCTATACCCAGACCTAAAGTTTGGCACATCAAGCACAATATTTGGTAACTTGTAAGGGAGATGGACAATGAGAACAAGTAAGTAGTTATAGGTAATACCATAACGGGATTAGAAAAGCACATTTGAAAGTTTCGTATACCTTGCCAGTATCATCAATAATTCATCACAGCTACATGAAAACAAAATATCCATGAAAGGATGCCATTTCACCATCACAACATCATGGTGTTCTTCAAGTACTGAAACACTTTACCTGGCAAAGCTTCCCATTCCCAAACTGTTAGATCTTGCCCACAGATTGCAAGCAGCCAACTAGATCCATTCCAAAAGGCAATTTTGACTTCATTTTCATGACCCTAATGCAAGCCCAATATCCAATTAGAAATCCAAACTATAACCTTTAATTTCACAGTAAAGAGGGGAGACAAAGAACTGAAAGAAGGATAAGTGGGAACACCTTAGAATTTATAGTTTCAACATCTCTGATCTCAAATTGTGAACTGTCATTCTTGATCTAATCTAATCCTCTCTGTATGGTTCAAATTTCCAATTTTTATCAGATTTCACCTTCTTTTAAACTCCAAACATCATCACTGATGTCAATCCAATACCAATTTCAGCACATTCATTCTCTAAAACCAGAATTACCATTGCGATATGCATTGCATGTAATTGCTAAACCCTGAAGCAATCACTACCGATCAGCGTCTTGCATGAACAACTCCACTGAAAATTCAAAGCAAAATCGAAATGATCGCACACTTGTTTTAAGCTGCATTGACTCAATTCAATAACATAAGCTCAAAAAATTCAAAATTTACCAAAAGTTAAAACCTTGCACTGGAAACAGCAAGAGGATGCGGTCCGTTCCTTCCCCGATACGGATTTTCAATTTTTCATCGCCGCTACAGGATGCGAATACGGTCGGTAGTCGGTACGCCGCCGTCTCCGGTGGCCGGCTGGCTTCCAATCGACGGAGAAGCCTCTGTATCTTCATCGGAGCTGGAAAGTTTCGGGCTGCAAAATTAATGGTGAGAAACTCGCTGCTCGGCTTTTTATTGATTAACAAAGACGCGGCAAAAACTCGGTCACATACATACTGCCACGCCACTTTTAAACATTTCCCGACAAAAATTATATTACACCGTAAAAATAAAATAAAAATTCATGCAAGTATCAAGTATGCACATAATAATTCTTCCCAAATATGCACATAATAATTGAATAGCCAATAAATTGATTTAGATGATAGTTAATAGTTGATTGTGTTTTAATTTGACTAATTGATACTGTTAGTTGGTTATAGAAATGTATTTAATAAATTAATTGTTTGCTTTTAATTTATTATATATAAAATGTTATATAAGACATAAGTATATTGTGCTATTTATTTGACTCTTAAATAGTTTTATAATTTATTAATCAGTATTATTATTGTGTTATTATTAATTATTTTTTATTTTTTATTTTAATATTAATATTGTTATAATTATAAATAAATAATACGGAGTATGTAATTAATAATAATTTAATATTAAAATATAATAAACATAAGTTGTTAATAATAATTTAACATACCAGTTAACACAATTATATGTGTGTATTTTAGGTAGGGAGTTAATTCATATGTTGCGTTCTAGGCGATTTTAATGATATTAGAAATGTAAATTTGAATATAAATTGACTGAGTATAAACACCTCAATAACCAATAACTATTAAGGGTATATTAGAATCTTAAAACAAAATGCAATAAACTTGTATCAATAAGCTATTCAAAATATTTTTTTCATTTTTAGTTTATTGGCATCAATAAGTTAAGTCAAAAAATTATTTACCAAACACTCATATTAGATGTTTGACCAATCGTCAAATAAACTAAAGTTAATCAAACAAATTGAAATTTGATTGATAAATCATTTTCCAAATACTCTTTTAGTAAATTATTTACATAAATTGTGTGGGAAAAAAAAAAAAAAAAAAGGTGGCTAAAGAATTTAGTTCCTCGACCTAGAGGTTTCATACTTTCATGGATAGTCCATTGTATTCTTGTAGTTAACATTTTTTAACAAAAAAAAAATGAAGTAATGAGATTGAAATGATTATTTAAATGAGAGGTAGTATGTACGTATAATGATATAGCTTATATCTTATTTTAAACTATAAATAAAATATAACATTTTTTTAATAAAATATATAAATCTTAAATAAAAATTGCATTCATGCTAACTTATAAGATATATATATCAAATATATAGTTTATAGTAAAACCTTGTTGCACTGAGTCATAATTAGTTTTATAGTAGTGAGAATATCGTATGTCGTGTTAAAAAATAAAATACACATAAACTAACAATTTTGTGCATTGAAATGAGTATGGTAGTCGAGGGAGTGAAATATGTTTATCATATCAAAATTCCGATTATTGAATACACTATTGACTAATCTTATTACACAGATCTTTATAATGCGGTTTACATATCACATATGATTTACAACATATATATTATATATAAAAGCGAGTTTTACTCGTATGCGAGTTTCTTTCTTCACACACAATACACTAGTTGATTGTAAAATAATAAAAGAGTTAATTCCACTAGAGGCCCCTTGTCTTTGGTAGCAATTCCAAATTTAGTTACAGATTATCGTTTTTGCCATTTTACATCTCATACTATTGTTTTTTGGACACTTTTAGTCATTCTCATGATTTTTTATATTTTTAATAAGGACATTTTTGTCTCTTCATATTTTTATTTTGTTATTTTTTTTCGATTTAAACCAGTTTAATTGGTTTAGAACTTTAGGTAACCTCTGATTTTTAGTAATCATATTTTTCAACAAATTTTTAGTAAAGTCCTAAATCAATTAAACTGGTTGAAACCGAAAAAAAATAAAAATATGAAGAGACAAAAATGTTCTTACTAAAAATAAAAAAAAATTACGAGAAGCACTAAAAGTGTCTAAAAAATGATAGTCTGAGATTAAATTTGAAATTGTCACCAAAGACATAGGACCTCCGGTGGAATTAACTCAATAATAAAATATTGAAGGTAACAATTGAAAAGGAAAAAAGAAAAAGTTAAAAAAGCTGGGGCAAGATTGACATTTCATAGCCCAAAACCCTAGCTTTATTATCTCTACTCTTCATCTCCGTCAGTCTCATTCTTCGGTACTTGGCAGCTCAGGTTAACTCTCGGAATCTCTCAATCAATTTCATACATTGTATTCTTCTAATCTATTTGTTTATGCACACAGATACAAGGTTGTAATACTTATTTTCTGTTGTTTTTCTTTTTAATTGCTGAAACAGATAATTGGCAAGGAAGACAGGAATCTTCTGCCATGAGGTAATTTCTGCAAACTATCCTGGTTATATTTTACCGATATATGTATTTCGATTTGCGTTTCTGTTGATTTGCTGAATGGAAAGGTAGTTTCGAGTAGTCTGTATAAGGTTTCTGGTTAAAGTGCGAGGATTTGCATTCTAATTAACTGAGAGAACAGTGCAGATTTTAGGTGTTTTGTGCTTGATATTACTCAAAAGGAAGCTGCTTTCGTAATATTTTGTGATTTGTTAATACTTCTCAAGCTAAAGGATTGATCTTTGGTATTGGTGGCATTGTTTACATGGTGTGCAGTGCACACATTTTTTGCATTAAGAATTTAGATTTTGTAGTCCTTGTGCTTGTTCTTGAAGGTGTTGACCTAGTTTTGTTGGAGGGATACTAATTTAAGCAACTCTTTAATCTTCAACCCATTTTGATTGATGGAAGAATTTAGAGATATGGGTTCTCTTTGGTTGAACTGATCTGGTGTTGGTGGTTGTTTTTGTGTAGTAAGTTACAAAGTGATGCCTTGAGGGAAGCAATCACCCAAATAAAGGGGGATTCCGCTGAGAAGAATCGCAAATTCACAGAGACAATTGAGCTCCAAATTGGGTTAAAGAACTATGATCCTCAAAAGGACAAGCGTTTCAGTGGTTCTGTTAAGCTGCCTCACATTCCCCGCCCTAAGATGAAAGTGTGCATGCTTGGTGATGCTCAGCATGTGGAAGAGGTACAAATTCATTCCTTTTAGCCTAAATATTTTGGTTTGTATGAATTGTACTAAGTTTAATTGGAAAACATTTATAGATGGATTATGATTCAGCGGAGATGATTACTGTACTTGTGTATGTAAATTGCGTTTGTTTGACGTTGGATAAACTTGAAAGACATGACACGCTGTCTAACCATTATGTTTGCTTCTTGTTTCCTAGACTAGATTTCTTCCACATGTAATTGATCTGGTGCAATACTTTTTATGTAGAACAGAATACATTAAAAAACAAAATGTAACGTGGACAATTGACTAATTATAAATCATCGGTGCCTTTGGTGAGTGAAAGATGTTTGGAAAACTGTACTCTGACTTGGTATCACCGTCAATTTCTATACTGCAGGCTGAGAAAATCGGCATGGAATATATGGATGTTGAAGGGTTGAAGAAACTCAACAAAAACAAGAAACTTGTGAAGAAGCTAGCTAAGAAGTATCATGCCTTCTTAGCATCTGAAGCTGTTATTAAACAGATCCCTCGTCTTTTGGGTCCTGGTCTTAACAAGGCAGGCATGTATATCTTTTAATCTCCTATAACATTCCATTACATAGCTTTGGTACAATTAGTCAGATTGAATGTGAATATATTTGAATTTTGGCATAAAAAAGATAAGTTTTTGGTAATCTAAACTCCATAGTATTTTTGACGTTCCCTTTAGTTGATGGAAACCATGGATTCTTGAATGTTCAAGGCCAGGCTAATGCTTTTTCCCTATTACCACAGGTAAGTTTCCGACATTGGTTACACATCAGGAGTCCTTAGAGACAAAGGTGAACGAAACAAAAGCTACAGTAAAATTTCAGCTCAAGAAGGTGCTCTGTATGGGCGTTGCTGTTGGTAACGTCTCCATGGAGGAGAAGCAGATCTTTCAAAACGTCCAAATGAGCGTCAATTTTCTCGTTTCACTCCTCAAAAAGAACTGGCAAAACGTAAGTCCCACACCACACTTGAGTTCTGTTAGATCCGTTACAAGTTCATTTGTTTCCTTATACTCTGTCCTTGCTCAAACAGGTGAGGTGCTTGTACTTGAAGACAACCATGGGGAAGCCGGTTCGCGTCTTTTAAGTCCCTCTTGTTCTGTAGGGTGGTGATCCAAGAATGGGAGTCTTACCTTGTTCCAACAGCAATATTTTTGTTTTATCAATATCATGGATTTTACTGCTTTGGTTTTTACTGACATTTTACTTGGAGATAAGACATGAATTATATACTGGTTTTTATTGGATATTACTCTTTGCTGTTTCATTCGCAAGACTTCTATCACTATCAGGATTCTGAAACTTACTACACTATCCCTACTTATAATCAACCATCTTTATCAACAAGTGTAACCAAGGATCTAGTGGCTATGAAAATTTACCATTTACATCTTTTAGACACTAGTTTATGAATGTTATATTAAGAAAAGGTGCACTGAATTTTAAACTCAATTTCTGAAAATTATAAACATAAATTTAAACTAGAGAAAGCTGGAGACATTGACGAGAAAGATAGACTCTGGTCATGTTTGGTAATATAGTTAGTTTATTTGTAAGTTAATTGATTGATTTATTTGATCATTATTAGCTGTTTGATTTGGTTAAATACTTCATGAGTGTTTGATTAATTATTTTTTTGAAACAATTTATTGCTTTATAATGTTAAAAATTAAAAAAATACTGTTCAAAATAACCTTTTAAGAAAGTAATTATAATTAATTTACCAAACATTTTTTACAATCAGCTAATGCTATTAACCACTTACAATATATTAAAAATGAAAAGGTGATCGACAAATTTAAGTACTGAAATGTAATAATAAACACATTAACATTATTATTGTATATGGTATAATGATGCTTGATTTATCTTCTCATGGACTCGGAATATATATAGATTTATAAGGGTCATAATATTATTTGCCGGTGAAATTAAAAAATTTGAGTTATTAAAAAATAAAAAAGTTTCTCCACCAAAGCATATATACACACAAAAATTGCTTCTTAATGTCGTCATCTATTCTAAGCTAAGAATTCTGTAGATTTGGAGCTGCCATTGTCTAAGTCTCTTTGCATAATTATTTAAGGTGAGTGTAAAGCCAAACCTTCTGCAGTTGGAGAAAGATGCAAGATCTCAATAATGGCGGCGGCGGAGGTGGAGGTGGAGGTGAAGTTTACCAGATCAGAAAACTAGAGCTTTCCGACAAAGACAAGGGCTTCATCGAACTGTTGAAGCAATTAACCGTGTGCGATTCCGTGAGCGACAAAGATTTCCAGGGCCGGTTCCAGGAGCTCGCGAGATTGGGCGACGACCATCTGATATGCGTGATCGAGGATTCCCGGTCGGGGAAGATCGTCGCAACTGGAAGCGTGTTCATAGAGAGGAAATTTATCAGAAATTGTGGGAAAGTAGGGCACGTTGAGGATGTGGTGGTTGATTCCATGGCTCGTGGATCGCAACTAGGGAAGAAGGTCGTTGAGTTTCTCACAAATCATGCTTCTTCCATGGGGTGTTACAAGGTGATTCTTGACTGCTCTGAAGACAATATCCCTTTCTATGAGAAATGTGGATTCAAGAAGAAAGAAGTTCAGATGGTGAAGTACTTCACCTGATGGCTCATAATTTCAGATTTTTTTTTTTCTTTCTAAAGTTGAACTTCTTGTTGATTGGCAAATGTTAAAACCTAAAATTTACCTGCAATGAACTTTTTCTGGGTGTTGGTTGCTTTCTGCAAATCCTACAAAAAAATGACCAAAACAGAAATGCCATTAATAGCTTTTCTTTTCCTCCATTGTATGAAAGAGATATATCCCAAAAAACATGTCTTTGAATGGTATTAGCCTGTTTGGTAAAATCCATCGATTTTGACTTATTTGATCACTATTAGTTGTTTGATTTGGTTAAACAACCAACATAAGTATTTGATTAATTAACTTTTTGTAACAGCTTATTGTTCTAAAAAGGCTAAAATTCAAAAAACTACTCAAAACAATTTTTTCGATTAACTTTTACATATAATCAACTATCAACTAATTTACCCAATATTTTTTTACAATCAGTTAATACTATCAACTAATCAAATTCACTAACCTAATTAGCTGGCTATCAGCCAACAACTATTGTCTTTGTCTCTGCATAGTCTCTTCTTCAGCAGTTTCTTGTCAGCCCGTCAGTCCCCCCTTATATGTATACTTTGTGCACAAAGGATCTTCATAAGTCCCACATTGTTGCTAGAACAAGACTTTAAGTAATCGGTCGAATAGTCCGCCGGACTTTTTTGTGCTAATTGTTGTCAAGTAATGGGGAGATGTCATAAAGGATGCCACAAGGAACTTCACTTTTACCTTACGATTGCATCTGTTTGTCAACTGCAAGGTCGAAAGACTGATTGGTTTGCCATGTCAAAGAGATCTGAGTCAGAGCCTTCCTTTGAATAATTATCAAACTAAATATACTGAGCAGAAAGCATATAATGATCAAGTCTGAATTTTGCTTCTTAAAAAATTGCAAAAGACAAACCAATCCTCTCTTCACCTATTCAAGCCATATATTTTTTTCATCATTCCATTCTCTCCATAGTAAGCCCATTGATACTATGGCTCCGGCTTCATTCATACATTTCAAGATATTTGCACCAAAAACAGATCTCTCATCATGCTAATCAAGAGCACATATGGAGAAAATTGGTTCTAGTTTTGATGCCAGCCTCTTCTAATATGTGATTGAAACTCAATAAGTTATGTGTAGAACTCTTACCAATAATCTCTACATGAACATGATCCATCAATGAAACAATGGAAACGGTTAGTATCTCGCACAATAATTTCCCTACCCGTGATCTTTGAGATGAGCTTGATGGCGGTATGGCAATCACCACAAATGCGAAGATTTTTAATTACTCGGATCACATCATTCGGTTTAGTGCTGATTAAACCAAATGCAACTGCTAGCTTCTCACTATGGCAGCCCACAAAATGCTCCTTTTCCTCCTCTTCAATGTCAAATAGCACATATTCTGTTTTTGGAACATACCCTGCTTCCCTTAACTTTTTGTTCAATTCACCAAGTTTAGCATGTATCTTATCTGACATTGGATGATATTTATCTCCCACAAGAAACTCATGAACTTTTCCATCAACTTCTATCCAACTATATGCAGGTATCTTCTGAATTTTTCTTTCATTCATAGCTGATCTGATCTTCTCTGAATCATCCCATTTATGATCAGCAGAGTAAATATTTGACAGAAGAACATAGTTTCCTGAATTCCAAGGTTCTAACTCAATCAACTGCTTTAATACATGTTCAGCTAACTTGGTGTCACGATGTAAACGGCATCCACCTAATAGAGCCCCCCAAATAATGGCATTAGGCTCCATCGCCATACCTTTTATCAACGAATGAGCTTCCTCTAACCTGCCAACGCGACCAAGGAGATCAACCATGCATCCATAATGCTGAATTTCCGGATTCAAGAAATACAAGCGAGTCATGCTGTCAAAATATTGGCGCCCATCGTTAACAAGACCAGCATGAGTACAAGCACAAAGGAGAGCCATGAAGGTGTTCCTATCAGGATTAATCCCGTGTTTCTCTAATTGGCCAAAGCACGCAAATGCAGATCTAACGTGACCGTGCATAGCGAGGCCGGACATGACGGAGTTCCAAACAACACGGTCTTTCACCTTCATTTCTTTAAACGCCTCCCAAGCCAAAGCCATTTGCCCACATTTTGCATACATATCAATGAGTGCAGTGCCTAAAACAGGATTGAAGTGAAATTCTTTCCTGTCCAACAGGCTACTAGCCCACTCACCCACATTTAAAGCTCCCAATCTCCCACATGCAGAAAGTACACCAACCATTGAATAACAATCTGGAGAAAGGTTATCTCTTTGCATTCTGTAAAATAGATCCAATGCCTCCTTGGGAAGCCCATTTGCTGCGTATCCCTGAATCATAGCACTCCATGAAACAATATCCTTCTCAGGCATCTCATCAAACACATGGCGAGCTTTCTCCATGTTCCCACATTTTGAGTACATGTCTACCAAAGATGTACTCACAAACACATTCCTTCCTACTCCAGTTTCAGCCATATACCTATGTATCCACTCACCAGCACCCATATCCCCCAAATGACCACACGCAGACAATACCCGAACAAGGATGAAACTGTCAGGCACCAAACCCATCTCCAACGACCTATGAAACAAATCAACTCCTTCCCTAAACCTCCCAAGCTCAATATACGCACTCATTATCGCAGTCCAGGAAACCACATTCCTATCAGAAAGATCATCGAACACTTTGTGGGCGTCCTCTAAAAGTCCGCATTTCGCGTAGAAACAAACCAACCCGGTATTCACAAACACATCATAATCAAACCCCAGTTTCACTACAAGGCTGTGGGACTTGACTCCTTGTTCATAATCCGAAAGCCTGGCGCAAGATTTCAGAAGAAAGGGGAAAGTAAACTGGTTGGGCAAGCAGCTCATTTCACGCATCGAATTGAAAACGCCAATAGCCTGATGGAAACAATCGTTGGTTACGAAACCCCGAATCACAGTGTTCCATAGAAAGATGTTGGGGTGTTGGGTTTGGCTGAAAAGGAGCTTCGCGTAGCTTGGGTTGTGGAAACTGTTGAGAGTAAGTTTGAGTAGTTGGTTGAGAAGATAGTTGTTCTGGTGCAAGCCAGAGCGGAGAAGCCGAGCGTGGATGTGCTTGAGGTGGTTGAAGGACTCGAAGCCTTGAAAGAGCGCCGCTTTGATCTCCTGTAAGGATTTGGGAACGACGGCGTTCATGGCTGCTTTCACCTCCCGCCACTTGATTCAAACGGTAAACCCGCAAAATGCCCCCTTCCCTTTATATGCATTTCCATCTCCATTTTTCACAATTACTTTTGTTTATTTATAAAATTTGGTATTTAACCTTACAATGTGCAATGATCAGTTAGGAGTATTTTTTTTTTTTTTTAAATAAAAAAAATAATCAATTTTTTGTTTAATTATTTTTATTAAACTATTTTTTTTGTTTAATTATCAATCAATTACATTATTAACCAAAAATTGACTGTTATACTACTTACATGCCCTTGCCTATTAATAACGAGTCTAAAATGTAAAATCGTTCTCCTTGTTTACAAAAAGCAAAGTTTCATGCACAACAAGATAATTGACAATATAATTGAGGGATAAATCAACCCACCATATTAAGTGTAATTCTCACACAACCTACCATATTAAGTGTAATTCTCACATAGTCACACTATGACTATCAAAGTTCAATCATGTATTTTCATCCATAATCTCCCACTCAAAAACAAACTTAACTACTCGTGGACTAAAATCATTCTCCTAATTCATCAAGAGGTAATCCTCTCCATTAAATGCATTTTTTGTTGTTGTCTATAGATATTGGGTAACAATCAAAGAAAACCAATTGTTCTATTGAAACCAAGTAGGCATATATACATACAAAATAATAAGAGAATACATGCGCTTCCCATAAGTATCAACCTCCTGACTAACTCCGACTACCATACAGTACTAGACTCGCTCGAGAGAACATATACAAGCAACCGATAATAACATATTGTCTGTGTTTACAAGAGGGTGGTGATAGTAGTCGGGTTTGCAAAGAAATGCTCGCGCAAAATTAGCTTCGACTTCTTGAACTGGCTCCCGAGAAGGCCACTGAGAATGGCTGGGGGTGCTGGTGTTTTCTGAGCCATCTTCCGCACCATGATGTGGTTATCCAAAATCATCGTCTTCAACAGACTTCTGCAGCTCTGTAATGCAAGAAAGTGCATTAGTACTTGGGTAACATGTGGAAGGTTTAATGCCTTAGCATTGTAAAAAGAGTTGCCTACCTGTGGATTCAAAACATGCATCCGCCTTATAATGTCGTCCTGTGACATGAAAAAGAACTAGATTAAAGTGCAATTGGAAACAAATATACAGAGATAAAGAAACCAGAAGGAATCCCACATCAAAATTAATATATATCATGATTTTCTTATGTGATCGGAAACTCACTATTGATTGTTCAAAATCAGCTTTGCCACAAATCATTTACGCAAGGAGAAGTTGGATTGAATATACAATTTTACACAAATATTTGAAACCCACAAATCATTTATTCCAAATTTTGCACTGCATAATTTTATATTCTTATTTTTTGTCTATAGATAAGGAAATTGGAGGTATTCCTGCACATCATACTATACACACATTCAGTGTAAAAGAGCATACCTCAAGTATCCCTGGATTTTGCATCAGAACACCAAGAACACGGCGTACAAGTCCCTTGTAGACAGGTTCATTGATCGTTCCATCACCATTTATCCAAGGAAATATTATCCTATGTGTTTGAGAACCAATAGAATGGTCCTCCAATATTTTATCACTGTGATTTTTGGTTGGGGTAATAACTTCTAAATGCAAAACTCCTTCAGCATTATTAACTGTTTCCGTTTCATTCAAAGGTTCGGCAACCTCTTCATGACGATTTAGAATAGTGACTCTGTGCACCTCTTCATAATTTACTCTCATTTCCTTTAGTGAGGCAGCATCATTTTCATGATAGTCCATGTCATCTATGAACAGCTTGTCATCAATAGCCTCTTTGGAATTGCCAGAAGTGTGCATAGTTGCCATGGGTGTGGTTAGAAAATACTTGGATCGATATAAAGAATCAACCACATGAATTGAATCATAAGCATTCACCTGAATCAATGGCCAAAAAGAAAAAGAAACTGAATAAGATAATTACAAAATAAAAGCTCAAAACTCCCTTTTCAAACATTTCTTTTAGTATACTCTGTTTCAACACTCGACCAGAAAATATGGAAACCACCACTCCAAATGCGCACGCCATGTGCAATTAAGCACAGAAAGAATAAAACTATTTAGTAAGTAATTGACTTTATTCCAGCCTGGTCACAGATGTTTTGCTGTGAGGCCTATTTTAATGTCCTTTTATGTTCATGCTGGTGGGAAATGAGAAGCGGAAAGAAAGCGAGGTGGCTTGGTACAATCTGCTGGGTTTGGACTTTGGAGTACATTTACATGCATACTTTCAACTTTTTAAGGACAATCTGGTGATCTACCTTTACTTTTAAAGTAGCTGAGAAGTAGTTGTTACTCCAATCTGTGATCTGCTTTTTTTTTTTTTTTTTCCTTTTAGGGTGGGAGGGGCATAACCTTTACCAGAACTATGCAAAACTAAAGTACCCCAAACAAATACATGAAAGACATACCTTCAAAACTCTTCCAAATGCCTCAAGCACCCCAACAAGAGTTTCTGTCATCTTTTCTCCTAAAAAGGAAGACCACAGTGCAATCAACATCATGTCATTCACTTCACATATATTTCACCCAATTCAGATACAGAGTGTTAAACAAATAAGGCTAGAATTACCTACCTTGCAAATTTGCAGTCATGGAGATTTCTTTCATGCTCAAACCTTGGTCACCAGCCTTCTGAATGTCTGCGTAAACAGCCCTAAACAAGTCAGAATGGAACACATTATTTTCAACCAATCCAGAACCAGAGGTCCAAACATGTTCTGCATAACTTTTCATGGCCTCCCACGGTGACTCGGTGGAAAGAACTGCAGAATGGTGAGTCTCGCAATCAAGAAATCCCTCTTTGTGGTTCCATTCATCAGATTTGGATGAGATACCATCAACTTTTACACCTGAAGCCATACCAATTTGGTGCTCTTCAGAGAATAGGGTGAAAGCACTATTAACCTCTTTAAATGATTCCAAAGCTTCAAGTTTTGATATTGTTGCCTGTCTCAAACATAGGCTGATGCCTGGAAAACCTTTTGGTCTACGGGAGATAATTTCACTATCACCAGCCAATAAAGTTCTCAATTTCTTAGACCTCTCCTCATCAAAAAGCTCACTACTATTGGATTTTCTTTTAGAAGCCCTAGAGTCCTCGGCCTCTCCAACACCTTCATCTGGCAGGCAAGGAGTAATTGACAGTTCTCCTGAAGCAACCAAAGCACAGATATGGAAAACATCGCCACACTGCAAATCTGCTGGAAGAGTGAGCCCCTCTGCCATCAGGTCCTTTTTACTTTCACAGAGCAAGCTAACAAATTTAGCAGCTCTTTTTCCAGTGTTGATTGGAAATGGAGACGAAGAGATGCAATGCAAGAAGTTTTGAGAAAGTACAAAAGGACTACTGGCACTACCACCAATCTGCAAAAAGAAGAAGTAAATTTTTAGAAATTATATAACTGGAAAAGGACTGAGAAAGATTAATAGCTCAGGCACAGAACTCTCAGAACAAAGTTTGCATATCTCAGTTCAACATTTCTTTATGTTTAGCTGAAAACTTAACAAGACACTGGCAGCCAAGAGCATACTGTTGAAAGTTAGTAACAAAAGGAGACAATATTCACCATAATTTTCTTCTCTCTGAGATAGTTGAATGCTGAAAATAGATCATGCTCAGAGTAACGCCTTAAAGTTTCAGCTAGTAGAGTTGGCACCATTGGTGATTTTGAACTGTTGAGGAAGATGAGCTTAAAGAGCTCTAGAGCATTAGCAATTGCAACTGATTCATGTACCCGTTTACTGACTGTGATTCGGCCATTTAAAGGCTTAACAAACTTTTGAGCAATTCGATTGGAGCATGATTTCCGGCCAGCAGCTTTTTTACTCATACGAGCATGATTCTCAGTATCTTGGCCATGTGGAAACTGCAAGCAAGTGAAAAAGGAACCAGAAACATAAATATTTAAGTATATCCTAGATGCATTCAGTAGTCAATGGTGAAACATATGCAATAAACAAAATCAAGTAATGCTGGTGCTGCAAAGGGAGAGAGAGAGAGAGAGAGAGAGAGAGTTCACAAAGATCCAAATGAGTTATACAGGATCAGATTTTCGGATGAATTACTTGAACTGCAAATAAATGCAAACTAGGATAGCAGTTAAAGGTAAACATGTTATCTAAAGTTGGGATTAAATAGACAAAGTGAATGTTATTTACTAGTTCTTCAGAATTGATATCCACATCTGTGCACTTATCATCAAGAGGTTCAACTTCTTTTGACGCTTCCAATTTAGCCTTCTTTTTGAGCTGTAGAGCATCATCAAGAGCTGTCTTTACACTGTCATCATCAAAGTTATCCCATTGCTCATCAAAGACAAATTCTGTGGTATGTTTGGACCTATCACGAAACATCATCTTGCCACCAGCGTGATTTGATGATTGATCCTGAAATTTCTGAAGGTACTTCGCATAACGCTCACTAAGCACATTAGAGAGTCTCATTACAGCTTTTCTAAATTCTGAATTGCTCTTTAATAATGCCATTCTCCTTTTGCAAGCCTCTGGTGGTGCTGGAAGATTTGGAAGGGAGCCCCAGCCTACACGGTGAAAGTTTGCTCCAAGAGCTGCTCTACATTTGACGTATTCAATCACCAATTGCCTAAACAAGGATTTCCAAGTTAAATACAGTCACAACACCATTTCATAAATTGAAACTTAGACAATAAGAGGCCTAGGGATCCAGTATGCCAATGCAAACAACTAGTCGAGTGACTTGAGGAAAAAAAAATAATCAGGCTATCCTGATCAAGCAATTGAGTACAATCACAACAATCATATGGCTTCCAAGTTCCAACTTGGGGAGATACTCCCTCCATTCCAAAAAAAAAAAAAAACTATTTGTGTTTGGCATGGTTTTTAAGAAAACAAATAAGATGTGATTTTTTTTGTTTGCAAGTATAAATCAAATGTTACTCACCTTGTCGAATCATTCTAAAAAGTTAAGAGGCATAAAGGTTTAATTGGGAAAAGTAAGAAGTGTTTAAATTGGAAAAGTGGACATTATTTTGGACGAACTAAAAAGGAAAGTTGGGCAAATAGAATTAGTCAAAGGGAGTAATAAATTAATGCAAATTGATAGGGCTTGAAATCCATGAAGTTATAACCCAGTCACAATTACCTATCTGCACTTTCAGTCCAAGAAAACTTCCTCTTGATTGTTGCCTTCAGCTTTGATAAAGCAGACTTGTGAATGAAAGAATCATCATCGTCATTCTGTTCATTTGATTCTAGCTCTTCAGTAGCTCCAATACAATCACCATTCTGATCCATCCACAAATCGCAGCTGTTATTCATTGATGCCAGGGAAGAATCTTGAGCGTCATTTAACTGGTCTGTGTCAAGATCAAGCATTCCGGGAAGTAGTCTCTGATCCTCTCCAAAATCAGCACCATCAATTCCATACTTTGAGGATTTTGCTCCTGATGATCTTCTTCTTTTCCTTGAAGATGATGATTGTGTACTCTTCAAGGCTTGACTCTCTCCCTGCTCTAAAAACCCCTGAGATCTATCACGATGGCGCTTCCTTTTCTCATAAGAAACGCGAAGCACCTGCAAGTTGCATGCCACAGTTGATTCAAATGGAAAACCATGTAAAGAATATCACAGGTTTTTTACAGGAAAAAACATGTCATATGCCGCGTTTTAAGAAGCCATATATAAATACTGTCAAATTTTGACATCCAGTACTCAGTGCTGATCTGACAATTCAGTTATCTAGATATACACTAGATTCCTTGTCGAATATAACCTGTCAGCCTCTGTCTAATTATGTCAAAGAATGATTTTCTTAGTGAACTTTAAATCTACCCTTGAACTTGTACAGGAACTGAAGCAGGTCATGTCAATTGCATAAGATACCTATTAGCAAGGGGTTAAAGGTGCTGCAGAAAAAAACTAATAAATTACATCTCATGTATGTGCCAAACAACCATGGACAGTCAAATGTTCATGTGGCAAGACAACCTTCATTTCTTTGAGTTAACAAGTTTGTGTAATACTGTTAGAGAAAGAAATAGGTTATTAAAGAAGAAAAGTAACAGGAAGGCTCTTCTAGTCAACTTCAGATTATCAAATATATTTGTTGAGACATTTTTTATTTGAATTAACATGCCATGAACCATTTTGTATGAACTATGGTAAGCCAAATAGCAAGCAACACATCATATAAAACTACAGTGAAGTCAAAACTTTTTTTTGTATTATATGAAAGATTCAAATGATGAACAGCTTTCTTAATAACAACCACCCTCATCCAATGGAGCAACTTTATGCTACACCAGTAACAATCTAAATAAGCAGCAAAGCCTAAGAACCACATATATTCAATCAATTGACAAGACTGCATTCTAATACATTCAATTATCAGGTGATCTGGAGCTCATTGATCAACACTAGTGGAAACTAAAAAAAATTGGGAATAAGAGAATGAAAACCTGCTCGATTGTCAAATTCAGATCCTTAGCAATCTTTCCACACTCCTTGTATGAGAGTTTTCTATTTGAGTAATCACTGAAAACACGCTTAAGAAGCTTAGCACGCTGGTCAGCTGTCATTACCCTGACTGAAGCCCATGATCTAGAATGGAAAACCTGAATGACAAAATATTTTCCAATCAGAAGAAACAGAAAGGGTTTAAACAGGATAGAAGCATTCAAGAGAATAGAAAGAAATAGCCAAGAAATGGTCATAAACCATCTAGTCCAGTGGATTTCAATATGAAAACTAAGACCCGTTTACCTTTAGTAAGGGATAGAAAAGTTAAAGTCAAGTAATCTAAGCCAAATTAACAGATGGTCCGTTTGCAACCAGGCAAGGGAGTATTGCACAATTGCTAGCTATCTTCTTTTTAGCAAGATGTATTTAAATGCAATTACTTTTGAGTTTCAATCATATCAGAACAAAATTTTGAAAACTAGTAATATTAACAAGCTAGAAAGCTAGCTCACTTTTCTCTAGTTGTAAAAATATACATCCACCCCCAAGGAATGAGTCAGGATACTCAGAAGTACGCATGAGGCTTCCCTTGTGTGCTCTGGGCATATGATCTTCTTTCAGCCATTAGGCCCAGTAGTTTGCCTTTTAAAAGATGCATTTAGTTGGGAGGTAAGGGTTAAGATTTGTGCAACTACATGAACAATAAAACATGCCAAAACATCAGTCCCCTGAACATGGAGAGTGATGAGAATCGACAGGAGCCTCCTAGACATCTTGACAATGTCACTTTTTTCTTGGGTTCCATGGATTGGCAAAGAGGGTGACATGTGCATGTCAACAGCTCAGAACATATTAAATTTTCAAGGTTTTGTTTGTTTAGCAGAACAAGAGGTAAAAAAACCTGAAGGGTAAAACAAGATTTGTACACCTCTAAGGCATTATACCTGTAGAACAAAAGTCTCAAATACACATTTTTCCAGGTTCCTTTAACATCTCAAGGGGAAGCATGTGCAAAGAGATCATATTGAAGCATGGCAAATATCAACTACAGGACGAAACCAAAACAGCAACTCAAATGAAATGCTAGGTTTTGAAAAACATAGAATGGAAGAAAAAAAAAAAAAAAAAAAAAAAAAAAAAGAAGGTATTCAACTGACCTCATGAACTGCAGATCCAGGAAATGCATGTAAAGCAGCTTTCGGATTGGTAGCAGCATAACAATACTCTAAGGTTTTCCAGTATTCATCAACAGCTCTTCTGCTTGAAAGGACAAAGTCATGTCTAATTTGAGGGCGAAGATCATACGAAAAGAAACCAGAAGATGGGGTGATGGAGACTGGTTCCTCAATGTAAGGTTTAAGCTCCAATGAATAAATAAGCGTAGTTTGAGAGGTGTCAGTTACATCTGTTTTCTCACCACTAACGAGGCGAATTAACTGTCAAAGAATTCAGAGCTCATTAGGCATGCATGAAAAATTGGAACATGAAACTAGTTTCATGAAACTAACAAATATTTATGGATAATGACAATTTTTTAAAAACAATTTGTTTTCCTCCCCCCTTTTTAATAAGCATAAGTTGCTTCCTTTGTCACCTCATCTACACATGATATTTTTCCTCTTCAAAGGATAGAAGGACACAAATGAATATACATCACTCTATTAATATGATCTCTTCATTTTCCTTTTAATTACTGGCAGGTAGTGGGATGGTCCAAAATTGCACCATGCCACCACATATCAATATCCATAAAGATAAATAAGTAGGTCGAAGGGATTTCAAGTTAATCACTTGCACAAGTGTTTTTGTGTTCTCCAGAAAGAATATTTAAACAGATAAGCAGACTTTCCAATAATATGCAATAGAAGCCATGTCCAGAGAACAATCGAGAAATAGCATTGATTTATATTTGATCAAGAGAAATAAAATTTTTATCTTATGTTCATGGTTCTCTTAAATTAGCTTGCAGCATTTTTATGACTTTGTTCATGACTGAAATTCTCGAAAATAGCCTGCAGCATGTATATAATTCAAATAATGAATGTGTAGACCTTATACCTTTAAACGTCGTAAAATGTCAATTAGCCAAGAAAACCGTCCTGTTGCTCGCATATCCATCAGGCGCCTGTACTCCGGCCGAGGAAGATCAAACAGGCACAAACCATTCCTACATTTCTCTATCATGTCCTCAAATTTCTCAGTGGATCCCACAATTTGTAGAAACAACTCAAGTGGCATTGCCTTGATAGCTGCATTTATATCAATCAATTTACAAGTACTGTGTGGATTTTTCAAGTCATATCCATGCTTACAAGATGACAAAATATCATCACAACCAGGTGAACTACTGATGTAACCCCACAAGTGAATGTGAAGAAGCTTTGTTCGAACCATCTTTGCAATCACATATCCATTAGCACGCATCACTTCAAACTGCTCAGCTTGGCCGTCCAACTTTACATCTTTTGGGATTCTCTGAACATCATTAAGTTTAGGAATTGATTGCCCCTTTTTCAATCGAGATTGACTGCGGATTTGTGTTTCAAAAGATCTCATTTTTTCATGAATCTGACCGAGTACTTCAGGAGAAATGCTATAAATTGATGGGTGCAAGACCACCTCTGTTGTACGGCTGCGGCCACAGTTTGTGACAACAGGGACACTAACATGAATGCATTTGCAATGTCCTTCTTGCTGAAGCTTGTTCAGACACCGCTCTAAGGTTTTCCTGTCCATCATGCCACTCTGAAGACTCTCAAGCCGCCTATGTAGGTCAGGCTTTATAAGGAACTTCTCCTCCTGCCCAATGACGAAAAACTTTCAAGTGCTCATGTAAACATATGGATAGCATAATGCATTGAGAATATAAGAAGTAGTGGATGAAGGAAGAGACCTGCAACATCTTAAGAATCCGTTGTTCCCTCTGCGCAATGCCCGCAACCAATGTAAGGCGAGGATACTTACGACATGGTCGGCGTCCAGAAGGTGTCAACCCAGCAAGAGGCAATGTTTCATATGGAACAACATCGAGTGGTTTTGTGCTCACTATCTGTAGTTCTGCATCAGGAACTGTATAACTAGTATCGGGGTCTGAGTTTTGGGGTTTACTCAAAGAGAGCAAAGTTGTGCTACCATCCCCATCCAGCATCACATTATTAGGACCTTCATGTTCAACTTCTGTGATGTCAATTTTACTGGCATCTTTAAAACAACCATTGGAAACTGAGGGGTTTAGATCTTCAGCCTCCAGGCCCATTACATGTGAATTACTATCAGCATTTCCCTTCAAGACTTCTTCTGCATCCATCAGAGTTTTATTTGATGCTTCACTAAGGCAGAATCTAGATGTCCAGACACGGTAGACCACTCCTCTATTAGGACGTTCAGCCTGCAGATGCATTCCAAGTCTGGAAAATCCATTAAGAAGTCTTGTATAGTACCGCTTATTGTTTATTCCAAGCCTTCGGGATACCTGTTGCAACATTACAGGTATTGAGAAAAGAGTAATGGACATTGAAAATTCATGCCACAGGAAAGACATTGGATATAGATTGTAACTGAAGTACACTTCATGGATAAACCCTGATAAATCAAAGTCAAATGTTAGATTTTACATACTTCAGTGATTGTCAACCCTCTTGATCCCTCAGCATCAATCATATCATATATCTGATGCTCGATTGGGAGGTCTACAAGCTGGTCTGTAATTTGACCTCTCCTTGCCAATTTTGTTGGCTGTTCTGTGTCGAAATCGTCACATTCACGTGCACGAGATTTTGGCTCAAAATGCTTTGGTGAAAACTCCTTCAACAGGCGCAAGCAATTGACCTCCTGTTCATGATGAGAAATTGAAGAATAAATGATCTTGTATAATCAGTGTCTGCTGCCTGCCTCTACATTTATCCAGCTGTAAGCAATAAATTGAGTGCTAAAGCATATCTATGCAAATTTTTATATAGAAAACTAACAATAACAAATACTAAAACATATTCCCTCCAAATCTAAGCCTTCTTCTTTCTTTTTCAATTCATCACAAAATTTACAGTATCCATGAGACAAAACTTCATACAATTCATTCCCATAAAATCAAAATATTTACTATGAAAAAGTATACAGATCTCTCTTTAATATCTATGAAATTACAAATTTGCCCCTGACTTGTCAAAATGAGATATTAATATGGGGCAGATTGCCAAGGAATGAGAACTACATTCTTGATCTAGTAATTATGGTCCAACCTCTTTCAAATAGACATCTTTCTTGTTAGCAAAGCACCCCAAAAAATAAAATTTTATCTACTCTGAAATCAACAATTCTCTCCATCTCTTGCACCAAAAAAAAAAAAAAAAGGCACTAAACATCTAATTCCTTTAACTCCTTACAATTTTGCATGAAACGCTAAAGTTGGCATGCTTAGATGTAAACCCTTGCAAAAATATAAAATGATTATAGAAATACCAAAGTTGTTAAGATGAATACCTTCTCACTTACTTTACCATCTACTTTAGCCAAAAACTCCTCCACTACACGGGCCTCTTTCAACCTGTGGCAGATCTAACACCAAATGTAAATGGTAGTTACCGTAGTTATCATCCAAGAGAAAAGCATGTAATTAACAGAAAACAAAAATCACAATCTAATAAGATAAGAGCAAAAGTTACATTTCTCCATGATTTATGCCCAGCAGATCCTTTGTAACCAAGATCCCGCTTAATGTCTGAGACAACCAGTACCTTCAATGCAGAAAAACCATAAGGCCATAATAAGCACAGTGGTAGATATAAAACAAGACGCTGAATCGCTGATGAACAATACGACAAACCTTCCCCTCAGCTTTTTCAAGCTTATCACAGATAGCTTTTAGTGCCGGCAGAAAATCTCTTATGTGCACATCCTCTTTAGTGGATTCTTCAGAAAAACAGTCAACACTTGCCGCATTTCCATTGGTATTGTCGCCCTTGGTGATTTCAAGCCTTTGGTGACAACCCAAATGCTTTGCATATCGATACAAGTGGACCATATTGGTGCTAACAACAGAAGCATTTTTTGACTCCTCTCCATCATTGGATGCTTCTTTTGTCCTAACAACTGTCGACTGCCTTGTAATCATTCCACGGCTTTCTAGTTTCTTCAATATGTAGAAAATGTCATTCCCTCTAACACCAAGTTCTTTGGTAAGAACACTTTGTGTAATTCCGTTTCCCCTGCAAATGCATCAAGTTGAAGTATCTAATTAGCAATTCCAGTTACTATTTTGTATTTACTTACCAATTTTTAAAAATCTAGCTGTTTACTTGTTAATTTAAATAATTCAAACTAGTATGTACACACACAAATCCAAGAGAAATTAATGCCTATTCACATGTTTTGTCAATTAAAACATTGACAGATAATCAGCTTCAGTATTTACACCCGACTAAGGAATGATCCAGATACAATTTACGCTCTTTTACTACAAAACTAGTACAGCAGGCGAATTACAGAGAGACTAAGAAATAGAAGAGGGGAACCTGGCAATGGCGAGAAGCTCGAGAACACGGCGCTGCTGAGCACTGACTTTTGCATCGGAGGCATCAACATCATATATCCCGACGAAGCTATCACGGAGATGCTCGGGCGCAACGATTCTCAAATTCAGCCGTTCGGAATCTACCACCGAGCGAATGCAATCGTCGCGCGGGCCGTATGCGCCGCCATGCGATTTGAATTGGAGGTCCGGAATGTCAAGGAGGTTGGTCCATAATAGCTCCTTGAATTTAGGGCTCAGAGTGAAACCGTGGCTTGAGAGTGCAGGCTGGAGCTGCGACCAGAGCTCAAGGAGAGGAAGGCCGGCAACTCCACGTGAACATATCTCTTCCAGAGCTGCTTGAACGATTGTATCCATGGAAGCCAGGGAGTGCGAACATTCCAAACAACTTTCCGAGAGCTCGAATCAAACCGCTTAACACTATCTCCCGGACTCTATATTACTCCGTACTTTTTTGGGGGGCGCTTTGTAAATAAAATTCTGAAAATTTTACCCTTTAGTTTCTAAAATTGCATTAACATACCCAAAGGGAAATAGACTTTGCAATTCATTAATCCAACATATTTTGCATTTATCTCAAAAACACTGATCGAGTAGAGTATGACTTTCATATATGAAAGTCACGACTAAATCGTGTCAACACTTTATTGGTCGAGTCCATCACACAAAGTCTTTTTAGTATAATTTATTTTTCATATTTAATTTATTAACCATTACACATGAGTATAATTTACCTAGTGCATACTCTTATATTATTGTTGCGGACTTACGGGTTACTAGTCACATTAAATATTTTTTGGATCTTGTATAAAGCATGTGATAGGCAACCAATAAATACGTTATATTTTGAAGTTTATTTAATTAAAATATGTTATAAAAATATCTTTTTTTGAGAAGGCATTAGTCAAATCAAATAAAAATTTACTTGGCAATATAAGTTCAATATATTAATAATTTCGTTATATTTTGAAGTTTATTTTGAAATATGAAAGATAATGTTATCATTTTTATTCGAGTTTTAGAGATTATTATGAGCATATATCATTTTTATACAATCGATTTGGGACATGAGATTGATATTAGTAGTTGTATTTATTGAATGACTACTCAATACTACATCAAGACTCTTTTATACATGAATTACATGTTTACGGACACCTTTTGAAGAGTTTAAACTCATTGAGTTTTGCTAATATTTAGGGGTATGTAAACTTCAGTAAAACCAGTTAACCGACTGAATCAAATAATGTTAGTTAACATTTTTTTAACCTATATATAATTCGGTTCGGTTAATATTAAAAATTTTGAATAATTTCAATTAATTCAGATTGAAATTGTCAATTAATTGAATTAACCTATATATATATATATATATATATATATATATATATATATATATATATAATTCCTAAATATTAAACAACAATATTAAATTATTAAAAATATTAACCAATATGAGTATTATGTTGTGAATTTCAACATATCCTCATGTGAATAATGTATAATTGTAGGCTCATGCAATGCTCAAAAAGCGTATATAGAGAAATAAAGACAGAAAAGAATCATCTGAATACGATAACTCAAAAAAACTGATTTTATTGATAATTGTAAGTATATGTGCATCCGATAATGATTGTACTTAACACACTAAATAAAAGGGTAGTGGGACATTAATGGGTAGTGAGATAATGGGCATAAATTTGTTATATTTACAACATATTTGACTTTCTCTAAAAGTCTAAAACTATATTACAGAGTTGCACTTTTCTTAATATTAATTTTTAGGGAAAATGGCACTTTTTCCCCCTGAGTTATATACCTATAGCATTTTTGCCCCCTAAATTATTGAAGTGGCTATTTTCCCTCTTGAAATGTTAAATGAACATATTTACCCTTCAACTAAATATTTAATTTATTTTTTTTCTCCAACAAATTATGACCATAATTTGGTTTAAACCAAACAAACACTATACCAACCAAATCGAAATATTCCAATTACAATTTAGAATCGAAATCCGATATTTAGAGTTTATTAAAATCGTGAACCAGAACGGACGGTTCATGTTCCGAACTGAAAAAATAAAATACATATATTGTTGAATTTATACTATTTTAAAATAAAAAATAAAATTTTAAAATAAAGACGGTTCAAAATCGTGAATCGGATCCAGAACCGCCGGTTCACGGTTCAAGATTCAATTTTTTTGATACATAATTTTAATAAATTGACATTTAAATATTGGATTCTAGATCTGAATTATAACCGAAAACTATTAATTCGATTGCTATAGTATCCGGTTCAATTCAAACCGAACCGTGGTCATCCCTACGTATACGCAATAATTTGTTGGAGAAGTAAAATAAATAAAATATTTACTTTAAGGGTATAAATGTCAATTAAATATATCAGGGGGAAAAAAACACCACTTTTAGAATAACTGAGGGGGCTAATGTGCTTACCTAAATAATTGAGGGGGAAAAAATGCTATAAGTATATAACTCAGGGGTAAAAAGTGCCATTTTCTCTAATTTTTATTTATAATTCTAAAGATTTCAAAGTTTAGTTACAAATTTTAGTTGCCAAGCACCTTGTGCTCATATGGCATCCGGGTTGAACTCCCTTATGAAAGGTTATGAGTTCGAGCCTTAGTGGAGGCGTTATGGGCTCTTTGTGCTTTAATAGGTTGAGAAAGTAGCTATGAACAGATACTACATTGCAATAGAGTCAATCGCATTCAAAAAAAAAGTTACAAATTTTAGTTAGTTGGCTAACTATTATTATTTTTTATTAGATTAATTCGATAATAGAAATGTTGGTTCGGTTAATCGATCAATTAATCAAATGCACACCCATATTAATATTATTTGTGCCATTAAGTCAAAAAGTTGTGTAATTTTAATTTGATAGCTTTATTTTATTTTTATTCCATACATTTTTCTTAATGTAATAGAAATATTATTCTATTTCATACTAAATAATATTCATAATATTCTATACTCCATTCCGTGAATCAAACATGTTAAATTTGTAATAAAACTACACTAGATCACTAAGTCACTAAGAGGACCTAATATGGAGAAATAAAGCTCATAGGCTACAAAGGGCAAATAATACCCAAATTCTAAGCACGAATTCATAAAAAGAGAGAAATTACGAGGTGTTATCTAGCAAATAAATCGTGCGGAACGCCGCGAAATTGCAACTGCGCGCGAAAACGATAACCGCTACTTCCTGTTTGGATGCGGATCGAACTCGATACCAGAGAGTGAGCTATAAACTGTAGCCTGAAGATGCTCGTTTTTAAATTGCAAAGCTCAATGAATCGTCACGGACGGCTTTTCCGTCTCGCACCGTATTGAGCGGCATGTCCGATCACCGCCGCAACCGTCAAATTCAGCAACAAACACCACCGGCGGAGCCTTCCGAAATCCGCGCATCTCTCTTCTTCGCCCTGGCTGTCAAAGCGTCGCCTGTCTCCATGGACACCTATAGCAGGTTTAGTAGGTGTTTAAGTTTTTACTTCTGTTAAATTGAACTTTGATGACGTAGTTTAAAACACAGAAGTTGTCATTTTTGAACTATGGCTTCATGCGTTATAGAATCCCATTGTTTAAGTATGCAATTAATCTGCATAGTGGACATTCCTCAATTGAGCTATAAGAAACTGTCATTCACTACTCACTAGTCTGTAGGCACTATGGTTGTATAGAATTGAAGACTAAGTAGGAAACATTTGGAATTGTATTAAATAAGACAATGAATTCTGATCCACATTCTATTTTCCTACCAGTAATGGTGCAATAATAGTGTTCCTAACATCAACAATGCTATATTTGAAATTAAACATAGAACGGTGAATGAGTTGCTAAAATATTAAATTTGGATTGATTCTAAACTCAACTTTTGTGAACTTGTGCTTGCAATTGCTATATACTTTTCATTTATCGTAGACATCCTACTTTTTGGGGGGTGACGAGGGAAACCCGCAGCCACTACCCAAGGATGTGCACTAGGTAAACTCCGCCTTGTGACCCTAGTTAGCAAAGGACCACAAGGAGGTAAACCAACCTAGGTTGCCATAGCTGACCGGCTCAAACCAAGAAAGGGGGATTCAACCTTGTGGTTACAAGTTTGTATTCTTAGCCATCTTGGCCGGGGTTACCCCTATAGATGTCCTACTGTCCTACTTATTTGCAGTGACCCTTGCTCATGTTAAAGCTATGTTTATCATATATTCCGCTGATCCACCTCTGTGCTTATGTTTGCATGTTTTACAGTGTTGGTAAATGCACAGTGCCGGTGGTATGCATCATTTGTTTATTTACTGGTCTCTGATAGACAAGTATCATATTATCATGATTTTTCACTTGGCTCATATCCGCCATAATAAGAAACTTCATAAAATTTCAAGAAATATCTTGGTAACTTATCTCCTATCCATGCCAGATGTCAATTACATCTTAAAGTAATCTTTCTGTTGACATTTAAGTTAGTTTCATGTATCACCATAGAAAAAGCCAGAGCACAAGGTTGGTAGGTGCAAAATCTAAAGAGTTCATGGCTTACAATTGCTTTTATTGTTAATGCACCTAGGCGAGCATTTGAAGATGACTAAAAAAATGTTATGCCTTGTTAGGAGAAAACACAATCTAATTATCCCATTTCTGGAGGAATTCAAACACTGAGAAACCAGAAACAATTAAGGCTTGGCTACTTAGCTCCCCATGCTACTGTTTGATTTCTCTCCAGAGGTGTGTTTTTGATTGGTTACTTTGCTTGCCCCTTTGATTAAGGAAAGGTCATATTTATTCCATATTCCTTGACCGTCAACAGCCAAAATTCACCCTAAACTTTCTCCTTCCCACACCCACCCTTCTTCCTCAAGCAGAAAATCTAGAGACAAAAAATCTGAGGTGTGTGTGTGCTCTCATGGAAATTTACTGTGTTGCTTGGATACCTAGTTAATAGTTTGGGGCAGGAAACATTAAAAACATGCATTATTGAGTAGATTTATGAAATCAATTTACCCATTGGGCTTGCTAAAATAATCATTAATATAATTCAGATCAAGCTGCACTAAGAACAGTTCTGCCATTAGGTTCTACCCACATTTACCGGCCAAGTTAACCAATCAGTTGGCCTCAAAGTGGCACATCATAACTGGTGCATTTAATAGAGTTTTTAAAAAAATGATGAAAATGAAAATCTCACTTGGATTCAGGATGATGTTTGTTAATCAAGCTTATGCAATTCATGGGATAGCCATCAAACCGTAACTTACTTAAGCTCATGTTCTGATATTCTAATGTAAAGGCTACTTTTCAAACAGGTCCAGACACCTGTTAGACCTGACTGCAATATTCTCCAGTTCTTCAGAATTTCTTCATCATTGGCAAATAAAATCTCTTGATATATACACCAAATAATTTGCGTTGTGGCATATTTGTATATCTTCTACAAGAAACAAACATTTTTTCAATGAAAATGAGAAACTCTGTATATTCTACAAATACCATATCTGTCATATGACCTGATGAACATGTTATTAAATATTTTGCCATAATTTTGAGGGGGGGAAACAGAAATAACCCCAGTAACCCCAGAATCCTATTGATAAACCAAAACCATTTAATTTGTTTAGCCTGTTCTGTAATTAAACTAACCATAGAATGTCCGATTCCCTCTTCTGCATTTTCTTGCTTCGAGACAGGTCTTCCTATCTTGATTAGAGTGATACAAACATGATTTCAACCCTAAGCTTGTGCTGAACTTATTTATGTGAGCACTTTGGCCCTCTAGGCAAGGTTTTTCTCCCTATTGAAATTTTCAAGATCTTACATCAAGCTAGATATCTTATCATTTTTATGTCACCTTTCCAAATTTGGATTGATGAAAGAGACAAAAATAAACTCAAAGATGATCAAGTGCGTATAACTGTATATATACATCCTGTTAATTTTGTATGTTTGTGTTTTTATTTAAGGAGTTCATGTTTTTTTGTTAAACACCCCAAATAGTGTCTGACTAAAAAAAAAAAGAGAGAGAGAGAGAGAACAAGTTTCAGTTCTCCATTACAAGAAGGAAAATTAGAAGATGGCTTTGAAGTATCTGAGTGAACTCATCATATTATATCTATTATCTTTACACTATCTCAAGGTTTTTTTCTGCATCTCTCTCTCACCATGGGAGGTTTAAAAAGATGAGAAAGCTATAAGCTAGTCAAGTTCAGGTATACTGCCCAGCATTGGCTTCCATCCCTTGCAATTTGCTTCCTCATCAGCTGCACATCTATTCAATTCATCTGAGCTTTTTTCCTTTTGAAGATGGCGAACCATGTCATCAACTGATATCTGATCTTTACTCAATAGTGCTTGCAACTCTTGCTTGCTGATGATGATCTTAACCCTTACCACTCCAGTCCCTTGTTGATCAGCTTCTTCAACTTGATCTGCAAACTTGACCTTCTTTTTTGCAGGTTTTGGCCGGGGGACTGGTAGTGGCAGAAGATAGTACAGGCGGCCACCAACCATCTCAGTATCTGCACGTAGATGCTGGACAACAGGTAGTGAATCAGATATTGCATGGTTAGCAAATTCTGATAACACTTGATATACTTTCATGGGAGCTTTATACTCTAGGATCTTCCCGTCTGTTTTCATGACTCTAATTACATTTGCCTGCAAAACTAAGCAATTTCCCATGTTTTTGGTAGGGCTTGCTTTAAAGCTAAGTATTTGAGGTCTTTCGAGTACTAAGGTTGGTGAGACCATGGTTGTGTATTTATAGTGAAGAGCCTATGAGAATTTCCCCATGATTTTTAAATATTCACAATACAGCCATTGCACTTTGGTCCCCACCGTGTTGATTTTTTTAGGCATACAATAGGGGGTTACGAGTAATCATTTTTGCACTGAAATAATAATGATCTTTGGAAAGAAAACTGGTCTAGTTGCTTTGCCGAGTCAATATGAAAATTTTACTGCTATTAATAACAACACAGTTATTAGCGTGGAAAATTTTAAATTTACACGGTATATCATATATGATAACAAGCAAAAACAGCTCTGCACGAGTTTCTCCATTTATTTGTTTTTCATTTTTTGGGTACGTTTGATGGGAAAATGAACTGAACCTGAAACCCTGATACCGTTGGACTACAAAATCATTGTTAACTCTCTTAACTTTACTGGACCTGGATTAAGGATAAGAGTGGCAACAAGTTGATAGAACAGATCATTAACAGGTAACAGTAGAGATAACCCAACTGTTTTCAGAACTTAAATTTTATCTTTCTTTTTGTTTGCTTTAACCCACTTGGTGGTTTAACGTATGGTGATTAGTTCATTTGCTCATGTTGTGGTGGATAGTGGGATTTCGCCAACACCATTTGTTTCTTTTACAGGGAGAGATCAGTTCAGATCTAGTAGGACCACTAAAGCCATACTGGGGATTTGGAGTTTGACTACTCTGCACCGCAAATTGGTAAACTCAGTTGACTCATGTTTTGCAGCATTGACTATTTGTTCATTTCTCTTTGGCAGTATTGTGAATTTGTGATTTGTTTCAATGGAATTTCTCACAAGGTCCCCTAGCACTATCCGGCATAATTATAGTGTTAAAATAAGACTTGTTATCTGATAGTTAGGTATGTTTTATTTAGAACAATACTACGTCGTCTCAGCTTATTATACTCATTATAATTGTTTTTACGATATAAATATACTGCTTAACCACCACAATACTCGATACTCAGGAAGTCAAAATGACTAATGTACATGATTGATGCCCACTTGGAAATGAAGAGATGAGAGGGCATGGATAATGGTGGTAGAGCATAGAGGAGGAGGTTGAAGAAACATGCCAAGTAAGTGGTAAATGATGTTATCATCACAACATGCTTTGGTATACATTGGGGTGGGGTGCAATTTATGTCTCATTTTTTTACTTTTTTATTTTGCTTTGAGTGGGTTGGCTCATTCCTCTTATGCATCTTCCTAGAAAGGCAAAAGATTAAATGGGAAGGCTATTGACAAGCTGAAAGTTACAAATGGATAATCCTACATGTCCACTAATGTGCACTTTGCAATTATGTCTTGAGCATTTCATTTTCGGATCATGATTTTCATTGAGAATTTTCGAAAACAATAGAAAAGTAGTTTTAGTGTGCAGTTTAACATACATTGATTGACATAATGTATTACTATTATTTTTTTAAAATTTTTATATAAAAAAATTGTGATGGCTTATGCAGTTATGATTGATGTCCATGTCCATAGCACACCTAAAAGCAAGGTAGAAATTAAATTGGTGAAAATAAGAGAAGAATAATGATGGAACAATTTATATAGTTTTTGTTTGGCTATCAATTAGAGTTGTCAATATGACTTTTAAAAAAAGTGGGTCGAACTAAATTGGCTTGAGGTTTTCAGGCTGGGTAAATCCCAACTTAGTCCATCAAAAAGTAGAATAAATGGGGTAAACCAGCGAGTTGGATCATTTTGACATCGAGAAAAGGGTCAAATAAATCCCTAAACTTTACCCTAAAGGTCAATTAGCCCCCTAAACTTAAAAAAAAAGGTCAATTAAACACTCAAACATGTTAAATTTGGTCAATGAAGCCCAAAAACCGGTAAATGACCTGTTATTACAGGTCATTTTAATTCTGGCGACGAAATCCGGCCACCGGTGACAGATTCCGGCGACCGGCGAATTTTTCCGGCGACCGGTCGTCTTCCACTGGAGAAGACGATCGGACGGCCGCCTTCTCCAATGGCGGCAGGCGGCCGTCTGCGCCTTCTCCATTGGAGAAGACGACCAGATCTGGTCGTCTTCTCCACTGGAGAAGGCGGCAGACGGCCGCCTGCCGCCTTCGCCGTCCGGTCGTCTTCTCCCGCGGAAGACGACCGGACGGCCGGAAAATCTCACCGGCCGCCGGAAAATATAGTCGGCCGCCGGAAAAATGCGCCGGTCGCCGGAATCTGTTACCGGTGGCCGGATTTCCTCGCCGAAATTAAAATGACCTGTAATAACAGGTCATTTATCAGTTTTTGGGCTTCATTGACCAAATTTAACATGTTTGAGTGTTTAATTAACCTTTTTTAATGTTTAGGGGGCTAATTGACCTTTAGGGTAAAGTTTAAGCCATATAAATTTACTTTATTTTTTTTGGGTGCAAAATCAACTTTATTTTATAAGTAATATTACACACTCCTCCTAATATTCAACTCGACACTATTTGATACGATTTTTCCCTATTAAGTAGATTTCTTTTTTAATTCGTAATGATATCAACCAATTTATGAACATCAAATGAAAATGAATAGTTTTATTGCTATGTTAGAAGTTACCGTCTAAAATATCTTCATGCACTGATAAAAAGTAATATAAAGATTATACAATGTTGTCCAATAACATCTCTTTTATTTTTCAGAAAAATCTGGTTATGGACATTTGTAACCTTTCACTTACATTAAACAAAAAAATCACTCCAACCAAGAATGATATATCATAGTGCTCATGTTAGGCCAACAATTAAGATATTTTGGATGCATTTTTATTTTTGGATGACAAGAGAAATTTGTAGCCAATATTTGAGGGTAAGTACTATGTAAATTTCATTAGCTCACAATTTATATTAGAGAGGTTATCTGCACAAAGATCGTACCATATCACCGGTTTAATTAAAAAAGTGTTTGCAAAAACTAAACTCGTGATCTTCTATTATGACAATTATACTTCACATAATATACTTAATCATTTTTTTCGGGTTAGATACACTTTTTGGTGTGTGATTCTTTGGGGTTCAATAATCTTTCCTGTCGTTGGGTTCCTCATCACATCGATTGAGTGCATAGATAATCAGATGCGTACTAGGTGGGCGGTGGAAAAGGAGTTTATTAGGTTTGATATTTTTGGTTTATTTTGGATAGATATTTGCACAAAACCTTATAACGTGGCATATTGATCCAGTACATATGAGCTTTTGTGCACAATGATATGAGCATTCGTGGGTCCTATTTGTTATCTTCATGTGGATTTGGAAAGATATTTGTCCAATGAAGATGGTAATGCTTCAACTTGTTGGGCATGAAATTTGGTGGGTCTCTCGACGTTAAATTTAAATTAAACGGTTCAAATATTTTTTATTCAACATAGTACTTTGTTTTTTTTTTTTTTTTTTGGGTGGGGGGGGGGGGGATAATTATTGATTATTTAATAGTAATATGTATTGTATTAGAAGAAGAAAATTATAATTTTTATTGTTTAGTTGACAATTTTTTAAAATATGAGATTTGATTATTTATTTAATTAAAAATTCATTCTCTAATTAAAAACGAGTATTATTTCATCTTATTCCTCATCTGATCTGTTAGTTCCCGATCTGCCGCCTCCTCATTACATCCCTCATACTTTTGTTTTGCTTCTTTTTTTTTTTTTTTTTTTTGTTTATATTGGTGCTTTAGATGTCATTATATTATGATCAATTGCCTTGATTTTTTGTTTTGTATTTTTAAAACCTGTATTCCTATTATAGGATTATACATAACCAAACATTAATATTAGTAATCATTTCAATTCCACCCTACTACCAAATATGTAAAATATTTTTCACCAAAATCCATTATTATTACCAAATATTTGATTCACATTCCGATTCCAGCGAACCAAACACGTGCTAAATGTATACACGTAATTCTTTTGTTTTTATTTGTACTATTATTGAAAAAGAAGCAAAATGCATGCCTACTTCTACTACGATATAATAGTAATACTCCTTAATAATAATAATAAGGCATGCTTTTGCATATACATTTCTATAGACTATAATAACACACTATAGAGTTTGATGTTTCATGCTGTTTTCTCCCCTTCGATCACTTTGAACTTTCAACTATATATATCATCATGGTCTTCATTTTCTTTTTCTCTTCCCACTTTAGTATTATTCACATACCACAAACCTTAATATAATAATGTTAGAAGAATTGAATTGTGACTTGAAAATAGTGATTGAGTAGGTGAAACATAATTCTCATACTAAAAGGCTATGAGTTTGATTATTATTAACACCTCTTGGTCGAACTCGTTGTACATGATCTTTTTAGTGTAGTTTATTTTTTGTATGTAATTTGTGATTATTATACAAAAATAAGATTTATCTCGTATGCACCATCATATAATAATTGTGAATTTCTCGTGACCTACAAATTTGAATTATTAAATCTCTAAAAAATTGTTCATTTGTTAGAATATAAGCAAGTACAATGATGCTCTTGCGTTCCTCATCCCCACCCGGGTTTAAGGTAGAAATTTTCACCCCTAACCCTAAGGTAAGCCAATTTCGCCTAGTCCGAGATGACGAAGAAATTTCTGACAAATTTGGAGCATTTTGACGAATTTCTTATTCACTTTGAGAAATCAACGATACTTTGAGTAGTTTTTGGGGTCTCATCCTCGGTCGAAGACAAAGAAGGTTCTTCGTTCCGCTCTTCGTCTTCAGACTGTTGGAGACGAAGTGGAATTTTTTTTTTTAAATTTTGTTATTTAAAATTATTAAAATAAAAAAATATTTTTAAATATGATATATAACCTCCACGTCAACAAAGTAAACATGTCACTTTTGGTTGAATTGTATCATTTTGCGTTGTTCAAAGATCATTTTTTTTTTTTTTTGAGTTCAATAACTTAATTATATTTTTGTGTAGTTCGATCAGTAATTTATTTGCCCCTTATTGAAATACGCTAGCAAGAAAGATCGCAAATTATGCCATGAAATCGTGTTCACCGAGAATGGTGAACACAAGGCAAAACGACGTCGTTTTTAGGCAAAAAAAAAAAAAAAAAAATCGCGGATGTGGAGTTAACGGCGCGCGTTTGATCAAATTATGAATTTTCTGTTATGAGATTATGAATTTTATGAAAATTCATAATCTCATAACAGAAAATTCATAATCGCATAACAGAAAATTCATAATCTCACAACTGAAAATTCATAATCTCATAACAGAAAATTCATAATCTTATAACAGAAAATTCATAATCTCATGGTTCCAAAGTGAATGTGTAGGCATGGTTCCAAAGTGAATGTGCAGGCATGGATTCATAATTTATGAATGTCCGTGATTTCGGACGGAAATATGTAGGCATGGTTCCAAAGTGAATGTGCAGGCATGAATTCATAATTTATGAATGTCCGAAATTATGAATGTAATGAAAATTCATAATCTCATAACAGAAAATTCATAATCGCATAATAGAAAATTCATAATCTCATAACTGAAAATTCATAATCTCATAACAGAAAATTCATAATCTTATAACAGAAAATTCATAATCTCATGGTTCCAAAGTGAATGTGTAGGCATGGTTCCAAAGTGAATGTGCAGGCATGGATTCATAATTTATGAATGTCCGTGATTTCGGACGGGAATGTGTAGGCATGGTTCCAAAGTGAATGTGCAGGCATGAATTCATAATTTATGAATGTCCGAAATCTTTGTTCACCTCAAATTAAAGTGAAACTGCAAAATGTGAAAATAAAGAAGAAAAGTCACGCAATTAATTAAGAAAAAAAAAAAAAAATAACGGTGTACTAACACCGTTGGAACCGTGTTCACCATGAATGGAACATGGTTCCATGGCATAACGTCCCCAAGAAAGATGAAATTGCCCATGTATATTCTTCTTTTGGAAAGGTATTGCCCATGTACATTCAAATTCAATAATGATCACCATTACGGAAAATCTAACAATATCTTAATTCTTTAATTGCCCACTAATTTAGTCTCTCGAATAAAAGCACGCGTGATTATTAGTCGTTTGGTAGCATTTGATGGGGCAAGCGAAAGTGAAATTTGAGTCTAAATCTCTTAAGTAAAAAGAACTACGGAGTATAATTTATTAAGATGTTATATATATCAAACTCTAATCTAAATTAAAATAAAATAGTAATGGCCGTACTAACCATACATTAAGTAAAAGTAAGCACCTTATACTTTCTATTATTTTGTCTAGTAAATAAAGTGTTTGTAAAAATCAAACTCGTAATAACCTTTAAATGGAAGAATTATGATATGCACACTCACTCATCCCCTTTTCGGGGCTGCATTACCAACCATTTTATTATTACATTAACCTTAATTAGCTTCTATCCATTCATCATGAAATATCACTCTAATACTATATTTTCATTCTACAAAACCAAACATGCTATTAAAAAAATTAAACCTTGCATGTGACATTCTTACAACACATTTGCATAATTAAGAAAAAACAATAATCATAGTGTCATACATAATAATATCATATATAACTCATCCTAATTAACTATACTTTGATAAAATTATACTACACTCTTTCTTTATATCACCATCATCAAACATACACTACCATTATATAAAGCACATATATAAAAGTCTCCTATTTCTAGATAACTATTATAACCTATGATTTTATAACCTATGATTTACAAGTAGTATATATAATCTCTATTTTCTTTTTATTGTATTAGTAAATCCAACGTGCAAATCATCATATCATCTTATGCAATATAAGACTTATGCAAACACCCTAAAAAGAGTGACGAAGTGGATCGAGTATAATTTTCGTATCAGAAAGTCACGTTTTAGATTCTCACCAAATTTTCTCAATTAATCTGTCACAGGGCTTGCTTAAAAACATATTTACTTAATATACACCAAAAGAAAGGAAAATATATACTCCATATAAATATATATATATATATATATATATATATATATATATATATATTTATTTATTTATTTAAGATCATATGAGAACACTTATTTAGGTGAGAATGTGAGAATAAATCGTGTGCATCCATCTAATATTTTTAAATTATCTAGATTAGATTAAATGTGTGCGAAAGCAAATTAAATATGTGCAAACGTAGTATATATAAAGAAAAAAAGAAGAAGATACGCAAACAGAAATGAGGAATTAGTAAAAGCTAGCTAAAAGAAGGCCGGTTAGGGTGTCCAAGTACAGGGTAACTGCAGGACACAAAAATGGAAAATCTACAGAAACTGTACACATTATCATCAGACGACATATATATTCCATTGTCATCATCAAACGTCCCTGTCGTGTTTTGCCGCCCACACTACCCTAAAGTGGAGGACTTGGTTTTTCACATTCTTTAATGAATACAGTATTTTTTTTATTATATATATATATATTATTGTTACACTATGCCGCATTTCAACCTTTTGGGTTCCCAGTTTGGACTATTTTGCAGAACTTAGGACCATTTATTGGTCTGGTCCCCCATCTGCATGCTATTACAAGCCCTGCCATGGCGTAAACGACACCTGTCGCCGCCGTGTTGGGCGGCCACCGCCTGTTAGACTACTTGTGCATTTTTTTTTTTTTTACATATATTTACTTTTACTTGTTTGGGTATTTAAAAGTCAAACAGACAATTCTATATAGACAATTTAAACTTAATTATATCATGCAATTATACTACTCCTATTTTTGTACAATTAAGGGGAGTGGTAATTAAGCATGAGACTTGTATAGTCTCAAATTGATGGTATTGAAATATAATATAATGTCTTTGTCAAAACTTGATTATGAAGTTGCACCAGAAATTAGGGGTGTGCAAATTTCGGATAATTTTCGGTTAACCGACCGAACCGACAAAGTTCGGTTAACCGTTTTCGAACCGAACTTTTTCGGTTCGGTTAATGGTTAAAGGAATTTTAAAACTTCGGTTAACGGTTAATTCGGTTCGAAAGGTCGGTTAACCGAATTAACCGAACGGTTAACCGAAGTTTTTAATATATATATAAATAATAATATAAATATAAATACTAATTTGAAGTTATGGATGTTTGGAGTTTCTAATTAATGTTTTTGTATATTTTGTTATGAATTTATTATGATATGTATTTTATTTTAATTAGATTTATTATTTTAGGTGTTATTTTTTGAATTTTAAATTTTAGCTTTAAAAAGTTCGGTTAATCGGTTAACCGACCGATTAACCGAAAAAAATTTCGGTTCGGTGAATTCGGTAGAGCAAACTTCGGTTCGGTTAACGGTTAAAGGAAAAAAAACTTCGGTTAATTCGGTTCGGTTAAAACGGTTCGGTTAACTGAACGGTTAACCGATTGAACACCCCTACCAGAAATTGAAGTTAGAAATTAAACATACATAATAAGCTAAGCACGACCGGTACCTGCTGCTTTCATGCATGCACCCTAGCAGGAGCTGCGTGCACTGCATTGCAATCTTAAAAGCTAAGCATTATATGCTTTATTGCGTTAAAGCCAAACTTAGTTGCGATTTACGGTTCCGATTGACATCGATACATTTTGTATTCAAGTACAATCACATATTATATGTCTGTTTGTACTAGATATTGTAAAGATAAGTGATGATATTACCTTATACGATTTAAATAGCACATATTGTTATATCTGAACAGGTACAAAAGACTTCGATGGTGCCATTTGATATTGTAAGAATTTCTTACGATTTAATATAATATATTACACAATCAAATAATTAACGAATATTTTTGTGTCAATGACCTTGTGGTTGGGTGGTATGAAGTGACTCTCCCCATATAAGAAGTCATGGGTTCAAGCCTCAACTTCAATATATGTACACTTGAGAAAGTGTGACCCTGATATTGACTCTTTGTGCCTTTTTGTGCTTTAATAGATTGAGAAAGTGTAACAGAGTCAATAATACTAAAAAAAAGTATATTTCTATTATTGTAATCAATGAGTATGTGCACCATAACAAATTACGTACAATACATTCATACATACGAGTATCAACAACCATTCTACTATTGACTATACTACAAATTCATTTTTTGAAAGTTTATTTTTAATGTGCTGCATATTCATTTTTAGGGTAAATTATTATGTGGACCCGCGTCTAAAATACATAATTTATATATTAAATATTCACAATTTTACATACTAAAATACTAAATATTCAAAATTTACATACTAAATGTTCACAATTCAAAAAAGAACATTTTATAAAAAATGAATAGGAGTATTTTATATATAAAAAATAAACATTTATCAGCAATTCATCTTACAATGTGAAATTGTGGACTATGGTTCAAAGTATAATTTGCCATTTAAACAGTTTTATCAGATAATTTGGCATCCACTAGAATAAGCCCGGTAGGCTGGGCAGGTTACATGAAAGTCGAATGGGCTTTATAACCCAACAGAGGGAAATTTCTTCTGTGGGCTCTCGTAACACAGGCCCATACACTGTGAATTTGTTTGTTTTTTTAATCTTTTAATTTTTTAATTTTTTAATTTTTTAATTTTTTAAGTTTTGAGTTACAGACTTACAGTTACGCTTCAGCGATGAAGTTTTAGCGCCTTCTTCAATCCGCCGCGAAATGGAGAAAATTGGAAAAGTTGGCTAATCATAGCTATCTTCGAAGCTTCAATTTTCAGCGATGCCGACTGGCGATGTTTCCCGTCCTTGTTCTCTCATCGAGAAGGTATTCAATCACGCATTATATGCATGCATGCGCGCACACATAGAGCATGGTTACTTACTTACTTTACGATCAATGGGATAAGATCTCTTCGGATTATAGGTCAACTGAATTTGATAACCCCAGACCTGTTGAACACATATCTTCAATTTGATTATATTGTTCTTCTGAAAATCTGCAATATATGATGATTATGATCGGTGATGATTACTTGAGAATTGAGATTATTTGCTGGTCACGTTTGAGACCGTTGGTTTCTGGCTAACTTGTGTTCGAATAAATTACTATTAAGTTTCATTGGCCTCCGAATATCAAGTTGCTTTGGCTTTATTTGGCAGTATGTTTCTCAAGTTAGAGAGCACACATATAATTGAATATATATAGTTCAGAGACTGCTAGCATACTTGTACCTTGGTGAATGGATTTGCAGTTGGAGTTTATTGATGCATTAATTATCAACAAAAGAAGAATGTTTCCAGGAAGCGTTTAAAGCTGCTGGTGGCAAGTCACAGATAGCTATCAGCATTATGGAGGATGAAATTTTGCTTAGCTGAATGCACTATGTTTCCAGTAAAATGGCATATGAATTTGCCCAGTTTAAGACACGAGGACTGGAGTTATTGGAATACCGGTATGCATTCAACCAATTTCTTTGATGACTAGAGCAAGCATAAATTCACTCTGTAGATATTAGTATTTTGGCTGGAGGCAAGTGAAGGGGTAAATTTTGTGCCTCGAGATGTTTTAAGCTTTGGATATAAGAAGAAAGATTGAAACGTTAAAATTACATAAATGGATTTCTTACCTGAAAATATAAGTCTTCGAGTTTAACTGTGTTCTCCCGCCATATATTTTTTTTACGAAGGTTATTAGGACAGTTTCATTTCAAAGAAGTCTATACTTGCCACTTGGAGAGAAATTTCATTAATATAGAGTGAAATGGTTCTGGAATATCATTATGCTACACATACCCTAGCTTTTCATTCAAAATGTTTCCTATTTCCAAAGTTGTGAATTCACAAGTCATTTGACTGACATATAATTGATGGATGTAGATTTATACCTTTTACCCAACTTCAATGAGTTTTCATCATGAACAACTTTTTAACTAAAATTAATTATTGACTATAAATTTACACCACCAATCTAATAGTGTTAATGGCTATACTCTAGAGCATAAGGGCTTCTGTTATACATTATTGTCTTCCTCTCAGTTGAGAAGAGTAGGCTTGATTTACCAAATCAAGCTTTTCTGAGACAGGAAATCCCAAATTGAAGTACCTGGGATATGCTAACTCAACTCCTTCCGATACTTTGTAGGCACAAGGTTGCTCAGTTCCAACTGAATCCATTTAAGTCAAGTTGCTTGCAGCTCGAAGCAACATCTGTTTTGTCATCTGTGTTTAGGTCCAATTTTGGGCCAAAATAAGGCAGTTTATATTCTTGTGATGTCTTCTGCTTCTCTGGTTTAGATGTATCACTTCTATCAACAGCCTGAGCAAATAGTTTGACGTCTGCATCTGTTCCAGTAAATCTTCTGTCTGAATAATTGCTGTTGCCATTCCATTTTCCTCCTTGAAGTCCAGTGCTCACCGATAAGCCATTATTCTTTGTTTCTTCATCCATTTTGGACAGGTACTTCCTGTTTTCCCAAATGTCGTCACACCATCTGAATTCAGTCTGTTTTAGCCTGGTCTCATTGTAGAGATCTGTTGACTCCATATGTGCTCCAAAGTTCAAAGATCTCAAGCCCATCTGGCTATTACGCATCTCATGGTCCCTCAAAGAACCTTCACTGGACGTCAAGCAGCTGTCCAATGAACAATCTGTTGGCTGTGTTGCTTGTGCTTGTTGCTGACAGAAGCCTGGAAGTTCTTTTATCCCTGAAAACGCTGAGTTTAGACATTGGTTGGATACTTTGGATACTAATTCTGATAGCTGAGCCTTGGCTGCCTCCAGTCCCATTTTTCCCAAGTCCTGTCTTCCAAGAGTCTCTTGTGCTTTCTCAAGCACTGCCTGTAAGTATTTTCCTTGGGCCTCTATCCTAAGCTGTAAATGTCGCTGTACCTAAGTCATTCCAGGTAGATATCATTTAAATGCATCTAAGAAGAATCCCTTATTGACTCTTGAACTAGATATGCAGACCAAATTTTTTACAACATTGACTAGGTTTTGAGGGGAACCAAGTTGCTTATTACTGAAACAGTTCGATATTCTATATATGAAATGAAAATTTTCATTTGGTGCTAATTTTGTACCCAAATTAAACCAAATTTCCCTTATTTTAGAGAAATAAATAATTCTTAAACAATCTTTTACCTCAAGCTGCTCATGTAGCCTTCTCTGAACTTCAATTTGTATTTGTATAGCTTCGCTTATGGGTAGGTTTCTAGGTACAAGATAACACATGGTCAGATCAACATCAGTTGAAATGAGAAATGAATTGGATAACAAAATAAGCTCTCATTTATTTAACATGCTTACGTATTTGCTAGGGGTCCGATGTTTGCACTGTTTATATGATTACCATTTGCCTCAGGTATCTTGTCTGATCCGGTTGCTGCATCCATTCCTGAACTCACTGAATCGTTTCATATTTTCTCATTAAAATCTGTCTGCATATATATGTTTTACTCAAGTTCTTGGATTACTTACTTGCTTTATTGGAACTGCTATTTGCATGTCCATGGAGATTCTTACTAAGTCTGTATTTCTGTCAGTTCAAGCACAAAATGTTAGTTTGCTTTATTGTTATCACATAGAAGTATCTTCTAGCAGTTATACCATCAACTATTACATGAAAACAAATCAAAGGAGGCTTTAGGAATTACAACAAAGGCGTTAATACCCTAGACAGTGAAAATCATTCATTTAGTCATGATCCTTGTTTGCTTGGAAAAGTTGAATTAATTACTAGCTCAAGTTTTTGTAAACTAATCAAGGCTGAAATTGGGGGTGATTGAGAATGTACCTGAAGGTGACTCTTTAAGTGGTATAAGGTTAATCCTTGAATTCCCATTTGCTTCAAAACTGACTTTGGAGTAGCTTCTGCAGTAAGAAGTGCTGAATTTAATTAGCTGAACAAACTGCAATTTTTCTGATTCTTTTTAAAATTGACATGTTTGTATATACTAACTGTCTGCTCCACCAAGCTGGTTAACTGCTTCTACAAACCGCTCATGGAGGTCTTGTGTCCACTTCAATCTTGGCTTGGCATCAGTTGAAAGGACTAGTCCTGAATCACCATGGCCATTCTCACCTTGCATGAACAAATGCCTTTCAGGTGGCATCAACATATTTGTGGAAGGGTGCATGCTCTTTCCTTGACGGTGGTGATGATACATGTTGCTGTCTTTAATTTGAAAATTACAAAGTAAGTTCCACATTATGAGGAATTGAAGTATCATGACAAATTATAAATAGTTTTTATGTACCTGTAATGGATTTGAAATTGCTTGGTGCAGTCTGCTGTCACCCTTTGAATTCTAACGTGTCTTGATACTTGATCAGAGAAAACTTTTATAGAGCTTTTGTCTACACCGTTCTCCACACTCCAAAGCTGTGCTCAAGGAAGTCTTATATGGAAATGAGGAGGTGCTTTAGGAACTGGTCAGGTAAGGTATGGAATCTTGGATAGGGACAACACAAGCTACGTCAATCCAGTCTTCACAGTGACTCAAAAAGATATTTTGTTCTTGCAGTTTTAAACCCTGTGGACCCTTGCTTGCAGGTTATATTTATATTATCAGACCCTGACGCTAAGCAGTTAAATTCCTATGCATTATTGTAGTTTCTGAAACACTAACACCTTAGAATGGGTACGAGAATAGATTCACCATAGACTTTCTCCTGTGCAGACATATTCCTCTCAAAGAAAAGTTTAGAATCTTATTCTCCGAACAAGTAGAGGAATTATTTCTGATGGGGAATGGAGGAATCCACTATCTATGATGTCTTGAAACCTTCACAGCCATTTTCACCTTTCTATGGATGATTCTGCTGACTAAAGCATCTTGTACCTTGAGAGATGGCCCTGTTGTTTACTTGTTTTAAGCCCATAATAAGTGAATTAATTCATTTCTTTCAAGTTATAGCTGGGATGCATTTCTTCTTCTTTTTATAATTTAATTTATTTATAATATTATTGCCATATTGTTTTTGGTTATGGTCACTGTATGATGCAGTTATCTGGCTGCAGTGCCATAGCTATATACTTTATGATATTAGCTTGACTATAGTTTCCCCTGGGCAAAGAAAGAGATCGCTATCTCCAAACTCAGTCTTTTATTCATCATTTTTCTTTATCCATTTTCTTTTTATCTTGTTTGCTTTCAGATATCAGTGTGTTCTTGTTAAATGAAGGAGCTTTGTTTTAGCCTCCTGCAAAAGGATCATGAAAAATGCAAGCTACTTTGTGCGTCACTTTCAAGAAGCTTATGCATGTCGCTATCTACACTAGTTCTTCAGTTCCAGACTTCCAGATGTAATAATGCATGGTAAATAAACTCGCCAACTTGCTTTCAATATCTGTGTTCTGTCTAATGAACTTTCTGAATATCTTTAGTGTTCTATCTGTCACATTCTATCACCAAATATAATGAGTTAATAAAATGAGAAGATAAATATGAAAATAGTGGCAGGATTCTTTTTCTGACTTCGTCTGAAGGCCAGGAATGGAATACAGAACTTATTCCTTTTCGTCTCCTTTAGTAAGTTTGGTACTTATTCAGTTTGGACAGATCTAAAATAGTGATAAGGGGCTCTCAACTAAATCTTTCCAATTCTTCTAAAATGGCAAAAGACAGCCATCTCCAAAGCATTGGGACCATTTCAAAAAGGATATATAATGATGAACTGTACTTGCTTCATTCTTGTGTCTGTTGCAAAACATGACAACTCAGAATTGGAAGGCCACCACTTGCCTTTCCCCTGTGTTGAGCCTTGATTTGCCTGGCTGAATACTGTGGATGAATCATTCAATAGTTGCTATACATGGTTACCTATATATACTTTTATGCTCTTTTGTTGTTTAGGTCGGGCCTATATGCAAATACGTGTTGTTTTGGTGATCTAGAATTCCTTTCTCTTGGGATAGAGTGATAGACTTAACCACATAATGCATCTTCTCACCAAAAAAAAATCATGAAAGAACAGAATATAGTTCTATGACATATAAAATAATATATGTTCTGCAACTGCTATATTGAGTTACCACTTTCCAATGTACAGTAATGTGTTTGTGTTACTGTGTATAGTTCTGGTGAGCAAGTTTGCATATGAACAAATATGTCCAACATAACTAGGCAATAATGCATGTTCATCTAATGACAGCTTTTTGGTGTCTAAAAGAAGCATTAGGAGATTGATTAAAACCTTTTAGGCCTTCCCTTCTTTTAGGAATTTAACTTTTAAATGCAATTTGCTATATAATAATGAGCTAAACTGATCAACTCCTTCAAGGACATTTGTTCATTCTGTAATTTTCTATCTGGAAGGATGAATTGATTCACATACGATAGGATATATATTTTGTATGTAGCTTGGAGGAATCTTAAGCAACCTTTACATAAAGTGCAGAAAGCAGGATTCTCCAACTGTTCTGCTGGCATGTGGATAGGAATGAAATGCAGATGAGGTACGATATACCATGCCTCAAACTTTGTTAAACTGAGCTGGTGCATAGATCTCAACCGTAATGAATATGAGGGTTCTCTTTGATCACATAAACAAATGTTGGACATAGTTTCCTGAGATGGAATTTGTAGATGGGACCAAGACTTGATGATGCTTTAATTTATTTGTATATGTGAGGCCCTCCTGGTGTAAAAGTAACCAAATAGCCTTAAAATTGTCTACTGATAAATTCATTACCTTCCTTGTTATTATCTTCACTTTCCTTTCCCTTGTGATGATAATGTGTTTTGATTAGTTATTTGTATTGTGATTAGCCTTTTCTTTTAAACACTCTAATCCATAAATATAGAATAAGTACATTCTAATTTTGGTTTCATTGTTTCCAAAGCAGTACAATTAAAAGTACTTAAGTTGCATTTTCTTGATGTTACCAAAAAGATAGCTGCTGCTGTTGTTATCTCTCTCTCTCTGGTGCAAGTACGGTACGCACAACTCCTAGCTTCCTTTTACTCATCCGGACTATCTTAATTCAGTTGTTTTACTAGTGCACTTAGAAAGATTCTCTACTTTAATGAAGAGGACATGGGCATGCACCGGCCATTTGTTCTTTGATGTACTTTCATTTCGTTCCTGGATGATGCGTTTATGTTAATCTAATTCTACTTTCAAGGACTGCACATGAAAAACATCTTTCCCAGTGCTGCACAATCATTAGGACTATTAACCTTGAGTGCAGCCATTGGTTGAGGAAGAAAACACAGAGATAGAAATGACCACGGAATGATATTCCTTGAGGGAGAGAAAGAAAAAGAAAAAAGAAAATGGAAGGAGAGAGAAAGAAAAGTTAGATATTCTGGGAATGGAATTTGAGAATATTTACTAAAGCCATGGGGTCACATTCCCAAGCCAAGAATTTAGTTATTCTCTTCCCACAGCCACGGAAAATGGCTTCCTCCCCATCTTCCCTTTGTCTTTAAGCTGCTTAATGCAGTTTGGATGCTTCTTTACCTACATGCAATCAATCTATCCTTAAGGATCTTAATACCCACTATGTACCCATGATAATAATAATAATAACATATGAATAAATAAATGCATGGGATGTCTTGAGACAGTTGGTAAGCAGATTATTAATACAATTGCATGGTCGAAGAAAATTGAATCTTGTAGGGGTGTGCTGGGTAAAAAGCGCTTAGCCAAGCCTTTTCCGAGTAAGAGTTTATATATACAATTTGGGTCAAAACTAAATTAATTTTATAATGACGAGGAAATGGGATGTGTATCGGAATATATATATATATATATATATATATATATATATATATATATATATATATATATATATATGAGATGTCCCTGTCTAAGTGTGCCTAACTGAAGGTGCTGGGCTATGTTCATAATGTAAGGTAGAAAAATATAGCCCAAGTTCTTGTTATCTAAAAGTTCTGCATATCTGGATTTTCATACAGATTAAATCCAAACTCAAAGTGGGCCTTCACTTATGCTGCTAGCCTGCTACCCAATTTCAAGGCTGCTCAACTATCTGATAACATGATTGTTCTTGTTTTTGCCCAGTTGCACTTTCATAAGCCCCTTTCCCATCTTCTACACGTCCCTCACGGCCTCACCCTCCTCTCTTCCACATTAGCTGTGGAAAATTAACACATTTGAATTTAATATTGTTGGATCCTTCTATATGCTTGTGGTTTTATCAATCAAGAATTTCTAGTAGTTGAGTAGTTTAATTGTAAGATTATGTTTGATTGTCTTTCATAAATTTATACTCCGTAGTCGTTACATTACCCAGTTTCTTGATGCAACAGAAATTTTAATGTGAATAATGCTTATTTTGAAAGAATAGTGTTATATAATGCATCAATAGAGAAATTTTTGTTTGACGTTTCAATTTGTGATTAATTATTAAGTCAGTTAGTGGGCGAATTAATTTGCCTAATAGCCAATCATCAACTTACCCCCATGAAATAGGAATTTTTCCTCGGAAGAGATACCCCATCAACTTACCCCTAATGGCCAATGCATCCACGCTTGGCAAGAGATCCACACCTTCGGGGTAACTCTAGCCAAAATGGCAAGAGATTCACGCTTGTAACCACAAGGTCATGAGTTTGAATCCTTGTGCCCTTAGTTTGAGCCGGTCAGCAGCTATGAGTCTTTCTTGTGGTTCTTTGCCGACTAGAGTCACAATGCGAGATTTATTCACACTCAAAAGGGTTGTGGGTTTCCTCGTCATCCAAAAAAAAAGGAATTTTTCCATCCATGGCTTAGGAAGTACTTCCCATCTTGAAACAGCATGCTCTTGAGTTTTAGTGCTGAACTGCTGACTGCTTAATTTCATGAAAATCCTAAATTTCTGTGCTTTGAAAATTTTGTGTTTTGGACTTTTGGCAGTAAGATTAGCAGGTGAATCCTCATACTGTAGGGGACTAAGATTATAACCACTTAAGTTGGTTGCCATGAAGAATCTCTATCTCTCTTATAAACCTCTAAACAAAAAAGTTTTCTACCTTCAGCTCCATCCATCTTATGTGGAAGCTGGGCTGCAGAGCATTTCACGTTCTGAGGTCCCAGAAGCATGGCCACCCACCACTTTGTCATGCTTCAAAAAGTGGTTCTCTTTATTAGCTTGGAGATTTGGTGGTGGGATATGATTCCCACACCTTAGAAAAGCAGAGTACACGATGATTATGAGACTAAAATTATTATTTTATATAAATGTTGAGGTAAATGATATACAAGAACAAGGTTTACTCGGTGTATACCATCGAATAGTGATTACAGTTTCTTTTATCATCTAAAGATGCATTTTTTTCTTAAATGAAATAGATACTCCATACAATTTTGATAGAAAGAGTCATTTCTTTATGTTGGCAGCGTTTCATCAAGGTCACATCAATATATGGTCCATGGAGCAACCCACAGGGTCAAATTTTTGCATCATTTCTCTACTCTGCTGTCGATTTCGAGATACTAGATGGATTCATCTATTCCTCTGTGCCACAACTTTTTTCTTTATTGGACTTTTACATCACAGGAAGTTGGTGAGCGCTGCATCCAACACTGTTCATTGTGCCATTGTGGTTTCTGCAAACATAATGGTGCAGGCCGCATTTTTCACAAGTCAATTGTCATCCATCCATGTGGTTGTCCATTCATCTTATCTTATTAAACTCATATATACTAACCTTAATTGTTCTAATCTTGTGATTTCTGGATGCTGCAGAATTAAACACAAGCATGCCTAGAACATTATCCCATCCCATATTCCCATTTGGCACGACGAATCAAGAGGTACCAGAATGTCACTTCAAGTAAAATATAATAATCATGTTATGCCTAATACTTAGTATGGTGTACGTTACTTTCACAATTACAAAATGCAAATTCAAATTTTTGGTATACTTTTAAAAATAGAAATGAATTCAAGATATTTTATATAAAATATTGATATCAGAAAATTATAAAATTCATGACAAAACAAGTTCAAATTCACATAATTAATTCTACCGTCCTCCATTATATGTATTAACTCATTTTTTTTTAGGGGATGTATTAACTCATATATTTCAATCAATTACATACAATAATATTTTTGTTGCATTTATGTGGTCTTCTGTAAGTGGAATCCTTGCGCATCCCACTTTGTATACTTGTATTTGTCAAATAAGCTTTAGCCTATTAGTTAAAAGTGAGATAGAGACATTAAAGTTTGTTTTTTTTTTTGTTTTTGTTTTTTTTTCCTTTTCCTTTTGTGAAGAAGAAACTTATAGCATTAAAAAGACCTTGTACAATAATCTCGACCAAAAGGTGTTGGCAAGAATCGAATTCGTGACTTTAAGATACAAGAATCATGTTCCATTCACTTAATCACCCCTTTCAGACTGTTTAATTCTTATTTTGTATATTTGAGACTTGAGAGTATTCAACCTTTCAATTTGTTGTTGTCGTTGTTGTGTGTGTGTATATATATGTTATCTTCCAAAAACGTAACCAAAAAAAAAAAAAAAAAAAAAAATTACTACCTTAATGAGCAATAATTACAATAGGGAAAATTATGAGAGCTGTGTATAGAGAGACGAAGACAAAGCTACAGTTAGAAAGTTTCACAAAATATTGATCATTTTGGCAGACTTTGGATTGTCACTTGTCAGCAACTATATATATTATTAGTGCAGACATAAAGTTATCTGCATGTGAACTATATACAAAGAATAAAGCCAGATCGAACAGGAATAAGAAAAAAGGAAAGTTGAAATCATATTTCTCCAAAGAGGAGGAAGAGCTTAGAATTTCACAGAAATGGCCAAGTTTTTTGTCCTTGCAGTCTCTGCATTTCTCACCATATTCAATCCCTTTGCATCTGCAGTCTCAGTTCTTCATGGTATATACTCTCTTCCCATATCATTTCTTCTTAAAAATGTATACTTGATCAAAGTTTATACATAATACATGCTTTTTGACTAAGTTCAGATGTTTGTTTACTGTTTAGAAAATTAGTAACTTTTGGGTTAAATGAATTTCTTTGAAATTTGCAGGGGAACACTACCACCACCACCACGGCATGGCACTCAACTTCAGCTACTCAGGCATAACGGGCCCGGCCCGGTGGGGAGCCTTAAACCCTGCATTCTCAGCATGCTCCAATGGGAAATCACAGTCCCCAATCAACATCCTCCGCCACAAAGCTGTCATTAACAAGAAGTTGAAGCCTCTGGAGATGAAATATAGTCGGTCTGTCAATGCTACTTTGATGGACAATGGGTTTAATGTTGGGGTAATGAAAAGCTAGCATGTTACAGTTTGCAATCAGTTGCAGAATTTTGTACTGTTTAATTCATTAATATTATCATGATAAATAAATGCAGATAAGTTATGGTGAAGATGCAGGAGCTTTGGTTTTGGAAGGGAAGATCTACAGACTGAAGCAAATGCACTGGCATGCCCCTTCTGAGCACCAGATTGATGGATTTCAGTAATACCCTTTTTCCCTTATGGCTTATGCACACATATATTTTTTCTTTACCTATAAGAAAATTGATTTTATAAAGAGTTTCATACTTATAGCATTAGCGTTACGAGGTCCTAGACTATGCACATATTTCTAAGGAAGCAAAGATTCCCTTCAATTCTGAGGTCCTTTGTCTTCTACAAAATCTGAATAAACTAATTAATTACAAAATTGTAGCTTTGCAGCTGAGCTTCACCTGGTTCACATTGCTCCTGATAACAGCGTGGCGGTATTGGCAGTCCTCCTCAAATTAGGCCGTCCTGATCCCCTTCTTGCTAAGGTAAATTCATTATTGGCTTACTCAAATAGCTCTTTGACTATAACATTGTGGACCGGGTAAGTGGCAATATGGAATACATTTCAAATCCCTCTATAAACAATTTTCAATCGGTTCAAACTATCACTTTGATATTGAAATTTAATCTGACGAAGTAATTATATGAAATTTCATTAAATTAAAATTTTTATATGAACATTATATTCATGCATGATGTACGATGCTTAGTCTTTTTTTTTTTTAATTTTTTTTTTCAGATACAAAAGCAACTGACTGAGCTGCCTAGCGAGTTATTAAGACAAGAGAAACCTCGGATTTTTCTAGGAAATCTGAACACCCATGAATTGGTCAAATTTTCCCATAGCCATAAGTATTACAGATATGTTGGCTCCCTCACTACCCCTCCATGCACTGAAGATATTATATGGACCGTCATTGCCAAGGTATACCAATATTAATCTTCAACATATATACACTTTTCTCTTAGTTTAATTTCTGTCTTTTATTTTTATTTGCTGATTTGCTGATTTTATTTATAAAATCATATGAGAAGATTCATTCAGTATCAAGAGAACAAGTTGTAGCTCTGAGAGCTCCATTGGATTCGGCATGCAAGAGGAATTCAAGGCCAATCCAGCCCCTGGATGGACGACAGGTTGAGCTCTATGAGCGTCAATAACATTATTGATTATCTTAAAGTTAATTGGGATATAATATATATACATAAATAAACATGATTTGCTTTTTTTTTTTTTTTTTTTTTTTTTTTTTCAATTTCAATATATGTGTGTTTAGAAGTCATTTTTAAAATAAGAATCAAGCTTAAATTGAGTTCTTATCAAATTCCTACTATATGATTTTATTGTCTCGACCTTTGGTTATTGTTCAACTACATATAGATAGTCCGAATAGATGTTAAGATGGGATAATTAAACTAGGAAATATATGAGTGTAAAATTTGTGGAACTAAACTTCAATCAAAATATTTAGTAATTCACTACATATAAGTGTGTATTGAAAGGTTTGTGGCTTTATGAATATTCTTGCTAGTGATGCTTGGAAACGGTCTCTACAGAAATTACAACAAACAACCTTTGTTGGTGGGTAATTTGTCATAACAATTCAGCCCAACATGTAACAAGCGAATTTTAGGGGATGTTGTTTTTCATGCACCTTATTGTTTGTTGTCAAATTCTTATTTTTACAATTTAACATTATGTATGCGACTTTTCCTTGGTTGATTCGCGTTAGAAATTTAGGAATTTGAAAAACCCTTGCGCAACTTGATTAAACCATTACTTACGTACATTAGCCACTCTCACGCTAACACCAACTCTATTAATATGGCAGATTATGTGTGGAACCGTGTCCACCTTGCAAGGTGGACACAGTTTTAAAACTGTTCATAATTATGAATATATAATTTAAAAATTATGATCATAGAGTTGTGAACATAATTATGAATATATAATTCTGTAATTATGAATATAGGGATTCAATAATTGTGAATGTGACGTTCAAAAATTATGAATATATAACTTATAACTTTATAATTATGAACATATAGTTCAGTAATTATGAACATAGTTCTGTAATTGTGAATATAGAGTTAATAATTATGAATATGAAATTCAAAAATTATGAATATATAGCTTTATAATTATGAACATATAGTTCAGTAATTATGAATATAGAACCATGTTCACCTTGTAAGGTGGACACGGTTCCACAACATAACAATTGATATTAATATAAATACATACTACTCCATTCAATTTTTTATTTTTTTTAAAGAGGTTATATTATTGTAGCCATGAGCCCATGCCATGACCATGGGAATGTCGACTATGGCCTTTCGTCCAAATTTTATTGTTATTGTTATTATGTGGATGCTAAGTTAGCAACTTTTATAAAAACGCTAGCTAAAATATTACTTGAAATTCTTTTTTATTATGCGTTAATTAATTTTTGAATTTGTTGGCTATATATGCGGTTTTTATAAAAGTGAAAAGGATTTATTTGTGTTTTAAATATTTATAAGAAAGGACAAGTTTTATGCAACCAAGAAAGTAGAAGCAGCTGCAGCAAGTTTCAGTGCAGAGTGAAGAAATTAACGATTAGAACAAAGTGACGTATTTGACACTCTTATCATGGGGTAGGCTTCATGCATTATTTAACGTTACAGTCCCAGAAAAAAAAAAAAAAAAAAAAAAAAAAATATATATATATATATATATATATATATATATGTGCCATGGGTCCATCACTGCAACCAGCACGTTCCATTGTTTTTGTTTCTATCAAAATAATTCAAATGCTGATCTGAATTAATAATGCCCCGGTAAATACTATTGAAGAGTTTCTACCTTGAAAGTGAATTATTGTAAGTTGACACTAACCAAAAAATTTTAAAAAGTTTGTAACTAATAGAGCGTGGTGTTGATTTCAATATGAAATTGTCCTTGTAATTAGTTAAGGGGATCCGATTAATATTATATTTGTTTAATTAAACGTGGAGATATATTACCCACATACACCTGCCAATCAAGGAAATAATATAATATTACTATTATATTATTTGTGTGTTTTATAACCCAATTGTCACCACTCACCAGTACTCTTAGATTTACATATATACTTTTACATGAAAATTTACGATATCGACTAGTAGTGATTCAGTTTGTATGTATCACATACCACTCTAAAATAAATAATGAAAATTATAAGTTTGTACTAGGTTTTTTATAATACTTGATACGAACTCAAAGTTTTTATCATTTACTTTAGAATGATAATAATATAAAAGAACATCGAGACTATTGATTGACACTTTAATTTTTTTTTATTTTTATTAATAAATTAACTTTATATTGAAGTATATGATATGATAAATATAAAATGAGTACTACTATTCTAACTTATTTCATCATTTTCACCTTTTACCTGCCATCATTCTATTTGATTTTGTTATTTAATTACTAGATTGACTTTTTTTTTCCGCATTGCACTAGTATTTATTCGTATATCACAGATGTGATTAATTCAATCGAGTCTTGTTCAAACTCTATTTAGAACAACATTTTTAAGAGTGTTGTTGTGTATGCATTGGAATATCTATTTATTCGGAATAATTATAGGGTGTGTTTGGTTCGTACATAGAAATTGGAATAGGAATGAGAGTCAAATACTTGTAATGTTAATAAGTTTTTGGTGAAAGTATTTTGCATGTTTGGTAGCAGAGTGAAATTGAAATGACTACCAATATTGATGTTTGGTCGTTATGTATAACCCTATAATAGGAATAGAGGTTTTAAAAATACAAAAACAATGCAATTGATCGTAATATAATGACATCCAAAGCACTAATATGAACAAAAAGCAGAATCAAATCAAAAATCTAAAAGCACTAACCCAAACTTAAAAATCATATTACTAATAAGATGGAATGATGCTTGTTTTTAATTAAGAAATAAAGTTTTTAATTGAATGGGTAATCAAATTCTATAGTTGTGTTTTAAAAAATTGTCAACCAAACACTAACTATGATTTTGATTATCATTACTGATATGTAAACCCATGAACCAAACACACCCTAATTTATATATGAACTACCCATCAATATTTTTTTTTGAAGGTAACAACCATCAATATAAATCTTGTTCGTTTTTTTTTTTTTTTTCTTCTTTAAAAATTATAACCAACGCTGCATAGGTAGGTAAAATAAAGGTAAAACATTTTTATATAAGATAATAAATGATTAGTCATAATTCATAACACATTTGAATAACAAATCCAATTTGATTATACCTAAAGTACCAATTAAATAATAAAAATTACTCCCATACCAATAAAATAATGAAAGCTAGCTCGAAAGGAGTTACCGAATGGGTGAAGTATGATTCTCGTACTTAAAAGATTATAAATTTGATTTTTGTCAACACTCTTTTGATCGAGTCTGTTACAGAGAGTGTTTCTAGTGTATGCAATTCAAATCCCTTATAAAATTTATGAAAAATAAGGTTAGTACTTAACAAGGTTGAAAAAATCGCTAGGCGCCTAGGTAGGGCTGTGCATAACCCGTCCAACCCGCCCAATCTGGTGGAAGCCCTAGCCCCTTTGTGTGAAATCCATATATATGATGAGCATTATGAAGTGGCATACATCCACTTAGCTTGAATGCCTGAATATGGATTTCTTTGTAAATTGTAAATTGTAAATTGTATTAAGTTTATGGATATGGGACCCTTAAATTGTTTATGTCAATTCTGCATACATGATGACATGTGAAATTAACTGAAAGTAAATAAGTAATATGTAAATATGTAATACTTCTATGTATGAGTACTGTATGGTGGAAGCTTTAGTATGATTGGTTGTCTGCTTTATTTGGATACTGATGCCCATCTTTATAGATGGAAAGCATCAGTGCAACTGGACACCCTCCAACCTCAACTGATGAGGAGCATGGAGTAGAAGCTCAAGGCACTGAGAGAAATCCTCAGACAAATCCTATGCCTTCTCCTCCTGTTGTTCCTACAAAGAAGAGGAAAGAGGTGGAGTCTAGATCTATAGTATGGGATCATTTTGAAAAGATCCGTGCTCCACCTGCTGAAGGTGAAATTGAGGGACCAGTAGTTGAGGGCAAATGCCTTTATTGTGCCAAAATCTATAAATGTGAAAGTAAAAAGCATGGCACTTCCTCTTTGAGAAACCATATGAAGGCCTGCCTAAAAAATCCTCATTGTAAGGACACAAGGCAGTCTCTTCTCACCTTTAATGCCTCTGGAACAGAAGCTTCTGAGGGGGTTTTGGGGACTTGGGTTTTCAACCAAGAGGCTATTAGGAGGGCATTGTGTGAGATGATCATTGTTGATGAACTTCCCTTTAGGATTGTTGAGGGAAATGGCTTTAGGAAATTCATTTTAGTTGCTTGTCCTAGGTTTCAAATCCCTTCTAGGTGGACCATTTCTAGAGACATTTATCAGATTTACCTAGATGAGAGAATAACCCTAAAAAATTTGTTTAAGGTGAGCACCCAAAGGGTCAGCTTGACCACTGATACATGGACCTCTGTCCAAAGGATCAATTACATGTGCATTACTGCACATTTCATTGATGATCAGTGGAAGCTAAACAAAAAGATCATTTCCTTTGTCCCAATTTCTTCTCATAAGGGAGAGTATATAGCCAAAGCCCTTGAGAGTTGTCTTCTTGATTGGGGGATTAGAAATGTGTTCACTGTTACTGTTGATAATGCCTCTTCAAATGACACAGCTTTGGGGTTTTTCAAGAACAAACTTCTGTCTTGGGGTGGGTCTTCTGTTAGGGTTCAATATATGCACATGAGGTGCATAGCCCATGTGTTGAACTTAGTGGTCCAGGATGGGTTGAGATATGCAGGTCCTTCTGTTAAGAAAGTTAGAGATGTTGTGAGATGGGTGAGGAGTTCTCCTGCCAGACTTAAGAAGTTTAGAGAGATTGCTGTGCTTAATGGGGTGGAAGCCAAATGTGCATTACAACTTGATGTTCCAACAAGATGGAACATCACATACATGATGCTTAACACTGCCCTTCAATACCAGAGGGCCTTTGAAGCTTATGAGAATGATGCCTCATTGAATGCTGACTTACCTGATTCTATTCCAAACTTTATGGATTGGCTTTCTGTGCAAAGCTTAGTCGATTTCCTGAAAGGCTTCTATGAGATGACTGTGAGAATATCTGGTTCTCTATATGTCACTTCAAATACTTTCTTTTCTGAGATTTCTGACTTAGGTTGCATGCTGGATGACATGGTTAACTCTGTTTCAACCTCTGAAAAGGTAAACTGTAAACTGGTATCATTTATCTGAATGTGTTTGTATGCATCTCTTAATTTTTTCTGTGTTATGTCTGTTTTATAGGATATGGGGTCCCATATGAAACAAAAATTTGAAAAATATTGGGGAGATCCTGAAAAAATGAACTTCTTGATATTCTATGCCAATATTCTGGATCCTAGGGATAAGATTGAGTACATGCCTGCCCAATTTGCTCAGTTGTATGGTGATGAAAAAGGAAAATCATGCTTTGAAAAGGTTCAATCTTCTATGGTTGTCCTGTTTAATGATTATACAGCCACCTACAGTGTGCAGTCTGCATCCCCTACTGTGCAATCTACCCAATCTGAACCAGTCCATTCTCAAACTTCAGTTGGAAAACCTCAGGGTAGAATGAAAAGCCAGCTTAAAAAACAGAGAATGGAGGCTGGTGGAAGCAGTAAAGAAACTGAACTCCAGATTTATCTAAGTGAAAAAATAGTGGAAGATGAAGAAAATGTGGACTTTGATGTTCTAAGATGGTGGAAGGTTAACAGTGATAGATTTCCTATACTCTCTAGAATGGCAAGGGATGTGCTGGCTGTTCCCATTTCAACTGTTGCCTCTGAGAGTGCATTCAGTACTAGTGGTAGGGTATTAGATCCCTTTAGGAGTTCATTAACTCCTAAAATTGTTGAATCCCTAGTATGTGCACAAGATTGGTTGAGGGCACCCAATCATCCAATCTCTGTGGAGGAAAACTTGGATGATGTTGAAAGATTAGAGAAGGGTACTGTTTTTATTTTATATCTTTTGTAGGTTTCTACTTTATAAATTGTTAATTGTTACTTACCTTTTCTAAATTCTTTTTTGTTTTTCCTTTTTGTGCAGAATTGTCCACTGGAGCTGCTGGTTCTTTACCAAGTACTGTTGGAACACTCCCAACAATTGCTGTAATACTTTTATATAACATTGCTTTCTGACTTTCTGTTTAGTTTGATTGATAAATGTGTGGACTCTTTGAGGCAAATCAGGTAAGATTCCAGAACTGCTAATTGCTAAGTGGCTTGGTAACTTTTTTATAAATGTTGCTGCCCTTACTCAGTTACATCTCTGGTATTCTGGAATTCTGGTATATCACTTCCCTTCCTCTCATATTCTCATTTCTGTTTAGTTATGGACTTATGGCTATGATGATGCTTCCACCATTTGTCTGAATTAAAAAGAGTTTGGGTGTTTGGTATGTTGTTCTGAGACAAAACTCATGAAGCAATTTGCCCCCAACTCTAAAATGATATGAAAAAAAGCAATCTGAGCCTTTCTTATTAAGTATTATTAGTTCCCTACTTCTCTTTGTCTTTATTGGCTTTAAAGTTTAAAGTCTTTACTGGTTTTGTAATTGAGCAGGAAGATGAGGAATGGATGAATGCTGATTGCTGAAGGCTGATTGGTGACTGCTGACTTGCTGACTTGCTGAGTTGCTGACTGCTGACTTGTTGAGTACTTTAGTAGTTAGTAGTTAGTAGTTTAGTGTTGTTTGAGTATTGTAGACAAAACTCATTTTGTGGACTTCATTTTTGCTTTTTGAATTTTGAACACAAGTTGGAAACTGCAATATGTAATTATGTATCTAAAATCTAAATGCCTACATAGCTGATAGCTTTGGTAATTTAGATTATGGTTATTAAGTTTGAACATTGTTACAGTTTTTTTTTTTTGGTATGTTTTATATTAATCCGAGTTCAAACCGAAATCCGACCCCACCCGACCGTATCCGAACATGGGAAATCCGATAGGATTTCCCTCTTAATTCGAACGGATTGGGGTAGTTTTTCCCAATCCGAAATCCGAGCGGATGAACGGTTTTCTAAACCGATCCGCCCGAACCCGTCCGATGCACAGCCCTACGCCTAGGCGCCATTTTTTATTTTTATTTTTTAAAAAAATTAGTTAAATCCCGCCTAGGCCACGAATACCTACTTTGCGCTTAGGGCGCCTAGAGCGCCTAGGCGGCCGACCGCCTAGAACAACGATTCTGCCGAATTTTTAGGCGGTCGGCCGCCGCCTAGCGCCTAAGTGTCAATTAATCGACATCTAGAAATGATTTTTACAACATTGGTACTTAATGAGATTTACTCGGTGCATACTCTAGATAATGCTACCAAAATAATAAAACAAAAGAAAGTGGCATTTGGTAAGCTGGTTGGTTGATGTTGGTTTTCATTCCACGTTTGAACAATAATTATTTTATCATCTTCACCAATAAAAATATAATAAGTTAGATCTAACTTCCACGCCACCTCACCTCGATAATCTCCATACATGTACTTATGGGAGCATGGAGAATATGTACAATTTCTTCAATTAGCAAGGGACACACCTACGTGTACGAGGATGCAAGACATGTGACTTTTCACCTCTTAATTACACATCACACAATAGGGTGTTTACTTACCCTTCAACAACCAATATTATATTCTTATCACTACAAAACACATTTACAAAGTCTTGTTTCACAATTAGCGGTTATTTAATAATGATTAATAGTTAACAAATTGTATTAGCAATTAGCGAGTAATGAAGAGTAATTAGCAATTAGCGGATTAACAGTTTTGACCAGCTGATATTGTTTATAGAAAATTTAATTCAAAACTTTTAAAAATACATCAGCAATTTGTGTACCAATTGTCCCAAACTACAAAAACAATAATAAATTGCCAATCTGATTCTTCGATTAGGTAGATTTGCCAATTTAGTCTTGAATATTCATTTTACATAATAAAACTTCTAACTATGAAATTGTTGATTTTATTTGTGAATGATAATTAGTTTTTATTTAATTTAAAAGGTGAATTAAAAAGGCATAGTTTGTATCAATTTTATTGATTTAATTAAAGGAAAAAATAACTGACAATCAAAATTAATTATAATTTTTTGGAAATAAAATTAATTATAACCATTTGTGCATTCCAATAGGTTGTCTGTCATTTTCTGCAATTAAATATTTTTGGCATTTCAAACAAACCGGTCAACACGTCAATTAAGGAAAAATATGAGGAAGGTAACAATATGCATTGACCTTTTCGGTACCAGACATCATTTAATACACCCAAGTTGGTAGGAAGAATGAAACCCTAACTAACCTAATGACTTTACTGCATCCAATATCCTTATCATTGTAGGTGTTTCCAAAAGGTTGAATTCCCTAAAGTATTTGGGATCATAATAATTCAGCTGAATACAGCTGTCTACAAGTCACTCTGCTCTAAGAGGTTTGCTCACACATTACTGCGGGTGAGACTCGATTCTGGTTATTATTTCTAAACTTCACTTCTGTGACCAATTAAGCTGCCCATGAACATATCCTTATCATTGTAACCCTATGGATTGTGCCAGTAAATTATGACTCTTACGTAAAATTCCAACATTGTATAGTAAAGTCAGTTAACTTACATGTGACTATATATATTAGGAGAAAAATAGAAAATTTTTAGATTTAAAATTAGTTGACAAATAAAATTTACAGTCAGTATTCGAATGTGTACATTGGATAATTCCATTTTTCTGTAATAGTTTGTGAAGCCTAGAAAGATTATGTGCGATGTGTGAGTATTGGCAGGAATTGAGTTCATTATCTTCTGGTAAGAAAATCATATTTCATCCACTCGTCCACTTTTGGAGTGGTATTATTGAATGATTTGTACATTGTATTTGGCCAAATCTTATCCGTTTGTATCAAATTATGGCACGAATAAATTGATTAATTGATTAATTATCAAATAAGAATTGCTACTTAAAAGTATATGATATTACTCGTGGTATTTACTTGGAAATGTTACTTTAATTTGTGACATTTTTGCAGTTTGGAAAGGTGAAGTTTCCATGGTAATTTTTTCTCATTAATAGTAGTGAAGTTTACAAGCCGTTCCACTCCAACCCAATATATTTACAATAACCTATTCTAATTATATAATAAAAATAAGCCTAAAATAAAACTGTAAAAAAATATTATCTTTTACCTTGATGAAATGAGGACAAACATTTTCCACAAGCCACGTCAGATCAACGACCGACCGCAAAGTTTCAACTACCACCAAAGACTCCGACGACCGCCGCGATCAACTTCACCCATTGTGGCCGCCGCGCCGCCGTTCCGTTTCAAAAGCCTCCGAAATCGCGGCTTTGATTTCCTCCGCCGCCCAGCATTCCGACTTCCGAGCCGACGATAACCGCCTCATTCCCCCTAGCCCCGGCGGCTCCGGCACCGGTTCAGCACTTATCGGAACGTCGCGCATTTTTGCCGCCTTGACGCTCTTTCGACCCGGTTCTGGCTCCGGCTCCTCGCGTTTTGGCCCGGCCTCGATTTTCTTAGCCGGTTTGTGACTCCGGTTCGTCCGGAACATGGAGAGTAATCTCGAGTAAAACCCGGTCCTCCGCTTATCTCCGCCGGTTTCCGCGTGATCCTCAGTCGGTTTTTCTCCAGTCGACAAAGATTTCCGGCATCCGCGCTTCGATCTGACTCTTCCCATACACGAAACCTTCGGAGACGACGGTTCGGCCACGACTTTTCCGATCGACTCGGTCCGCTTCGCCGGGAAAAGCCGGATATTGGCCGGTTTGCTACAGGTTTTCCAGACGTAGTTCATCTTCTGCGTCTTCGGCAGCCCGAAGAGCAGCGAAGCTTTGGACTTCAAAAACCGCTGCGAGCTCGAATTCGAACCCGGGTTCAAATTCGGGTGGGCCGTCGTCGGGTTCGAGTTCGAGTTTATTCCCTTCGCCGACTCCTTCCGCTCCAGAAAAGCGTTCCGGTCGAACCAATCCAGCTCGGCGTCTTTGGACAGCCAGAAAGACTCCGGCGGAAAATCCGGCGGCGCTTCCCTTCCGGCATCGTCGTCGTCGGAACTGTCTTCCTTGTCTGCCGCGTTATCTTCCACCAATGTTTCGCATGCGATTTTCCGATCCGTTCCGCCGCCGGCGCAGGCCGAGACTAACGTTTCCAGATCAACCTGAGGAGGCATTCTAGTGAGAGAAACAAAGTTACAGAGAGAGAGAGAGAGAGAGAGAGGGGATGAGTAGTGAGGATATTAAGCGACGTGAAAATCTACTGCATGAGTGGGAGAGAAGAAGGCTATTTATATATATATTGTTGAAACTCGGAATTAAATAAGTCAAAAAACATTTACAAAACATTAAAATTTCTATAACACTATTTTTTAATACATACAAAATAAAATAACCAAAATACACTACGAATTTTTGGGCAAGTAACAAACTCCTAGGATTCTTTGAAGGGTTATAAAAAATGTGTAGACTGAGACGTTACATTATCAGACGTTATATGTGTCGACAGTCATGTATTGTGTCAGCACACATATTTGCTTCACTATGCATGTGTAATTGTGTTGCCACACAAGTTTGCTTCACTACGCCTGTGTTTGATAGTGCAGATTCCGTCACTATTAATCAACTCTTGTACGTATAGCATTAATCATATAAAAAAACAGACTTTAATTAGGGACACTTATTACTAACTCGTTAGGAATTGAAGTTTTAATCAAACTTTAATTAGGGACACTTATTACAAACTTGTTATATAAAGAATTACATGTTGGTAAATATTTTTGTGACATTCTATAACATAAAAATGGTTAGATGAGAGTGAATTGTTGGATGGAGAGTTTTCAATAGGTTGATGAGGAGGGGCTGTTTGGTTTGATAAGATAGGAGGGAAAGTGATATGTGGGTGGGGTTTGGTTCGTGTTTAACACTTTCTCTCATCTCCTTTTTTCTTTTCTAGAAGACAAACTAACTTCCAAATTTTTGATTTTGCTTTTTTCTACTTCCTTTATTACTACTTTTTGAGAATCTTTGACCTTTCTTTGCAATTTTTTATTTTATTTTTAATTTTCGTAAGTTAAAATTGTGTTTCATCATCAATGAGATAAGCTTGTGTTGTGTTTTTCATTAATTAAAGAAATGAAAGTAGTAAGGACCATGGTCAAGATCATAACACAAAACCGGGGACCAAAAAGGGAGGTTTGGCCTAGTTCAAGAAAGTTCACAGTCAATATACGAAGATGTACTTTGATTGAAATCCTACCTTGTGATAATCCTAATCGGCAAATGATCTTAAGAACGTAAACCAACCTAAGTTATGTATACTTATGACCAGCTCAAACCAAAAAAGCTAATAAATAACTCTCAGGAGATCGAAATTCTTGTGGTTACCAAGACAACTGACTAACCAATTTGTCTAGGAGGGATATACATATATAATTGAACTAATAACAATCAATAATGGGGTAATAATAATTGAATTAAGAACGCTAATTGGATGGGATTTAATTCAAATCAAAAGGAATCAGGCCATTAATGGTAGACAAAAATGCCCAGATTAAGCTGTACGAGATGGGGAAATCATGTCAATTAGTTAGGTCATGGATGGACACCAAAACATGAACAGCTAATGTTGTCTTTCCATAGTACAGCTCACAACAAAAATGATTAATTTTTCAGATCTCAATAATAAAATAAAAACAAAGACCATCCACTCATCAGATCATCTAACCTATGCAATTTAATTAATTAATATGTTAAATTAATACACGTAAATGGAGATCTTTTATGATCAATATTGATGTGATGCAGATATATATATATATATATATTCCCAAACACAAAATATTCCAAAGTACATTTCATGATAAACTATATGTAGATTGATTTGGGGAAGTGGGATAGTATGTGTAGCAGCAAATATATTTCAGTTGGATGGTGGCTTGGTGATATCTTCTTGTAGTTATATTAACAGCTGAAATAATATTAGATTGTATTTGACAAGTTGATGCATGAATGCCTTATATAAGTAATTATTAATCATGAAGCCAAATACTCTATGGTCAAGCGACATAATTGTGGCTCTCCCTAATAGGAGGTCACAAGTTCAAACCTCAATGGAAACAATATGTATGGATAGATACTACATTGTTACAGAGTCAATAGTACTCAATATTAATACAGGGTTCGGGCCCGTAAACATCATTCAGTGTGCACTATGTTAAAGAACTTTAAACTAAGTTTTCTCTTGGATAACAGTTAAACTCTGTAGGCACGGTCAGGGTTGAATTTTTTTTTCCACTACATAGGAGAGGTAAACCGCACTAGAAAGACCCTCGCGACAGGCTCAACCGAGAGTGTTGGCAAGAATCGAGCTCGTGCATGACCTTCTGAGTCAGGGCTGCATTTTGATTAGTTTAACAATGATGAGATACCAATATCGTATAATTTGACAATGATAATAAAATTTTCAAAAACCTTATAACGGAAGAAATAGGTAAAATCTCCCGCGTTTCTGCCTTTCGGAGATTGATAAAATTTCCCATAAATATAATCTTATGGAGGTATAGAAAAGTGAATGGCAAAGGAGGTAAGTCATCCTTGTATGTTTGGTAGCACATAGTTTCTTATCAATTTTGTTAGGAGGGAATATAATTAATTTTCTTGATTTTATCCTTTAATTTTGACCTACAAATTCACACATATATGTACCAGACGGTCCAGACCACCCACTTCCTTTATTTCTACTGTTCTACTGTTTAAAGCACTGCGGCGCCGTGGGTTATAATTACGTGTACAAATTTATCTTATGCAATGTAGTTTTCTTCTAATTCAGAATTTTCTCTCAAACATATATCTCCTATACTGCTATATAATATACTATATGTTACACCACCATCATTGTATATTTTAAAAAATTAAAAATAATTATGCTCATTTTTCAAAAAATGAACTAAATACACCAAAACAAATTTTTTAAATGCTAAGAAAGAAAAATATTTTTTATAAAATAACTAAAAGTCATTTTTCTACTTTACAAATACACTTTACAAAAATTATTACTCCATACTTTAGAGGCTCTAGAAGAAATAATTGTTGAAAAGGGTTTGTGAATTGTGGATAGTACTAGAAAAGTAGAAATGTATGCATGAAAATTAGAAGGCAGGTGTGAAATGAACTAGTCTAAACAACAATAATTACTTATCATTGTGAAAGAAAAACAATAATGAGAGTCAAATACATTGGGCTGCCCTTCCAAATTCCAACTTGGACTCTCCTTTCAATCTTTTTATTTTATTTATTTTCAGACAACGACAAAAATTTATAATCACTATTCAATTGAGAATATATATTAAATAAAAATTATTTATGTATAATAGTGGAAAAACTTTACATGAGAATCACATCACACTAAAAAGATTATTAGAATGGATCCGATTGAAAATGTATAAACAATAATAATTAAATACATAATATATTTTAATATTAGAATCATGTTTTACTTATTCACTTATCTCTTTTCAATCTCTCTTTTAAATCTTAAGCAGTGGCATATTGGAAGCATCAGATCATTTTGTTCTAGAACACTATATATTACCTTGTCATTTGTTGGGCCCATCTGTACGGGCACAATTATATTAGTAACATAATACAAGAATTACAAGGTGGCTAGTATTACCAGTCAAAAGAACCAGCATAGGATGTTCTGGAGATCTGTGAATTCTGAATAATCTTAAAAAGAGTTTGTTGTGTCAATGATTTTATGGTCTAAGCGGTATGAAGTGATTCTTCCAAATGAAATGTCATAGGTTTGATCCTATGTGAAAGCGATGTGTGCTTCAATAGGTCTACAAAGTAGATTTGATCTTTTAATAGTTTTTGTGACATACAGAACAATAAACTTAATATTTTGAATAATATTGATCAAATCTAGTTAATTGAACAACATATAAAGGCTATGTTTGGTAAAATAGTTAGCTTATCAGTCAATTTTGGCTTATTTGGTCACTATAATAACTATTTTATTTGGTTAAAAAAAATTAATATGAGTGTCTGATTAATTAGCTTTTTGTGGCTATATTTGGTAAAATAGTTAGTTTATCAGTCAATTTTGGCTTATTTGGTCACTATAATAGCTATTTTATTTGGTTAAAAAATTAATATGAGTATTTGATTAATTAGCTTTTTGTGATAACTAGTGCTCCAAAATGTTAAAATTAAAAAACTGCTCAAAATAACTTTTTTGATAAAATCATTTTGCATGTAATCAGCTATCAGCTAATTTACAAAATAATTTTCTACAATCGACTAATGTTATCAATTAGTCAAACTCATTAACCTAATCAGCTAACGGTTATTTACCAAACACTCACTAAATGAAATAAATGTGTATTCATTATTAAGGTTGTGGGAGTGTGGGACTATGGTAGTCGATGTTTCTCCGACATGCACGAGATGTTCTAGAAATTCAATTGCTAATCTATTGGTGATGTATAATAGTCGTAAATCCCTCTTCTTGGTAATTCACTCTACCATGCATATGCATAGGGAATATTCTATGCCAAGAAGAATTAGTTTGAAAAAGTTATAAATAAATAGAATTTATTTAAAAAATGTTTGAAAAGTCGTAAGTGCAATATTTATTATTTATTTGAATAATAAAATAAGATAAAAATATATATTTATATAATTCGGCTAAATATAATTTTCAGGTAATAAAAAAAAACATTAGTTACAAGCAATGAAACTATTGCGTGGCCCAACTCTTACGTTGTCGTCCTCATGCCTTTAGGCTCCTTCACATGGCTAACAGGCTAAGTTACAAATTGTTCCATTTATCCAATATCTTTAAAGACAAAAAGCATAAAAACAACATGAAATTTTGCATAATTAATTTAATTAATTAATTAATCGCGTCATTCAAATGTTTGAGAGATGTTGATTTAGTCACATGAATATTACTAGTTTAAAAACAATCATGAAATTATATTGCTGGATAAGTCCCTCAACTTAACGAGTGGAGTAGGTCCAAGAATGATAATATATAAGTCAATAACTACAAAAGTAAATGAAAAGATCTGATTCGCGAAAATGGTCTAGTCAAATTGACCGTTAAAAAATTATTATTATGGTCAAAGTTACCGTTGGAGCATTATTTCATTATTATCCATCACAAATAATATATCATTACTCAACCATGCACATGTACAAATATAATTGTTGTGTCGTGACTGTCACTTTCGACATCCTCCATTATAAAATAAATATACAAAGGCTTTACATCAAGAACGAAAAGAGGACTCGACTGTGCATCAGTGCATCACTACTCTTGAGTCCTATGAGTTTCACAGGTGATATAAGCTTTTTTTTTTTTTTTTTTTTTTTTTCACACTCTTAACACTTCATCGCAAACTCTACCAAACTACTCTTGATTGAACTCTATAATATAAATGTATGAACACTCTAAATATAGTAGAATTTGATTTGTCAAGATCAGGTAATGAATTTACATACTTATTGCTTTACACGTATATGTTAACTGTTTCTCAAACTCCCTCCTTAAAAATTGAGCCATAATTCTCCGCAGTTACTACTATATGCACAATAGACTACTATCCTATATATCATCAAAAATTGATAGGACACAAATTTATATTATGCGTCACATCAACTTTTTATCCAAAAAAATTGCATCACTATACCACTCAAAAAAAAAAAATGTAGACCCTATCACATTTTTCATGGCTTAATCTCTATCTTGTTTGGATTTATATTGGATCACCAGCCAATTCCAATAAACCCAACATATGTGAATGGCTTTGACATTCGCAGCATAGGGAAAGAGACAAACAAAATAGAACAAGAAGTTAATGGGGAGAATGAGATTAAGAAGGAACAAATTAAACAACCTTAGCTTTTTAATGCGTGGAGTTTAATCGTACGTTTATATTCGTTGAGCATTATGTTGTTGTCCCGGCACTCTTGGAAGCTGTTGACTTTCACTTCTCGACAAGAAGAAGAAGACAACTCCCGTGCTAGCTAGACTGCATGAAAGAAAAAAGATTTTACACAATAACTAATTTTAGTATTGACAAGAGAGTAGTTGAAGGTTTATAAGGACCACCAAAATTGTTAATTTGAGCGGAAAAATTTGAATCGGGTAAGAATTGTGAGAGTATAGACTTGTGTAATTCTTCACCGTAAATCCACCTTAAATAAGGTACAGAACATGAAGACGAGTATATTCCAAGTTCATCGAACATATTGGATAATATGTCACTTCGTATCGAGATGTGATCACACATGATATCATTTATCTCTCATACACGAACATATTAGTACTTTTGAGTTGCAGTTCAAAAAAAAAAAAAAAAACTAACTATATGTGTGGTGATCATGTCACACTCACAATGTCAGCTACAAAAATAGGTCTCACTCCATACAAATGTAATTTTTTTAATTTATAGAAATATGAACAAAATTAATTGGCGATGATTTCAATTAGAGAAAAACACGAGGGCTTCTCGCGAAATTAGATAAAACATATTTCGAATTTTTCGACCGTTGCTTCCGTTTGCAGTCACGATAACCGTTGAAAACATTTTTAAAAAATGCTGACCGGATAAAAAGTACAAATAAAACCCAGAAACCAACATGAAACTCCACTAACCACATTCCCCTTTCCCCCACTCCGATGGGCTGCGTTTCGTCCAAACTATTCCCCAAAGATAAAGACTTTCCGTTCGCCGGAGACGGCGGTTGCGCCACCCACGTCGTTTCCCTCACGTCCAGCACCTACGGCGTCCTGAAGCTCGACAAAGATTCTCATCAGCAGCAAACGCCGCCGCAATGCATCAAGGAATGCGTGGTTGAAGTCAAGAAAGCGTCGCCGGCGCGCGAAAAGCCGCCGGAGGTGATCAACGCGTGGGAGCTAATGGAGGGTCTCGACGAAACAGAGATGCCCGCCGCCAAGAAAAGCCCGAAAGCTCGAAGCTTTCTCGATCACAGAAGAAGCCCTTTGAAGTTTCTGAACCAGTTAGCGTCTCCGGGGAAGCTGAGGAGATCTGGGGGGAAAGAGAACAAGCCCGGAAGAGCCATGGGGAGATCAGAATTCAGCCCGAAAACTGTTCCCAAAGCTTACAATTTGCAGGAGAGTCCATGGAGAGTGTCGCCAAGGTTGAGGAGCTTGAAGAAGGGAAGCCCAAAATTATCCCCAAATGAACTGAAATGCGACAGTATGAGAGCTGAATCCATGGCGGTTTGTACTCGGAGGAGCTTAAACCCTCTGTTTAACCCAGAAATAGGCGAGAAATTGTCGTCTGAAGAGGAAGAACAGATCAAGAAGATGATCTCATCCACTCCAGTTTCGCGAAAATCAAGAAAATCCCAGGAAGCCGCCGACACAATCCTAGAACAGTTCAACCAGAAATGCCCGCCGGCGGGGGAAAATTCCGTCGTGATTTACACGACAACCTTGAGGGGTATAAGGAAGACATTCGAGGACTGCAACACGGCCCGGTCCATACTCGAATCGCATCACGTTCGGACGTTCGAGCGTGATGTGTCGATGCATTCAGGTTTCAAGGAGGAATTGAGAGGACTAATGGGCACAATGGTGGTGAAAGTGCCCTTAGTTTTTGTGAAGGGTAGGATGATAGGTGGGGCTGATGAGGTGGTGAAGCTGGAGGAGGAGGGCAAATTGGGAATTTTGCTAAGCGGGATCCCCCAGGCGGGCGCCGGATGCGATGGCTGCGCCGGGGTTCGGTTTGTCTTGTGCCTGAACTGCAACGGGAGTTGTAAGGTGTTGGGCGAAGACCTGAAGAATACGGTCAAGTGCGGGGAGTGCAATGAGAATGGTTTGATTCAATGTCCCATTTGTTGTTAACTATGTAAATTTTAACAAACATTATTAATGTTTGTTCTTGCACCTTTGCATATTTATCCTTTTTCTTGAACTTATGGAGAAGGAAGAATTTAGTATTTGTGTGTTAAATCTGTGGTCCTTTTTGGATCAACTTTAGTTGCGTAATTGCAACAATAAGAAGACATTTTCTGGTTGTTCTTTTCAGTTTTTATCTTTTGGGGATTTTGAGGTTTCAGGACTGCTGCTGCAAGTGTGCTAGCATTGTTTCACTTTTTCATCCCAACTGTGTTGGGATATTCAAAAGGACTACTCCGTAGTATTCAATTCTTGAATTTGGGAACCAAGTCCAAATTTTCACCTTTACCTTTCAAAATTATAAAATATTATATTTTCATCGTTAACCAAGTTATAAACATAATCGTTCAACCATTGAGTTCGTGACTCTAACCAATAAAGGTCCATAAAGAAGTAAATCAATATAAGCTATTTATAGTTGACTGATTCAAACCGAAAAAGCCAATAGGTAATTTTTATAGGGAGCCAAATTTGAAATCTTTATGATTACCAAGTCAATTACTAGACCAACTTGAGTAAATGTGCTTCTATTATTGTCTATTGAGATAGTAAGTTATAGAGGGCAAAAATAGAAGAAAAAAATGAACTTGGAAGTTACAAAAGTACGCTCATAAAACCCTATTTCCAAATGGGATTGGACGGTTTTATGACGACTTCATAAACAATTAATAGCGGTGGATAATACTTATAAGAGTTGTCTATTCGCCTTCTTGGTTCGAACCGGTCAGCTATGAACAACTTTGACTGATTTACCTGTCATTTGTCGGCTAGGGTCACATAGTTCATGTAAAAAACCAAAAGAAAAAATAATAGGGGAGACATAATAATATGCCAGACATACATAGTTCTGTCTCTATACCAAATTTTCTGCTGTGCTTCTAAAATGGAGTAATAATATGTTTGTTTTTCTTCACAAATTCTATGCTATATTGCTATGAAGTGTGAACATCCCTGGAATTCCTGGAAATAATACTTACAGATGATACAAGAAACAAGACATCAGATCCCATCATATTAGAGTCAGCAGATTAAACCATGTTGTTGAGAATCTAACAGCGAGGAGCGAGGTATCTCCTGCAGACTCCGGTCGTCTAACAGGAAAACTCGTTGAGCCATTAGCACCGTCTCCAGGCGATGAGCAATGATCAGCACCTGCATGGAGCGGGGGAAGATCTAATTAACGAGAATGAAGCAGGCAAAAATGGTGAAAGAACGAAGTTTTCTGAGAAAAAAAAATGAGCTTACAGTGCGATTCTGCATCAGACGCTGTAGAGCTTGTCTCACCAGCAGCTCTGACCTGCTGTCTAATGCAGAAGTGGCTTCATCCAGAACCAGAATCGATGGATCCTGGTAAAGTGCTCTTGCAATGGCTATTCTGAGACGGGGAAATGCAGAAAAACGTTTCTTACTGCCTTATCTCACTCGAGATTACTGGTTTATAACATCGAATTGCATACCTTTGCTTCTGGCCTCCACTAAACACCGAGCCCCTAGGTCCAACGTTTGTTTCGTACCCATCGGGCAGGCTTCCAATGAACTCATCTGCATTAGCAGTTCTAGCTGCAAGTTCAACTCGGTCCATGTCAATACCAGCCATTCGATCCCTATATCCAATGTTCTCGGCTATGGTCCCCGAGAAGAGCGTCTGGAAATCACAAGAACACCAGATCAAGCACGTAGTCATAAGAGCAACATGATTTTGATATCAAGAAGCACAAAGGAACCAGATACAGACCGTTGTAAGTCAAGCACGCTTAACCACAGAGTTCTTTAGCTATCTGGTTGTCATATCCTACTTAAAACCAATTGGTGATAAATAGTTGGACATTAACCATTTAACCACATCCCTCTATGGTAAGCCACAACGCCACGTCTCGAATTGAGCAGGGGCTGAACTCGACTGACACCCAACATAGTATAATGGACAGGCTTAGTTTTGCTTAAAATTTAATGTTCAGAAGATCATGTCACTTACAATATCTTGAGAGACCAGACCGACATGTCTCCTCAAACTATCCAGCTGTATATTTCTAATATCGTAGCCATCTATCTGTATGGTACCTGTTAAACTTTCTTTAGATACAAAGAAGGAAAACTTTTCACGATATTTGCAGTTTTAATAACGGACACCAGACCTCGAAGAGGATCATAGAGGCGAAGGAGGAGTTTTACGATAGTTGTCTTTCCTCCTCCCGACGGTCCAACAAGGGCTACTGTCTGTCCAGCTTTAATTCGAAAATTCAAGCCTTCCAAAATAAGAGGTTTATTATCTCCATATCTAAAAGAGACATCGGAAAAACTTACTTCTCCAGCAACGCTGCCCAAGTTCACTGCATTTTGTTTATCATTCGCCTGGTAAAATGTCCGGTTATATTTTAGCAACCACGAGGCACTGTCTGCAATAAAAGACCGACGAAGATTACCTCGGACTCGAACCATGTAAGACTAAATAAGCGCTGGATAGCTGGTTCTCCTTGTTTTAATTCATTGTAGGCTTTCCCGACATCCTGCATGGTTCTTTAAATTCAGATAACTTAAGATTGGAGCAGTAATATTGAACCATAATAGCAACACGAATCAGTATCAGTAAAACTTCGAATCGACAAATAGTCAAGAGAAAAGCTTTACGGCTTTACCTGAATCGGCTGAATTAACAAAACCAATGATGTGACAAAAGAAACCATAGCGGAACAATCAAAAGATCCTCTTGAAATTATGAGCGAGCTAGCACAAAACGTAAATAAGATCCCAAAGTACACTGCTTGCACCAACTGCGGAATAAACGCTTTCATTCTTTTCTTCCCCAAACTCGCTGATAGATCATCTAAAGCAAGAGACTGAAACCTGGAAATTTCATAGCTTTCTGCATTATTCGCTTTCACAAACAGAATTGATGGAAGTACCTAGAGAAAGAACCGTTTTTCTATGTTAAACATAACCGGAGATTCAAGAAGTACAAATAATTATGCATATATAAGAACACCAGTACATCTACTAGATAACGAAAAAGAAGAAGAAAAAAAACCTCATTCAGGTAAGCAGATAATTGAGCTATTGTAAGATGTGCTTGATTGGATACATTTCGAAGCTTTTCACCGAGGTATCCAATGACAAGAGCCATCAGTGGAATAACCTTCAAAATACCAGAAATCTCATCTATTTGATGACCATCACAGTTTTAATACAAACGAGAAGGCAAAAACAGAATATAATTATGTCTTTCTCACCAATGCTGAGATTAATGTCAGACCAGGGCTGATGACCAGCATCTGAGTTGCCATTGCTATTAACTGTAAGGTGCAGGGTACAATTGTCTGCAAATAGTAAAGTAGAATTTCAAGAAAAGGGAAAGAAAGAAGTAGAGAGAGGTCAAAGTAAAATGCATAAACACATCTTCAAATAGCATGCTTACTACTGTAGATGATAGTAATATTTCAAAATAAGCTCTTATTTTAAGCTAATAGCTTATTTTGAAAACATACTCAACAGAACTTATAGCTTATTAGTAGCTTAAAATAAGTTATAAACTCCTAAATAATTTCTCGAATAAACAGGGTGCAGAATTCACATTCAAGAGAGAATAAACAGTGTCTGCAACATCAGAGGCCTCGGCAGTGATCCGATACGCAACATCTCCTGATGCTATCGCGCCCTCACCCTCAAAGAAACTCAATTCCCTCTGCAAAACCTTTCGGAACACGAAAACTCGAATCTTACACGCAGAGCTAAGGGCGGCCGTCCAGAGAAACGCCTGTTGGAGGTAATTAGAGATGAGTCTAACCGAAAACAGAGCCCCCAAGATGAAGCTCCGTTCTTTCAGCTTCACGGCGTCTGCTGGGCTCATCAAAGTTGAGAACTTTCCGACTGCCGGGACGAGTTTGGAGAGGCAGTAAACGGAGACGGAACTACAGAGCCAACCGTAGAGGATGGGTTGCCACTCTGACTGGAGGTAGGGTTTGAGGTGCGAAAGAGAAGAAATGGGAGACAAGAGTCCGCCGGAGGTGGCGCCGGCGGAGGAGCAATGGAATCTGAGGGGACGAGTGAATGATAGTTTAATTATTGGGCGGAGTGCGGTGGCTATTTGGTTGCGGAAGGAGTGGGGATAGGAGGAGTACGGCAGCTCCAGGCGCAGGGCCATTTTCCGGCGGGGGAAGTTAACTGTTTGAGATTAACTAAAACAAGAATCCAAAATAATAACAAGTAAACTATTCCACGGCCATACTATCAAACAATACATATTTAAAACACAAATATATTATTTATATATCAAAAATATGTTATTTTGTATAATATATATTCATTACATAAATAATGTAATTTTAATATATTAAAAAGGTAATTTTGTACCATATATATTCATACAAAGCTGGTTGTTAGATAAAAAGCGAAACTATAAATAGCCAACACTTATTTACTCTCGATTTATAATGCTACGAACCTATGACCAGACAACTCCACAGCAAGACCAGATTTTTATCGAATTTTCAGATCAACAGAATCGCCGGTGAACCCGCCGGCGGATGGAACGCCCAGCTGCGGGAGCTTTCCAAGCAAGGTCAATTCGAAGAAGGCCTGGGGGTTTACCGGCAAATGCTCCGCTCCGGTGCCACCCCAAACGCCTTCACTTTCCCGTTTGTCCTCAAGTCTTCCGCCGCGCTTTCCCTTACTGTCGCCGGCGAACTACTCCATTGCCACGTGGTTAAGTCTGGGTGCGAACCCGAGCCGTTTGTTCAGACGGCGTTGATTTCTATGTACTGCAAATGCGGGCTAGTGGAAAATGCTTACAAAGTGTTCGACCAAAGTCCTCAGTCTAGAAAGCTCACAGTTTGTTACAATGCTTTGATAGCTGGGTATGTTAAGAACTCTGATTTCAGGAAAGGGTGTTTATTGTTTCGTGAAATGAGGTCAATGGGAGTGGGTTTCAGTGCAGTTACCATGTTGGGGCTGGTTCCGGGCTGCACTGCTCCCATGCTTTTGGGTGTTGGTATGTCATTGCATAGTATGAACATTAAATGTGGTTTGGACACTGATTTGGCTGTTTTAAACTGTTTATTGACAATGTATGTGAAGTGTGGGTCGATTGAACTTGCGAGGAAGTTGTTTGATCACATCCCTGAAAAAGGTTTGATCACTTGGAATGCAATGATCACTGGATGTGCCCAAAATGGGCTTGCTGCACTAGTCTTGGAGCTTTACTGCATGATGGAATTGTCAGGAATCTGTCCAGATGCAATGACCTTTGTTGCAGTTTTGTCAGCCTGTGCTAATCTTGGTGCTCAAAGAACTGGTTTTGAGGTGGAACAGAAAATCGAGTCTTGCGGGTTAAGGTTCAACACGTTTTTGAAGAATGCTTTAATCAATATGTATGCGAGATTTGGTAAATTGGCGAGAGCTCGGGCTATATTTGATGAGATGCCGGAGAAAAACCTGGTGTCATGGACTGCCATAATTGGTGGATATGGAATGCATGGGCTAGGAGAGACTGCCACAGAACTCTTTGATGAGATGATAAACGGTGGTGTTAAACCTGATGGAACAGTCTTCGTTAGCGTCTTGTCTGCTTGTAGTCATGCCGGATTGACTGATAAGGGCTTAACTTATCTTGTTATGATGGAAAAAGATTTTGGATTAAAGCCAGGTTCAGAGCATTATTCCTGCATTGTTGATCTTTTAGGCCGGGCAGGTCGCCTGCAGGAAGCATTCGAGCTTATTGCTGATATGAAAGTTGAACCTGATGGAGCTGTATGGGGCGCGCTATTGGGAGCGTGTAAGATCCACAAAAATGTCGAGCTAGCTGAGCTCGCGTTTAACAAGGTTGTTGAGCTTGAACCCATGAATACAGGCTATTACATACTGTTATCTAACATCTACACTGAGGCAAAGAATTCAGAAGGCATACAAAGGGTGAGAGTGATGATGAGAGATAGAAAGCTTAAAAAGGATCCAGGCTATAGCTATGTTGAACTCAAAGGGAAGATTCACCTCTTTGTTGCTGCAGATAGAAGCCACCCTCAACTGAAAGCGATACTCGGTATGTTAGAGAGACTAGAAGAGTCATTAAACGTGCTTGCAGGACCAGAGAAGATGGAGGAAGAAATCATAAATCAAGAACATAGAAGTAGCGCGAGGCTGCATAGCGAAAGGCTGGCAATTGCATTTGCCCTCTTGAACACTAACATGGGAGCTGACATCCTGGTTATAAAGAACCTGAGGATATGTGCAGATTGCCATTTCTTTTTAAGGCAGGTAACTAGAGTTTTGGAGGATCGTTTGTTTGTCGTGAGAGATGCAACTCGGTTTCACCATTTCAGAAATGGAGCCTGTTCCTGCAATGATTATTGGTGATACTGAAAATGCATATGCACTCTTGAAAATACATTGCAACTAAAATTCGCCCTTTTATTTATCTGTTGTCCAAAACTCAAATAAAAGTTTTGAGTTCAACTTGATTACAGAGCTGTTAATCTATCTACTCACTTTGCCTCCACAAGAATCCTCTTCATGCCATCAATCAGCTCCAGCATAAGCTTCCTCGAGTACAATGGTGATGGATAAACGCAAGTGCAGTCTAATTCCCCACCTCTAATTGTGTTGAATATCGCGATATTAGGGCCTACGCCATGGGCTGAAGCGCAAACAACATAGTCTTCCACCCCAGATCCATGATCATCTACCAGGGTGTCCTCAGAGACACAGATTAAAGAAGTCCTCAGGGAAGATGAAGGTGTTAATCCAGGATTCTCTATAGCCTTGCTCATAAGGAAGTTGAGATCAGCAAGGTCTGTGAAATGTTTGTTGTTGTTCTTAGCATTTGCAAAGGCTGTGTAGGCTCTCCCTGCCAGCTCCCACAGCTCTTCTCCTCCTCTGATGTCATGTGTGTTCAAGATCCCAGAATTATAGAACCCTAAACATCATTCAACACAACATTAAAACGCAACCCGGGGGAGCAAACTATTGGCATTCTTAGTTTCTTAGTTTGAGCCCCGGTCAGGTAACTTAGACTGGTTTACCTCTCATTTGCCAACTAGGGTCAGAATACGAGGTTTACGACCCAAAATGCAACATGGGATTGGAGAACTGAAGGATATGCTCTGTCTTAACTAAAAGTGAGGAAGAAGTTAAGTTAACTAACCGGCCCGGTTGCTGCTGATGACTGGATCAAGAATGGAACGGCAGTTGATTAGAGTCACCACTGCATACTTTTCCTGCTGATAATCAGGAAGGCCCTTTGAAGAATATGCAGAAATCATGGCAGCAGCAGACAACAATCCTGACAGTTTTATTCCTCTTGTTTTGCAGCCCTGCAGAAACCGATGATGATTCATGCACATATGTTCTTGATCATATCATTAAATCAACAAAGAACCAGTCTTACGTTGAGAATTCGATGGGTGTCTTCTCTGTTCATCTGAAGTCTGACAAGATTTGATGCTCTGGGAGATTCAGTATCCTCGAAGCTCAGATTCGACAGCCTTAAAGAATTCATAGAATATCCAAACATGTCGATTCCACGTGCCCAGAATGGCTTACGAATCTTCTCTTCAGGAATGCAGTCCTCCATTGCCGGAGCAATCTTAGTTTCGCACTCTAATTCCCTCTGTATTATCCCTTCTTCCCCAAGCAACGTCATCAGCTCCATACATAATGTCCACGCCGTCGCAAGGTCACACGCCGACGTGTGAAGCCGTAGGGCCACGGCCAACTTGTCGCCGGCGACGCCGGGTAAGGTGTAAACGCTGGCGAAGAAAACGTCGCTGTCAACGTGGGATTCCGGGTCGGGGCTCTGCCAAGCGTTGCGGTTCATTTCGTGCTCGAGGATGAGGTGGAAGTCGGAGACTGAGGAGTCGCCGCCGTCCGGGGAATTTGCCAGTTCGCGGAGAATCTCCGCCGTCGACGCACGATCAAACGACTGGATTTTCAGGGGAGGAGTGGCGGGAGTGACGTAGGAGTAGAATCCCGTGGCCGGATCATGGCGGAGTTGGCAGCTGAGGATGGGATGTGCGGTTTGGAGTTTCCCGACGGCGTCGCTAACAACTGAAAAATCCGGCGGTTTTGAGAAGAGCAGCGCCGAAACAGTTATCCCTGTGCCGCCAGGCACCGCCTTGCACCAGGTCTGCTCGGTGCCACCCAACTGGCGGCTCAGCCGCGAGTTGGCGGTGGTTGCCTGCTCCGCCGCCATGAAATTTCCGAGTGATGGGTTTAGAGTTTGGGGATCGGAGACAAATAATTGAAGTGTTTGCGGTAGAAGTAAAGATACTTATTGAATCAGGACCACTAGAATTCGTTTGAGTACACGTTAGTAGATTGATCAAGTTCAATGTTGTCTTGCTCTACTATCTAACATTTTGCCCCAAGACTCCAAGAGTCCACCAACTCTTTTTTTTTTTTAATAGTAATACTGACTCTGTTACAATATAGTATCTGTTTCTCAACCTACTGAAGCACAAATAATGAATACCGTCTTTAGAGTTGTCCATCTTTATGTTCTTGTTTGCAATTTAAGTGGTTGTGTTGGGCTACGTCGACTGTTCCAATTGATTTTGTTCCAATTGTAAAATCAATCGAGACAATTTTCGCAATCGAGCTTCATAAAACACAAATAAAGTTGTGGGATATGATCAAAAGTAACAATAAGTCTTTTGATATCAATTTTATATTTGTGGTTAGTAAAGTTTTGCAAGGAGAGAACTATAAGGATTTACATTTGCACATGATTCATGCCATTAGAGGATTTATAGACTGATTAGTGTTTTGTCAAGTATGAACACTAGGAGACTCATAGTTGTGTTGATTGGCTGTCGATAAATATTTACACATCTCAAATAAGCTTCCAAATTCATAAGATCAATCCACCGTAAGAGTTACACCCATTTCATTATTCATTTTTTTAAATAATTTATACTCAATATATAGGGGATAGTTGGAACATCTTTGTCCTTTAAGCTAATATATATACACAATTGTACACTACGTACTTAACTTGCTTTCATGAGGTTGGACTATTTAGTCATTATTTTATTATATGTATGTGTGTGTTTTTATTTAAACTTGTTGCACGTGATTTACTTGCAGAAACTTTTGCTAATTGCGCTCATCAATTTAACCATCATGATAAAAAAAATAATAATAAATAAAATTGTTCACCAACAAAATGACTACTCTGGGATAAGCTTAAAAACTCAACCATGAAAAAGTCGAGATTATTACCATGCATCTAAACAACCCGTGTACTGGATGGGTCATTACTCTAACTTACCATATTAATTACTTAGTTGGATCAACTAATGACCTTTACTTAAGAAATCTCATTAATTAAGATCATCAATGAATTTGGTGGCATCAATAAGAATCCTCTTCATCTCATCAACCAGCTCGTGCATTTGTTCCCTGGAATGCAAAGGTGACGGATAAACACATGCACAGTCCAGTTTTCCGTCAATCACGGTGTCAAAGATGGCGATCGACGGTCCCACGCCGTGAACCGAGGAACACCCCACGTAGTCTTCCACGCCCAGCTCCCGTTGGATGTCGGCGCTGATGTCGTAAACCACCGGCTCCTCGAACACCGTGATAACGGCGCTTCTCAACGACGACGACGCCGTCAGACCAGGGTTGTCGATGGCCTTGCACATCAGGAAGTTTAGGTCCGCCATGTCCGAGAAATGTTTGTTGGTTTTCTTGGAATTCTCGAAGGCACTGTAACTTCTCTTTGCCATGTCCCACAGCCTTTCTCCACCCTTCACGGTGTGCATGTTCAGAATTGCAGAGTGATAGAATCCTGCATTAAGTCGATCAGTTATGGACAATCTAGACTGATTTATCTTAGTGAGATTCGAACACATGACCTTTAGCCTGGCTTTGATATCCAAATTGAAGCATGTGCTCTATCTCAACTAAAAGTCTAAGCTGATAGTTGGATTGCACGTTAATGGCTATATGCTTAACAGATTGATGGATATATGAAAGTGGAGCAACTAACTAACCATAATGGTGAGAAGAAAGAGGGGGATCAAGAATTGAACGGCAATCAGTGAGTGTCACAACTCCATATTTCTTCTTCTGCTGCTGATGATGATCCCACTGGGATCTTGAAGAATGTGCTGCCATTAATCCTGCTGCTGTTAAAACTCCACATAACTTGATCCCAGCAGATTTGCAACCCTATCCAAAAAGAATATATCAATTTGCATAGAACTAAGCTTGTATATCCCCATTTCACATGATGAAACTAATGTGTCGATCATTCGGGAGGAGGCTCTCCCGGCCCACATATCTTGATATTTGAAATCTTAAAATTTAGTATTCTATACGTTAACGGTGTGTGTCATGCATGTGAAATTGTGTTGAGATGGTGACTTATATATGTTTAGAGATGATGGACCAATATATAGATGAAAGAATTAAAGAGGGGTCAACTGTCACATCATAGTGATTCTTTGGACTGAAAATGTTTGAAAAAGTATAAAACAGATATTACATGGTAAAAAATTATGAGTATTTCAAAAAAAAAAAAAAAAATTAAAGAGGGAGGTTTGCAATTGTATTGTTATACCATGGATCAGGGTTCATATTGTATTGTGAATCCTGATACAAAAATTTTGTACCTACCGTCATGTAAACAAGTAACTTGATAATTGCTAACACATAATAGATAACTACAGGTACAGAAACTATCAACTGCACTGCAGGTACAGAATGTGTCAACTATAAATACAGAATCTGACTTGATAATTGCTGACACATAATATGATAGCTACATGTACAGAAATTATAAACTACATGTACAGAATATGTCAACTATAGATACACAATTTGAAGGTTATTTTTGGACCATGATCTACACTGCAAGGTAAATCCTGATTCATGATATAATTTGCTAAATGTTTGGGTTTGGGTCGGGATAACCAAGCTAAGTTGGTCAAGTTTTTTATTTTGTAATCACAAAGTTAGAAGTTTAATTAACTCATAGCGGGAGCTAGCAATTTATATGTTGATTTTTTTCTTTATGGTTTTTTGTCGGTTAGGGTTATAGAATATAATTTACCTAATGATACTGTAGCTCCGACTTATATATAGTTATAATTAGTTATCGGTTTTCCTAGTCACTTGAAAATTTTAAAAAAGAATTAAAGAGGGGAAGAATTATAGTTACTGCGAGGATTCTTGAAGTGTGATGGAGGTTCAACTGCAGCTTAACCACAAGAGAATGCCTAGGCCCTTTTACGTCATTGAACTTCAAATTAGTGAGACGGAAAGAGTTGACCGAATACCCCAGCATGTCTATGCCATGAGCCCAAAGCCTCTTCTTTGACTTCTCACTGGGGACAACATTTTCTATTCCGAAACTACCCTCCCCTTCGTTCTTTATTCCCTTCAGTGTCCCCTCCCTCATCAACTCCATCAACTCCCCCAGCAGCGACACCACCGTGGTCCGGTCGCACACCGCCGTGTGGAACCGCAGCGCCATCACGTGTCCCCCTTCCTCCGGCAAGGCGTAAAGGCTCGCGAAGAGCACGTCGGCGCCGGAAGGCGGGAAGGAAGCGGGGTTTCGCCAGGCGGCGTTGTTGCTCAGCTCGTGCTCGAGGATTATATGGAATGGAGAGGGAGAAACGACGTCGTCGTCGGAATCCGTCCGGGACCGGAGGATCTGCAGAGTTGACGGCGCGTCGAACGGCGTGATTTGGATGTCTGGGGTGGCGGATATGGCGAAGGAGAAGGCCTTGGTTGCGGCGTTGTAGCGCAGCTTGGAGCGGAGGATAGGGTGGGCATTTAGGATCTTGTGGAGGGCATTTCGGAGAAGACAAGTGTCCGCGGCTTTCGGCGACACCAGAAACGCCAGCACTGTGATGCCTGTGCCGCCGGACACGGCTCTGCACCAGCCGTGTTCGGTGCCTCCGACAACCCTCTCCTTGTTATTCTCATCGGCGCCTTTTCTAACAGACATTATTGTCGTCGTCTTGTTACACAGTATTATTGTTTATTGGAGTTAATAAGGATTCGGAAAGGTGGCCGGTGTTGAAACAGTATAAATGGCAGCCTTCTTGGTTTGCTATTTATAAAATATTCTGCAAGGTGGACCGATGTTAATTGTTAACAATATTACACATTTAAGAATTAAGAACATCCGCCGCATGGGTAGCTCAACTGGTCAGGTGAAACTTTGGAAGAATGACCAGGTCGCGGCAGTGTGGGAGCAACCTCTCAAAGTGAGAGGGGCTCATTGTGCGCAGTGAGCACGGATTTAGCCTCTGTGGTTCAGTTGAGCGACCATAATTTACATCCTCTCAAATGCCCGGAATGTGGGGCCGAGGGCCCTTAAGGTTAAGTTCAACCTTTGGAAGAAGAATTAAGACCATCCCCTCATAAATTAGTTAAGAGTAGTCATACCAAGAGGAAAGATATGGGAGTTCAAATCTCGCAATGGTGACCTTTCAAAAGACTAGTTTTGGAATGAATTAATTTCACTTTTCTTCAAACTAGTTTTGAGGTCTTATTACTTTTTGGTGCACAACTTTAAATTTATTCAATTTAGTGTTTAACTTTATTATTTTTTATTAGTTGTGGTCCTTCATTTCCATCCAAATTGAAGGTGAAATATTGCCGAGTTTTATATTTTAGGGGCAAAATCGTCATCCCAATGAAAGATCTTCAATATCTAAAAAAAAAATCATATTAAGAGAAATAGATGCACTTGTCAATCGTCGACGCTATAAATTTCATAAATATGTGTCTAATTTATGCCCGTCTTCTCCATTATTCTCATCGATCAAACACCTATAAATATGATTTTATAGTGATTTTGTTTACATATTGAAGATGTTTCATTAGGATGACGGTTTTACCCCTAAAAATATAAAATCCGATCCAGCAATAGTTCATTGTCAATTTGGCCGAAATAACCAAAACTGATAAAAATAACAAAGTTAGACATTAAAAATAAAAAATTTTAAAGTTGTGCACCAAAAGTGATAAAACCTCCAAAGTCGTGGGACCAAAAGTGAAATTAATTTTTTGGAATTGAAAAAACTAATTTTAATATTGATTCTTTAATTTGTAATTTTGGAATTCGTTAGTGTCCCTCAAATTATAGAATATTTAGTTAATTAGTAAAATGAATATCAATTAATTATGTAAAAAAATGTTGCCAACAAAATAAATGACAACTTTTATTTGATAAAAGAGTGATAACTGACAAGCAAGATTATAATTGTTTATATGTTGTATTATGTAAAAAATTTTAAAGTATCGATTGACTTGGATGCAAATTGTTACATTTTTTTTTTTTTGAATGCGGATGCAAATTGTTACATAAATTATCATTAAAAATTATTATCGATAATACATAATATAATTATATATGGTATATATATAATGATATCATTTTCCCAATATATATAATGATATCATATATATATGACCGGTACTGATGTTGATTGACATTGTAAATTTGTTATGTAATTTTAGCCTTTATGACATAAATTTTCTAACTCCACCCCCGAGCCAATTGTCCCACTCCTTAAAAAGTATTTATAATTTTTTTTGGGTGTTAATTAAATCATGAGGTGGTCTGGATCTTTTTCTGTCTGTTTAACAGTTCAGGTCCACCCAACTAATTTTCATTCGCTATCGGAGTACATGGAAGCTGATCCAAAAAGAATCATCGCTTGAAAGTGATTATAATTTAATAATATGATTAATTACTGTATCCGACGGTGAATACGCGGGTTAGACCAAAAGAAGAAAATATGTTAGGCAGAATACATCCATCTGCATTAATATCATGGTAGAAATTTGTTCTTATCATGGTAGAAATTTGTTTGAGAAATGGTTAAATACGATAACTACCACTGAATAGTACAATGATGATTCATCTGATCTGACACCATGTGGAAGTGTGAAACTACATTGGTTCACAACAAATAGGCTCCAACGACTATATATTTCCTAATGTGGCTATAAATTAATGACTATATGTTGCGCCTAATTAAGAAGTTGGATAAACTCTGAAGAGAAGTAGGTGATACTAGCCGGAGCAATTAAATTATTATTTGCCCAAGGAGTGGAGAAGTAAATTGAGCATGATTTTCGTACTATAAAGTTACAAATTTAATTTTTGATAACACTCTTTTAGTTGAACATGTTCTATCATTAGATAATAACTGAGTATTTCTTTCATCAAGAAAAAAAAAATCATTTGAGTGATTGTATAATATATAATAATATAACCTGGAAGGTGTGGTTGAGTGGAAGGGACTCATCCATCCTTAACCAAAGATCAAGGGTGGGTTCGATCCTTGACTTTGACAGATACATCAGGTATATAATTACATCAATGTCTCTATCCTGGGTACAAAAGGCAAAATCCCTCACACCCACACATGAGCTGGCCAGTCCACTATGGATAAGCAACCCTTTAGTTGGGAGGATCAGTGCATGCCCAGCCCAATAGGGAGTGTGGAGGAGTGACTCAGTGACCCTCTAGCTTGGAGGACGTACTCATGACTGGTGCCCATAAGAAAATTAAACATCCCTACAAGAGGGTAAAACTCTCACACTATAGTGATCTTTCACCCAATAAGTCAATAACGTAACCAATTCAACTGATGGTATTTTGAGTGAATTTATTACTGATATACATTAGTTGTGTACATATATGTGCATTTCATATTACCATACCGAAGTTCATGTGACCATTGATGGGTTGCTTCCCTATTTATGTAAAGAAATAAATGTTGATTTGGTAGAAAGCAATATTTGATTAGCTGGGGCTCGTTGGCTGGTTTTAATTTGTGTGTTGAGAATAGCCAAACAGTACTAGGTAATTGATCGAACTGTAAACATAGTTGCCTACCTTATTCTTCCTGTTGCCAAATCTCATGCCCCATTTTGTATTCCTTGTCCCATCCACTTCAGGAAATTATATTGTGCGATTCAGATCAGTTCATCTTAAAAGATAAGTTTTGATATAAGTACAATTTTTTTGGTATATTATAATAAACTCATTTTTAGTATATTACTATGTGTTTATTATTTGTATAATAGCTAAGTTCGTTATATTTTGATGTACATAATGTACAGAATTTATGTTCATAATACACATATACATCAACACGATATAATAAAGACACAAAAATACTTAACATAATACATGAAATTCTTATTCATAATGTATAGAATTTATGTTCATAATGCACAGAATCTATGTTCATTATATTATATTTATGTGTATTATAAACATGAATTCTGTGTATTATAAACAAGAATTCTGTACATTATGGACTTTGGTCCACGATATAAGAATTGGGTAGTTACTCATCCACTCCTCATTAACCTTTAACACCATGGCATGCATTTAATTTGCACCACTACCTCAACCACTAGACTTTGCCCCTTTTCTCAATTCGTACTCACCCCACCCCCCCACAACAAAAAAAAAAAGTTTTTTTTTTTCTTTTTTCTTTCAATCCATAACTCACAAACTTTGTTCATTACTCCATTTCACACCCTAACCTTTTAAACCCAACCTATACCCAAAGTCTTGCATGTCCCTTTAGGCTCGACATGCCATGCGCCATTCTTTGACTTCTTAGGCTAAATTTGCACCCCAAATTGGCTCATGATTAGGTCTAACTTGCACCCTTCCTTGATTTCTTTGGCCCAACTTACATCCATTTTTGTCTTTAACCTATACTCCCTAGCTCCTAATCTCTACCATATATCTCCATCATTGGACTCCAATTACTTTAATTTTGAGACTCAAAGCTCAATTTCTTCATCAATTAATTTTATATTGCATTTAAACCCTTGCTCAAGTTTAATCAATTTTATTAAGTCAAATAAAGATTCAACCAGCCTGAAGATGTGACTATCAGTTAATTACTTGATTTAAAAATTATTCTAAAAAATATACATCAATGTCCACCTTGCCACATAAGGCAAATGTTTATTAACAAAAACTAAATCGTTATACATTATGATAATTATAAATTTATAATCAAACTATTTTAAATTATAATATCATTTTTAATTTTTTTTTTTTAATAACGAATCAAATTTAAGCATTTTGTATTAAAATATTAAAAATAATTGGAAGATGATGAAACTTTATATTTATTAATTTTTAATCGAGACTGTTGTGTGAGCGTCGCTTTGGCCGAGTGGTTAAGGCGTGTGCCTGCTAAGTACATGGGGTTTCCCCGCGAGAGTTCGAATCTCTCAGGCGACGATTTAATTAGAGTAATTTTTCATTTTTAAAATACAGCATCAAAACCACGTCGTTTTGATGAGGCTATATATATTTTTTAATTTTTATTTTGTTTTTTTCCAGCCTTCTCTGTTCTAAACCTCCGACTCCCCTCCCAGCTCCGGCGCTGTGCAGACCGGTAGGGCGCAGCAGCCTACAAGCCCTTATCTCCGACATAGGCCCTCCGTTTTCCGATCTCCGGCAGCCAGCAAGCCCTCTACTTCATTTAGGTATTTGAAAAACGAAATGTGATTTGATTTCATTGAAGTTCCCTTATTGTTTGATGCTTTGGTTGATATCTTGAACATCTTTAAATGAGAAATTCCCTTGTTAGTCTACACAAAGTGCCAGAGAAGCTTAATATTCAGGACCTCTTTATGCTTATGATTTTGTTTACTTATATTAGCACAGCTAAGTGACTAACCTAAATGTGTTTGAAAAAAAAATAATCCCACTTACAGGAATAAAAGTTTGAAATCTATTTACAAGAAAACAAATTGCAGCTTAATTAGTACAGTAAGTACTGATTTGGTGGCAACAGGTTAAATTTGAATTGTGAAGTGCAGCTTTAATTTCTCCACTGGTAGTAGGTTAGCAGGTTTGTTTAGCATTATTGTGGATTGGAAGCAGACAGTAGTTCTGGGTTGCAGAGCTCAAGTTTTGTTCTGTTTTTAAAGCTTAACTTTGATTTAGTTATCTCTGATGAGGACTTAGGACAAAGAGACTCAGTTTTTGGATATTTTTCTTTGGACAAACAAAAATAAAGGTAACAGAAATTCTTGTAATAGAGTGATAAACACTGTGTAATTGTCAACTATCCTGGATTCTAGATTAGAAAATTTGCTTAACTTGTTGGTGAAAGTAATAAGCATCTGTTATTAAATGTTTTTGCCAGTGTTAAAACCACCAATAAGATTGTAAATAACTCTAGTCTCTTGTTGCAGGTGTATGTGATGTAAGATGAGGCAAAAAGAGTATTTTTATTCAACCAAAATACAAAATCATTCCCATTTGTGGAGCTTTTTGTTAGAAAATTTATTAGAGGCCCAAAATGGCCGAAACTATGACATTCATGTTCACTGCCATTCTACAGCTCTACTCCTCGTCCTAATGTTTCCCTCTAAAAGCTTAAACCCCTCTCCTCTTCCCATTTCTGCAATTAATATAACACCAAAAGAACTAAATTTTTAATCATCCTCATAGAGTTTCATACAAATGCTAACAAGTTCAAGAATGAAAATGCTTATGAATGCAACAGCGCCCAAGTTCAAATTTCAGGAACCCATTTTCAGACCTCTTCTAAGCCCTAACCGTGTTCAAACTGTAAAACCATGGATCACTATTTCTTCATATGGGTATTTAGCAATGTTGAATTGCAATCGAGTTCGGAGCTTGAAAACCCAGTCAGTGCAGATGGTTTCTGGAGAGTTTCCTACAATTCTGGGAACTATGTTTGCTGGAAAAGCCACCACTGTTCTTAAGAGGATACAGTCTGATAGAAGCAAAAGCAGGTTAGGAAAGCTCCGACCTTAATGCTTCATTTTGTAATTCTTTGTCTATATTTCTGTCACCTAATTTACTTATCTTTGTCGTTAATTCGAGTTTTATATTTGTCCATTGCTTAGTTGGAGTTTTATATTTGATTGGAATTAGGCCAAGTGGCTAACTCGTGGAGAAAAAAAAAATCTAGTAATAATGCTCTAGGAAGACACTCATGTTGAATGTTGGGCTTGAATTTTATATGAGGTTAATTTTGTATAATTGTTAATATTTTCTATAAAAAAAGATGCGAGGTTCTTAATTTTGTTATACTTTTAATTTATTTATGGTTTTCTAGTAGAGGTGCTCAGGTGCTAAGGTAATGACATAGGGATAAAAACATGAGCCAATGCATTATGTGGCCGAAAAAATCAACTTAAGCCGAATCTTGTGAGTACTGTAATTAAAGTTTGAGACTTTAGACAAAAATGGAGAGTGTTTACGGTTTCATTTCACTAACCAAAACCACAAAGTGTCAATGCTGTTTTTTACAAATTCTTTTCTGTCCTTGCTGATTTCTCTGGATTAATTAATGTAGATACCCTTGGAATAGTAGAGAAATAAATGTACAATTGGATAGTTTTGTTTGTTCAATTAGACAACTACATAAAGTGATTGTTGATTATATTCATAGTTTTCAGGCCAATGCCCTAAAGAATTTGTTCTGTTTGGATGAAACAATAAAAGATCTCTGTTTCTCTGGAAGAGTGATGGAAGCAGTTGGGATATTGTGCCGCACTGGGGTACAAGTGGAATCTGAAACTTATTCCCTCCTCTTGCAGGAATGTATTTTCAGGAAAGCATATAAGAAAGGGAGAAGAATTCATTGGCAAATGATTGTTGTTGGTTTTTTTCCAAATGAATATCTGACAATTAAGCTCTTAATCCTATATGCAAAATCAGGCGATTTGGATACTGCACATATTATTTTTGATAGATTAAAATACAAATGTCTAGTCTCGTGGAATGCAATGGTTGCAGGATATGTGCAGAAGGGGATGGAAGAAGTGGGCTTAAGTCTTTTTTACAACTTAAAACAAAGTGGCTTGAATCCAGACCAATACACTTTTTCATCAGTCTTTAGGGCCTGTGCCTCTTTAGCTATTTTGGAACAGGGCAGGCAGGCACATGCTATGATGATAAAATGCCAAATTAGCAGAAATATTGTAGTTAATAGTGCCCTTATGGACATGTATTTCAAATGCAGTAGTCCCTATGATGGGTATCTTGTGTTTGAGAACTCCTTGGAAAGGAATGTTATAACATGGACTGCTTTGATTTCTGGTTTTGGGCAGCATGGTAGAGTAGTGGAGGTCTTGGAATTTTTCAATAGAATGATTAGTGAAGGTTTTAGACCCAACACTGTTACATTTCTTGCAGTTCTTTCTGCATGTAGCCATGGAGGCTTTGTGGATAAAGGTAAAGAGTATTTTTCTTCAATGTCAAGAGATTATGGGCTTCAACCAAGCGGAAAACACTATGCAGCTATTGTTGATCTTTTAGGACGTGCAGGAAGATTAGAAGAGGCTTATGAATTTGTTAAAAACTCTCCCTGTAAGGAGCATTCTGTTTTATGGGGTGCTTTGCTTGGGGCTTGCAAGGTTCATGGAAATATGGACATGGTGAAAATTGCTGCAAGAAATTATTTTGAGTTGGAACCAGACAATGCTGGTAAATATGTTGTCTTGTCTAATGCTTATGCTTCTTTTGGTATGTGGAACAATGTTGCAGAGATCAGGAGAGTGATGAAGGAGTCGGGGGTTAAAAAGGATCCTGGATATAGCATGATTGAGGTTCAAAGACAAGCCCACTTCTTCTCTATGGGCCATAATACGCATACACAAACAGATTTCATATATGAAGTGGTTAGGGATTTGACTTGCATTCTGAGAGACACTGGAGATGTACTAGAACTGAGCAGTTAAGGGAAAGCATATTGCAAAAGTTGTCAGAGTTCCCAGTCTCAACTTAAAACCATATTCCTTCTATGTTCTTGATTCACTATGCAACCTCACGCTATTTCTATGTTCTTGATTCATGATTTCTTCCTCAATCTTTCCTTTTGTACAAAGAGGTGTTGACCAGATTTTTGTAAATTTGTAGTATTTTAATCAGAATAATACGTTAGTCTGGTTGTTTCAAGTTTCAATTTTTGCACTTTCCTGTGCATAACAAGAGCAGTGACGCATCCTGATTTTTTTATTCCATCTCAGGACTCTGAGCAAAATCTCTATGTTCAAATCCAAAACCCGAAGGCTTCTTCACTCCATTGATGCACAACATGGTTTGTTCTTAGCATCCCCATTTACATCTATTGCTGCTGAGACTACAACAAAGCACCATGTGTATGAGCAGATAGCCCATCTCCCACAAACATCAACCCCACAGTTCCCGCACTTCGTGGATCCAAGGTTTTACCTCTCTTCACTTGTGAACTGTAAAAGTGTTTCTGAAATCAAACGGGTTCATGCCCAAATAGCAGTCAATGGTCTTCTTGATAACCTTCTTGTTGCTAACAAGCTTCTTTATACGTACACCACACATAAGGTTATTTCTGATGCTTATGCTTTGTTTGGTGGATTGAGTGAAAGAGATCCTGTTTCTTGGAGTGTTATGGTTGGTGGGTTTGCTAAAGTTGATGACTTTATCAGTTGTTTTAGGACTTTTAAGGACTATCTGAGATCCGGGGACCAGCCTGATAGTTATACTTTGCCTTTTGTCATAAGGGCTTGTAGGGATAGAATGAACCTTCAAATGGGTAAATTGATTCATAATGTGGTTTGTAAATACGGGTTGCAATCAGATCCTTTTGTGGCTGCAGCTCTTGCGGATATGTATGCAAGATGTAAGGTTATCGGTGATGCCAAGCAAGTCTTTCACAGAATGCCCAACAGGGATGTTGTGACTTGGACAGTCATGATTGGAGCGTTTACTGACTGTGGGGATCCATACGAGGCTCTGGTTCTCTTTGATCAGATGAGAGAGGAAGGGGTTTTTCCTGATAAAGTTGCCATGGTAAACGTTGTAAACGCGTGTGCAAAATTAGGGGCAATGCAGAAAGCAAGGCTTATCCATGAATATATTCTGAGAAACAATTTCACACTGAATGTGATACTGGGAACAGCCATGATTGATATGTACGCTAAGTGTGGAAACCTTGATTCTGCAAGGGAGATATTTGATTGTATGAGAGTAAAGAATGTTATAACTTGGAGCGCAATGATTGGGGCTTATGGTTATAATGGACAGGGCAAGAAAGCTCTCGACTTGTTCGCTCTAATGCTGCAGAATAGGATACAACCTAACAGGATCACATTCGTGTCACTCTTGTATGCTTGCAGTCACTCCAGGCTGGTCGAAGATGCACAAAAGCTCTTCCGATCGATGGAGGGAGAGTATGGCGTAACGCCAGATGTGAAGCATTATACTTGTATGGTCGATGTCTTAGGCCGAGCGGGAAGATTTGAAGAAGCACAGAGTTTGATTCAGAACATGACGGTTGAAAAGGATGAAGGTCTCTGGGGAGCATTGCTGGGAGCCTGCAGGATTCATGGCAGAGTAGAACTTGCAGAAATGGCAGCAGATTCACTCCTCGAATTGCAGCCTCAGAATCCCGGGCACTATATACTGCTCGCCAACATTTACGCCAAAGCTGGAAGATGGCAAGACGTCGCCAAGATCCGGGAGCTAATGACACATCAGAGCCTGAAGAAAACGCCCGGCTGGACATGGATCGAAGTGGACAACAACATCCATCGCTTCAGCGTTGCAGATCACACCCACCCTTCCTCGAAGGAGATTTATCAGAAGCTGAGTCATCTGCGCGGGGAACTCGAGCTTGCTGGATACGTTCCCGATACAGATTTCGTGCTGCACGACGTTGATGAGGAACTCAAGCTGGAAAGCATATACGCTCACAGCGAGAAGCTTGCCATTGCATTCGGCCTCATCGCCACACCAGAGGGAACCTCCATTAGTGTCATCAAGAACCTCAGAGTCTGCGGCGACTGTCACACGTTTATTAAATTCGTGTCTCTGGTTACGAGCAGGACGATTGTTGTGCGCGATGCAAATCGGTTCCACCATTTCGGATCTGGTGCTTGTTCTTGTGGAGATTATTGGTGAGTTATACTGCATTCAGTACTTTCATAATGTGAATCTCCATACCCAGTTTTTGCTGGTTCACTGCAGAGTGACAGAATGTACTTGTGTCAATTTCCTCAGATATTACTATTCTTGAAACATGAAAATGAGATGGTTCCAAGTTCCAACAGAGAATGTATACAATTAACAATAATAAAATATAGGAAAATTTCACTTTTTTGTCTACGATAATTGTAGGATTTGTCCTTACTTTCTATTGGTCGTGCTTACTTCTCGAGTTCTCGTCCATAAGCTATAACTAACGTTGCAAGTTTCGTCATTTTTCAAACAAAATATTAAGAACGAAATTTACAATGCCAGTTATAGCTTAGAGATGATAACTGATAAGTGAGCACGACCTATTAGAAAAAAAATGAAACTTGTAACATTAGTTATATCGAGATGAAAAGTGAGCACAATCAACAAGTAGAAACGAACCTTACAATTACTTTATACCTTAGGAACGAAATTTTTCCTAAAATATAACATTTAAAATTGCATCACCATACCCTGGGCTGCAATAAGAGTTGATCGTTCGGTCATATTACAGGCACCAGAACCTATAAACGTTAGGCCCATGGCCTATCTAACGATTTACCTCATCCAGTAAAGGTTTAGACATTATAGTTGTAATTCTTAAAATTTACAAGATTGACCCAAAATTCATATGATATTATTTTTACATCTTTGTATAATAAGTTAGTTGATAAGGAAATAGTCGAGAACTAAACGATGAAACCAAGATTCTGTCTGTTTGACTTGTCATCTCATCGCCAAACTCATACAACCCGCCATTGTTGAAAATGAAATATGTGAGGCTGCAAAAATTTAAAGATATATTTTAAAAAGTCAAATTAAAACAGTTACATCAAATATAAGTTTGTCAATTTCAATTCACATCATAACTGGCGGTATTAATTGTGAATTAACATCGAAAATAATTAAGAAATAACATGTGTGATAAGACGATCAAAATAATATGCACAGAGTTAAGAAATAATTAAGAAATAACATGTGTCAATTTGACTAAAAAGGTGCTGGCAAGAATAAAACTCGTAATTTTTAGATACGAGAATCTATACCAAGACTTATATGACACTTTAATTTAAAGAACATAATAGTCACTCTTTTTGTCAAATCTCAATATACATATTAGTCAAAAACATTAAATAACCTATACTTTTCTAACTTCTAATAAGTTCATATTATAATTTTCAAAGTGCATGTTTATCCAATTCCACACTTGAGAAAGATCCGTGTATATATTGCATATTCGCATGCTTGACTTTGTGTATGTATAGTTGGGAGTGTTGATAATTGAAGTATGTGCTCCATTGGTTATATGCTCACACGCCCCCAGTAAACCGTAGTCGCTTATGAGTGGCGGTGAGATTCGAACCCATGACCTTTGGTCTGGCTCTGATACCAAATTGATGCATGTGCTCCATCTCAACTAAAAGCATAAACTGAGAGTTGGATTGCACATTAATGATTATATGCTCACATTGATTTCCCCTTTATCAATTTTTGGCCTTAAAATATTACTTGCAACGTGTGATAAGGCATTGGACATGTAAACAAATCAACAACTTTTTGGAAGCAATAATGATTCCTTGTGGTATTACAACAAGCTAAGTCTAATAGTCAAAATTATCCATTAAAAGAGAAATAAATTTTACTAGTATCATATCATATTCAATTTGACTATGTGTATGTACAAAAGAGCAAATCAGAGTTGCTGATATCTTGACAAAATATTCGCTTCGTTAGGCTAGGAGTGTATGTTCAAATGCTTAATAGTCCCCCGGCCTTCTTCTATCCTACTGGTCGTGATAGACGATAGGGCGGGTCGGAAAAGCCGTGCCTCACATGATCGAGTTCATGTATTGTGCGTTTTTTTTTTTTTTTTGGGATGTTCATAAAATGACTCTTATATTATTTTAATTTTATTGCATGTTTGTATATATACTACCCCGTAATATTTTTCATATATCTAAACATATCTTGTAAATTTCTTTTATTCAAAACCTAGTCACACCCACCACATCTCCCTCCTATATATATTCATTGAACCAAAAGAGGAAAGTCATCAAGAATAGATATGGATCAAAAAATAACTTTTTTTATTCATACGATCCACAGAGCAAATAAGGAATGAAGTCACAATTTTTGACCTCAAACAACCTTTGACACTCGTCCTATTTACTTTTCTCAGCTGGAGAATGGAGAATAATAACCAAACAAGCATGGAATAATATTCAATCCTACAAACCCCTCCTTAAGCTACAAATTTCGAATTTTACCAACAAAAAAAAAAAAGAAAAAAAAAGAAAAAAAAAAAAAAGGAGAAGTATGAATTTAATTTTGTTAAGGACACTAATGTACAAGTATTTGACTATTTGGGGCATAAAGACCAATTGAAAACTTAAGGCACATTAATATATGATTTATTTCACCAATTTCAAAATAAAAACAGTGATAAATTATTAAATTTTAAGTTTAAATTTATGAATTGACTAATTTTTACAGGCGCATTACGTGACTGATTGTGTCACGGAATCAATGCGCAAAAGTTGAACTTTTTTCACCTCGAAAATAGATAAGAACAATATACAAAAAACATGCATATATATGTGGTGGTTTTCTCGTTGATGTTTGGGAGTAGTATACATGCAATTCGTTGTAGGGTTAGTTGTGCCTTGTAGTTAGGCCCACTATACCATGCATATAGCTTGGTCCTATAATTCAGGGCATATATAAATAAGGCATTTATATATTAGTGGATGAATTGAACCAACCTGAATGAATTTCCATTTATATCATCGAAACCACGAGATACAAAATGTATACTCGTAAAGTACCGAATTTCATAACATAAGATACAAAAAAAATCATAACACAAAATACATATACATGTTATATATTTACTTATGTAATTTTAAATTCAAATCTGATTTACGTACATAATTTGTGTTCATACTTCATAGACACAGAATTTCACGACACAAGACACATAAATTCATAACATAAGACACAGTTACTAATTTGTTTCAGGTACAAAATTCATACACTTAAGATACAAAATTTCATAATACAAGACACAAATTAAAAACTCACAATACAAGATACATACACATGCACTAGGATCTACGATGCACTGTGAACCCTGGTCACGTCCATGGTATAAGGATTGGAATGAATTGAAGGACAAATGTTCTTAGATGTGGCCCTTTGATTAAGAATTAAAAAAGATGGGGAAATACCTCAAAAGAGATTATCAAGTAGGTAAAACATAATTCTCGTATTTAAAGATTATAATTTTTATTCTTGCCGACATTCTAGATAAGGTCTTTCTAGTGCAGTTTCTTTATATATGGTCTTTCTAATACAGTTTACATCGTCAAGTACAAAAATCGATCATATATATTCCGCCTACTCGATCACACTTTTTTTTGTGGCAAAACATATTATTTTTACCATTTGTGCTGTTGTAATATATATTGTACTAGTTCTATTCTAACCACACCTTTCGTTTATAAAGATCATCTTTACATCAAATTAAATGTGTTAATTAGCATTGAATCCAAGCTAACAATATCTGTCCTAATCAAACTAATACCCTACTAGTAGGAATTGTTTGGCTTCTCTAACACGGTGCTAGGGAGCCCATTGAGATTAAACCGCTAAAGATATTACCAACTCATTTAAAGTCATTGATTGATATATAATTAAATTAAACTCATAAGTTAAAAACATGATTTTTTAACATGTGAAAGTAATTGGGTTTGGAATAAATTTGACTTTTACTAAAAAAAAAAAAAAAAAAAAAAAAAAAAAAAAAAAAAAAAAAAAAAAAAAACTCAAAACGGTTAATCATGACGCACCCATTACAAATAACTTTCATAAAATATCATATATATGAAATTCAAGATGTAAGATCACATCTCATGTATTATCTTAGCTTATCCATTTGTACTGTGTCATGTTCTTCTTACACAAATAACGGCATATTAATTGATCCTCGTTACATGTGTTGATCCAATGGATGCCACATTTACTTTCAAAAGGTGAAATTTATTGTGTTTTTAAGATCTCATATTTCGACCTCTGAAAATAGTATAGAAATAAATTACAATCAAACATCTTAAGTAGGTGTATCGATGCCATATTCATTTCCATATATTTTTTGATCAGTCAAAGGTAATGAAAATTGAAAAGATAAAAAAAAAAAAAAATTGGTCTTGGAAATGCCAATACGGCAATACTTCAAGCTGGATAAAATTAAACCTGGAGGCCAAGCTGTTTAAGTCATTTTGGGCCGGCCGGAAAAACACGAAATATATGGGAATGAAAAAGTCAAAGATCTATGCATATTTTTCATTATCAGCTCATCTTTGACTTTGACAATGGAACTCACACCCTTGGAGCAAATTATATTGTGGATCGTGGTTGGTCCGGACCACTAACAACTATAGATCAGAGTATTTGTTTTTAGTATACTAAAAGTTTATTTTACTTAATGAGATGACTAAATGAGTTTGATAGATTCTCGTATATAAACGTTACGAGTTTGATTATTATCAACATCCTTTTAGTTGGACTTGTCACAGAGGTCCTTAATTTTTTTACATGATTTATTTCTTTTGTATGATTTGTAGACTACTACACATGAGCGACATTTATTTAGTACAGATAATTGAATAGTGGCTGCGAATTTTCTCCATCATCTAAAGAAAAGTTCATTTTTAATATACTATATATAGGTTCATTTGTAGGTCGTATATACTAAAAATGAACTTAATTTCAAAAATAAATATGTAGTACATATACTAGAAATGAATTTTCAATATACTAAAAATGAACTTATAAATTAATGGTGGTCCACTTTACAATATGTACCATGATCCATAATAATAATAATATAATGATAGCTTAAAAAGTAAACCAATCAAATTAAATGGGTTTAATTAGAAAATTCATAAATTTTTCCAGCTTTCAAAATCTCATAAATTTCAGAGAGTATAGTCAAATACCGAATGGGAAAATACATTGGGAAAGAAATAAAATCAAATTTGTACACTATAAAATTCTTTACTTCTCCCAACAAGCGTAATATTATACAATTTTATATAAAACGTGAATAATATGTACAGTTTTAACTAAAAGTTTAAAATAATAGTTGAAATACACATTTATTATATGTTCAATAATATTTTTGTTGTGTATATGTATCAATTACATTATTTTCTTATGTATTCCAAGCAACACGCAGATATAGTCTCTTTTTTATTAGATGGCGTAGCATGAATTGACAGACACCAAATTAAAGAATGTATATATTATATCTCAACAAAAATGTTAATTTGTAGTTGAGCTATACGTTTATAATGATTTTAACGCTTCCAAGGCAGTAGTCCAATAATGAATGAGAAGTTACATTTAAAACTTGCTTCTAGTGGCACCAAGGTGGGATTCAATTTGGTGGGATTTGGGAGTGATCTGTCCTTGTGCATAAAAGTATACAATTTGAGATCGAGAATGTGGGTTAGTTGTAATTTTATTGAATTACATTGTTTTAACCTAAGTAGAACTTTTGTTTGTTTCAATCTAGCTATCATAATGTATAATGATTTACACATGATTTTGATATTGGTATGGTTACTAGCAGACACTATTACCATTCCAATTAAACACGCATGCATGATTAAAATAATCATAAGAAAATATGGGTTCATATACTTCATAGAATAAAAAACATTTTTTTCTTTTCGATCTTTTCAAAGTATACTATTTTGATTCAAACAGACAAATAGACAATGAGTAAAAAAAGTCTTCAAAATAGATTGAGTCACATTAACACTAGGATAAGGAGTCATAATGTGATTAAAATACATAGAATCCTAATATAATAATATCAGTCCTAATACCGATCCTAATAAGCCTAACTTCTTGAATTAAATCTTTAAACCGTTATCATCCTTAAGAATAATTACTACAACCTTGTACTAAATACCCAAATAGTTACCCACAAAATCTGAAAGTTTCTTAATTGTATACTAGAGTCAAGTTATCTAAGTAGTTATCGACTTAACTAAAAACTCTCAACATTAAATTTTTCAAAACTTATCCAAAACCACATCCTCCTCTCTATCTATTTTAGCTTTTAAGTCAAATCATGCATCCTCTGATATCCTCATAATCCGCAACTCTTACTAGTCCAACCCACGCTTCTCTCTCATCACATCCCCTCCTCTATATAACCCAACCCTAGACTTCTTCCCATAACCCTCCTTGCATCTCTTCTTTCTCTCTCTCTCTCTCTATATATATATATACACTATAACAGAAGAGACAGTACATACGTACAACGTTGTAATGGCGTTGTCGTCCCAAAAGCTTGGGTGGGTTTTTCTGCTTTGTTTTGTGGTTTTCTGCGGCTACAAAAATGGCGTCGTCGTCGTCGAAGCCTCTCACAAGGTTTATATGCATCTGCAATCCCAAAGCGCCGTTGATATCAAGAAAGTTCATCGTACCGGTTACCACTTTCAACCCCCACAACATTGGATGAATGGTATATATGTCTTTCTTCCCAATCTTAATTTCCTCTAATTAATTATATTATTTAAGCTCATGATCTTTGGCGTTCTGTTTTCAAAACACTATTTGAGATTGTGCATGAGTAAACCTATCTCGTTTTTTAATAATAACTTATAATTCAGAATATATATATATATATATATATATATATATATATATATATATATATATATATTTGTGTATGTATATATGTACATATATGCATGTAGGGATGCCAACTAGGAACAAGATAAATTGTTATCTTATATGCATGTGGATTTTATAATGTCAAAGATTTTGTGCCATAAGATGTTAGAGAATAGAAAATATTAATTAATTTATTAGTCCTATTAATAATAAACACATAGATCTCGAATTTCAATGTATTCAAGATCAAGTTTATACTCGACGAGGCTTATAATAACAATGAAAGTCTTATTAGGGTTTAGTTTGATAATATATATATATTTTGAAATAGTAAATCTGATTACAAATGTTTATCAACTTGTTGCCAGTTAGATACAAGAAAAGTCCAAAATTTCTCTTTGTTCTGTAGATTATGAGATTAAAGATTGCGTAATCACTTTTTTTGCCCGTCAAAATCGGATCTTTCCCGACGAAGACTACTTTATTATTAAGTTATTTATTTATTTTTTAAAAAATCATAAATTTATGTGTACATATACTACTACTATTTTATTAATAATTTATTTCATAAGACTAATCCTTATACATTATAATAATTGCATTATAGAAATCTGTTTTAAAATGTTAAAAAATTATTTGAAAAGCACCGGCCAAACGGGCTCGGGATATGTTGTCTTAGCATATGCAACATGTATTTGAGACTTTTATTGTTAAAAATAAAAGTCCGATTCAATTTATCTATTATATATACGGTGTTGATTATACGTAGTGTAATTAGATATATTATATTTACTTAAATATTACTAACACCGGAGCTAATATCAATATTGGTGTGGAATCATGCATGTGTTTGGTGTATGTATAGATTAATTTATGTAGGGAGAAGCTAAGCAAATTAATTAGCTAATTAAATATGGCTGCTTGTATATTATATAATATATATTATATTCGTCAACTGTACTGCCAATCAAGTGTACATATATTTATACATATATATAATAATATATGCATTGGTCAACTATATATGTGCTGTATCGCGGCCTAGTTGAAATTTGTAAGGCCCAACCTAATTATAATTGTTCATGAGATTAATTATTCATTAATTATGTGCTGGACCTTCCTAATCTAATTTAATATATATATATATATATATATATATATTGCTCACTACAATGTTAAATATATTTTGAATCCACGTCTATAGTAACAACTTACCAAACCCTTGAAATATGCTAGGTTTCTTAGTGAAATAGCCTGGTCACGTTAATAGTTGTATTAGATAATGATTATATGGTATGTATATATGATCATTGACTAATTATTTTCTTTTAATTTGCATGGCTGTTGTTGGGATTGGGATTCCTTGTCAAATGAACGACAGATCCAAATGGTGAGTAATGATTACTTAATTATTGGATTAAATTAAAAGTAAAACGTTAATTATCATTTAATTTTTTTAACGGAATTAATTGATTCTTGAAACAGGTCCGATGTATTACAAAGGACTGTACCATCTTTTCTACCAATATAACCCGAAAGGGGCAATTTGGGGAAACATAGTATGGGCCCATTCAGTGTCCAAAGACATGATTAACTGGAAGCCGTTAAAGCCCGCAATCTACCCGTCAAAGCCCTTTGATCAATTTGGGACATGGTCGGGCTCGGCCACCATTCTCCCCGGTAACAAGCCCGCAATCTTGTACACCGGAATTGTGGACAACAAAGAAACCCAAGTCCAAAACTTGGCTTACCCAAAGGACTACAACGACCCGTACCTTCAAGAATGGGTGAAGCCCGACTTCAACCCGATTGTTATTGGGGATACACCCTGGATGAACATTTCGGCGTTTCGTGACCCAACCACGGCCTGGTTGGGCCGGGATGGTCATTGGCGGATGGTGGTGGGCTCCAAGAGAAAGCGAAGAGGGGTAGCTTATTTGTATAGGAGCAGAAACTTTGTGGATTGGGTTAAGGCAAAACACCCATTGCATTCAGCTCCCCAAACCGGAATGTGGGAGTGCCCGGATTTCTTCCCGGTTCAGGCTCAGGGGAAAACCGGTTTGGATACTTCGGTTCTTGGGGAGAATGTTAAGCATGTGTTGAAAGTTAGTCTTGATGAGACAAGGTATGAGTACTACACTGTGGGTGCATATTATCCGGATATAGACCGGTTCATTCCTGATAGGAATTCTGTTGATGGTTGGGCCGGGTTGAGGTTTGATTATGGCAACTTCTATGCATCCAAGACTTTCTTTGATCCCAGCAAGAACCGGAGGGTTCTTTGGGGCTGGTCTAATGAATCCGATGTTAGCCCGGATGATAGTGAAATAAAGGGTTGGTCTGGAGTTCAGGTACTATACATTGACAAAAGTGTCAGATCGACCCATTTTATGTGACATGTTATCGTATTATCTTTATTGTTATATACTAAAAACATTGTTCTTTGTCCCATGTTTAAACATAGGCTATTCCACGTAGAATCTGGCTTCATTCTAATGGAAAACAACTGGTGCAATGGCCAATTGAAGAACTGGAAACCATTAGAGAGAACAAAGTCGAACTGAACAATCACAAGCTGAACATTGGAGAGAATATTGAAGTTAAGGGAATCACAGCTGCACAGGTTTGTTCTTTACTTTTCTTGGTTTTTCATATTTGTAACAGTATTTTTTAGAGTAATAATCTGTTACAAAAAGGTTGATGTTTAACTAAATTAACAGCTAATAGTGATCAAATAAGTTAAAATTGGTTGATAAATTAACTATTTTACCAAACTGGCATGATATCTTATCTTAATATATATAAATTGTAGGCTGATGTTGAGGTGACTTTCTCCTTCAAAAGCTTAGACAAGGCAGAGCCATTTGACCCCACCTGGGCTGATTATGATGCACAGAAACTCTGTAGTGTAAGGGGTTCGACAGTCCAAGGTGGTCTGGGACCATTTGGGCTGGCAACCTTAGCTTCAACGAACTTGGAAGAGTTCACACCTGTTTCCTTCAGAGTGTTCAAGGACCAACACAAGTACAAAGTGCTCATGTGCTCAGATGCAACATTGTATGGTTATCTCATTATCAGATCGGTTTCACCTTTTATTATTTGACATGTTACATGCTCTAATATAATTAATTTTTTACAAATTACAGGTCGACTTTGAGGAATGAACCAAGAATGTACAAACCCTCATTTGCTGGATTTGTAGATGTAGATCTAGCTGTAGAGAAGAAACTGTCACTTAGGAGTCTGGTATGTGACGAATTTAGTCAAATCTTTCATTTTATCGACTATCTTCTTCTCTTTTAGCTGGTCGATCGTCATAACTAATATCGATGCTTGTAATTTTGCAGATTGATCATTCAGTAGTAGAGAGTTTTGGTGCAGGTGGAAAAACCTGCATTACATCTAGAGTTTATCCTACATTGGCAATCTATGATAATGCTCACTTGTTTGCATTCAACAATGGCACAGAGGCAATTACTATAGAGACTTTGAATGCATGGAGTATGGGTAATCCTAAAATGAACTAATTATAGTTGCAAAAGGGGGGACTTACTTTAATTTTTAGGCAGTGTGGATTTTATTTGTTATTCTTTTTTTTTTTTAATTTATAGATCAGAAGTAGCTTTATGTTTCGAAAATTTGTATTTCTTTTTTTTATTTATAGATCAGAAGTAGCTTTATGTTTCGAAAATTTGTACAAGGTTTTTATAATATACAGTTATATAGAAGTACGTATATTCGATTGCCAGCAGATTTGCTTTTCATTTATGTGATTGCCAACAATATCAAAGTGTTCTATTTCCTCTATTTCTTCTCAATGCCGGACGAAGTATATGCGGGTGCGTATAAAGAATCTATCCACTTTGAGTATAATTATTTTTTTTATTTTTTAAAATGTTGAATCCCCAACCTCAAAGGCCTGCCAAAGCATTTGGAATGATATAAATTCAATTGTTATATCGTGCACCAGGGTGCACAATGCAAAACGACGTCGTTTTTATAAGTATTACTTAATAATTCTGTTACAGTTTTTTTAACATTTGTGTTTATGTGTATTCTGTTTAGAGTTTCTGTGTATTATGTTAAGAGTTTATGTGTATCATGTAGGGAAAATGGCGAGATTGGTCCCTAAGTTATAATCATAGTGACAACTCAGTCATTGTGTTATTAACGTATCCATTTTTAGTCCCTGACAGAGTTAATTCTAGGGGTAAAGAAGTAAATTCCTTTAAAAAAAACTTGTATGATTGTATGTAATATAACCTATTTCCCCCTTTTACAAACTTAGCTAAAATACTTTAGCTCCAAACCTACAAAATCCCTAAATTGCTTATGTAATAAACGAAGAAACCCTACTCCCGTTTTTTGAAAAATCAAATTTCAATATTTCAATTCTATTTATTAAAAAAAAAAAACTTAAATGACAATTTTTTGACAAATACAAAAATTTAATTTACTCATAACATGGACAAGTTTAGTATCTTTTCCCTGGATTAGCCTAACTCTATGACATTTTAATGGGTAATAAATCACCACATTTACATCCAAAATTATCTCCAAATTTGGATAAAGTTGAAATACTACAACTAAGAGATGATATCCTATAATTAATGTAGTTCATCAATACGGAGAATATTGATTATTTATTTAAACATATAAATTAGAGAAACGAAATTAATACATGTGAATCAGCTTGAAAATGGACGAATTTGAGATTTTAGAGCTTGGGGAAGAAAAGACCTTCGATTGTAGGTATAAGAAGAAAAGAGTGATTGTTCCATAATGAGTTTCGACATAAGAAGAGGATTATAATTTAAAATTTCTATTTTACCCATCAATTATTAAATTGTTTTTAATTTTTCTGTTAGCAGCAGACAGTATATTAATGCTGGGGACCAAATTCGCCACTCCGCTCATAACTGAGAGACTAAACTCGGTGACAGTCATAACTTAGGGACTGAGTCGAAACTTGGTTATAACTCAGGGGCTAAAGATGCAATTTTCCATATTATGTATTATGTTAGATTATGTGTATTATGTTAGGAGTTTATGTGTATTCTACTATAGAATTTTGTACATACAAAATAAAGGATTTTTTTTTTAGGAGTTAACGGCATAAACGGGAAATAGAATTTTTAAAATAAAAAAATAAAAATAAAAATATAAAAACGACGTCGTTTTGGGCCATAGCGCACAATGCATTGTGCACCCTGGTGCACGATCTCTATTTGCCATGTAAATCACGGTGACTCAATGACTCAGTAGACAAGGCCAAATGGCGGTGCGTACAAGGGATCTGCCCACTTTAATTTAGACATAATCCCCACTGCCCCGTATGGCAAAACCTATTTCCTCTATTTAAGTACTACCTAGATTGCCAAGTACCTATTTCCTCTATTTCAATACTACCTAGACTACCAACAATCTTCGAATTTCATTTCTATACTTCCTAAATTGCCAACAATTTCAAATTCCATTACTAGATTACCAACAATATTCAAATTTCATTTATGTACTAACTAAACTGTCATCACTTCCAAATTCCATTTCAAGTATGCAAATCCTGGTATTATTTCTTCCATAACCACATGTTTAGAAGCCTAAATATTGCATTGGTGAAACATTAACAATCTTAGTTCTATTGCTTGTGAGAGTTAAGTAGAGATGGTATGACCTAATCAAAGTAAATATTAGTCTAATAAACAAAAATATGACATTAAACAAAGACAAGTAAAGATTAGTTGTAATATGAAACAACTCCATCATCTTACATACTACTACCAAAAGTTGGTAAAATTGACAACCACAAGTGCCTCTTGGCTACAAAATGTTTAAACACCCGAAATAAAGAACGAAAGCGAAACAAAAATGACCGGACTTGAGGGTTCGAAACATGGTGGTGAGTGCACAAGTATAACGAAGGAATCACAGCCTTCTTCCCCTTCTTCCACCCTTTCTACGAGTGCTATCGGTGGGAATTGGAGTAACATCCTCTATACGGCCAATCTTCATGCCTGACCGAGCAAGGGCTCTGAGAGCAGACTGAGCACCTGGACCGGGAGTCTTGGTCTTGTTACCACCTGTAGCTCGAAGCTTAATGTGAAGAGCTGTAATCCCGAGCTCCTGCAATATTATCAACTGCTAAGTCAGTCTCCAAAGCAGACATAAAAGGATGAAATCTTATAAGAAAAAAAATAAAATATATTTCATTGTTATATCACGACTTGAAACAATGTTTACTAGCACTTAACATACATAATAACTGTTTAAACTGAGGCTAGAAAGACAAAGTTACGTAAAGAGAGCCTACAGTTCAACACATTAAAAAAGGAACAACAGGCTACCTTGCATCGTTGAGACACATCTTGTGCTGCAAGCATAGCTGCATATGGAGAAGATTCATCTCTGTCAGCCTTGACCTTCATTCCACCTGCAGTCAAGGATCATTACCCACGAAATTATTTAAAGGATAGAAGAGTATATTAGACAATTAAGATGACGAATGGATTATAAGTTTAGTTTTAAAAGCCTAAGAGTAACTTGTGCCAGAATCATATCTGTAAGGTTAGTTTTAGAATGCAAAAAGGGGTGTTGGCAAAATTGACTAAATCAAAAAACCATAAATGGAACAATAACAGTAGTAAAGAAACGAACAAAAGATGTTCCCAACATACCAGTGATGCGAACCAGTGTTTCCCGGCCAGACAAATCAGTAACGTGCTGGAATGAAAAACAAGAAAACACTGTAAGCTCAGAGTTTGAGCATAATCGGCTTTACTGTTTCTAATTTTTATTCTTCTAAAAATTATAACGAACGACTATCACAATTAGGAGCACAAGACAGAACAATACTTACAATGAATGTGTCATTGAATGATGCAAAAATGTGGGCAACACCAAACACCAATTCCCCTTCCCTAATGGCAGGTCCAAGGGTCACATTCTCCTCCTTGGGCTCTCTGGTCTTTCTCCTTGACTACAAGAAGAAAGGCACACAGTCACTACACATCCTTAGCATTAATCATAATAAAATAGAATTATGCTTCACATGAACATCAACCATCAATTTTGAAGTCTCAATTACTACAAACAATACACAACTTTCAAATAAATCAGCTCAAACGATCCACATTAAACTACAGTTGCTAACTACAAAAGCTCCGAGGTAACATGAAATTCAAGAAGATTATAACAAAACCATAAATGGCTTAATAAAACCACATTGCCGTTTAATACTTGGGCCCATATCCCTAAACAAATTCCTATTAATCGGAAATACAGAACATATATAGCATTCAACTTACATATCACTGATAAAGTTCAAGTTCTTAAGAGAAATTTCTATGAATCTCATAATAAAATAGAATTATGTTTCACACGAATATCAACCATCAATTTTGAAGTCTCAATTACTAGAAACTATATCTAACTTTCAAATAAATCAGCTCAAAAAAATCCCCATTAAACTACAGTTGCCAACTACATAAGCTCCGAGGCAAAACGAAATTCGAGACGACAAGCATAAAATCGCATTGCCCTTTACTAAATTAGCCGATATCCGTTAAAATTTTCCTATTAATCAGAAATACAGAACAAACTATCCCATTCAACTTACATATCACTGATAAAGTTGGAATTTTTAAGAGAAATTTCTATGAATCTCGCAATATGAACCATAGATCACAGTAGAACATTGCACGGGCAAGTTGAAGATGTAGAGCAGAGTGATTACCATGGCTTCAGGTGGGTGGAAGAGAGCTGTAGAAGCTGAGCTGCTGTTGAGGCTGAAGAACCCTAGCGATGTAAGCAGAAGAGAAATGTCATGTTTGCTGCATCGTTTATATAGCTAGGTTTGGGAACGAGGGGATATACCGAAACTACCCCTGGACTTCTTATTTGTGTGCCAATGCCCAATGGGTTATGGGTCCAATGATTAAAATCAAAATCTGAAAGCTTAGATATAAATAATTAGCCCATTTACCTTATTTTCTTTTTAATAATCATAAGGATGAAAATTCCATAAATTAAAATCAAAAAGTCTATATTGTTTCACGAACCATTTAATTAGGGATAGCAACTAGGCAGAGACGGGAAATATACTCTATATTTTTGTTCTTGAAATTTCGTTTTCGTCCCATTTCAGTCGGGAATTGAAAATAGTCCTCATTCTGGGGGAGAGAGATATCCACTGATAGTGAATTACATACATTCCCAGTCTCCGTTCCTATTCCCTTGAAAATTTTCTCCATTCCTATTGAGGCAAAGATCCAAAATTTCTGTTGAGAAAAAGACAAATTGTTATCCCTACATTTAAGAGATTTGTCTTGTGTCATCTATTCTTACCTCTGAATAGCTATTTTTATAATAAATCAATTGCTCTATTATGCTCGCAATAAACATAACTTAGCACTATACAATATATAGATCAAGCAACCTATGATTTACTATATGTCTATATCATAGAAAACATTTGAAAAGAGAAACTAAGAAAAAGAATACAAGGAAAAACAGGGTGACAAATGTAGAATTCCAGCTCCAAAAACCATCATCTTCATCCTCATATGGATCATTATCACCCCAATGCAAAGCTCCACTATTACAGTCATTCCTTTCTTGAGCAAAGCTTCTTCCATTTTCAGCCAACGCAATATGCTCCAAAATGTGCGGGAAAACCTTCTTGTCAGCATCTTCTCCGATCAAGAGATCAGAATGCCCAAACCCATCAACAACCACCCTTCCATGCCTGAACTCCGGCTGGTGCAACTTCATGTACTTGTTAGCAAGAAACGAGGTTTCGGGAGTCACGAGAAGAGCCCGGCCGCCGGAGATGTAAAGGGTATGCAACGCCATTCTTTCCGGGTGGATCAAGTACGAGTTGTTTCCTTCGGCGTCTACTATGTTGCCGGATTTGCAGATCTTTCTGAGGTGAGGAAAGGCCGCCATGGGAAGCGCCGGCAAGCTCACGTTGTTCAGCCAGGAATGCATGGTCTGGGTCACGTTGCCGTGCCAGAATGCGTTGCCGAAGATGCCGGAGAAGACTTCGCATTCATCGCAGCTGCATCTCTCGTAGCGTGGCAGGAATCTTGCTATTGATTTGAGGATAGTTTGTCTTTTGTTGATCTTTAAGGATTGGAACATGGGTAGGGTCTTGTTGTTGCCTAGAATCGCCATGGATATCTGCAGATTTTGAAGATAAAACATTAATTCGGGACAGGAGCGGAGTCAGGATTGAATAATGCCGTTTGACCAACTACGATTGAAGTACTATAATATTTCAAAATAATCATGGAGTCAGGATTGTCATGTCCGGCGTGTATTGGGTAAACCTGGCACACTAATTGACAAAGGACTACTTTATCCCAATTAAGTTACTGACCGGGTATGCACTAAGTAATTCCCGCTTGTGACCTGGACGACAAAGGATCAAGGTGACCCTAGTCGACAAAGGACCACAAAAGATAAATCAGCCTAGTTGCATTGTGACCTAACTGACCAAGAACCAGGTAAATTAAACCAATTTAGGTTACCCTTAATTGATCGGTTCAAACCAAGAAAGCCAATAAGTCCAAATCAATAGCTTGACTAACTTAACTAGCCTGCCTTCGAAAATTATCCATTTGTGATCAAAAGAGAGCTTACAGGGATGAGAGGAAGCCACATTTTGACAAGTGAAGATGTGGTTATCTTGAAGAACATGGAAGAATTGGTGCAAGAGAGGGAAGCTATTTGCTTGGCAGAAACATGGCCTCCCATTACTGCAATATGAAAGGCTAGGCCTCCAATACAATGTGCTACAACATGTATCTTTATTGATGCCCCATGCAACTCCAAGATTGTATCAATTACTGCAAAAATGGCTTCTGTGAATTCATTATATTCACCAATGATTAACTTGAAAAAGCAAGTGCAAATTATATGTATATATACCAGAAGGTATGTCGAATCTGCCAATGTCTTCAATGGAGAAGCTGTTTGAAGAGTTTAAAGGGTGCACCCTTGATTGCAGAAGCCACATTTCATGCCCTTCTTGAAGCAAAGTCCTTACAAGATCATTTGGTTCAGTTGGTAACCAGAAACTTTCAGTGGAGTAGCCATTGATTAGGAGGACTGGATACAGTTTTCTCCCTTCTTCAAGCCCCCACTCACTTTGATAACACTTCCACTGTCTACAACTGATGATAAATCCATCTTCTGCATCATACAAATGAGTTAAAATTGTTCTAATCTAACGACAACCCAACCAAGTTGGTCAGACTGTTAGTGGGAGCGGCCTATTGGTCTTTTTGGTTTGAACCGGTCAGTTATGGACAACCTAGACTGGTTTAACTCCTTGTGGTCGTTTGCTGGCCTAGTGGACACTCTCGGGTAATGACTCAAAAAAAAAAAAAAAAAGTGTTCTGATCTTGTGTGTATGAGTTTACCTGTTCTAATCTTGTGGAGGGTACTTGTAGGATACTGCCTTTCAGGCAGTTCTGATGCTGCCAAGATGTTTCGATTTCGTCGTGGAATTTGCAGGATGTATGTTCTTAACAAAGATTGCAAGAAAGCAGATAAGAACATCAATCTGCTGTTACCCTTCACAGAAATGAGAGTCTTTAGGAATCCCATGAAGGAAATACGCAGCTTTCCTTTTAGAGCCATCATTTCTTGATTTTCTTCCATGGAAGCACTGTCTGAAATCTTTCTGAATGTTACATGCATGGTGGTGGACTCTTTCCATGCATACAATCCCAGCATGTAAGGATTCATTACTTTCTTTCCTTCAAGAACATACCTGCAGGTAATGATAAATTAAAAGGGCTTTGATTTTTGTTAAAATTCTCAGATAGGGAAAGTCTGTCAGGGAATCTAACCTTGAACCAGAAGAAGCTCCAAGGAGAAGGTGATAATGCATGTACTGAGTGTATGGAGTTCTTGGATCAGTTCCACATAAATCCACTTCTCCATGTATTACATACATTCTGTCCATTTCAACAGCTCTGAATTCTATGTACCCACCGGCTTTTCCTCGCGAAAAACCATGATGTTTTGAGCCAGCAGCACAATCTACCCTGAGTTTAAGAAATGCAGAACAAGGCATACCTGCAATCTGTCCTGTCATGGTTTCCTTAATGTCCACAGAGGATGTTTTAGCACAGTGTCCATAGTTTGAGTCTGGTTTAGTGACCCAAAACTGATCAGACAATTCGGCTTCTTTCTCAGATTGGTACCCGAGAGCATCCCGAACTAAGTCCTTGCTCACACGTTCCGCGATTGTGGCAATGGTGAGGCATGGATTGACACCAACCGAGCAAGGGATTAAGGATGCATCACAGACGTAAAGGCCACGATGCACAGTTTCTGCAGATTTGGCGTCGAAAACTTGACCATTTCGGTTGCAGACACCACCCGAGGCATCTGCTGCAGCATTGCAGCCTCCTAAAAGATGCACTGATGTGCTCCTGAACCTTGACATGAACAGACACCCTCCTAGCTTCTTCGTGATCTTGTGTAGAGCTTCGATCTTTCGGGGTAGTAGAGGGTCTCGGGGGGATCTGAAACAGATGGATTCCGTCTCTTTCTTGAAACCGATTTCCCCATCACTTTCGTCACACCCCATCACATTCAGAACCATTTCCTGGCTTTCCTTTAGTCCAAGAAAATGTTGTAAGTTCTCTTTGATGCAGTAAAGGAGCCAGTTTCGAGATGGCCATATATACGTTGTGATTCCTTTAAACAGCCCGCTTGGATAAGCATATGGCACAACGGCACTCTGCAAGAAACATTATAGGCCCGTTTACTAACTGGAGAATTCGAAAACAGAAAACATAAAACAGAAAACAGATAACAGATGTTTTGGGCTTTTAGCTATGCTATAATGAGTTAACCTGTATAGTGAACCCCAAAGAAGAAATGTATGATGAAGAAATGGATGGCCCGGGGCGATCTTTAAAAGGTACACTGGAAAAATTCTTGCTGCTCAAGCCACGAGCATTTAAAGGCGCGGAGCTTCCAGCCAGGAAAGCCACATTGTTGCCATTGCAACTCAGCCCCGATCCAAGCCTCTCCGAGAACTTTAAGCCTCGGGCTTGGGACCTGAAAAGTATCTTCGTTGTGCCAAAAACTCCAGCTATAGAATGACATAAAAAAGTACAAAATAAGAAAATTATGGTCAGTTTTATGTGCATTGGTGTTGTGTTCCCAGAAAGTGTATACCTGAAAGTATAACGAAATCGGATGTTATGTAGTTGTAATCATCTAGGAAGACAAGCCACCTTCTTTTCCTTGTTCTGTCAGTCATATGTTGTCTCACAATAAACTGAACTTCAGATTCTGTTTTTATAGTACATCCTGCCTGCAATTCATCTGTCATCATTCTTGAACAGCTACTAAACATTTACCTAGTACTAAACAAACCATGCCTACCTGGACAGCTGAGACCAGATAGGTCTTATCAGTGGAATTCTTGGCACCAAATGGACACCCCGCGAGACAATTCCCACAGGCAAGGCAGGTGCCCATTCCTCGAGGCGTTTTTGAGTCTTCCATGTCGAAGTTCACGCTAAGTTTCAATGGAGGAGCGTCGGAGCTGCTGTCACAGCACTCGGGGAGCACTTGATCCATGACTTTCGTGGTCTGGAACTTGGCGGGGATCGTCTGTATCCTTAGCATGGCTGCAGCAGACGCTTGACAGAACTCCCAATCGGTCTCCCATTCCTTAGGCCATTTCGGGTTTCTTCGTGTTCTTGAAGGGGTTGGTAGCATCACTCCTGCATTCACAAGTGACCCTCCACCTAGCCCACAGGCCACTGCTGCCAGACAGTCTTGTTCTTGATGAATCTGACACATTCATAGTCCAGTTAATTGAAACATGTGATAGTTGGATTGCACATTAATGGTTATATGTTCAATACAGTTCAAGGATGTCTGAAACCTCTGACATGAAACCTAGGAAACCATAAAGAGGATTGAGAAAGATAACCTGAAACAAAGCATCTTTTGGGCCAATCTTGACTCCTCCTTTCTCCACCCTGACAGATGAAAGTATCTTCCAACTATCCCTGGGAAAGTCCTGAGCTTCATATCTTCTTCCTTTCTCAAGCAGGCACACTTTGAAACCCGCCATCGAAAGGCGAAACGCAGCAACAGAACCTCCATATCCAGAACCAACAACCACAGCATCATAGCCCTCACCACTTTCTGATGAGCTTGTTTTCTCCATTCTTCCACAACTTATGATTGTGAGTGATTAAACAATACTGTGTTATAACAATGATCCACTCAAAACCTGACAAACAAATAACGTTGTCTTTAAGTACAATCAGCTGTGTCAATGTTTTCTGTAATTTTCAGTAACAACAGCCGAATGATTTCACAAGATTAGATAACAGATTAGCATATCAGCATCTTCCTTGTTATGCGCTCCTTCCACAAAGAACAGTATGGTGTAAATTAAATAGGAAAATTATACAATTCTTGATTGTCATTATTAGCAAAGACAAGACCAAAACAACAACGACAACAACAACAAACGAAACTTTGGTTGCATGCAATCTGCAAATAACCCAAGATTTTTGAGTTACCAGGAAAACCCGGCCACTATTAGATGGTCTGTATTAGGTAAGCTAAGACATCCCAGAAAACTCAGAAGAACTATGCTCAATCAGAACTTGCTAAAGTCAATTCAATTATTGTAACTATTAATATCATGTTGTAGATTATGGCTGTTAGTTGTTCCTGTCTCCGTTGACACATTCAATTCATGTGTATCTTCCTTGACTTAGTCCCATAATTATTCATGTTCTAAAATTTATAATTAATTAATTTTTAATATATTGACCTCCGTTAAACTAATAGAAATTTAAAAATGTAATGAGATTGAAGTTGATAATAATCTACGTTTTTTGCCACTAAAACTAGGAGTTGGCCGGACTGATAAAAATAACAAAATTTATTACATGTTTTCACTTCATTAACTACCGAAGAATAAAAAATATTGACGTTCCAAATCCATTATTACTCCTAAGCATTTTTAAATCCTCATTCATACATTTACATTGAACATGTAAATGCTCAAACGTTGCACGGTCAACAAATGGACATGTGAATAGCTGAAATGTTAGACTTGTGATGATGAATAAATGAGAAGTTTTGTTATTAAATTGTAGAGAATTATAAAATGTAGTAGATCGAAATTCAACAATGAAGGGTATTTTATTTGATTGATTGATAGAAATTAGTATATAATTAAGGTTATGAATTTTTTTATTACCTATATATGGCCATGCATAGTATGTGATGGACTGGGTACACGAAACGTGAAAAATTAATTATTAAATATTATTAAAACTATGATTTTGTGTCGCCCTTTCCATGTAGGACAATTCTATCATCATCGTATTACCAAAACGGCAAAACCCCATAAATTTTATTATTCAATTTGGATTTACTTTATTAATTCATAATATAATCAATAATTAATCATCTACTATAAAATAGTCATACGCATTGCAAAACAAAATATGACTACTAATTTTTGCCCGGATAAAACGTCGTCGTTTTTTACACCATTAACAAGCCTAAAATAAAGTGTCTCGAATCCCTTTATCTTGGGAAGTTTAAACAATCGCCTATAAAGAATGTGATGGAAAGGATGGTGGACATGTTAAGAGGTGTTTGTTTGATGAGTTGTCTTCTACACAGAGTTTTTAAAAAGACTAGAAATACAATTCTGAAAGTTGAGAAGTTACATTGAGATTGTAAAATAATTAATTCCAGTAATGGCCCCCTGAGTATGATGATTTTTCAGATTTAGTCCTAGACTTTTAATTTGGACAATTTAACCCCCGTCAATTAAATTTTTTTCAATTGAGGTCCTTCCGTCAATTGTTGGTTAAGTGAGCGTCAATTTCAGGGACAAATGAGTACTTTTACTTACTAAGCGTATTTCTCATCTTCATTTCACCGTATATACGTGAAATATGCTTAGACAATTTCCTTTTGATCCCAAAGAGCCTGAGTTGATGGGGTCGGATAAGAACCCTCCAGCAATCGGACCGGAAAAGAATCCGCCCACAATAGGACCGGAGCCGAAGGCTGACACCCCGGGAATTGGGCCGGATCGGTTATGGAGTTCCGAGGAAGTGGGTGCAAAGGGATGGAGGAGAAAAACTGGGAGCTCTCAAAAGCCGAAGCCTTTTCGTGGTAGGGGTCGAGGTCGACGAGGGCGGTGGAGAGAGGGGTGGAGGTGTTGGCGGAGATGGAGGCGCCGGAAATATTGTGAAACGTCGTCGTCATGGAGCTGTTGTTGGTGATGGTGGTGGTGGCGGAAGAGCAAGAGTTGTCGGAGGAGAAAGGTTGTGTCTTGGAAGACAGGTCTGGCTTGATAGCGATGTCGTGCCGCCGCCAGGATATTTCTCCGGCATCCCCGGCGAAGCCCCCATTTCTCCAAAAACCCAGATCAAAAAATCCAAATTAAAATTTTAACCAAAAAAACAACTTCTACTGTTGATTGTTGCTCATTGAACGACACCCAACAGAAGATTGAATCTTTAAGAGAAGTTGACCATTTAGCCTCTATATATGAATGTGTATGACAGTAGGTCTAGCCTCTGTGGTTCATGTTCAGTTGAGTCACAATGATTTACATCCTCCCAAATGCTCTGTCGGGCCGGAGTGTGGGAACCCTTAGGGTTGGGGTTCAACCTTTTGGAAGAATGAATGTGTATGACAGGTTGACGACGATGTCGTGCCGCCGCCAGGATATTTCTCCAGCATCCCCGGCGAAGCAGAAGTTCAGTCTTTCGATTCCGTTACCCATTTCTCCAAAAACCTAGATAAAAAAAATCCAAAATTTTAACCCAAAAAAAAAACAAACAACAAAAAAAAAACAAACAACTTCTACTGTTGATTGCTGCTCATTGAACAACACCCAACAGAAGATTAAATCTAAAGATTGAATCTTTAAGAGAAGTTGACCATTTAGCCTCTATATATGAATGTGTGTGTGTATACATATATATATATATATATATATATATATATATATATATATAATATATATATATATATATATATATATATATATATATATATATATATATATATATATCCGGTATAATTTCACGTATATATGGTGGAATGAAGAGGAGAAATACGCTAAGTACAAGTACTCATTTGTCCCTGAAATTGACGCTCACTTAACCAACAATTGACGGAAGGACCTCAATTGGAAAAAATTTAATAAACGAGGATTTAAATTGTCCAAATTAAAAGTCTAGAATTAAATCTGGAAAATCATCATAATCGGAGGACCATTGCTGGAATTAACTTGATTGTAAAATTAATGTTTGAGTGATTGCTATTCTATACATTTATGCCTTCGGGCATTAATCTTTTTTTTTTTGTATGCTGGTTGGTTGAGGTATGAAGGAATAATAAGATTTTAGTAGTGGAAAATAGTATTTTAAAAATTCAAATATTAAATTTTCATAGACCCTCTCCTATGTGGGAGATCATGAGATCAAATTTTAGTGAGGCGTTGTTGACTCTGTGTACTTCACTAGGTTGAGAAAGTATGTATGAACAGATACTACTATATAGAGAAAATTTCAATTTTGGTCCACTGGCTATTGGAGGTGTGTTAATTACAACACTTGACTTTCAAAAATGTCAATTTAATACATTGACTATGCAATTTCTATCAATTTTTATCACGCCAGCCAATTTACCGGCAAAATCTCACCGAAAAATTTTAATAGGTCAAATAATGAGAATATTTTAGTCATCTTACTCATTTTCTTTTTTCTTTGATGATCTTCTCCCCATTTCCGGCGACGAACAACCTACTACTACCTCTCCGCCGACCTCACGCAACTCCATCTTCTCCAACACCCATGGTGGATTAGAACATACCTCGTTCATCCCAATCTGCCCGGTGAAGTGTTCGCGGTCCATCTTCTCCAACTTCGTCTTCTTGGCTATGGACTCCGAGGTTTCTGGAACGCGACATTAGAGAATTTGAGCCGAAGGAATTGAAGTATGGAAAGCGTAGTAAACCAGATGCATGAATGCAAAGTAGAAGTAGTGAGAGAAATGAGTGAAGTGCATAAATTTAATGATGAAGAAATGAATGTGTACGTGAAACAATGATACATACACTGGGAGTTTGCATCATATGAGGGCATGAAGCAGAAGCAGCACCGTCGCCGCCGGAGCCTCCATTAATGTGTGTGCTTAGTGGCAGTGGCAATGGTCTTTGCTGCCTCCTACGAAGATGGATTGCGTGAGGCCGGCGGAGAGGTACTAGCATGTTGTTCATCGCGGGAAATAGGGAGAAGTTCATCGGAGAAGAAAGAAAATGAGTAAAATGACTAAAATATCTTCATTATTTGATTTATTAAATTTTTCCGGTGAAATTGGACCGATAATTTAGCCAGCGTGACCAAAATTGATATAAATTACATAATCAAGGTACTAAATTAACATTTTTAAAAGTCAAGCGTTGCAATTAAAACAATTCCAATAGACAGTAGACCAAAATTAAAATTTTTTACTATGTAATAGAGTCATTAAAAAATAAATAAATAAATAAAAATTCCATGGCCCACTAAGGCCGTCGCCACGTTGGCCCCTAGACCACATATGTCATCATCTCAATCCGCCTCTTGTTTCTCTATACGTTTTGTCACAGGAAACAATTGAAGTCGCGAGGATTGTACGCCGTCGAGTCGCATGCGGGCCCCACTCAATCCAGCGGTAAGCGCTGTAGACACGTGCAGGCCATGCGTACAAGCGCGGGGGCCACAGAGACAGGGTGCTTTAAAAAAGGGGGTGCATTGCGTAATTCGGTGCTTACTCGCTGTACACAATTAATTCTGTGGGTACAAGTCTTCTTGTTCTTCCCGGTTTCTCAGTTTCACTGTATGGACCAAAACGCCGTCGTAAACTTCCGGCACGGCCACGGCCGATCCACCTCGACGGATCGGTTTCTCGGCGTGTTTTCGCCGCCGAAGGTGGAATCTGCTATTGGCGGCGGAGGGGAATCGGATGCATCCTTGGGCGGCGATGAGCTGAACGAAGACGATGTGCTTTGGACTGGACGAGACTTTACGGAGCCTCAACCTCGCTCCAATTCAGGCTCTCTCAGCACTCCTCGGCAGGCGTTTAAGAAGCCGGAGAATTTTGGAATCCTCGCCGCATTGCCGGAGCAGCAGCGGAAAGGTGGGCGTCCGGTTATCTATCAAAAGCACGCTACGACGTCGTTTTCGCGGGATTTCCCTTCAATTCCCAAGCCCGCGGTGGACAGGGAGCAGAGCTATGGCTACAATCGGAACTTCTCGCAATCAATGCCGGCTACGAAGTTCCAGCACTCGGCTCCGATGAAAGTGCCGATGATGCCGAAGAAGGCGCCGAGGAACGGCGAGCTTGCTGATGTGGACATTGACGACGACGACGATGCCGATGATGAAATGCTGCCACCGCATGAGATCGTGGCGCGAGGATCGGCTAGGTCTCCGAAAACCACTTTCTCAGTACTGGAAGGAGTCGGCAGAACCCTCAAGGGGAGGGATCTTCGTCAGGTTCGCAATGCGGTTTTTCGTCAAACAGGTTTCATCGACTGAGAACAATTGAGACTGAACTCAAATTTTAGTCAAAGTCTGTGATTTTGCTCTTCCTTTTGACTGTGAAGTTAACAAGTTTTCCAGATAGCTTTCAGTCATGAAGTCGATTCCCCCCAATTATAGTCAAATATAGTAGTATATGGAAATTTCATTTTTTTTGTCTGTGTTTATGATTCTTATATTGTTGATTTTTTCTTGAAGATATTACATTGAAAATTTTGGTAAAACTTCCAGTATTGAACAGGAGAATTACAGACAGCTTTTGGGAGAAGATTCAATTCAAAGAAACTGTACATATTGGTGCAGTTATAACCTGTCTTCTTCATTTACTGCCTGAGATCAATTCATTTATTTGAATTGATCTTTTTCGTACTAATGTTTTGTACTTCTTGTATGCTATTTTGGTAGTGGGGGTGATGCATTTGCATCCAAGCATTGAACTTTACAGGCATGGGACAACCATGGGAATTGTCTTTTAGGCGTTCTTTTATTGACCTTCTTAATTTGAGCTAGTTTGTGCCGGATAGCAGCTATTAGTCTCCTTAGTTTCAACTGATACATCACATTAGTTTGTGCTGGATAGCAGCTATTAGTCTTCTTAGTTTCGACTCGAAAATTTTCTATCATTAGTTCTCTTAGTTTGAATCAGACAAGGCTTCTTATTAGTTCTCTTGTTTGAATCAAATAAGTTCTTAGTTTTCTTAGTTTGAGGACACACCTTTGGCAAATGGAATTATCTTAACCTTTGGTAGGTGGAGGACATTGTCAAAAGATCTTATTACTTGCTATCGCTCTTATCCTTGGTGGTTTGCATTATATTAACATCAATTGTCTTTATAGAATCCAATGTAATCAATCATAAATATTAATAATTATTATTTTCATTACAAAATCAAATGTAATCAAACATTAATATTGATAATTATTATTTCCAATTATACCATATCACCAAACATGTAAAATGCTTTAAATAAAATCTATTATAATTACCAAATATTTGATTTTCATTTTAATTTTGACCTAGAAACAACTTGTCTTTCAACAATATGATCAGTCATGTCGATGATCCTTTCAAAAAGGATAAAATCACGAGTAAATTCACTCAAATTTTTTAAATATCATTCAAAATCAAATGGAAAGAAGACTCTACCCTAATATGATTAATGCCTTGAACCACGGAATCTGTCCTAATTGAATATTATCCATGTTCATATCGTTTATCCATTTCAAAGCTTCGTTGATAACAAGTGCTTCAGCCTCTCTAGGAGAGAAGACACCACTCCATTGAATACCTTTAGCAGCAATGAAGTTCACATTCTCGTCTCTAGTCACACTGCAAATCCCATTTTAGCATTGTCTTTGTCAATTGCAGCATCAACATTAAGCTTTAAGAGCCCTTCCTCTCAGGTTTAATCCATTTCTCCTGGTCACTGCTGCAATCCAGACGATCACTGTATCTGCAAAATTAATTACTTCTTTGGTTCCAGATTTCCCAGCAAGTCATAACCATAATGCCGACCCGCTCTAGAGCAGATCTATCACCACAGTACTAGCCTTGATTCCCACATGAAATCAGGAAATGTGGGTATCTATCATATTATATAATCCATTAATTTTAGTTGGAATTATTGTTCTTTGACAAATTTTTTATCACACCTACCCCACTATCTAAATCATGTTCCCTACTTGTATAGTAGCTTTGATTATGAATTTCCTTTTCATTGATTTCCAAAAAAAAAAGCTCTAACCGCTATTGGGCTCTGGATAACACTGCTTCACCAACTCAACTAGAATTGCCTTGATCGAATTTCTTTAAATTTTCAAAATTCTTTTCGTCTCACCACACCTCTTTATTCACTTAATTACATTAAACACAATGTCTCTTCAATTATCATTCACAATGTTTAATATATAAAATGAGACCAAGAAAATATATATATATATATATATATATATATATATATATATATATAATTTTTTTAAAATGGGAATGAAAAGAGAGGGATGAATGGTCAGAATATCAATAAGCGGTTTGTGTAATGCTCAGTAGAGATTTCTCACTTCGCACACAATCTGATTTTCATCATTCCAATTTCAAATCACCTCAATGTATAATTAACAAAATCAATGAAATTAAAACACCAAAAAAAAAGGTCTAATCGTTCAACACAAACGTAGGCAAGTCAGAATATCAATAAGCCTCGTAAGTTATGCTCATAGAGGAATTCTCCCCCTCACGCATCTAATCGCATCATCATCCTTGCCTACTACGCTCAAACACCAAACCTAAATCCACATTTTCATTAATAAATAAATGTTCTCCCACCTTAAAATGAGGCGGTTCTGACGAGCATTTTGGTCTCGTTAATAAGATCCAAAAATGGCGAACTACCTCAGAGAAATAAGATGGGAGCAAAACAGGAAAAATCTTCATAGGAAAACCCTAAGGAGACTTCCCAGCATAATCCACAACCATATATACATACGATTGCGAATTTATGCTTCAAGTGTTGATATATCGCAGCAATGACTCAAAACGCTTCCATTGATGATGGTGGAAGGCGATCTCAAGGGCTGCGAAACAGGGGAATTGGATGCTACATCAGAAATACAGAACAAGTTTAATCTATTCTTACGAAGAATTCACAGTGAAGAGTGGAGAAGACGGAGAATTGAATAAACCCTAGCTAATATGGTGTGTATATATAGGCTGCCAGGAGTCCGGAATAAAGGGCCCATTGGACAGTTTCATGGGCTTAATCTGTAGAAGGCCCATGTCCAAGAATATGGAGTTTCCATGCATTTTCTTTTCTTTTAGATCTATGGGCCGCATCTGTAGAAGGCCCATGTCCTAGATAATACTTATTTTTCGGATCACTTTCATAAATTTGAAAGGCAATGATAAAACTTAGAGTGTGTTTGGTTCGAACATGGAATTAAATATTTGGTAATTAAAATGAATTTTGGTGAAATAGGAAGGATAATGTTGAATTAAAGAATGATACGTGATTTAAAATATGTAACGAGTTTTGTAATTATTGGGGGTAATAAAATTTTATAATTATATTTTAAAATAATGTCAATCAAACAATGTGTATAATTTTCATTCTCATTCCTTATATTTGACCCCATTACCAAACACCACCTTACTGTCCAACTCCCAAAGTGGTTGAAAGATCAAATTTCAAAACTTTTTAAAAGTTTTTTTTCTTCTTCTTTATATATTTGCTTCATTGGTTCTACTTCACATTCCTTCAATAATTCTGGTCACTTTCGAAATGTGGTCCATTATCGGCTCAAAAATTCTGTATTGACAATGAATTGGCAACCATCCCAAATTTTGCACTCTTGTTAACCTCTTTAATATAATATTTTTATTTACAAAAGAGAAAAAAATATATCTCTATTATTTTTCTTGACACATTAATCGGTCATGAAATACGGCACACAATTCAACATCATTATTATTACATTTTTTTTGAACTTTAATGTATTAATGAGAGCATGGATGATGCAATTGGGGATACATATACAAGTCAATTCGAGCATTTGTCAATGTCTATTTATCCGAAATTGAGACAGAAATTAAGGAAAAGGTGGGACGGTTCTTTGGATCTTCTTGGCAAGTTGGGATTATACTTCCACTCATATGCGTAGCTTCTATTGATTGTGTTGCTGCGTAGTCCTACCAAATTCAATATATTATTTGTTTTGTATACAATCGGAGTGTGTGTATATAATCGGAGTTAATACCCAAAATGGCCATTGACTATAGTAATTTTTCTGAGTTTTTTGCACTTTTAGTCCCACGACTATAGTGGCACTGGCAGAATTGATCCACGACTTTTGAACCTTGCAATTTTAGTCCACGACTATTGATTTTTTTGCAAAAATGGTCATTCCGGCCACTTTTCCGTCAAAATTTCACCGGAAAAAAAAATTCTCCATTTTTAACCGGGTTAAAATTGACATTTTACTTATCTCAAAAAATTAAAAGAAAAAAATTGATATTTGACTACATACATTAACCCGGCTAAAAATAGAGAATTTTTTTTTTCCGGTGAAATTTTGACGGAAAAATGGCCGGAAGGACCATTTTTGCAAAAAAATCAATAGTCGTGGACTAAAGTTGCAAGGTTCAAAAGTCGTGGATCAATTCTGTCAGTACCACTATAGTCGTGGGACTAAAAGTGCAAAAAACTCTAATTTTTCTCAATTTCGTCCTAAACGGTTTTGGTGACCTAATGTAGTCCTAAACTTTTGTCTTTATGCTCAATTTAGTCATCCGTTTGTTATTTCGTCAAATTGGTGTTAAATAAAGGAACAATTCAGTAATCTCAATATTAATCTCTCTTTACTCTCAGTCATGTGAAGTGCAAAATCAATCGTTATGTTACGAATTACTCTCATAATTACTCCTAGACCTGCTAATCAAATTTTATGTTCACATATTTGGGAGTAATTCGTAAAAGAATGATAAATTTCGCACTTCGCAGGTCTAAGAGTAAAGAGATACCAATATTAAAATTACTGAATTATCCCTATATTTAACACAAAATGGACGGAATAACAAAGAGAGGACTAAATTAAGCAAAAACACAAAAATCTAGGACTACATTAGGTCACAAAAGTCGTTTATGACGAAATTGAGAAAAACCATTATAGTCAAGGACCATTTTGAGTATTAACTCTTTATTTATTTATAGGTTCCGAATCAGGTAAGGACGTGAGGACTAATCAATATCATCCATTTTGAGTGATCTAAAGGCTATGACAAAACAGAAATGGACTGCACAACAAAGTGGGCAGCTGGATGCACATAGTCACACTATGAATGCACAACAAACGGGACAGAACGCACAACAAATTGAGGAAGAATGCACAAAAAATTGAGAACGAATGCACAACAAACTGTGTATGAAAAATTAAATCCATTGCATAGAATTAAATCACAGCCATTGACTTAATTAAATGAAAGGATCATATAAATCTTCACGTCCTTACTTAAAATGATAAGTCTTCACGTCCTTACTTAAAATGATAGATCCATTCTTAATCTATATATGCGCAAAATTAAAAATAAAATAAAATAATTCAGTTCAATCACAATCGCAGCAATAAAAGACTTTGGTTACAATTTTTTTTTATTTAATATTCTCTACTTTCAAATTCCTAAAATTGTACAAAAACATGCACAACATTGAAATCTTGTCCATACATGATATATGAAATGAATGGCACCCATCCGATCCCCTAGCCTCCAAGTTACCAATTGTAGTGTCCACTTGAAACACCTTAATGTGGGGCTAGCTAGCTAGCTTTCTTAAACCAGACAGCCGAGGAAGAAAGTCAAGAAACGGTGAACCTCTCAACTACCCAGCAATTATAGAGTATACTATCTATATGCATGAAAATCTTTAAGGTGTATTATGCAGAAATGGGATATTGCCTACACATTTTCCATGTCATTTAAAAGAAATTTTAAGGTATTATTAGTTTGATATTTACGTAATGTTATATCTAGTACAAATACGTTTGTGTCGTAAGTTGTAACAAATATTGTTAGCAATAGTATCAAGTAAGTATCAGTAGTATCTAATACACTACTTGCTATACTTGAGTTACTTAATTAGTGTCGGTAGTATACTAGTACTTAATACAACTTGCTAAACTTGAATTATTACACTGAGTACATGTATCGCATCAATGTCATCATTCGATAGTATATATAGTAGTTGTTTCTATATATAATGTTGTTTTGTAAAGTCTTCTTGTCAACTAATATAGTTAATGTTTGATAATGATTGGTAATATTTAATTCCAATTATATTCTAGAAAAATTAGAAATGTACCTAAGCTTTTGTATGTATAGTTTTTTCTTCAATTCATAGCTTAAACTCTTAAACGATACCATGCACCTAACCTCAAAAGAGAAGAAATTAAAGACCATAGAGCACTAATGATGATTTACTCTAATAATAAGATTTTTGATCAAGTGCTACCCGTCTCTTTCTCTATGAAAATCATGTCTAAGAGACTCTTTGAATTATCAAATCGCACCAACCCCGTAGAGTTTATGAAAAAATATTTTATTTTTCCATGTCAAATACTTTATTGGTTCAACTTTAATTACTATCCACATTATATAAAATTACTTTATTGTTTCAACTAGTAATTCACCCGCGCGATGCACGGGAAAAAATTATGTTATTATAAATATAAATAAAAAAATAGAAAAAATAAAAATATTTTAAATTTTTTAATATAATAATATTTTTGAGCTTCCATTGGTCAAGTATTTATTATTTTTATAGAATACAAAATTATAATTAAAATTTTGTATGGTTAATATAATATCTAATTATGTACATATTCAAATAAACTTATAGAGAGAATTTACATAATTACATTGATTTATTCTTAATTGTATTTCATCTATATTATAATTTTCACAATACGAATAATAACTAAGATAATTACATTTAGAAAGCAAATTTCAAATTTTGTATGAGTAAATTTATACTCTAATTGAACACATTTTTTAATATGATTATATAATATATTCTTTATGCACATGGCATTCCATAAACTAAAATGTCATTTTATAAGTCCAAGACCACTTTTTGTGGAGATAATTCAAATGTATTTTTTTTCTTTTAAAAGTCCTAGACATCCCAAAAAACATTAAAGACCCATACGATATATACATTTATATATATTTAAATTTTTATTTATGGCTTAAATGATTTTTTTTTTTTATTCTGAAGTCCAATAATTGACCCACGGCCCGCAACATTTGCTTTCTTCATCCCTTCTCGCCTCTGTCATTTCTTTGAAGCATTTGAGATGGAGAAAAATTATATGTAGATGCTTGCATTAATTGCACGGTTTCAAATATTGAATAGGCTTTCATCGAAAATTTAATTAATATTGTAATTCCAAGAACCACCATAAATAACAAAAGCATATCAAATAGACTTTCATTGTAAAGCCAGAGATTTAACTAATATTGTATCGTTTCATATTTTCTATTAATCGGGAATCGGAATTCTTAATCCTAATATCACAACATTTAATAACTCCATTAATTCAATAAATGTAATCCTTTGTTATGGACGAAAAAAAAAAACAGCTATTTTATTTTTCAAATGTTGTGCTTCTTTTTTTTTTTCTTTTTTTTTTTTTTAGTAAAAGATGTTGTGGCTATTTTATATTTATAGCTAGTAATAATAATAATGTTGGTAATTAATTATAACATTAATTATTTCCCAACCATATAGCTTTATTATATGTAAGATGTTAAAATAACAATACTTTTATGAATTTTTCCTTACATTTGATTTAAGGAAATAAAAGTCCGATCCACACCCACAATTCAAATGTGTGCTTCGAATGAAGCTCGCTTTGCGACCTAACCAACACAAAATTACAAAAAGATAAATTTAAAATCTTATAATTACCAATAAATTACTCAACTACATATACCTTGAAATTTCACATACCTTAATAATTATATTCCATACCTAGTGTCTAGTGCTGACTACATTAATTTGCCTCAATGGTTACGATTAGACCTAGCATGGAATCTTTACAATTTCTTTATGTTTACATTTGAATTTCCCAATAGAAATGACTAAATTTCTAAATCATCCCTTTATTCTTTTGTTCTCCTTTTACTTTTAATTCAACCAAAACTTCCCCAATATAATTCTCTCCATTTACATGGTGTATGTGTTTCCTGCATAATAAAGTAGTTAACACTGCACGGTCCGTTCAAAATAATAATAAATAAATAAATAAATAAATATATATATATATATATATATATATATATATATATATATATATATATATATATATATATATAAGGAGTAGAGTGACTTATATATAAAAATTATTGATCATTTTAGTCGCATAAAATATTTTAAACTATACATGTACATTATGATAAAACTAGAGCTTGTAGGCTACTATTTACGAGAGTAAACATCCTTCCATGAAGTTGTTAAAGAGAAATTTGGCCGGCATGGGCAGCTCAATTAGTCACAGGGATGAAGTTTGTAAACAATGATTTGAGATCGAGTCTCACCAACGACAGTGTGAGAGCAACCTCTCAAAGTGATGAGGGTTCCTTGTGCTCAGTAAGCAAAGATCTAGCCTATGTGTTAAATCATGTGAGTAATCATGAATAACCGGCCAATGCTTTGTCGGGCCGAGGTGTGGGGCTCTTGAAGTTGTGGATTCAACTTTTTGATAATAAGTAAAAAGAGAAATTCGCTTTCAAAAAAAAAAAAAGAAGTAAAAGAGAAATTTGGGTGCTTCTGCTAGTTACAACTTACAATCAATCAATCATAGACTTCTATATGAGGAAATAAAAAAGTATCTAAAATTATACAAATTACTATATTATATATAAAGAGAATTTTGTTGGTGATAGACAACTTCGCACTGGAAGATAATTTATAATTTTTGGTCAAAATTTCATACGTTACTCTAACAAGTCTTTAATTATAATCTTGAATTGCGCTTTTGATGGGGCGAAATAATGTGAAAGTCTATATCATAGATATAAAAAAAAATGATGTCTAAGAGTATTATTATATATATAATTATTTTGTCGGAGTAAAAACCTAACTACTCTAGAATAACTTCTGAATTGCGGTAGCTAGCTGCCTCTTGATGGCCGAACATTGATTGACCGAATGACTAGCTCAATAAAACACCAAGAATGGTACATACCCAGAAAACAAGTCTTTCATATGGAACCAAATCCATAAATGAATACAAACAATCAAATTAAATACCAATTCAAGATGGAATTAGACATGAATGACGGAGAAGTTAAGGTAGGCAAGAGAGGAGAGACACATAGGATAGTTAGAGTACAGTGGACTTGTAGTTTTTTTTGGAGTCTCCAGAAAATCTATGATCGGATTAAATTGTGTGTTTGTTTGTTGTTGAAGACGATGACTTGAAGCGTTGAAGACTTAGAAGACTTGAATAAATAACAGTGATAACACCATGTGCTGTCCCATGAGAAACGTCATGATGCCTATGTGTGAACAACTTCAATTATTCACATTACTTGTGATCACCTTTGCTTGAATCAACTCATCCTTTTTATTCTTATTTTATATTGATGATTATGTATACACCTATATATGTGTATATTGTACATCAACATCGATATTCTTTTCACCGGTGGGTCCTGATACAATTATGTATGCTTTGGGATTGTCTGGTCTAGGTATAACGAACCACGTATGCTGCGCTTTGGGGTTGTATAGGGTATTATCATTTGATAAAATGATACATAGACTCTCATTGATGTATACAAATTTCAATCACGTGTCGTGATTTTATTGATAGAAGAGATGGAGATAGAGAAAGCATTGAAAATTGTGGAGCAATCATTTTTTTTTTTTTTTTTTGGAAAAATCAGGAGACGCTACGTAAGTTTGGGGTAAAAATTGAAAGTATGTATAGTATTATACTTGTCAATTCTTAATTTCATTGTATCTGATCTGGTACAACCCAAAACCTACATAGTTGATGTTTTTGAGATTGCATCAAGTATTGTCAATTCATATTATCATGTTACCTTATATAACATCAGAAATATATATCATTGGTGTTTTTGAGGTTGTATCAGGTACCCTCCAATAAAAAAATTAGAAATATATATGGTTGTATATATAGTTGATGCATAAGGCATCGATACTATTTGACACCTTAGAATTTATTTTTATTTCTTATGTTTACTATATATTTTAAATTCCAATAACAATATATTTCTTTATAGAGTAATATTTAAATTTCACTTTTATATTCAATATAACATGTGAAATATTTTTTACATTAAAAATATATAACTTTTATTTCTTAACTATAATGGAATAAATACAATAAAAATATATAAAATTTATTTGTTAAATATAAAATAATAAATATAATAAAAATATACCTATATATCAATGAAAAATTCAAATCTGGGGGCTATTACACATGAATAAGGTTTATTGAATGAACATTTTTTATAGTGATTGCGAGTTTTTTTTGTCATCCAAAAAAAATTAATAAAATCAATCTTTTGTAAATTGCAACAATGAAGTTTGAACATTTTAGAGTTATTAATTTAACACGTTTGTACCGTTCTAGTCATTATATTTCTTGTCCAGATACAAAAAAGAACAAATATGCATGACTTGAATTGACTTGTATAGTTGTATGTTCACATACTTTTTTTTTTTTTTTTGAAGAAATATGTTTGTTATACAGTAGTGGTAATGATTAATTAATTATTTGTAGTGAGTGTGATTAATGTTTGTATTCTAAGATAACTCAATACACAGTAATATACAACACATTACATAAGATATATATTGAAACTCAATAGAAAACTAGGACTATATAGTCCTAACAAGTGCTTGTCGGTGGAAAATTCATACCTTTGTGAGTTCGAACATTTCAAAATGATGAGTAAATTCACTCAAAGCTTAACATATTTGTACCCTTCTATTTTTTTAATTTTTTTTGTCCAAATACAAAAAGAACAAATATCCATGACTTAAATTGACTTGTATGTTTGTTATTTTGCATAAGTTAGAATGCTTACTTTTTTTTACTCAAGTCATATTTTGTTCTTTATTTTGTATTGATAAAAGTCTTTTGTTTTGTAAATATTATATATATGTCCTTTATTTTATATTTGTAAATATATAAAAGTGAGTGTAAATTGAACTATTGAACATGACCCCTATTTCTTTGGAACCCCTACTCGTGCAAGAGGAGATCGAGCACGGATATATTGAAATAGTTATGATAGTTGGTTTAGTTAATGGTTTTACATTTTGAAGAAAAAAAAAATTGTCGTTGCTTATATTTAGAATTCATCAAATTAACTTGTTTGGAGTGACTTGAAGGGTCGAGTTCAATATCATGTCATCAAAACGTAGTGTTAACTGCTAGTGCAAATATAAGGAAATAAAATTACAAATTCACTACTCACTATAACTTTTGACGTAATGATAAACTCTTAATTAATTAATCTGATAACAGTAATTTCACATAATACCCACTCACAAACCATTAATACCATCTACTACTCAAAACTAATTAATACAACCCGCTATCCGCTATCTATTTCCTAATATATACTGCAAATCTATAAACTAAGACCTAGCTAAGTGAGGAGACTAGTCTCCCAAAATAGTATGATCGTCGTCATAGTCCACTTCATTAGACCAGCCAATTAATCTTTTGTATGTTCTTTAATTTATTATTCCTTCAAGGATCCTTAGCTACCATTGCGTGGAAATTTCAAAGCAACTTGGATGACCAAGCTTTGGTCCTTTTACTCGGTTTAATTAACTTTCACCCTCCTTTCCTAACCCGGCCCTTTCCGTACAACCAGACAAACTTCATTTTTTCTCTATATATAAGTGGACAAGACCAGTCATCGTCTTTAGGGATATCCCATTTTGAACCTCTGAAAACCCTTGCTTCAATCCAACTCAATTCTTCTTCTTCTTAGCTTCTTCTAACTTAACACAGTAAAGAAAAGAAAAACCAAGAAATTTGTTGAAGAAGCTTGCTGGAATCTGGTGATTATACAGCCTAAGATCGATATGGAGGAGGATGATTTTCCACCGCCAGGGTTTCGGTTCTTCCCGACAGAAGAAGAACTGGTGTCGTTTTATCTGAAAAACAAGCTTGAAGGAAGGTTTGAGGAACACATTGATGTCGTTATCCCCGTCCTCAATATTTACGATCACGATCCATGGAGTCTCCCACGTTAGTCATCTTTAATTTCCATCTCTTCTTACGTTTATAGTGCTTACATATATGTATGTAGAAATAATATAATCATCTTTCCACGACAACCTTGGTGTGATAACTTTGTAACCATAAGATTACAGGTGACTCCCAACTAGGAGTCGTTGATTGGTTTTTTTAATTTGAACATATCAGTTATAAACAATCTAAGCTAGTTCACCTCTTTTACTGACTAGAGTTAGAAACAGGATTTATGCAATACACACTCTCATGTAGTGGTTGCTAGTTTTCTCGTTACTCAAAAAATATATATAATCATCTTTTCTTGGCATGTAAATCCATGCATTTTATGGGTTTTTTTTTTTTTTTTTTTTTTTTTTTTTTTTTGGTGATAAAACAGATTAGTGATTCATGAGGTTCATGTTGCATTAATATTTGAAAAGTTTAATTCTGGGATTTTTTATTTTTATTTTTGGGGTTTTTTGGAGTGCAGAATTTGCAGGAAAGTATAATCGCAGCGACCCGGAGCAATGGTTTTTCTTCATCCCAATGCAGGAGAGGGAAGCGCGGGGAGGGCGGCCGACGCGGCTGACGGCCGGAGGGTACTGGAAAGCCACCGGGTCGCCGGGGCTGGTGTACTCCGGGAATAATCGCGTCATCGGCGGGAAAAGGACGATGGTATTCTACACGGGGCGAGCGCCTAATGGAAGAAAGACTGAGTGGAAGATGAAAGAATATCGTTTCAGTGAAAGAGAAGCCTCTAATAATTCAGTAAGTAGTAAACTTTCTATGAATTTCATGGCACTTTCTTTCTTTTTTTTAGACAGTTTCCTTAAACTAATCGAATGTTCTTTGTTGCTGCGCTGCAGCCGCAGGAATTCATCTTGTGTCGTGTTTACAAGAAACCCAAGTGCGCCAGGGCGTTTGACAGACGGCCGGCATGTATGGCACCGGCGCCACCCGCCGCGGAAGGCGGAGAGCCCGCTCTTCTGCAACCGCCGCCGCCGCCAATGGCTGCAGCCGCCAATGACGCCTCCGCGTCGACATCACTACAGAAGGCTGACAAGAAAAGTAGCTCGCAAGAAACCTCATCGCCGTCGCCACCCCATGGCGGAGATAGTGTAGAAGACGACCCCGTCTGGGATTTTTCCGACCAGATTCTGTTCGAATGGGATCCATTCAAAATCCTCTACAACTAGTACGTATAATATTATGAAGATCAGACACGAATATTTGGCAAAATCTTTAAATTTTGTGTCTTCCATTACAATCTGACGTCACTACATGAGTTTTCGAACTGTTTAAGAATGTTTGTGCCCTAGATATCTATGTTATATTATTATTACACTGTAATTTAGATCTTTAACTTAATAAACTCGATCATATGATCGTATTTATATTACAATAATTTTCGGAATTTCAATATGTTACTGCTATATATTTTATTGGGTGTTCGTTAAGGTTTCTAATCAGATTTTGAGTTCATTTAGTCCCCAACTTTGGACGAATTTCAGTAGTGCACTCTTTGAAATTCTTGATTATAGTATCAACAAACAAAGGGCTTATGGAAATTTTAATTTGCCGGGAAAGAGAGGTGGCTGAGAGACTGAGAAGGTAAAACATGATTCTCGTACCAAAAGTTTACGAGTTACTCCATTTGTCTCATTTTATGTGTTTGGTTCGGGGCTTAAGTGGAGTTATTTTTAATTTAATTTTTCATAATATTAAGTTTAGTATTAGTATACAAATTTTATATATTTAGAAAGTACACTAAAAGTACTATTAAACACTAGGAGTGAGCATAATTACCTAAAAACTGACAAAACCGATAACCGATGACCGAACCGACAGATAATTTCGGTTATCGGTCAGTTATCGGTTATAAGGCAACAAAAAAAAAATTCGATTATTTATCGGTTATGAAGGTGTAATAACCGCGGTCACCGAATAACAGATACTATTATTCATATATATATATATATATATATATATATATATATATATATATATATATATATATATATATATATTACTTGTGGATGCTCCCGAATAACCGATCGGTTAAAAGTGTATGTTCGGTCGATTTGGGTCGGTTATGGAGATTTAAAAAGTGTCCTCGGTTATTGGTCGGTTATTAAACGTAACCGATCGATGCTCACCGCTATTAAACACACACAAAGATAAATGTAATAATAATAATAATAATAATAATAATAATAATAATAATAATAATAATAATAATAATAATAGTAGTAGTAGTAGTAGTAGTAGTAATAATAATAATAATAATAATAATAATTATTATTATTATTATTATTATTATTATTATTATTATTATTATTATGGTGAAAGTTGCAGATAAATTAAAGGAGAAGAGAAAAAAGGTTTTAATTGGGAAGGGTAAATAATGTCATTTCTTTAAAATAATAAGGATAAAGATGGAAAAAAAAAAGTTAGGAAGCTAGGAACTTATTTTGAAACGCTACCTAAAGTAGCGTTCCATAATAAGCTCTTATTTTAATCTAGGAACTTATTTTGGGAACATTACCAACCAGAGCTTATAGCTTATTAGTAGCTTAAAATAAGCTATAAGTTCCTAAATAAGCTCTGCCAAACAGAGCCTTTGTCTTTCTTATTTTAAAGAAATGACATCATTTACCCTTCCCAATTAAAATATTTTTTTTATCCATTATTATCCGCAACTTTCACCACAATTATTATTATTATTATTATTATTATTATTATTATTATATTATTATTATTATTATTATTATTATTATTATTATTATTATTATTATTATTATTATTATTATTATTATTATTATTATTATTATGAGATGAAGGAGATTCGCAACAATATTGCTACTTCATTATGGGATGCTAGATCATGATTATGCTAATAATTTTATTTCAAAATGTTTTTTTTTTTGAAGATCAGACAAAATGTTAAAGTTTAATATGTAAACAAACTATTTTAAATTTTATGAAGATGTCCTTATTTGTCTTTTTACATTTATCAGCTTATCAAAAAGCTAAGTTTACCAAATACTTTCCAGCATAACAACTAGCTTAACAACTCTTCAGTTTTCAACGCCTAGCTTATAGCTTTTCAGCTTTCAGTTCCTTTTAAGCTTTCAGCTGCCTTTTCAGCTATGTTTGCTAAACATAGTCATTGTACTATTGATATAATTGTTGATGGTATAAGCACTTGTGTAGCAAAAATCCCAATAATATTTTATATGGACTTTGTTTTGCATATTTAGCTTATAAACTAGCTTAAAAATTGAAAACTTAAAAGCTAGTAGCTACTAGCTTATTTTGAAATTCTATTCAAAGTAGCGTTTTAAAATAAATTATTATTTTAAACTCTCGATAATTTACCAGATCTTATTACTTATTTCTAGCTTAAAATAATCGGCTATAAACTCTAAAATGTCTTACAACAAATTAGTTTTGGTTGTGGACATATTAACCTAAAGAGTAATGCTTTCTATCAATCATTTTTAAATTTTCCTTCTTAATATTCATCTCCTGAAAGATAAATTTAGGAGGAAAAATAAAATTATTATTCTAACCTAAATTCAATTGCGAGAATATCCTTAGTATTTTTTTGACAGAACTCCAAACATATTAACCTAATTCTAATTGTGATTGGGTTTTTCTTTCACTCTCTATAGTGGATCTTGAGTTGATATTGCCTAATAATTGGGTTAAATAAATAAATAAATGTTCGGGTGACTGAGTGGATAAAGGTCACGAGTTTGATTCTTGTTAACATATTTTTGATCAACTTCGTCAATTGTATAATTTGCTTGCTATTAATTAATTAATTAATTAGCCAAGCATCTTGTGTTCAGATGGCATGTAGTGACCTCTTTCATGTGGGAGGTTATGAGATCGAGCCTCAATGAGGGCAACACATATTACAATGTAATAGAGTTTGTAGCATAAAAAATAATTAATTAATGAATAATTAAAATAGAATTTCCTTTCAAAAAAATAGAATTAATTCAGTGCTATATATATATTGCTATTAACAAATTTATTCTCTCTCTATTCATATTGGATTCGGATTTTGTTAATATTTAGGAATAATAAACAGTATCTTAGATAGATGATGACATTCTATTTTTGCCTTTTGAATTTCACAAAACAAATCTTTAATAATCATATGTTATTATATTTTATTAAGGTTATATTTTCAATTCATAGAAATGACTATTTTTTTCCTCGTTCGATCTTAGTGGCTAATCCCTCAACATTAAAAATCGAGATGAGCCCAAAAATGGCCGCCCAAAAATCATGATATTAATAGATTTACAATATTACCCCTATCAATTATTCTTATTAAATCTTAAATCATTATCTTGTCTTAAAAAAAAAAATCTCTACACCACTCTTTTTTTCTCATTTCTTTTACATTGATTCTGGACATACAATATTTTATTTTGGCAATTGAATTAGTTTTTTTTTTTTTTTTTTTTTGCTTTTTGAATTTTAAATAGTATTTTTCTAACTAGAAATGGTGAATATACTTCATATTTTTATATTTTGCTTTAGCTGAAAAAACAACCATTGATAAGTCAAATTTTGACAGGGAAATATGGTTAAGAAAGAGCCAAACATATTTATGAAAATAAGTTTAGATAGAATAGACTTGACAGAAATTTTAAAAATAAATTACAGTCTTTATTTTTGTATATTTATTGATTATTTATATTGCAGGTTTCATTGTACTTTTGTTATATATAAAATAAAATTACTCCGCATATGCATATTAGTCATTTAGGTTTTTTTATTTTATTTTATTTTAATAATCCAACACAGATAATGCATACTACTGTATCTTAATGCATATTTAGCTGACATATATGTATGTACTTTTTCTTGTTATAAACACTAGTTACAATCATTTGTGTTGGAAAAATAGCATAAAATGATATTGTAAGTGGTTATTTGTGATACAAATATAGGGGGGTTAACTCCCAATCTGGGTCGGCTCAAATTGGATTCGGGTTTTTCGTGGTAAGATGAAGAGATCGATATATTGTACGTTAGTTCAAAATGGATAATCGATGAATGAGAAATTGATTATCAAAGTAGACTCATTTGAGTTGAAAAATAAAGGTGAAAAAGCTTGATTGAGTAAAGAAAGAATGAGATTTGCATCACTATATATACATAAAAGCTTTAAAAAAAGTTGAATTGTATATAGACTAAAATTACAAGACATGATTTATTTAGTGAACACAAATTACTCAAAAATTACCGTTGAATTATATTTCGGATGAGATAACACGTTACTAGATTGATATTTGATAGCACTTTTGGTGACAATTTTTGTCCCATCGAATATCATATATATTATTCATTATGTCCTGTCCACCTATATCTATATACGTTTTTTTCATAACCACACATCAATACATCATCAACTACTTAATTAATTGTAATAACTTTACAACATGACAAGAAAGGCAGACTTAATTAGCGCAAAACAGCATACATAAAATGACACCAAAAGCTGTCTTTAACTAGCAAAATTTGAAATTACTTATCTTCCCGACATGAGATTGGGCGGTTCAGTGCGATGTTGAAAATCGGTCGAAATCGTTGTCTGTTACCGGCAGTTGACAACTTGACCAGTTGACCATAACATCGTAATCTATCTGAGGTGTCCATTAAAAAAAACTCTGACCCCGTAAAATAATTCACAAACTATACATAAGAGATGAATTGCAGTTTTAATAGTACAAACATGAAGTTGAAGAAAATAGGTGGAAATTGTTGTATGATTTTTGGACAGTTGTTGGTTGGTCAACTCTACGTACTGGTCAAACAATGAAATAAAATTTAAGCCTGTATGGGTAGCTCAACTGGTCATAGAGGTGAAAGTTGAAAACAATGAACAGGGATCGAGTCTTACCAGTAGCAGTGTGGGAGCAACCTATCAAAATGAAGGACTCTTTCTGCGCAGTAAGCAAAAGTCTAGCCTCTGTATAGTTCATGTTCAGTTGAATTACCATAATTTACACCATTCCAAATGCTCTGTCGGCTGCAATGTACATTTAAAGAAGATTGGTGGGATCGTTGTCTGTTACCGGGAGTTGACCACTTGACCATAACATCGTAATCTAACAACGTTGCTATCTTGTTTGACGAGTTCGTGGCGTTGATTGCATTAGTTGTATGTGCGGACATAGTCAGTGACTAGGATACCATTACCATGCATTGATGATCAGAATGAGGAAGAAGAAGAAGAATAATAAAGTTCAAACTCATACAACCTGCCTTGCTAGTTTCCATATTCTTACCGTATCCATCGATTTGTTATTCCGCGATAGTGATTTGGTGATGTGATATATGAAAGTAAACGGGTCACGCATTCTAGCTACACGCTGCGTGTTCAAATTGAAAGATGCGTTTCATATTAATCAAGACTGAAAGTAAGATGCGTTTCACATTATTTATTTTATTTATTATTATTTTTTAAAACCCTACTATATATGTTTATGGATGGGTTATTGGGGTGAATTGGCTTACCATTATACCATACCTAAGTTAATAAGGAATTTAAGTAAGTAAACAAGTAAAGCATAATGTGTACAAATTGAAAGATGCGTTTCACATTAATCAAGACTGAAAGATGTGTTTCATATTAATTAAAAAAAAAATTTCTCACCATACAATTACAATCCTTTGTTAGTCACGACTCCTGAATAAAATGCAAACTATTCACTTTTATGAATTATGGGCTTACACCACCATATATATATATATATATATATATATATATATATATATATATATATATATATATTTTTTTTACATCCCACCATGAGTTAATAATGAATTTACATATCTAATAAAAAGATAATATGTGAAAAATGCTAATAGTAGGAGTCTTTAGTGATTCAATGATGTGATGAAAGTAAACAGGTCAGGCATTCTATGGGTTCAAATTAAAAGATTCGCTTCACATTAATTTAGACTGAAAGGTGATTTTTTTTATTAATTAAAAAATTTAAGTTTATAATAGTGATGCGTATTCATTTATCCAAGGACGTGAAAAAGATGTGTTTATCTTGTAATAATTATTTATAATTTCATAACTCCATTGCAATTTGCAAAGTCATGGGGATAAGATGGAAGACTTTATAAATTGACTATATAATATAATTATATAAGCTTTGTTTTTAAACTTTGTTCACTAAATGACAATTTATTTAACCCACTTTCTTTTTTCCTTTGGAATATTTATGTCAACTAAACAAATAAATAAACAACCTTTATTCGTCTAAAATGTTGAACCCAACAATAAACATCCTTTATGATTAAGTGAATGTAGTATGATTCTTGTATCTAAAAGTCACAAGTTGATGTTAAGAGTTAAAATCCAATATAGTCATCGACTATAGTGGTTTTACTCAATTTAGTCCTAAATGAATTTTTGTGTTCAATTTAGTTCTCGATTTTGATCATTTTACACAATTTAGTCATTTGTTAAAAGTTCTGTTCGATGGCTGTTAGAAATATGGTCCTAATGGTAATTTCTCATCATTCACCTCATTTGAGATGATTCCTTATTCTTCCCCTTATTAAGATATGTCCACATAGAAATGTAAATCTATGTACCTAAATATTTATTTACTATGTATTTATTTATTTAGGGTTGAAGTTGATTTGGGTACGAAGATTTGCATTGCGTAGATCTTAATAAGGGGAAGAAGAAGGAATTATCCCAAATGAGATGAAGGCCGGATGAGAAATTACAATTAGGACCATATTTCTAACAATCAACTAATAGAATGTTTAACAGATAACTAAATTGTGTAAAATCATCAAAGTCGATGACTAAATTGAGCACAAAAATTCATTTAGGACTAAATTCAGTACAACCACTATACTCGATGACTATATTAGATATTAACTCTGATGTTAAGAAATTAGTCAAATTATACAACTTTATTGAATTAATAATAAAAGGGTGGGGATGAAGGCAACCCCAATCAAGTTGGTTAGATTGTTAACTTGGTAATCACAAGATTATATATTCGACTTCGGCCTATTGACTTTCTTGGTTTACCTCCATATGGTCTTTTGATGGTTAGGGTTATAAAACGAGATCTTTTATTATTTATATATTAAGCTCAATATTTTAATTTTTAAGTTATTCTTGCTTACAAAAAGTGAACTTTCTCGTCCCAAAGACCACTCCTACACCCCAGTCTAACAAGATAATCACAGTGACTTAGTGACTTCTTAAGTAAAAAAAACTAATGTCTAATGCCCACAAGAAACCCACAATATGCTGAATTGCTGATCCCCACAATATTAAAAACAAATGTTTTTTTAGATTGTACTTGGTCCCCACAATATTCAAAACAACTAGACGTGCAATTTAAATTCTACTTAGTACAAATCGACGCGGTATCGATTGACAATCCCTAATTTTAGTGGCTAAAATATCTTCTAATTATTGTCATTTTCATGGGAAGAGGACTAGGAAGAAACTTGGATTCTACGCCGAAACGTGCGTAACAAACAACAAACAATTCGGTAAGAAGAATAATATAATGATGTACAAGTGACCTGAGTGGAACATTCAGCACAGGTATGAGGTATCAGAATCTGAGTGTCGGACGAGGAACACAGACACAACATGCTTAATTGCTTAGAATTTTATACACAAACTGAAATTTCTCATTTTCTTCTCCGAAGATCCCAAATTCACAGTTCCGGTTAACCACTTAACCCTAATGTTTACACAGAAAATGCTTACACCGAGGGCAACGGTTTTTCACCATTCGTCGTCTAGGCTGGCGTGGTGAAAGCACAAGACGGTGCAGACGAATATGAAGAACGAGGTGAACTCGATGAACATGGCCCCTGTCCCGATCAGATCTGCGTGTCTCAGAATGATGGGGATGGCAATGCTCCCGACTGCAGATGCCCCGGTTAGGAATTTCGCAGCGTCAATCCAGCTGCACGAGGGAGAGCGAGTCAGATAAGGCAGAACAAGTTAATCGTGTAGAAATGGTGGAACTTAAACATAAACAACGAGAGAAAACGAGGCAAAATAAGTTAATCAGGACAATGTATGTTAAGCACGAGAACTAAAAGAAATGAAATGCAAACGCCAAATATATGATTGAATAGTGTTGAGCATATAACCATTAATGTGCAATCCAACTACTAGCTTAGGCTTTTAATTGAGATGAATAGAACAGTTCGGTAAGGCAAGTCGTAAAGGATAATGCAGATTTGAAAAGAACTTACCCGCCACCATCTCGACTGATTAAGAATTGAGTGGAACCACCGCCAAAGAACATACAAGGCATGGGGACCACGACATACATAAGAGCTGTCAAAGTAATTAATTCTTTCTGGTAAGTAACGAGAAAAAGTAATCGGTGTAATCCAAAGTACATTTTTTTGTCCAAACCTGATAACATCGGCCACCAATTGTTGTATAATGCACAAGCCTACAAGACACACGGACATTATAAAAACCGGGAGCAACATCATAAACACAAGGAAAAGACAACATATTCTTTGTCAACAAATATAATGTATAATCACTAAGATAACAAGCCATAAAACTAAAAAGTCAGTGGATATCGTGTGATCTAGAAGGTATAATTTTGACATCCACAGATTCCATGGATATACGAGAGGGAAAAATCGTTGAACCTACCAGGATCTGTAGCAGGATGCTCGTGGAAAACATGAAGGCAAGCCCCATAAGCCTGTTAACAAGGAATCACATTTGAATATTCATCTCAACCGTATTGGAAATTACCAAAGGAAAAACTCGAATATTCTCACTTACACTTTAACCAACAAGCAAAGTCGAGTTGGTGGATCAAGACCACAGGATATGAACGAACACCAGATGAAAACAAGTTAATATAGTACCCCAGAAAAAAACAAAAGCTGAAAAGCAACGATAGCTAAATTTGAAAAGAGATTAGCTGACTATATAAACTGATATTCAAACTAAACATTCAAATTAAAAAATGAATAATCGACTCAATGCTCTTTTGATGTTCTAAACAGACCGATCTAGTTAATGAGCCATATTACCTCACCTAAGGCAGCCTCCCATTAGTAATCTGGTAATCCATTAGAGTTAACTTCAGGGGTGACTTTGTCAGGGTTGCCGTAGAAGAGAATCTAGAGATTCTCCTCGACCACAATGCCATACTGGCGGCGTAAAGAGTATTTTGGCTTTTGTATTTATAAGCTCAATATGTTAGAATCAATGTTGTAAAAATCGGCCTAGGCGGCTAGGTGCCCCTAGGCCAAGGGGATTTTACCCTTAGGCGGATATTAGTCGGCCTAGTCACCCGAGTCGGCCAACTAATCAATGACAAGAATCACAAGATCATGCCCATCCATCACGATTCACGCAACTAATCAATGACAAGCAAAAACGTGCTTACTTCCTCCAAGATCGTTTATCACAAACCACACTTTGATAACCCCCGAAAATAGGCATTAGCAAGAACCTTGAGCACCACCAAATATTTTATAGCATTAAAGATACAAACTTTTAACCCTGAAGACTAAACCATGAAATTTTTCTATGTTAATTGTTAAGGTTTCATATGAACAATCCATTCACTCCCTAGTTATAGACTATCTCTAAGAGCTTGTGAAAACCTTGAGAGCACCACCAAACATTTTATAGCATCAAAGATGCAAACTTTTAGCCTTGAAGACCAAAATCATGAAAGTTTTCTATGCTAAGACTATGTATGAACAATTCTTAGTTATAGACTATCAGCTTAAACATGAAAAAAGTTTTGCACAATCCATCTGTTCTTACAATAACTCTACCCTAATAATCAGATTAAATAATCTCTACTAAAACTCCCAATTTGATTACCACAGTGCAACATCTTGAATAACGATGATTGAGCAGAAATTCTTAGATGTTTAATTGCTAAAGCCCTAAAACCAAACCCGAGTTCTTCATCTTTATTTTCAGTAAAAATTTGAGAAATCAAACATGGCAGTTGATAATAGAAGCTCGAATTCTACAAATTATAAAAATAACGCGAATATATAGAGTTCTGTATCTCTGTGTGTGTGTATGGGGTGGGGGGTGGGGGGGGGGGGCGTACCTCCTACGGTCATCGCCATTCTCTTTGGAAGGACGGAGGGGCAAAGTTGGAATGAAATTTGTGATCGCTGATTTCCGATCCGACGTCTGATGAAGCATCCAGAGCTCAACGACAACGAGGAGATGAATATTTGTCGGTTTCAATCTTGGAATTATTTTGTTTGCTTAAATCTCCTTGTATTTTGTTGTAATTTATATTCCTCCCCGGAATGGTCGGATACTCGGATCTGTGTTTTTACGGTTAGCGATTGCATCCTTCAATTAACTCTTATTTACGCTTTCCCTCCAAATTTTTCGTGAAAGCATTGTTTTTTTTTTTTCTCAAGAAATGGGTCAAATAATGAAATAGACCTTTAAACTTCAACTGAAAAGCTAATTAGCTTTTTAAATTTTTTGAAGATGCAATTACAACTATTAACAATTTATTTTAATGCAATGAATTTCAAAATTTTGTTAATGACTTATGATGACCTGTTACAAGGTCATTAAGATTCCAACAACTAGTGCTGTCAATACGGGCTGACGGGGCGAGCCGGGTCAAAGCCCGGCGGGCCTAAACGAGGCGGGCTAAAAAAGCCCGCTCCTAAACGGTCCTAGGTTTGGTAGGCCCGGACTGCCTCGCCAGTGGCCCACGGGCTAGGCGGGCCCCGCCCAAACCCCCTCTTTAAAAAAAAAATTGTGAATCAAACATCAAACTAATTAAAATAAATTGATACATAAGTCATAACTCACATAAAACATAATAATCAAACATTAAATATTACATAAAAGTTCAAAGTTCATAGTTCATCAATCACACTAGTCACAACTTCAAAGTCCAAAAATATTACACATAACAATAATTTTAAAGTGCATATTTTATATAAAATAAAATAAAATAATGGCGGGCAACCCGCGGACTTGGCGGGACGGGCCAAAAAGTCCGCTCCTAAACGGTCCTGTATTTTTTAAACCCACCCCCTACCTAAGTAGGGCCGGGCCGGCGAGCTAAGCCCGTTTTGACGGCTCTACCAACAACCCACCAGCGAAATTTCAGACAACAAAATAATCGGCAACCGACGAAAGACCGCCAATCACGAAGAAAGAGACTAATGTAGCCTTCTCCAGCAGAAGACGACCACTGTAATCGCCTTCTTGGACAAGAAGGCGACCCAGATGGTCGTCTTCTTCGACGAGAATGCATGCGACCCAAATGGTCACCTTCTCATATTGAGAAGGCGATTACAGTTGTCGCCTTCTACTGGAGAAGGCAACCACTAGTCGCCATCTGCTGGAGAAGGATACATTGGTCTCCTTCTCTGTGATCGGCAACCATTCACCGTACTTTGTTGCCTGAAATTTCGTCAAAAGGTTGCCGGAACTCTAATAACTTGTGATAGTTGGTCATTAATCGTTTTCTGCGCTTCATTGCATCAAAATAAATTGTTAATGGAGGTAATTGCAAACGTTTAGGGACTAATTGACTTTTTAGATAAAGTTCGATGACTTATTTGACCATTTTTTTTTTCTAGTTTATTCGCTGTAATTTACTTGTATTCTTCTTATTCTTATTCTTTTGAGTGATGATAAAAATTCGCAGTCATTACTCGAAAGTGCATATTAAGTAAATTTTGTTCTTGTGTAATATCCTGTAAAATCGCACAGATAGAATAAATAAATCACATTAGAAAAGACTTTGATTCGACCAATTAAGAAGGTATTAACAAAAAATCAAACTCATAACCTTTTTTTGAATATTACAAATCATTATATTGGTTCAATTAGCATATACGAAATTTCTTCAACATGTCTCAATTATGTTCATAAACTCTAAGTAAACGTGACTTGACATGTGTATGCCACATTCTCTAATTTCTACACCAAGATTCTCACTATGTTACCGTCATGAATATCTGTCATGCCTCGAGAGCAGATTCATCTTGTTTTCTTCTACCCCTAGATTGAATTATAATGGATTAGGGGAAGAAGATCATTGTGCAGTTGACATACTATACTATAAAATAATTAATTAATTAATCTAACTGTTCAACAAAAGCTTTGGTCCACTGCAAAAATTATTATAAATAATTGAAAATTGTACCCATGCACCTGACCAACCAATTATATCTGCTCCATCATATGACATATCACAAATTATATATTAATCAATAATTGATTAAGTATGAATCTGTTCTTGCTCCACCATCCCAATAAATTCAACATATATTCTTTAAAAAATGAAGGGAAAATCATCAAAACAAACTTATATAACCCCCTTCCATGCATCCAATCATCAATCAAGCATTTGAGCATTTAATCAACTAGAAAAACAGAAACATCATCGGATTATATTGATTAAGGTTTCGATAATGGAGAAGAGTGAATCAACCAAGATTGATGTTGCAGAGTCGAGCAAAGAGAGGAAAGGGAAAGCTCCACTCTTGGGAGCTCTTAACGTTGCATCCGACAATAAGGCGGCGCCGGTGGCCGGTGGAGGATACAAAAAGGGCCTTGCCATCTTCGACCTCATCCTTAGAATAGTTAGTGTTGCCACCGCCATCGCTGCCACTGTCACCATGGCAACCGCCGAGGAAACTCTTCCGTTTTTCACTCAGTTCTTCCAGTTCGAAGCTAGCTATGATGATCTTCCAACTTTCTCGTAAGTCATAAATAAAAAATCTAGACAACATTAAACAAGTTGGTCAGACTGCTGACTTGGTAACTACAAGGTTCCAAGTTGACTCTTGACATTCTTGATTTGAACTGATCAGTAATTTACTTAATTAAGAATTTTTTTTTTGTGTTTTGTTGCAGGTTCTTTGTGATTAGCATGGGGATAGTGTCTGGATACCTGGTTCTTTCATTACCCTTCTCTATAGTGTGCATTGCACGGTCATATGCAGTCGGTCCAAGGATGTTTCTAATCATAGCGGACACCGTAAGATGTTTCTCCACCTTAATTTATTAATGATCAGGAAATCCATAGTCACTACTGAAAACTGTGCATAAATAAATTCCATCTTGTGATTCTAACGGTCAACTAGATTAGGTGGCTCATAGCTGTCAAATTGCTCTTCCATTGAAAGTTAAATTTATAACATTGTGATTACCATGTCAATAGTCTTACTAACTTGGTTGGGTTGTTTTTATAATGTTTTATTATATATATATTTCATGCATGCAATAGAGATAACTAACTAAAACATTTTTTGATGGGGTATAGGTGGCGATTACGTTGGCAACGGCGGCGGCGGGGTCGTCGGCGGCGATTGTTTACTTGGCTCACGTCGGGAATACAGATGCCAACTGGCTTGCAATCTGTCAGCAGTTCGGGGATTTCTGCGAGAGGGCGAGCAGCGCGGTGGTGGTGGGCTTCGTCACGGTGGTGATCTTGATTGTTATGGTGCTTCTCTCTGCTTGTGCTCTTCGAAGACGCTGATCTGATATGATGATTAATCAAGAAAATGATTGAATGCTCGCTTTTGCGGGTTCTAATATTATATATATTTCCTTTGGATTTTATCTTCTGATTTGTGATTTTATATATAGTGGTGTTGTACGTTGGTGTACTTGTATTGATTGATGGTGGAAATTGTGTTACATGTATCATAGTGCTTCTTATCAACATTGAATGATGAGTACATTAAATTAAGACAAATGATTATATATATCTATCTTGCTATTAGCCCATATATACAAGCTTATTCCAAGTTTGATTTACCGTGAGAGTAGTTTATTAACATCGTTCTTGATTTGGACTCAACAATTTTGGATAATCTAAACGCTTTACCTGATTTGCTTGGTCCTTTGTCAGCTAAAATTACAATGAGAAATGTGTGTACATATCTCACTACGAATTTCTTTCGTCACAAAAAAAAAAAATAAAAATTAATGCAAAAAACTTAACCGCACTAAACCAAGGGTTTAGAAGCCATTATGATAAGAATTTATAGTGTCGGTTTCAACTTTTAAGAGACGCTATGTGCAATTGGTGAGAATTTAGTAACGATTAAGAATTTAGTATCGGGTTAAATTTGTTGATGAACGATCAAAAATAATTATGCCACAATTAATAATACTAGACCAAATAATGATATTTTGTAAAAAAAAAAAAAAATAACTAAAAATAAATTGTCACCTATAAATCTAAAAAACAAAATGGAATTAACTCTTAGTTAATGTTTCCAGTCCACCTAGGAGGCAAGGTACGATGTTAGAAGTTGTTGCCATTCATTATACTCTAATTCAAGCAACTACTCCATATTGATGCCATTAAGATAATAATATACTCCCCACCCAATATTCAACCTCTCCAGCAATCCATTATTATCTCATATTATCATCTCACAAGAAAATTGTTGAACGGATCGAGGTCGATAAAGGGTCAAATCCAGCACCAAGTGGTTAAAGGATTGTTGGACGGAAGTCTAAAGGATCAAGTTCAACACTCTACCGCTTGAAAATATGGCAACATAAAAAAACAAATAAAATTGTGCATTTGATACTAACTACAACTTTTTGTATACTAGTAAACATTTGATCCTAATAAATGATGTCATAGGTAGATCACGAGTTTAAAAGTAAGCTATAATAAATTATAATCTTACCATGTTAAAAGGTTGGGACAGAAAGGTACGTATTGGGCGTCATGTAATAAAACTGCATTCATTAAAACAGTTGGGTTTTGCACATAACAAATAAACCACGTTTTAATTTATTAAGGGCCCATTACTGATTGGACTTGACTCTTTTCAAACAAGATCACCAACTAACCAAGGTCCAGCTGATTACAATTATTATTGTGTGGACCATATTATCAAATAATGTTTATTTAGTATATAAATAATGTACATTATATTCAGGAAACAATGTTATTTTGTAACTTACATAAGGTCATAAACAATGTCATTAGTGGTGGTGTCGCTTTTTCACGTAATTAGAAACAAAATTAGTGTTGCAAATACATAGTTTGTTGACTGTAGTTACATAATATGATTACTATCAATTTATATAATCAATACCTTAAATTTATAATAAAAACTTGTTAATTTTCAACCAAATATATCTTAAAACTATATCATAATTATAATTACATATTAAACACTCAATTTATGAACCTTTAATTTTAAGTTTATTTATCTATTAATTTAGAACAAATATTATCTTGTAGAGAATTATAAGTGTTTAAAAAAATATTTATGTATTGTTCACATATTATGAACCTATAATAATGTTAGAATTACTACTTGACATGATATATTTTAAATTAAAATACTATATATCTATTGTAAATGTGAACGTTGACCAAAAGAAAAGGAAAAAAGTTGGAAACAAAATAATATGAACCATAGGGTCCAACTTTACCATATAATTTGGCAAATTATGCTGTGCATCCGTATGCACCATGCATGGTGCATACGGATGCAAAAACGACGTCATTTTAATAAAACGTGCGTCTCCCCTTAAAAAAAAATCAGGTTCGATTCCCAGTAACAACATATGAACTAAAATTCCATAATCGTTAAACTATAATTCCATAATCGATGAACTATAATTCCATAATCTAATATATGAACTAAAAATTCCAGAATGAATGAACTAAAATTCCATAATCTATAAACTAAAATTTCAGAATCGATGAACTACAGTTCCATAATTGATGAACTATAATTCCATAATCAATGAACTATAATTCTATAATCTATGAACTAAAATTCAAGAATGAATGAACAATATAATATTGTTGCTGAGAATTGAACCTGAATTTTTTTTAAAGGGAAGATGTGCGTTTTTTAATAAAACGACATCGTTTTGACATCCGTATACATCATGCATGGTGCATACGGATGCACAACATAACGATTGATATAATTTATGGTTGTGTTCCCTCTTGTCGGACTGTTCCACCTCGGACAACTCGAGGATTCCCGGACACGTGAAAGTAATTTAAGGCAAATCCCATGCACAAAAAATGGAGAAATCCACTCACGCTATTTGAATGTTAGCTACCTTCCCACCTCATTTGATTCGTGGAAAATATTTGAGAGTAAATAGGATTAAAATTTTATAAAAGAATAAATTATCAAAAAGATTGATTTCATTATTTTAATTTGTGGAAAATAAATTATTGAGTATAGTGATTCTGTTATTTGGTTGGAGTTGAAACGATAATGAATAATAAATATAAAGACTAAAATATTCATATACAATAATTAATGATAATAAAAGTAATAAAGGCAAAATTGTTCAATTATGTGATACTTTTTTCTTAACTTTTATGCAAAAAAAAAAAAACAAAATATCAACCCCTTCCTAAGAAAAATTACTATTTTCCTAAAAAAGAAAAAATTAAAAAACATTTTTTTGTGAAAAAAGTTTTCCATGAATTAAACTGATGAGAATTTTATTTTTCTCAAATTTAAAGAAAATTATTTCTTTCAAAAACTTTTTTCTATCCAACAAAACATGCTTTAGTGTTTCACTTGCCACACTCAAATGATTGAGTTAAATTTTGTTTAGATGACGTGGGAAGTTTATTGTTATTATTCGGAATATATATGTAAATTAAGTTTACATTTAAAAAAAAAAAAAATCAATGATCAAGAGGATAATACTTTTTCAAAAACACTAATATTTCACAGTTCTCAACTTTGAAATGCTCAATTCATTATTAAGAATAATGTGCGGAAGGAAAAACATCAATGATCTATAAAGTTTTAGTATGCAGAAAGCACTCGCAATTAGGGTGTAAATGAGTCGAGCAGCTCGCAAGCCGCTCAGTCAAAGTTCAACTTGAGATCAGTTAACTTCGAACTCAAGCCGAATTATTTCGTAATCGAGCTTAAGCTCAAATATTTTATGCATGTGGTTCGCCGAGCGCACACAGACAGACACACACACGCACGCGCGCACACACACACACACACACACACACACACACACACACACACACACACACACACACATATATATATATATATATATATATATATATATATATATATATATATCCAAGCGGCTCGCGAGTTGCTCGAGCTCGAGCTCCAATTTTTGAGCTCGTTCGTATTGAACTTGAGTTCGAGTCTACCTATTGTTTATCGAGCTCGATGTCGGTTCGGCTCGGCTCTACTCGCAACATATAACATAACCCATCAGTCAACCATCATATTTTATTCTCTATAAATGTGCATTAATTTTATCTCCGATTAACAATTAATTACTCTTTTATAACATTCTCTAACAAGTTGGATATAAGTCTACAAGGAGCACACCCTTCATCAGTCATTTAACATTTGAATTACTTTATACGCTCACAAAGAGCTAGTGTACTGATATGCTTTCAAGTTGTTCATCATATTTTAGTCACACTCACATATATTTTAATGTATAAAAAAAGTTAACAAATTTTCAATCTCAAAGATGCATCATGTTCGTGTGTATTATTTCTATAAATAGAAAGGGGTAAGCATATGATGAGTAGAAAACTACTAAGATGTCTAGTTAATTAGTGCATATTTGTAGAGAGCAAAATAGATCAAAGCAACGTATTTTAATTTATTGTGAAATCTTCTGTCATATATGATCGAGTTTAATTATGATTGAGATATTTCTTTGTAGTTGTATTTTCTTTTTCCGGCCTCTCTTTCGTAGATCTAAAATAAATAAATAAATAAATAGAAGTAATTGTAATTTTATAAATATAATGATGATAATTTTTTATTTCTTTTAAAAGAAAACATCGTTCCTTTTTAGTGACGCAACGTTTGTCAAACCTTTTCTTGTTTTGTTGATGAAACAAGATATTCCCACAAATTAAAAGAGTGAAGAGATCTTATATATGTGGAAATCTATAACTGCTTATGTATGCATTTCCAAGAAAGAACATGAAATTCAGGAAAGCATTATAAAATCTTTGATTTCATTCCACTAAAAAGAGATTTTAATTTTTTGAACTAACAAGAAAAATTCACCATTATTATCTAAAAATGTGTAATAATTTACAAATCATAATAAAAAAAATTATTTATTAATAAAAATCAAATTCATAACCTTTCAGTACATTAATTATATTACACTCACTCTATCGGTCTTTTCAAAACATTAAAAACACTTTTAATTTTGGCGGGAAGGTTGGTGAGTGGTCATAATCACTCACTCACACGTAGACTCTGTTGCATCCACTGGATATTAAGGCTAATAACAGTCTTAGAACGATTAGTATTGGGTTGATGTTCATTTAATTGTATGAAAGAAAGTAAGAAACTTTATGAAAGGGAATTTGGGATATTAAATGAGTTAGTTAAATGGAGAAATATTTGATTGGTTTTAGTTTCTATTGACTTTTATGAAAAAAAATTAAATCTTCAAGTGTCGGTTGGATTCCTTTTGGAGATAAATTTTATAGAAAAAATAAAAAATACAAAATAAAAAACAATTCAAAACATAAAATATTTCATATATTTCAATAAAATTACATATTACAACTATTTATAGTTTCTTTATAGCGGATATGAAAAGATAGTTTAATTTTGAATGCTACGCACTTGGGAAAGATAGACTTTTGGAAATAAGAAATCTCCTAGTATCTAATAAAATTATTGACTATTATCCATGCATTTCATCATCCACTCTTGAAAATTTACAGTGCTAGTTTTTAGAGTTAACTTCCCGATTTGCTCTGTTACATGATAATAAAGGAGTATAGTTTCATATTAATCTTGACAAGTTAGTGTGGGGATTGGGTAGGGATGGCAACCGGGTGGGCGCGGAAGCGAGGAGTATATATACTTCATGTCCCCGTCTCCGGGGGAGAATTGAAAATATTTCACATTCCCATCCCCGTGAAGAATAAGGCAAAGGTGGGGATTCTCCATTCCCCGTCAACTCTTAGTCAGCTTTTAGTCAAAATCACACATTTCCCGTTTTTTGAAATTTTTTCCCAGCCCCGTCTTTGTCGAAGTAGGGATCGAAAATCTTCATCGGGGACGAGACAAATTTTCATCCCTAATATTGGGTAGGCTTTTTTTTTTTTTTTTTTTAGGTTTTGTGTTTTCGGCTTTTTGTGGCAATTCTTTTTTAATTTCAAATTAATAAAAAAACACAAAAATTTACAATATTATATATGACAATCATTTTTACATACTATATTTTAACATTCACATTTTATGTAATGTTATTATAAAATATTACTAATTAATCATAGTATTGCTATTGAGTATTGACTCAATACCGCTTCCACTATTTACTGGAAACTGAACTCATGACCTCTCATTTAAAAGAGGGTTAGAACGTAAAGCCTAATCTATACTATATATAATAACAAAATCTTGGAATTTTACTTTCCCGCCCAATTCCTAAAAAATCTCTCTTCCCAATAAAATGTATTGATTCTTACTTTTCCATTCGTATAATAATTCTGGGTAAAAATTCTAATAATAATAATAATAATAATAATAATAATAATAATAATAATAATAATAATATAAGTGGTAAAAATTATATTTAAAAGTAATTAAGTGTTAATAATAATAGTAAGAATATTAACGTAAGAAGTATAACATAGGATATATCGTAATAATTAATAACTATAGTCTAGGATTAAATTTGGAATTGTTAGGAAAGATAAGTGACCTCTGGTGAAATTAACTTTTTATCGATTTAAATATTCTTAATATATTACAACAATTCTATTCCGTGCATCGCACGGGTGAAAATACTAGTATATATATAAAAGTAAAATCCTCCTATTTCATTTTCCCGCTCAAACTTTTGTAGTCAAATTAATTAAATATTTTATATTTTATTGGTCAAATACTTAATAAAGCTTATTTGGTAAGCAAATGAAAAATGGAAATTTAGTAATATCAATATTATGAATTAATTAGGAATAAGATTAATTAGGAATATTAATATAATGAATTGATTAGGAATATCAATATAATGAATTGATTAGGGCAATACCTTAAATAAATAAATACACTTTCTTTTTAAAAAATTTTACAAATTTTTAATTCTCATATTTTTCACCTATAAATACAATGAGTTGATGACTACAAAAATTATAAGTCTTCATTTTATATTGCATCCCTTTTTTTTTCCACTAGGTCTTCAGCCTTGATCATTCAGTTTAGCCGCGTTTCGAAATTAACGGTAGGTTTAGCATCCAAGTAGTTTGATTGGATTAGATACAATACGTTTTTCATGGTTGTATTGTCCAAATTTAATACTTTTTTCAGCGAAAAGCTATTCATATCATATGCCTAGATACTTTCAAAAAAAAAAAAATATCATATGCCTAGATTATGATTTATTTTGAACATTTCTACGGTTACTTCAAGTCCATTTTATATATTGATTTTTTGCTTCTATTGAAGTTTCATTATCATTGATGAAAGGCAACCTCATGTGAATCTTGCTTTGAGTGGTGCCTACTCCTGCCCGTTTAAAGGGATGATGAGTGCTGACTCCTCTAATCTCTCTCTTCATTTTTTTGCTATACTGTCATTGGTGAAGAATTTAAAGTGCCACACAATAAAATGTGTGATTCACGGGTGATTGGAGAATGGGGAGTGGTTAAGTGTTTCTGTTGTAATATACACGACAAGATATAGCAAGAATCGCCTTTAATACACCAATTGACTATTATTATATTCTTCTTAATTTTTTCCGTTGATTATTGAAATAATCGGACTTTTGAAGTTCTGATTTGTTAAGTTGTTTTATTCTCATGGTACCGATTTTGACCATTATGAAGTCCATGCTCAATTCCTCATTGTATATGTCAAAAGTGTATTTATTTTTTGGCGTAATTATGGAATCGACATAATTGCTCCGTAGTAGTAATAATAATAATAATAATAATAATAATAATAATAATAATAATAATAATAATAATAATAATAATAATAATAATAATAATAATAATAATAATAATAATAATAATAATAATAATAATAATAATATAATGATAATAATAATAATAATAATAATAATAATAATAATAATAATAATAATAATTGGTAATATTATTGTTCAATATAATATTTAAAAAAACTAATTTTAATTGGTAATCTATATTTTATATTAATCTATATTTATATTCTATATTAATTAATAAAAACAATTCCTCCTATACAAGTTCCCGTCTAAACAATTAATAATAATATGAAAAAATGAAAAAGAATGGAAGGAAGCCGAACGCCCAAATAATTAATAATAATATTGGGAAAAAAATTAATAATAATATGGAAATATGGAAAATAATGGAAGGAAATATTAGTCATGTGAATGTTTTCTACACTCTGAAAAATGGAAAAGAATCAATAAGCAGTATAAGGAAAATAATCATTAAGATATTTTACTATTAATCTTTTACGGAAGATTTTGCTTAAAAAAATAGAATAGAATTGGTTATTAATAATTTAGCCTTATTTTACTATTAATCTTTAAGAAAAATTCTGTGTAAAAAAATGTAATAAAATCGGTTATTAATAATTTAACTTTATTTTACTATATTAATCTTTACGAAAAATTCTGCGTAAAAAAATGTAATAGAATTGGTTATTAATAATTTAGCTTTATTTTACTATTAATCTTTAAGGAAGATTTTTTTAAAAAATAAAATAGAATTAATTATTAATAATTAAAATTAAAATTAAAGTACATATATTTTCCTATCCGTAATACAATTTTACTTATTGTTTTACAAAATCTTCAAATAATAATTGGTAATATTACTGTTCAATTATAATAAAAACTTTAATTTTAATTGGTAATCTATATTCTATATTAATTAATAAAAACAATATCCTCCTTTACAAGTTCCCGCCTAAACAATTAATAATAATATGGAAAAATGGAAATGAATGGAAGGAAATGTTAGCCATGTGAATTTTTTATAGACTCTGAAAAATGGAAAAGAATCAATAAGCAGTATAAGAAAAAGAATCATTAAGATATTTACTATTAATCTTTTAGGAAAGATTTTGTATAAAAAATAGAATAGAATTGGTTATTAATAATTTAGCCTTATTTTACTATTAATCTTTAAGAAAAATTCTGCGTAAAAAAAAATGTAATAGAATCGGTTATTAGTAAGTTAGCTTTATTTTACTATTAATCTTAAGGAAGATTTTGCTTAAAAATGAAACAGAATCAATCTATCTATATATAATTAAAAACAAAAAACATCCTAATTCATTTTCCCGCCCAAAATTTTGTAGTAAAGCTTATTTGGTAAGTAAATCTCAAATGGAAATTAAATAAAATCTATTAATTCGTAAATAATAATAATAATAATAATAATAATAATAATAATAATAATAATAATAATAATAATCCAAACAAAACTATATACAAATTAAAATTAAAAGTAAAAGTAAAAAAAAAAAAAAAAAAAAAAAAGGAAGACAAAGATGGCTCCCCTTTATAAATGACGTGGGATAATTCTGATCCCACATTGAAAATATTTGGAAAGAGGAGCTCTTGAGCTCCTCTATATAAGAGGATCATTGCTCCTCTTACAAATATATAATTATTTGCCCATCAATGTGGACAAGTGTTGAGAAGTCCAAAGACTTTTTTTTTTGGTACTATTGACCCGACAAATTATGTTGTGGCACTGTGTCCACCTTGCAAAGTAGACACAGTTCAAAAATTGTTCATAATTATAAATATATAGTTCTATAATTATAAACATAGTGTTGTGAACATAATTATAAACATATAGTTATGTAATTATGAATATAGAGATTCAATAATTGTGAATATGAAATTCAAAAATTATGAATATATATATCCAAACAAAACGATATACAAACATTTATTACAACAACAACAACAATATAATAATAATAATAATAATAATAATAATAATAATAATAATAATAATAATAATAATAATAATAATCATCATCATCATCACCATCATCATCCAAACAAAACGATATACAAAATAAAATTAAAATTAAAAAAAAAAATAAGAAGAAGACAAAAAGGAGCCACGAGCTCCCCTTTGTAAATGATGTTGGATCATTTTGATCTCACATTGAAAATGTTTGGAAAAGGAGCTATTGAGCTCCTTTATATAAGAGGAGCAATGCTCTTATTACAAATATAATTGTTTGTCCATTAATGTGGACAAGTATTGAGAAGTCCACAGGCAAATATTTTATTTTTTGAGTACTATTGACACGTCAAATTATGCTGTGGAATTATGTCCACCTAGCAAGGTAGACATGGTTCTAAAATTGATCATAATTATGAATATATAGTTCTAAAATTATGAATATATAGTTCCAAAATTATGAACATAATGTTGTGAACATAATTATGAACATATAGTTATGTAATTATAAATATAGAGATTCAATAATTGTGAATATGAAGTTTAAAAATTATGAATATATAACTTTATAATTATGAACATATAGTTTAGTAATTATGAACATAGAGTTTTGTAGTTGTGAATATAGAGTTCAATAATTATGAATATGAAATTCAAAGATTCTGAATATTTAGCTTTATAATTATGAACATATAGTTCAGTAATTATGAACATAGAACTGTGTCCACCTTGCAAAGTGGACACGGTTCCACATCATAACTATTCGATTCACCGTGTTACATGTAGTATCTGTTTATATAGACTTTCTCAACCTATTGAAGCCCAACGTTTCAAAATGCTCTTATTTAAGAAACCTTATTTTAATGGCTTCTTATTTTAGTTTTTTTTTTTTTTTTTTTAATTTATTAGGGGGTTTGACTAAGATTAACTCAAAATGTATATTTGTTGTTTTAGTTTTTAGCAGTTTAGAGCAAATTGCTAAGTTATTAAATAATATTTTTTATGTTTTTTAAAATGTTAAATATAAAATGTTAAATAATCGAATTTTTTAAAATTTTGGAGAATTTTTCAAATAATCAAATTACAATAACAACAACAACAACAATAACAACAACAACAACAACAACAACAACAACAACAACAACAACAATAATAATAATAATAATAATAATAATAATAATAATAATAATAATAATAATAATAATAATCCAAACAAAACTATATACAAAATAAAATTAAAATTAAAATTAAAATTAGAAAGAAAAAAAAAAAAGAGGAGTCACAGACTCCTTTTGCAAATGATGTGAGATTATTTTGATCACACTTTGAAAATATTTGAAAAGAGAAAGCTCATCTATATAAGAGGAGCAAAACTCCTCTTACAAACATAATTACTTGCACATCAATGTCGGCAAGTATTGACAAGTCAAAAGGTTCTTATTTAAGAAGTTTTAGCGTTGTCTTCTTATTTTAGTTTTTATTAATTTATTAATTTATTATTTATTATTATTTATTTATTTATTTATTTATTAGTAGTGGGGGTTTGGAAAGATTAACCCAAAATGTACGTGTTGTTTTAGTTTTTAGCAATTTGAAGCAAATTGCTAAGTTATTAAATAATATTTTGATTTTTTGATTAAATTTAAAATATTAAACAGACGAATTTCTTAAAATTTTTGTGAATTTGCCAAATAATCAAATTACAACAACAACAACAACAACAACAACAACAACAACAACAACAACAACAATAATAATAATAATAATAATAATAATAATAATAATAATAATAATCCGAACAAAACTATATACAAAATAAAATTAAAATTAACAAAAAAAAAAAAAAAAAAAAAAAAAAGACAAAGGGGAGCCACAGGCTCCCTTTGTAAATGATGTGAGCTCATTTTCATCCCAAATTGAAAATGTTTGAAAAGCTGAGCTCTTGAGCTCCTCTATATTAAGAGGTACAAACTACAAACATAATTGTTTGCCCATCGATGTGGAGAATATTGAGAAGTTAAAAGTTTCTTATTTAAGAAACCTTAGTTTTGTCTTCTTATTTTAATTTTATTTATTTATTATTTATTATTTATTATTTATTATTTATTATTTATTATTGGGGGTTAGGAAAGATTAACCCAAAATGTATGTGTTGTTTTAGTTTTTAGCAGTTTGGAGCAAATTACTTAGTTATTAAATAATATTTTTGGTGTTTTGATTAAAGATAAATTGTTAAAATGACGAATTTGTCAATAATCAAATAATAATAATAATAATAATAATAATAATAATAATAATAATAATAATAATAATAATAATAATAATAATCAAACAAAATGATATACAAAATAAAATTAAAATTTAAAAAAAAATTAGAAGAAGACAAAAGGGAGTCACGGGCTCCCTTTGTAAATGATGTGGGATCATTTTGATCTCACATTGAAAATGTTTGGATAGAGGAGCAATGCTCCCCTTTCAAACATAATTTCTTGCTCATCAATGTAGGCAAGTAACTTGGAGGGTGTGGTTGAGTGTAAGGGACTCATTTATCCTTAACCAAAGGTCAAGGGTTCGATCCTTGGATTTGGGATTGACGGCTGGGTTTACCAAAAAAAAAATAAAAAAATCAATGTGGGCAAGTATTGAGAAGTCCAAAGTCTCTTCTTCTCCTTTTTTTTTTTTTTTTTTTTTTTTTTTTTGGTTAGAAGTAAAGGAAAATTAAAAATGAAAAGGAAATATTTCAATAATAATATGTTACATCATCAAATAGTAAAGACATATTTTAAAAAATAGTAAAGATAAATTAAAAATGGAACGAAAATATTTCATTAATAATATTCTACATCATCAAATTAAAATGGAACGAAAATTAGGTAAAAATATCATTGCATCTATATTCTAATTGACTAATTGATTGGAAATAAAAAAGAATAATTGACTGAAAATGAATCTAATATTACTAATTGACTGAAAATATAAAAGGAAATGAATATTAATAATTGACTGCAAATAAAAAATGATCTATAATTGACTAAAAAATGGTAAGATCATTGCATTTTAATTAAAAATAGAATGGAAATTAAAAATTGGAGGAAAATATTCCAATAATAATATTCTACATTATCAATAGTAAATGCATATTTTAAACAATAGTAAAGGTAAATTAAAAAAGGAACGGAAATATTTCAATAATAATATCTACATCTTCAATTAAAAATGGAACGAAAGTTAGGTAAAAATATCACTACATTTGATATTCTAATTGACTGAAAATAAAAAAAGAATAATTGGCTGAAAATGAATCTGATATTGCGAATTGACTGAAAATATAAAAGGATAACTAATTTAGTGGTATTCTACCATTATATATTTTCACCCAAGTAACCCTTCATGATGGAGAAGATGTTAGCTCTAGACGAAGATGAACAAGATTGTGTTGTCACTACCAATGTTGTCTACAAAAAGGTTTCAATAATGTGTAAATATAATCGGTGATATAATTTTTTTTAAATGAAAAAATTGTTATATATCTAGACAAAAAAATATATCTTCCATACAAATGAATAAGGATAACACGCAATTCATTTCTATAACTGAGTTGTTAGAGAACGAGCACATTTGTCTAATGTATGAAAATACTAAACAATGACAAATAAAATCTTCAAAATTATAGGGCCGCATCCGTACATCTAGACATTAGCTATTAATTTGAGCAATTATTTGCACAAATTCAAGCAATAATAACATCAAAATATATAAACGATTCAAATCATATCTTTAATTGCATTATATAATTCTTATATAATATTTGATGTTCTAATTTAAATAATTATATATCGATTCATATATTCTTAATATATTACAACAAATCCACTCCGTGCATCGCACAAGTGCAAATACTAGTCTAGCATAAAAGGAAGTAAGAAAATACAAGAAAAGCAGATACCCCAAATGCCACGCACAAAATATCCAATACCCCTTCTATCCTCAATTTTCTCTCTTGCTTTTCTCTCTTCATTTCCAAAAACTCTGCGTATCTCCTTTTTCCCTCTTCTACCCTTCTACTTCCATTTCCCTTTTTGCCCTCCAATGCCCGTTGCAGAATTACCAAACTGTCCTTTCCGTTTAGGTGAGTTCCCTCCATGTCCTCCATCTGCATGCTCACTTCTCTCACTTGCATCTCACCGCCCTCCGACGCACCGCACGTGACCACGATCGCGCACTGCACGTGACTCCGGCGATGATCGACGGCCAGAATTGACGCAAATTTCGCCTGAACTTCGCCGCTCAGCCAGTGTCGGTGGACGGAAACGGGTTTATGGGATGACAGGTTTACGGCGCGGCGGCCGTTCGGGTCGATCAGTATCCAGCTTAGCGTCATGTCGTCGGAGAAAGCGGCGCACGCGCCGTCTCCGTCGGGGTGGCTGATGGGCGTGGGGACGACGTCCTTTGGGTCGAGCAGGTCAATCCTGAACGGCGAACACCGGAACCAGGCGGTGACGGTTTCCGTCTCCTGGGCCTTGGTGAATATCAGCCTGCCTTTGTAGCGCACGTCGACGGCGGATATCAACTCCTCCGGCGCCGGCATGGAGGGCTTCGAGTAGGAACGCGAACGCCCCGAATCCGGAATCGCGAAGGAGTGGGCGAAAAACGCCCGGGGGCCGCCGTTGGGGAAACCGGAGACGACGGCGCGAACACGGGGATCAGCGGCGGTGGACGGCCAAGCTGAGCGGCAGATGTCAGTCCACAGCTGAGCCTCCGAGCAAAAGCGGCGAAGAGCGGAAGAAACAGCGCTCGTTGAGGCGAGTGTGGGGCCATCCAGACGAGTCAAGATATGGGATTCGATTATATCCCCGTGCAAGGCGAAGAACTCAGCTTCTCCGCCGTGCTCCGCCGTGGAAAGCGGTGGCGATAAGGGAACCATTTTTTGGGTTTCTTGACTTGAGAATACTAGCTTTGCTTGCTTGCCACTTAATGGAACTTTTGGGTTTCGAATTTTGATAATGGATGGGTGAAATTAAAGTGTGTATATATATATATATGTGTGTGTGTATATATATATATAGTGTGTAGTAGAGTCTATCATTAATGCCCATGATGTTGCAATTAATTACAAGATAAGAGTATGGGCGGTTGACCAAGACTCTAGAGTTGTTTGGTTGAAACATTATCATAATTATAATTATAATTATAATTAAATATATACTTATAAATTAAACTGAAGCTATTTATATAGAATCCAAGTTGTTTATTGCGTCATGTTGAAATCGTGTCACTTCTTAATTAAATACTTGATAAAACTAAACTTATTTATATAATCCATATAGGTTCTTCCAAATTTAACTGAGTTGATTGATATTTCAATATACTAACTAATTAGATTCGAGTTAGTCTTTTAGAAAGTTAATTTTCAGATAGGGGTACTGTCCTATAAGGCTATAACCCTAATTATTAAGTACAAATTTGTTTGACCAAACGATATATCAATCTTGAAGACTTTTAATTTTATGTTGAACAATAAATTTCATATAATTATTGATAAATTTGAACATCAAATTCAATAGTTCCTCACCGTTCTCATCTTAGAAATTGATGAAAGATGTAAAGTCTGAAATGTGTGCAGACATTATATTGTTATTATTGTTTTTTTGTATATATGCTTAATTAGTGAGTGATCCATAGTTAAAGAAGAAATTATTAAAACAAATCAAAATCAATAGATAATGACGGCAATTTAGAGCCAATCTTGTATTTACTGCCTTAACCTCATTATCTTCTACATTATTAGTTGACTAACTTAACTGTATTATAACCAATGTAACCAATGTTATACTCTACGTACTTAAACCCATGTTTTGGACTTTCTATGATGATTTTAATTCTTTTTTAATAGCTTAACTTAGGTTTCACTCATTCTCTCGGATTATTATATACAAAAAATATCACTTTTTTTTTATCACATATTTTATCAACCATTCAAACTACATTTTCATGAGTCAAATTTGAGACATCCAGTTAAACTATCATGTTTTAACCTATAAAGCCCGCATGGGTAGCTCAACTTGTCATAGAGGTGAAATTTTGGAAGAATGACCAGGGATCGAGTCTCACCAGCGGCAGTGTGGGAGCAACCTCTCAAAGTGAGGGGAGCTCTTTGTGCGCAGTGAGCACCGGTCTAGCCTTTATGGTTCATGTTCAGTTGAGTCACCATGATTTACATCCTCCCAAATACTCTGTCGGGTCGGGGTGTGGGTGTGGGGGCTCTTAGGATTGGGGTTTTAGCCTTTTGGAAGAATGTTTTAACCTATAAAATAATGTTTTTGGACATAACACCACAAATTTTTTTTATTTTTTTTTTAGTGATGAAAGAAACTCGCAACCATTCAATCACTATTTGAGAACATACATTTGTGAACAAGAAATGTACACCGCATTCTAAAGATATTGTAAAAAAATTGGTCATAAATGTCTTTTTGCAGGTTGTAGCTAGAAGTCAATTATGGCAGACATAATAAGATTTTAAAAAACATACTCCGTATTAATTAACGATACGCACACAACGATCGCATTTTCTTAATTAATTCTTAAAAGGACTTTTATATTTATTTATATTTATATTTATATGTTATTTTTAAAATAAATCATTATTATTGCCCCGTGGATTGATTCATCCAGTGTCCTTTGCATATTTTCCGTCACCCAGTAAGCTATTTTTTTAATTAATTAATTATTATTATTTTTCTTTGTAGAATATATTGGTTGATTTTAATTTGTTTATTAATATTGCCGGCTAAGATATATGGAATAATGCACTTTGACGATGACTTTGTGGACTTATTCCGTGATACTGACTTAGGAATTATTATTGACAATATAATGACTATTTTTTTTATTTTTTTTTGGTGGGAGACAATATAATGATTATAGTACCGTGGATATATAGGTAAAAAGTAAATAATTAGGATTGCGGCCCCATGTTTTTGTCTTAAAAACTTGGTGAAAAAAATCAGTTAGAGCATCTCCAACAGTTATACATTTTGAAAAAATTGTACAGATGTGACTATAAAAGAAAAGATGTGAGGGAAGATAAAAGTGAAAAAAAAAACTTCATTAATGCGCCCAACGGGCACGTGCAGTGCAACTAGGCGTTGTGTTGCGCTTCACGCGATTGCAACGAGAAAAGCTATTTTCCTTGGTCGGTTCCATAATTCTGATAAAAACCACTGCTTTACAGGGGCACCATTTTTCTTCCCTCTCCTCCACATAAGCTTTGCCTGCTCAGAGCAATTCTATACTCTTCTTTCGATATATAGGAATCGAACTTTGCACCCTACGATGCTAGTACGGCTAGAATAAATACTTGAATCCACTACTTAAGACCACACATGAGACATATAAACTGCGGTAGAAAGATCACATATGACAGACTCAACCAAGAGAGTGTTGACAAGAATTGAACTCATAATCGTACAAGTATGAGATTCTTACTTCACTCACTTAACCACTCATTTCGGGACTCATTATAATATATGATACAATTACGTATAACTATATAATTATATTGAGTGAAAATAATCTATTAGTATAATAGGTAGTGCCTAAGAAATAAAAATCAAGGAGAACAATGCAATGTGCATCATGATTGGGTAATTTGGTTATTGCCATGCACGCAATTAACTTGTACAATAATGGTTATTGAAAGGGATTGGATACCACTCTTATGAGAGTGACACTTTAATATTTATTGGGAAAAATGACACTTTTAATTGTTGGATTGTAAGTAAATGATTAATTCATTTCTTTAATTATATTTGTCATCACATTTGGTACACAAATTGTTGAGATTACGTTGTGGCAGAGTTAGTTTCAAAATAATATAAATGTTAATTTTGACTGATGCCAAATATTCATAATTTTAACTTTTCAATTATATTTAAACAAAATATAATTTAACAGTAATCTTCTCTAAAGAGTCGATAATCTATGTTGTCGTTGTCAATCACTATACCATAAACCTTGGTCTATTTTATAAGGTGTACCACTGACATAAGATACATTTTTATTACACTGAAAATATATTTTTAATAGTACATTATTTGAGTACTGAATGTACATTATTTAGTTTATGAATAATGTTCAAATTGGCCACTGAACGTAACCAGAAAATGTAATTAGACCACTGAACAAAAAAAAAAGTGCAATTAAGTCACTGAACACTCCAAATGTATGCAATTTCACCTGATAGCATGTTACCATCAATTTTAGCAGGTTACCTGCTTACGCGGCAGACTGGCAACTGAGTTGACATTTTTAATAATATTTAAATAATTTTTAATAATAAATTTACTTAAAAAAAACGACGGTGTGGTTGCTAGCCACCCCGTCATTTTATTTTTATTTTATTTTTTTTCCTTTTTTTAAAAAAAATTTATTATTAAAAATTATTAAAAATGTCAACTCAGCTGCCACGTAAGTAGGTAACCTGCTAAAAATGATGGTAACCTGCTATCAGGTAAAATTGCATACATTTGGAGTGTTTAGTAACCTAATTGCACATTTTTGGAGTGTTCAGTGGCCTAATTGTATTTTTTTTTTCGTTCAGTGGCCTAATTTCATTTTCAAGTTACGTTCAGTGATCAATTTAAACCTTATTCCTTTAGTTTACTACCAAATAATGTACATTCAATACATAAAGAATGTATATTCAATACAGGGCCGTCCCAATCGAAACAGGGGTCTTATGCAATATTTGGACACTGCTGGAAATCTCGCGTTTTCCGTCCAACATTTCCGTCCAACCGTAAATTGGTCGGTATTTTACTAAAGATTTCAACTTCCTGTTACTAAAGATGGGTGGACAGAAAGTTGGTCGGAATTTCCGTCCAACGCGCGAGTGTTGAACGGAAATTCCGTCCAACACTCGCGTGTTGGACGAAAATTCCGACCAACCTATAGTGTTGGTTGGTAAAGTCGAATTGATTGATAAGTAGAAATTAAAATAGTAGGTATTTTAATATCCGTCCAACGTAATATTGGACGGAAATTTAAATAGGGGTTTTAATATTTCATTTCGCACCCCGACGTCTGTTTGTTCTCAAAAAGTCCGCTTCAATTCCTTTCGCACAGCCGCTCAGCCACCGCCCCGCACACCGCTCACCACTTCACACACTAAACACCGCTCAGCCACCGCCCACCGCCACACCGCCCCGCACTGCATCCCAATCGCAGCAAGCCTCCGCCCACACCGCCAGCCAACGCCTCCACTGCCCAGCCGCAGACGCCTTCTTCTTCCCAATCGCACAGCCTCCGTTGCCCAGCTACCGCAGCACAGCCTCCGCCGCATTGGAGCACCGCCTTCCCGCTGTAAGTTTTTTATTATTTTTTAATTATGATTTCAATTTCTGAATTATTAGAGTTACAATAATTAGCTTGTTATATGAATTTAGGATGAAAGCTGTGATGTTGAATTAAGGAGGTTTTTTTTTTTTTTTTTTGTGTATCCCTTGGAAACATTCCCTAGATTTTGATTCTAAAGAATTTAGAATCTTTTAGAAGTATATATGAAAGTGCTAATTGAAATCGTAGAAAGTACTAACTATCACTGTATCATACCTGATTTTATAGCCTTTTTATATTTTGGAAGGTGAGCAGATAAGAGGTCATGATGCCTAGGAAGGTGAGCATTTTGTGATGTTATTATTTCTGCTGCAGAGGAAGAGGCAATTAAACTTAGGGTCTATATAGATGAGCCTGCTTCTACAGATCTTCATTGGGTAATTTCTTTCACTGATTCTTTTCCTAATAATTTTTGTATCTTCCTGGTTGATCCATTTGTTTCCTAATAATTTTTGTATCTTCATTACATAATTGAAGGAGCTGTTATCATCAAAGGATGCAGCTTCTAGGACAGAGGAACAATCATCTGCTGAGATTTCTACTGTAAGTGTTTTCTATTTTTTCTATCATCTTTTATACTTAATAGACAACGGTTAAAAAACCGTTGTTGTTTCTAGAAAAGACAACGGTTAAAAAACCGTTGTCTATAAGCGGGACTTACAACATTTCTCCCTTTATACAGTGGTTGTCTAGAGTGGTTGGTTGTTGAATGCGGTGTTCACTTGTATTTTTCTCCCTTTATACAGAACATTTCATTTTCTTTTGGAGCTTTCTCTATCTGATAATCTGAAACTCAAACAGATGGCTCAGAAGTAGTGAAGGATAAAGACTCAACTTTTATGTGTTTGAATACAGTGTTTATTGCTTATTCTTGCATTTATTGTGATTCTTTAGATTTAATGGCCAATTATGCTTTCATATATGTTCTCTTATCATGAAGATGGCTGAACTCATGTATGCATCTCTATATTCTTTACCCTCTTACTCTCTTCCTTGCATTGCACCAACTTACTGAATCGCTTGGGCTTTACTTGGAGTTTTACATATCTACAGTGAATGAAAATCTGTGACATTTCCTCATATTAAAGATTATTGTGGATGATTATTAGTTATTATCTACTATAATATCATTCTTAATTATTTTGTTGAAATTGTGGGCATTAACATCTATAAATATGCATCGGAGCATTCTTCTTTCTTTTTCCAGCCTGCAGATTGGGATGAAAGAGAGTAAGGGACAACTTACATTTGACATTTTCCTATTAGCATCACTGTGTGTATCTCTTCCTTAAGTGAGTTAAATTGTTGCACTAATTGGTACTCAATTATATATCTTCCTTAAGTGATACTGGACAATTATTGTTTTGTTATGTTTTAAGTTCAAATCTATAGTATAACGTGTGAAAGCAGCAGTTCAGCAAGACTTGTGGAGTACATCTCTTATACTAAACAAACTTTAGAATTAGGATGTAAGAATTCAGAAGTTTTCTATTTTTTCTGTGTTAGATTACTTAAACATAAAAGACATTCCTTTAATTTTCTAGTCATTTTGTAAAATGCATAGGTATCTACTCATTCAGTATTAGATTACTTATATCATGGTCCATTTTTGGTGAAGGTTTACACTTGATCAACTTCATTGAAGGAGGTTGTGGATGCTGCATTGATCAAAGCCATTGAAGCAGTGCCGGATTTGAAGGCTTATTACTTATGTAGTATCAAATAAGTATATTTTCATACTTAAGTAGTACGGAACATCAATCAAGTAGTATATATTTTTTATGTTTTTTTTTTTATGAACATGAACATAATTTTTGTTGTAAATAATTTTGATGTTTAAATATATTTTCAATTTAGTGTGTTCATTAATTTGTTGATGACATAATTTATTAACAACAGTTATAAATAAAATTATGGTAATATAAAAATAATAAAAATATTCCATATGATTTAGGATTTTCCTACCAACAGTGGGAAGGAAAATAACAAAATATAATATGTGAGTTTTCCGTCCAACGTTGGGTCGGAATTTCCGACCAACGCACGTAGTTGGATGGAATTTCCGACCAACGCACAAAGTTGATCGGAAGTTTCCACGTTTTAAAAATGGTGGGTTGTTTTCCGGAATTTTCGTCCAATTTTGTTCGTTGGACGCTATTTCCGACCAAAAATTGTAGTTGGACGAAATTTCCCACGGAGGTTTTTCCGAACGTTCCTTTTGGTCGGTATGTTGGACGGAAACGTTGTTTCCGACCAATATATCGCGTTTTTCGTCCAACAAATGTTGGACGGAAAATGCAAAATTTCCAGCAGTGGGATTTGGGCCATTTTTTTTTTTTAAAAAAATTATATATAATAATAGTTGTTCAAAAAGTTGTGTCAAAAATTCAAAATATAAGTATTGTAAAAAAAAATACATCTAAAATTTCATTTAAAAAGTGACATGCGTCGTGCACACTTAGACGCAAAATCATCCACCAAACTTTTGATATCAACTTCTTCCAAAATGTCATTTTCAATAGAGATTAAAGCTAATCCATTGAGTATCTCTTGCAACATACTTGATCGTAAGTAAGATTTCAATAATTTCAACTTTGAAAAACTCATTTATGCAGAGGCAACAGTAATTGGGATAGTCAATAATATTCGATATGCAATAATAGCATTTGGAAAACAACCCAGCTGTTTTAATGAATTCAATATACTCGCTGCTCCTATATTTTCTTTCGATAAAATCTCTCTAAGCAATTTTAACTCAATATAAGAATTGTGAAATAATACGTAATTCTAATTATCTGTTAAAAGAATGGAAGAACTTGAGAGTTTGTATGATAAAAAAGAATTGAAGAATCAGTAGCAAATGAATAAAATATATCGTCTTTTCCAAATTTAAATTACCTAATCTAGTTCAAGACTTCAAGTACACAAACATTCAAATTAAATATTTTAATATTCGAATTAAATCAAATACCTAAAATTCACAAACAGGCAGCCTCAAATTAAAAGAATAAAAGTTAAAAGAATAAAAAAAATTAAAAGAATAAAAATGTTCAAACACCTAGACTAGGCAGTAAGCAATTTCACCAATTTGTTGTAGTATTTGTCTCATGAGTCTCGTCTGCGCCCTGCGGTCTGTCTTTCTATTCCAGATTATGTAAATATAAAATATTTAATATAATAATAGGTTTATGTTTCAGACTTTCAGTGTTTGACAGCTTTATTTTTTTGGAAGAGAGATTTGTCGACTTCGCCACTTCGGACTTTGCTAGTCTTCCAAAGCTGAAACGGTGAAGCCTAAATTGCCTACTGCGGTAATGCTAGTGCCCTACACCCCTAATATATATAGTATGTTTCTTTTTTTTTTATAAATTAAGGGGCCCCCAAATGTGCGCTGGCCCTGGGAAAACTCCCCAAGGGCCGACCCTGATTCAATATATTAAAAATATACATTTATTTATAGTTCACACTATAATCTGCCCTATGTTGTCTAACCTACAAATTTGGTCCCAAAAAATTTAACTTGAACTAAAAAGTTAGGTTTTGAGAGTTCAATAATGCCAAAGGGATAGGTGGATAGATCTAAATAATGTAACTCCGCAAGGCTTAGCGAAAGTGATGAACGAAGATAGGTTGGGTATATCCCTATAAATAGGAGAGTGCTCGAGATATGTTACTAAGATCTGCATTTGTATTTTCATTCGCTATATATCATCCAAAAATGATAATAATAAAATTTATATTTTTAGTATGCTTTGTAAATTATTACACATGAGTGACATTTATCTAATGCGAACACATCATATGATAGTGACGGTGAATTTTCATCTTTAATCAAAATATAAAATGTAAAAATGGGGCCTCAAATTTATTACAATATAAATCAATGTTGCAAAAAACGTTAGGCGCTCCCTATGCGGCAAGGGGGCGCCTAGAGCCTAGGCGCCGATTTTTTAATTTTTTAATTTTTTTAATTAAAAATAAAATTAAAAATTAAGAATTTTTAAAATTTAGTAATAAAACATAAAGTTCCCATAGTTATTTCTCAAAAACTATTTATGAAAGTGGTTGTAAAATTGTTCAAAAGATTGTTTAAACCATCTAAATACATAAAAAACTAAAATTAAGAGCTAAAGAAGCATTTTTTTGAGAAATTAGTGGACCAAACCGCCTTCGGTTATTTGCGGTGGATAGATCTCGAAAAAATACGCGATTTGAAAAAAAATTGTCCAAAACAAACAACCGAGTCAAAAGTTATGCCTTCCCGAACTTTCCCAATTTAAAACGCAAAAAAAAAAAAAAAAATAAACCGCCGGTTCAGTCGGCTAGGCGGTCTAGGCAACCGCCTAGACCGCTTAGCCGGCCGGCTGCGGAGGAGGCCGATTCCGGCCTTTTTCGCGGCAGCGGCCGGGCGCCTAGGCGCGATTTTTGCAATCATTATATAAATATTATATAGATCGTGAACCTAAATACCTAATTGTATAACAAGGACGAGTGTACAAAGTAAATAATTTAACTATGGGACCAACAAATAATAAATATTTTGAGAAAATTTACTATAGATTAGAGTACTATAACACCTCGTATGACATAATCATAAATGTGTGAAGTAGAAATAGTTGTGTAGACTATAGAGGCATTTAAGACTTAATTTTGACAATATGATACGTATATTTAAATCTTTGGTACAAACTATTAGTTGGGTGCACGCATTTAGTTGCTGAAAACAAAAATTCATGATTGTGTAAATTAGGCAAATGAAAAACGAAATAATAATTAAAATAAGGGAAAATGACACTTTTTTCCCCTGAGTTATATACATATAGTATTTTTTTCCCTTGAATTATTGAAGTGGCTGTTTTTCCCCCTGAAATGTTAAATGGACATATTTACCCTTAAACTAAATATTTCATTTATTTTTTTTCTCCAACAAATTATGACCATAATTTGGTTCAAACCAAACAAACACTATAGCAATCAAACCGAAATATTCCAATTACAATTTAGAATCGAAATATGATATTTAGAGTTTATTAAAATCGTGAACCGGAACAGACGGTTCATGTTCCGAACTGAAAAAATAAAATACATTTATTGTTGAATTTAGACTATTTTAAAATAAAAAATAAAATTTTAAAATAAAGACGGTTCAAAATCGCGAATCGGATCCGGAACCGCCGGTTCACGGTTCAATATTCAATTTTTTTGATACATAATTTTAATAAATTGACATTTAAATATTGGGTTCTAGATTTGAATCATAACCGAAAACTATTAATTCGATTGCTTTAGTATTTGGTTCAATTCAAACCGAACGGTGGTCATCCCTACGTATACGCAATAATTTGTTGGAGAAGTAAAATAAATAAAATGTTTACTTTAAGGGTATAAAGGTCAATTTAATACATCAGGGGGAAAAAGCACAACTTTTAGAATAATTAAGGGGGCTAATGTGCTTACCTAAATAATTGAGGGGAAAAAAGTGTTATAAATATATAATTCAGGGATAAAAAGTGTCATTTTTCCTTAAAATAATTACAGCCTAATTTCATTAAGTTAGCAATGTTTAATTTGAACTTACTTTTAAACATTTATGTGTGTATATATATAATACCGACACAATATAAACATAGGTAAGTGAAGTGGCAATATTGTTGGTTCGGTCAACTTTAGTTTGTTAAAATCCAAACCCAAAAAAAAAAAAAAAAAAAAAAAAAACACAATCAAACCATATGGACTTTGAATTTCTTCTTGTTTGACCTACACATTTTGACTTGAAATTTCTACCAATATAGACTAGAATATTATACTGATATATTTGACCATGACCAGAAAATTGCATTAGGCTTTTGAATGGTTCCATAATTAAATGATAGAAGTGCCATTTTCTCCTTCAATTGGTAGGGCTCAAACATTTATCCATTTAATGAAAGCAAATAAACAAGAAAAAATCACAAAAAACTGCAATTAACGATAAAATTTACAACTGTCATTTGAAAGTACACTTTAGTTGAAGCTCGCTTTATGACTTTAGCCGGTAAAGAACCACAAAGAGATAAACTAACGTACTAACTAAACTCTTTAACGAACTTAATTGGTGGTATCCTTAAACCACTCTAATGCTGACAACCATAAAAATAGGTCTCATCATTTTGAAGAGTGTTTAAAATACTCAGCTCGAGATATCCTCCATATACATGTGTTGTTGTCCAATTTATAAAGTCACTCTCTTATACATGTGTCTGATATCGCATCGCTAATCTCACTCCACCAACTCTCGAACAGTTGTATGAGTGTGCGGTTCTCAACTTTCCATCTACAAGAACCAAAATCAACCTGGAAACTTTTATAAAATTATAAATTTAACTTTCAACAAAAATAATCTAAACTGATTTATTTCTTTATAATTCTTTACCGATTAAAATCACAAGAGGACAATCAGGTTTCCCTCGTAACTCAAAGGTCGAACCACAATCACGAATTTGGTCTTGGCTTTGAGTTAATACTTCTGTGAGAGTCGATCCCCCACGTCTACGGATATACCCTCGCTCGCCACGTCAGCATCTCCTTCGGCACACATACCACTTCTCAACTACGCCAAAACCAAACCACAGAACCAATTTTTCCCACCATTTCCCCGTAAGGAAAAAAAAAAAAATAAAGAAAAAACAAATTATTTTTCACTTCCCAAACCGCTACCGGAGTTGCTTAATCGGTTATTCTCTCTCGATGATACTCAAGCTGCACCATCAGAATCTCGCTTCCTCCAGGTCATATCAGTTATTTTATCGTTTCATTTTAATTTTTTTTTTTCCAGAATTCAGTTATTTCGCATCTTTATTTATTCGGTTGAGCTTCTATGCGTTCGAATTGTAGCTTAAGAGCAGCATTTGGTGATTATTTGCTGGTCGAACGAGTTCATTAAAGTTTTGCTTGCTTATAATTTAGTATAAAGGTCAAAGGTTGATGCGATTTGCGTCTGACCCTGATAATTTCTTGAATTAGTTTTGCTGCTTTAGGTAGGCCGGCAGTGATATGGCTTACAGACTCTGGTTTTTGGCATTTAGTTTAACTTCAGAAATGGAATTAGGAGGGAGCCATTGGAGACTAACTGGAGTAATTGTTTAGAAAGGGTTAATTGACATGCCTTGTTGTATTTATGTTTTTAAAAGCAATTCGAACCAATTGGAGTGGTTCACCCTTTGACGACATTAGTGATCATTAGGGCTGGAAACAGTGGTGCATTGAAATTTTTGTTAGACTTTGTTCTGTGGTCATGGTAGAGAAGACCTTCTATCTGCATAGGGTTAATAGAGTAGTTTCCCTATTTTAGTTACGGATATTATGTATACTTTAATCTGACTAGTTCTTGAAATGAAACTTGCATTAAATTGCATGAAAAATGGTTGGCTTATGAATACCCAAGTTGTTTGCTCCGTGTCAAGAACTGACAATATTATTCAATATGAAATCTTTAATACCATTGAAGAAGTATGACTATCCATGGTTGGCTTAATTGTTCCAACAGTAGTGAGATGGATAGTAAATTAGTAACAGTTACCACTATTGCATAGATTACTTATTTGATAAAATTCTCTGTAGTATGATAAGAATTGTTTTGAAAGATATCCCTGGAGTTATACTTATAATGGCAGCTGGATTACAATATTTTTAAATCAGATCATCAGATGTACTGGTTTACTGATAGAAATTTTGACACTTAATTGCAGTTCTGTCAATGCTCCAGTTAGAAACTATTATTTAAATAGAAGAGTGGTAGTTTTGGATCACCTCATATTTAGTCGATGCTATACAAGGAAGAGAAACCGTATCAAGCTTTCACCGTTAGAGGTGGGAAAATTTGATTGTAGCCACAGATTTTCCGATTTTGGGAGACATGGCAAAAAAAATTGCAAATCAAGAAAGATGGACCACCTTTTGCCTTCTGCTTCTGCCGATGATGGGGTGACAGTCAATGAGAGTCCCAAACCGAGTACCAGTGGTGATATTGAAGAAATGAGAGCAAAACTTGCTCTCTCTCTGGAAAGTGAAGACAATAGTTATGGACTTGTCCAAGCACTGCATGATGCTGCAAGGGTATTTGAGCTTGGAATTAGACAACAGGTTTCATTATCAGGAATGCCATGGTTCTCTACTGCCTGGCTGGGTGTAGATAAAACTGCTTGGGTGAAGGTGTTATCGTATCAGGTAGGTTATTGTTGTCTTGACAAGATTTCTATTTGGTCCCCTTCTTTGCTGTGATATAATAATGTTGTTATTGTCATTGGAATGCATATTGATGTCATTGGAAAATCAGTAATCTATGAAGCTTCATACTAGTAATTGTTCTTTTCTACAGGTGACATGCCACATTTAAGTCATGTGCTCTATTTCTTTCCGATCCACAGTCACTTAAATTGATTACAACAAATGCATTTGTTGTTTTTGGTGAAGACAGACATAGGTTTAATATCTATTGAATAATATCCAGTCTATATAACAAAAATCTCAGTTTTACCATCTTCACAAATGTTTTATAATTATGGTCTTCGGTCAGTTGATGTTTTCTTTACTCTAACATGCATTTTTGTTGGGGAAAAGCTGTTGCTTAAGTGAAAAGATCAATTCTTAGGGGGTTCAGAAATTGTTGTATGCAACCTTCATTTAGTTTGCATTATGACTAATTTCACTCAAAAGAGGTCCTTAACAGTTGAAACTCATATCCATCTAGCATATTAAACTCACTACTTGATAATGCAGCTACGTGAAAATTAAGAGTGCAAAGTGCAAAAGTTCTACTATCTTAACTGTATAGACAGTCATTTTATGAATGTTACAAAGTATAATATATATATATATATATATATATATATATATATATATATATAGATATATATATAGATACTTTTTAATTTATTCCTACTGTACTTTGATGTCTATTTTCTAGCTTGGCTAATGATTAAAAAATTCTTCAGGCATCTGTATATTCTCTACTTCAAGCAGCAAATAAGGTTTCATCTCGAGGAGATGGAAGAGGCAGAGATATCAATACTTTCATCCAACGAAGGTCATTATGTACCATAGTTACCAAATACATCATTATCAGTATAGGGGGAAGTGCACATATATGGTCATTCTTCCCCCAATGAAGATAATTTTTACTTACCATTATGACTCCCCTCAGCAGAGTTATAATCTTTATTTGTGTGTAGGTATGCTTAAAAATCGTTCTATTGAGTCTTGCATGTTTGTGACGAAGGCACATGCAGTATATGAAGTGTATTTCTGAGTTTGTTTGATTCATAGGATTGGACCGACAATTCTGCTCAATCCCTTGTTTGATTCAAATTTTGATCACGTGGGTCAAGTTGGGTAGAGGGTGGTGTGATAATTTAGTCAATTTTTAGTGATTAATTACTTTTATTTATTTATTTTTATCATTTAAGTATTTAAGTATAAGAAACTGAGCTTGATTATTATTTTGGGAGTCCACTCCTATGTGTATTCAACACCTTTTTGATTAATATATTTCTTCGTTGTGTGGGCTTTCAAAAAAAAAAAAAAGTATAAGAAACTGAGGTTGATTTTTATGTTAGTATTAGGTTTATCGTTAAATGATAAATATATATTAAGTTTCTGATAGTTGATAATTTAATAATGTTGGGATTATTTTATTATTTTTTATCAAGTATTTGCTGTTCCTTTCTTGCTATTCATCTGAAATTCACGATGGAATATTAAAATTTACTACTACATTCTTGCAGTTTATCAAAGCAGTCTGCTCCACTGGAGAGTGTGATTAATAACAAATTATTAACAAACCAACCTGAAGTTTTTGAGTGGTTTTGGTCTGAGCAAATCCCAGCAGTGGTGAACACATTTGTTAATTACTTTCAGAAGGACAAATGCTTTATTGCCGCTACTGCAGTGTACGTCATTCTATATACATAATATAATGTTATAATTTGTGTGTGTTTCGATATACACATTTACACACATGACTACATATGTGTGCAGCTTGTGCATATTAAATAACAATTTTTGTAGTTCCCGTTTCCTGTTTTGAAATGCTGATTTTACTCTCCCTGGAGCAGAAAAGGGTCGTCTTCTCCTGGCAATACATATCATGTGCAACTTCTCATGCTTGCACTTAGTTGCATTGAAGCAATTACGAAACTTGGTCCAGCAAAAGTTTCTTGTCCACAATTCTTCTCAATTATTCCTGATACCTTGGGAAGATTGATGGATATGCTGATTGAAAATATTCCTCTTCAACAAGCTTATAATTCATTAAAGACTATTGGTTTGCATAGAGAATTTCTTGTCCACTTTGGCCCTCGGGCTGCAGCATGCAGAGCAAGAAATGAACAAGGCACTGAAGAGGCTATGTTTTGGGTGGAGCTTGTCCAGAAGCAGCTACAAAGAGCTATAGATCGGGAGAGAATATGGTCCAGGTTCACAACATCTGAGAGTATTGAGGTTAGGCCTGGAGCTTTTCCTTATATGCATCAGTACATTTATATAAGAGGTGGCTATCAAAATTTGAACTTTCAGTTTTATTAAATATTGCCTGGATATTGAAAATTGTGTTTTTTAATGAAAAAGTTTGTAGTTTAGTCACTTTTAGTGTAACTTAAATCTGGTTAAGCATTCATGACAATGGGTCTGTGCAACCGGACTGATAGTGGCAGATTTCCAATGTCTTCCACTGAAATTTTATTGACAAGCAAAGGTGAGTGCTGGTCCAAAGATAAAAGGCAGATGGAAACCATGAAAATGTGGCTGGTCTTTATTTTAATGGAAGTTCCCCTGCAGTGGAAGGGGTGGGTGTAATCCAGAGGACAGAAATAGTGTGGGTTTTAGATATTAAGTTCATATGAAGAAGATAAATGAATGGCTGCTGGAGTTTGACAGAAATTCTTTGGTTTCGAGTTAGATTTGTACAGAGCACATAAAGTCATCTGGAATCATGCTTCTTAGGCATCTATAATTGCATGCACATATCATAATGATCGTCTGCTTCTCTTCCAGATTATGAATTCACTTTTAACTTTCCATTTGCAATATTGATTGCTACTTTTGTACCAGATACTTGAGAAGGACTTGGCTATATTTGGGTTCTTTATTGCCTTGGGGAGAACTACACAATCGTTTCTTTCTGCAAATGGGTTTGGTGCTATGGACAAGCCTATTGAAGGACTTGAGCCCATTGAAGGGCTTGTCAGGTGAAATATTTGCTGTGTTGTATCTTGACTCATAGGATGGTATACTTCTCTAGTTCATTTGATTTCATCATAATCTCCATAACAGGTACCTAATTGGAGGCAGTGTGCTCTATTATCCTCAGCTTTCTTCAATAAGTTCTTATCAACTGTATGTAGAGGTTAGCATGTTAAAGATTATAGTATTACTATGAAGTGCGTTGATGGCAGACAAAACTAAATTCTTTAATATGATAGGTTGTGTGTGAAGAGCTCGACTGGCTTCCTTTTTATCCTGGATTTAGCAGTAATACCAAGTATAAGTCCGAGCACAAAAGTAATGAAGAAGTTCCCCCAAACGCTGAGGCTGTCCTCTTAGTGTTGGATGTCTGCTCTTACTGGATCCAGAGTTTCATCAAATACAGCAGATGGCTGGTGAACCCTTCCAATGTCAAGGCAGCTAGATTTGTTTCAACAGCGTAATGGAACTTCATAATATTACAAAAAATTAGTCGGATACGTATAAAATATTAATAATAGTTTCCAACGTGTTGAACTTTTCAGTCATGACATACTCCAGAAGTGTGTGGAAGAGCTGGGGATAGAGAAGTAAGTTAAATGTAAAAATAATATTCTCCATTTATGCATCTGTGTTATTGGACACAGGAGAACTAGGCTATAACTTGAGAGAAAATCATCACACACCTAGACACCTAGTTCATACATCATTTACGATTCAATGTTCAAAAGCTAACAAATGTGCACAGGAGTCATACTGGAGCTTATTTACAGACTGAGAAAGAACCAGATTCCTTTGACAAGGTATTGCTTTCCTCGTAAATCTAGTATATGGCCCTTTTTTTTTTCTTCCCAATAGTCCATAGTGGATTCTTATGAAGCTGTATGTTTGAATTTTGTTTTAGGCAATGGAGAGCGTTGAAGAAGCTCTAATCAGGCTAGAGGGATTGCTTCAGGAGTTGCATGTATCAAGCCCCGGTACTGGAAAGGCGCATTTAAAAGCTGCTTGTTCTGACCTGGAAAGGATACGGAAACTTAAGAAAGAGGCTGAATTTCTTGAGGCATCTTTCCAAGCAAAGGCAGCTTCTTTTGAGCAGGTGTCTTTCTGAACATCATTGAAGAAATATTTGCCTTGCTTCTGAAGTCTTGGAATTATTTTTCTTCTCTCAAATCCTCAAAACTGGCATAAAGGATAACATACAGGAAGAAAGAATAACATAAGATTCTTTGCAATGAATGACTAGGGGGATGCTGCGGCTTGTTCTTCACCGTTAATGAATGAGTCAAGGCAATATTCTGGAGACGAGGACAGCATGAATACTAATAATAGAAGCACCAGGTAATTGAAATTTTTTATCCTTATTTTAGAATCCTAACCACAAACAGTACCTCATGGCTTCATATTAATGTTCAATACTCTCTATTTGCTATGAAATATTTTTTTCTAGGGCACGTGGATTGTGGAGCTTCTTGGTACGTGAACCAAACAAAGCCTCTGATGATCCATCATCAACTGTCACAGGAAATGTATGCTTTACACTTTGGTCTCTAGTCTGTCATATTTATGTTCATTTGCTAACATGTTGAAATGCATTTCTGTCAATTGCCAAGAAAAGCAAATTTCTGTCAAGAACTAAATTCTAAATTGCTCCCAAACATGACTTAAATCCAGTCTTTTCCGATCTGATCTATTAGACTGTTGATGCAAATTGTTATATGAAATTTTAAGCTTAAAAAAAATACTAGGTTGATAGGAAGGATGTGAAGAATGGGAATTACTTTCACAAGCTGTTGATGATTGTGTATTTGTGTGGCATATAATAGTAAAACGGCATTGTAAGATGAACATTGAAGTTCATTGTTATGGTTCCTTGGTGTTGCATATCTAACTACTGATTTGCGTTTTTTCTACTATTTTCTAATTTCTTCAGGGTAAGTCTTTGTGTGCAGGATGATGAAAGCATTAAACAGGCAGCAGAAAATGCCGGAACACCTGTCTCAAAACCAGATGAAATTCAACGTTTTGAAATTCTTCGAAGTGAGCTAGTGGAACTTGAGAGACGTGTTAAAAAAAGTGCCGATCCCAATGAATGTGAAGAGGTATTTTCTATGTTTTATTATTACTTTACCTGTCTACAATAATGTCTGGCAAGGAATGCCCATATTAATTCTATTATTGTAACATCAACGCATCTGAAAGAAGAGAGTCACTTTGATAATTCTCCTATGCCCTGCATTACAAGTGTCATTGAGTTGTATAAACAATGCAAATTTTGAAACACGTTTGACTTAGTTCTCCCCATATCACTCATTTCTCTTCATTTTGATTCAAAATTACTCCCAAGTGTTGTATTCGTAGGGATAATCTAGTCTTCGGAGCATGGTCTGAATCTCTGTAAGGGGGAGTAAATCTAGAAAAAAAACAAAAATGGTCTATCACATTTCGTTGTTTGTTCAAAGTGACAAATTTTGGGAATATTCTAATTAAAAAAAGTGGAAAGAAAGAGTTGGAATGGCTAACTTGTAATTGGCCTGGCAAACGAGGTATCTTATTCTTATAGGTTTCCTTTCCTGGTAACAATTGATCTATAGGGTTCTTTTTGTATTGATCTGGTTGTTCTTATGCATTTAGGAGAAATTTCAGATGGCGGCAGAAAGTGCTCAAATGGTTCGTGAAAAGAAGAAAGAAAACATTATTGAGAAATCATTGGACAAGCTAAAAGAGACCACCACGGTAGGATTTCAATCCCTTCAGTTATGGAATACTTATTTGTTGGAAAAATGGCCCTGTTCGGAAAAAGTTATGATTATGGATTATGCTTATATACTCTCAGTGTCTGACTAGGATTTTCATGACCAGGATGTTTGGCAGGGCACTCAGCTTCTTGCCATTGATGTTGCCGCAGCTACAGAGCTGCTTCGGAGGACTGTAATAAGGGATGAATTGACGGAAAAAGAAAAACAAGCACTCAAAAGAACTTTAACTGATTTAGCATCTGTCATTCCAATTGGGTTTCTTATGCTTCTTCCTGTAAGTACATTAATCCATAAAACAATTGAACAAACAAACAAGAGAAAACCTTTCTAATTTAGTGTAATTTGGGGATGTTTAGGCTGTTTCTGTTAAATAGAAAACAGTAAAGAAACCATAAATATCTGCAATGACTGGGTGCAGGTTGCTATATGGCATATCTCACTAAGCTCTCTTTGCAGGTTACAGCTGTTGGGCACGCTGCCATGTTGGCTGCAATTCAAAGATACGTACCCGCACTCGTACGTGTCTCCAGACCTGAATCTCGTGTTTGAATTCTTGACGAAAACTTAATCTTTGTTTTTCTCTTCCATGGCAGATTCCCTCAACATACGGGCCAGAAAGGCTAGCCCTCCTTCGGCAGCTCAAGAAAATGAAAGAAATGGAAGCTGAGGTTAACCCCAAAGAAACGGCTGAGGAATAGTCTTCTATTCTCCGGTTTACTACAAGGTAATCGCTACATTTGTTTCGACTCGCCTCTAAATCCCTTCAACAATAGATCATTATAAAGAAGTTCATTCCAAGTATCTGGCACCCCAGGTAGGCACCAATGGCTGCAATCCTGCGGTGCCTCAACTGGGGTGCCCGGTTCACGGTGGGTCGAAGGGTGGCCATCTCTCCTAAACTCACTCAGATACGTAATATTTTGGAAAGTAACATTTCTCCCCATCATCGCCATTTCCTTGACAATCTTCGAAATATACACATTGTTGATTGGGTCACGCCCCAGTCCAGCCTGATCTCTTTCAGGCGCCGTACTTGTATGACAATTACCACCCGAGTTCCACGTTCCATTCCTGCAAGTTTATGTCGAAAACATAACTATCATAATCTTATACTGACATTGTTGCATCTTATTTGCAGCATATATAATCTTGCCTGTAATGTACTGGGGAATAGCTGCGGAAGATGATATGAGTCTCGGACGACAAGTTTCGTGTTACCCATAAAGCCCAGGTGTTCAAAGATCTACTGAAAGCCTCTGTTATATTCATACTCATGTTTACAGCCTTGCCTTCCTGGAAATATATGCCCCTGTGACAAGAGAAACACTTAAATATGAACTGGATTTCTTATTCTTATTCTCAGAATCTCACCTTAATCTTATCCAAGTTTTTGTTTCACTTTCTTAGTCTAGTTGCATAAACCTCAGAGTTTATATAGAACATTTCGGCCCTATTTGGTAAAAAATTGGCCTATAGGCCAGTTTTGACTTTTTTGATCACAATTAATTGTTTGATTTGGTTAAAATATCAATATAAGTTTTTGGTTAATTAGTTTTTTGCAACTCCAAAATGCTAAAATTCAAAAAGTTATTCCAAGTAACTTTTTCAATTAGCTTTTTTAGAAAAGAAATTATACCAAACAGCTAACAGCTAATTTACCAAATACTTTTCTACAACAACTAATGTTATCAACTAGTTATACTCTCTAATTAACACAATCAGCTAACAACCATATACCAAATAGGGTTTCATGTTTAATCTTCACTTTCGACCTAGTATGAGCCATTGTTCAACTGAGTTCACCCCTTCCCATGAGTCCATGTGGACATATCTGATTCATTAAAAGCTAGAGATCAATGGTCAGATCTGGTCAATTATCAACTGTGTAATGGCAACTGCAATTGCACAATTGATAATGAACCAAATCTGACCATTGATCTCTACCTTTTAATGGATCAAAACTGCCCACACGGATTCATGAGAAGAGGTGGACTCATTTTATCATGAGTCACCTAGTATGTATGTATTATCTTACATCTTATGCGTCTTGTCTTCATTCCACCAATGCCCTCCACTGAAGACGAGAACATCTGCGCCGACCAACTTTCGGAAGAACCAATGTAGCCTGTCGAGTCTAAGCACGCCCTTCACTTCCTTGGACGCATTTGCCGGAGGCCGGCAGACGGGCACCAAGAAAGGGACCCTGTAATATTCAACGGTGAGGTTGAATTCTTCAAACCTCATTGACAGATAGCCTTTGTGTTTGGTTATGGGCTTTCCAAATTGCTCGTGTATGCTTGACTGGTTCGCAACTCCTTGCGCCAGCATGCACAGCAAAGACTCCCATTGGTTTCTTAGAATGGAGTCGCCGGCAAATACTATCCGACCGTTTCGACTCCGGTGGAGAAGATCACTGGCATTGAACCTGCGACGACAGACATTATTGTTAGCACCAAATAAGAAGCATGCATGGGGGCAATCTTGTCAAGTTGACATTTTTGGTTCTTGGTTTGAGCTATTTGGCCATGTTGGTTCGGTTTGAGTCGGTGTGTTAAGGGTAACCTAGGCTGAGCTGATTTAACTGGCCGGCCTTCTTGGTTCTTGGTTTCAGCCGATGGGTTAGGCACAACTTAAGCTAGTTTAATTTGTCAAGTCTTCTTCATTCTTGATTTGAGACAGGTCATAATTAGAAGTCGGCCTTCTTGATTCTTAGTTTGAGCTGGTGAACTAGGACAATCTAGACTGGTCTGAATACGTAGGGTATACTCATTATTAGAGTTTGCCTTTTACTTGTATTAATATTATCAATTCACTTAATTACTTCCCAAAATCCCTATGTTGGAATTAAGCATGACAGCACAGCCTTGTAAAGATTTCATTGAGTTATGCCATTCCTATATATAGCTGTCAAGAATAATAGCAAACCATCTTTTGCATCCCTTTAATCATAATGTACAGGGAAGATCATGATGGTTAGAGTTGTGGTAATATATAGAATGATAGAGCCACAACTTTTGCCCACCTCATCATTCTTTCTAATACATGAAAGCCTATGCACTCACGAAAAAAAAATAAAAAATTAATTACTCCATATATTATATTGTCACAGTAATACACCTCTTATTCAAGTTCATGATTCTTAGTTTTACTGATCTAATCCTGATCTCCTCCTTAAACACATAAACTCAAAAGACTTGAATCCAAATTCATGAATGCACTAATCATGAACTAGCTCTTAAACACATGAGAAGATCCATGAAAAGGTAAATCAACTCTACTTAGAGTTGAGATCCGCCATTCAATTGTATACTTTGACGGGGAGTTCAACCCCAACTCAAAATTTTTTACAAAGAAATTATAAACCAAAAATATTGATAGTAGATAGAGTTTGCAAGAAAATCAAAGGTAAAAAGAAGGTTAAAGTGGAAATGAGCAGTACCCATATTGGAAATGGATCAAACACAACATGCACTATTATTATCATATAAAAAAGATTACACTCAAATCTCGAGATTGTTTTGATGGATGAGTTAATAAGGTAACATGCATTAATATGAGAAAGGAATATATATATATATATATATATATATATATATATATATATACCTTGGAAGATGACAGGCATGCGGTTTCCACCGCCATTTCTGATACTCCAAGTCCCGGCGGCCGCTGCGGTGGCACCGGAAACCTGGGTCCAAGAACGGGCAGTTCTCGGTATACTTTTCACCGGGATAACCTTCGTCCCAAACCCATTCCCCATAAGAGTAATCACAAGCAGCTTGAGGGGCAGAGGTTTGACTCAGCGGCGAAAACAAGTTGATTCCCAGAAGAGTTTGCGGTTTAATTGGGGCAATGAGACGGTAGAAAATAAGGGAAGCGAGGAGAAGGGAGAAGAAGAAGAGTGCATGGGAGATTTGTTTCTTTGTTGAAAAGACTGGAAAGTTGAAAAGGAGAAACTTTGGGTGTTTTTGAGAAGAAGGGTGAAGATCCATTACGTAGAAGACGGAAAAATAATAGGCATTTATTCTGGTTTGAAGAATTCTTGTGATTATTGTATATGGAAAGTAGCAACTAGTGGTGGAGGAGAAAGACAAATTGGGTGGTGGGTTAAGAAAATTACCTTGTTAATGTTTTGGTAATTACTAATTTATTACTATGATAGACTGAATTTCTTTTTCCGTCTTATCTTTTTCTTTATTGAGATAAAAAAATATTCACCTTTGAAGTCTCTTTTTTCAAGCTTAGCTTCACACTTTGACTCAACAAAATTCTGTCGAGATAAATTAAGATAACTTAATAGCCTATAGCTCTTAGATGAGAGAATTAGTGCTATATACCCACAAGGAATGAGATAAAAGATATATATTCTTCATCATTATTTATGAAATAAACAAAAAAAAGTATCAACTTCTCTTTATAGAATTCTTTTAAAAAGTGTCGCAAAGTGAGTGATCGAGTGTGTAGAGCATGGTTCATGTGCAAAACGTCACAAATTCAATTCTTTACTAATATTATCTCCGGCGAATCCGTCATACACGATCTTTCTAATGCAATTTGCTACTCATGTGCGGTCTGTATTTTTACCTCTCTTACTAATCTTCTCAGTTTTGAGGCATTCTACAAGACATCCTAATCTGATCTATCTCCTTGTTGTGATTATTTTCTATTTAGAGTTACAAGACGAGCTTCACTAAAATACATGTTTAGATAGTAACTATGTATTTTTTCCATAAATCAAAGTATTTAATTAAAAATGTTAAAACATACTCTTCTCACTAATAGCTTGGTGGTTATGGAAATGGAGATGCAACGCAGTGTTCAGGGACGAACAAAAGGACATGAATAACAAAGTAGCTTGGATACGGAGCCAGCTGACGGAGATACGAAAAGCCTTTGAACGCCACAAGTGTACATCCACAGCGTCGTCGAAAGACAGTGATACCACCTGGAGTACACACGGGTGTATAACCCTGCACACGGATGCTTCCTTTGTCTCGGAAAACCTGCCGGCAGGCTGCGGTGGAGTCTTGCGGAACCAGAGGGGCGACTGGATGAGAGGGTTCAGCTGCATGATGAAAGTAAGCAACGCTACAGAAGGGGAACTTTGGGCGATCTACCTCGGTCTGAAATGGGCTTGGGAGATTGGTCAAAGGAGATTCAAGATGGTCACGGACTCCCTATAAGCGGTGCGTTGGCTTACTGGAGAGACGGAACCCCTAGGTCACTGTGGGGATTTGGTAAGATGGTGCAAAGATTGGCTCAAGAAAGATTGGATTGTCGTCATCGATCACACTCCTAGAGGGAACAATGCAGTTGCAGACGAGCTAGCCAAAATGGCGCTGAGGAAGCATTGTGACTGGATTGAGATTAATATGTTGCCTGAGTGCATTGCGGAGCTGCTAAGGAGGGACATGGTGCTCTTCACTGCTGACACCTTCGCTTAGGCTCGCTGGGTTCACCCAGCCCCCTTCATTCCAAAAAAAAAAAAGTATTTAATTAAAGGAAATACTATGTGTACTCCTATTTTATATTCTCACACATAAAATCTTGACGTAGACACTTGTATTAAGACCCACATAAAAAATAGTTTATCAATATTCATCACATAATAGAATAAAATTAGGGAGTAAGATTTGAACTCTTAATTAAAAATGTTAAAACATTTATGATCAAATAGAAATGTAACTTAAACTTTAAGGATGAAAGCGAAATTTACTCTCAAAATTGGGCCCAACTGAAAAGCCCAAATTCTCGACCCATGAATCACTGGACCAAAAGCAATGCGTCTGCTGCCGTGCTGCGCCGGCGCGAGGTCTCTCATCAGTTTCCCGACGTCTCCGGCCACCGGAGAATTATTCGGCCCTTATCTTCACCTAATTGCCTTCCATATCGTACGTTTTGTGCTTCTGTGTACGTACGTATGTATATATATACTCCTAAAATTGCTTGTCTGAAACCAGCTTGATGAATTTCATGATTTTCAGCTATGAAAAAAGCTTCCTTTTTTTAATCTTGTACAGAAGAAGGAGTTAGTTAATGTAACAAGAAATTCTGCCTTATTTCTGATCCTACATTCTATTTTTTGAGTACCCATTTCTTGTTCTGACAGAGAGAGTGTTTTGGTAGCCCAAGGATCAGAGTGAAGCTGAATGTAGTTTTCCAGAAAGTTTTCAATTTTTTTTCATCTTTGAATTGATCAAAAGTTTGATTCTAGTACTTATAATGGCATTTACATAGTTTTTTTATTGTGTTATGTTGGTTTCTTGCTTAATCTTGCAAAATTTATACACTCTTTTGAATATTGTGGTGTTGGCATTTACATGTACTGTAACTTTGTTGTTAGTTTCTATTCTTGCCTATTTCTCACAAACATCTGAGGTTTGAAAACTGCCTTTTTTTGTTCTGCAAAACCATAGAGAGCTGTCAAAACTGCTGGAACAAGAAAACCATTTTCTCAATATGGTCCTTTTAAAACATTCAATTGTTTACTAGTTTCAAAATTCAAATTATCCTTGTTATTTTCCTGCCAATTCCAACAAGAACTCTCTTATTCGATTCCCGACTATTCCAATACTCCCATGCCTAAGCTCTGCTTTTTCCTTTTGCTGAGAAATCTAATGAGTGTGATCACCTTCATTTTTCTTGTCTGGATTAAATCCTTGTCCAAACACTGGAACTCCATTCCAATTGTCTCGACCTTTTTTCTTTTAAAAGTGAAAGCTAATAACAGTGGGCTTTGCTGGCTAACTTTATGCAAAGTTTTGTTTTTTTATTTTCTAGGATATAAGATGCCAACACTTTATGTGGTTTTTAGTTTTTCCTTGGGTATTTGAAAGTGGTACTTAGTTGCATTGGTAATTTGAGATTTGAAATACCTTCATGTAGCACTGATATGTGGAGAATTTTACTTAAAAATGAGTGTTTTTAAACTTCATATATTCTAGTTTCATGAGGTTCACCCATTGAGCTTTAAACTGGAAATAGTAAGGATCTCCTTACGTCTAAAAGAGAAGAATATGAAGTTTTTTTAAGGAAGAGTTTGATTTAAGTTGAGATTCCTCTTCACTCGACTTTTCTCTTTCAAATGGTTTAAAGGTCAAACTCGAGATGGAACAAGTTGTTAGGTTTGTGTCTGGACCAGATTGAAAAGCAAGCCAGTGGGGTCGAAGGTGGAATGTAAGATAAAACTTTCTTTCACCAAATAATTCCTTCCTTTTGGTGCTTTCATCTTCATGTGGTGACTGCAGATGACTTGAAAGCAAAATAGAATATTAGCTCCTATAGTCTGTAATGAAGGTCATTGTCTCTGAGCTACAGACTATCGTCATAAAGGTTTTAAACATGAGAATCGAGAAGTAGCAGTCATTCTCCATTAACCTTTGGTTCTCGTTCACATAGTCTCGGGTCCATTATGGTTCATTTGTTAGGTTCTATTTTTAGGTAATTGTTGGTGGGTGGGTCATATGTTGCCTACCCGATTCATGTTTGAAGACGTGCTATGGTGCATTAGTTTTTGTTTTTTTGGTCAGACCACGAGGTGTCCTGAGCAGACCCTAACTGTAGGAGGCCCGTGAATCCTGTGACCGGTGTGGCCTTCAGAAAAACGAGAATACACATCCGCTGACCCTTCCGAATATAGAAGGACCAATATTTGGCGACACGAATGTGAGTGAAGTGGGTAAGACTGTTGAGCAGGTGAAACTTCCTTGCCTCTCTCTCCATCTTTTTCTTGCTTTATTCAACCAGTTCATGTGTGAATCCTGCAGATCCACTCAGCAACTTGTGTAGAATCTGTGAATAGAATTGAAAGGCCTTTTGTTGGATACAATGAACATTCCCATGTTTATGTCACAATATACATTTTGTTCAGATTACTGTTTTTTTGATGTAACCACATGTTAAACTACTGATGAAATCCAGCAATTTCCATGATGTTTTTTACCAGACACTGTTGCTGTTATCTGTGTCAACATTAACATGAAAACAGTAACAAATGTACAGAGGCTTGAACAAAAGAACAGCAGAAAGCTTGTGCCATTTGATTAGTAGCATAACCATAACAATAAAAAGGCAGTTAAAAACAGTTAGTTGGTTCAGAGTTTTGATGCTAGTAAAACTACAGTGACCTCCACCTCCTGTATCTGTTCTTCCACTCACTAATAAGCCCCCCATTAAAAATCTCCAGCCAGAATCTCAACAGTAGACAACAAAACTTTTTTCTTGTTTCATGTATATAGAAAACAGTGGAATTCTTGATTGCCATGAGCCATGTTCTTCCACTTGGCCCCTGCTGACATCATCCTATAACCTTGTGGACCCCTCCAGGCCTACCCCCCCAAAAAAAACCTAGCTTTCATTTTCATCTCCCATTTTCTGATGTGGGTTCTCTTCCATTCCCCCTGGACTTGGAGAGGGCCTGATTGACAGCTTCTTGATATACAATACACCAGCCTTTATATAGAAAGACAACTTGCCAGAAAATCTTGGATTTTCCCCCTTCTTTTCTGTATTTTTTTTTATATAAAAATTAATCCTTTTTTTTTTTTCTTTTTTACTTTCCCCTGTGGTCCATACTAGTCAGTCCAGAATGTCACATCCACAGATCTTATCCCTGCTGATATCTCATCTGATTGACATCTCTTGAGAAATTTTTTAAATCCTGCTGCAGCCATACATACAGTGCATAATTGTTAGCAACATCATGATTAAGTTGTCCACTCAAATATAATCAAATCCCAATAAACAATAATGTTTCAAAACCAAAAAAAAACATGGAAAAATGCAATAATACATTAGTACAGAGATGCAGGACCATATTATATAGTACCTCTGGACCATACAGGTTAATTGCTGATAAAGATAGCTTTTGTTATCTCTTTTTCTGGGTTTACCTTGCATTCATGGTTCTTGGAAAGGATTGGTCATCTTGATTGAAATAAGTGTACTATTCATGCCAGATACAATGTACATATTATTACCAGTTACCACCACCAAGTACTTCGACTTTTTTAAGGTTTACTTTTTCCATTATTAGTTCATTTGTAATACTTTCATTGAATTTTGTGACTAATGTAAGATTTCAGATGGCATTTGGCCGGAATGATTAACAATGATGAGAAATTCAAAATCGAGAGATTAATAGTAGATAAAAATAAAAGTCAAACGGTATAGATTATGATGACCTAAAATAATAAGGAATTAATGATATTAGCATGAAAGATCCAATCAATCTAAAAAGCAATGAATTGTCACTTCTTGAACCCTAAAATAATGCATTGCAAAATGCCTTTTAGTCTTGACAGAGTTTGGTTTGGTATGGATTCTTTTTGACAATATAAAAGTATTGCAAAGCTTTTTTTTTTTTTTTTTCTTTTTGGGTGCACTACAAGTATTGCAAAGCTGCCACTTATGTCTCATTAAATATTATATTGATTCAGAATTGACTCGAGTCATAGCTACAAAGTTTAATTCTTACACATGAAAAAGTTCGACTCAAAATGTTTTAACATGTTACACCCCTATAAAAATCGATCATATAATCTTGTGACCAGCTATATTATTTTATTATACGTATTTTGATTTTCTTTTAGCAAATAAAAAACCAATATTTTGTGTGTGTAGCTGTATTGTGTGTATGTATCTACCTGCCCCAAGGAAGGAAACAATATATAATCAAAGTGGGTATTTGATTGTTTAATATAGGCCTACTATATATAAATATATAAATATAATAATAAATAAATTCAATGGTATCGATTGTACGATAAACCATGTAGTTATGTTTGATTGTATCAAATACTATAATATTAGTACTTGTACCGGTTACGACAAAAAATAGTATATATGGATCGGAGTTGTATATAATACTATTAGGTTCGATATATATATATATAATGGAGAAAAATATTTAAATAATTATTGAAGCTAATTAATAAAATATGGGCATACCATGTGAGTGTAATGGTTGTTGTAGGAGGCAAGAGGGTTGGAATAATATTGGTATAAATAGTGATGGCCGGTCTGACCCTGGCTCGATGTGGTCGAACCGTCTGGTGTTGCCGGTTCAGCCTCTTCCACCTCCGGTTGGCACTCCATGTTCACCCCAAACAACCTTAGTGTCCTCGAACTCCCACTGGATGGTGTCTGGCTTTGCCCCATTGAACCTCCTAATTCAATAATAATAAATTTAAAAAAAAAATCAGTTATCGAAATATAATCACACATCAAAAGTGATACAAAAAATACAAAAATGCTATTTTATTGAGTTTAAAAAATAATTAAACTCAAAGGTAAGAAGGAGACAAAACAAGTGTGAATGGAATTATTACTTTTCACATAAAGATATGGGGATTGAAAAGTATAGTTCACGCACTCCAACGTGACAGTGTGTGTATACACACACACACACACATATATATATATATATATATATATATATATATATATATATATATATATATATATATATAAACACGTTACAGATATACGTGTATGTATGGATTTGTAAATGTATACGTAGTTAATCTTTGTCTGCATGTGTGCAAATTAAATTCACAAAAAAAACAAAAATATAAAGAAATTAAAGATAGGGTTTTATCTGCAAAATGAATTAATGCAGCTTGGAAGAAGATTATATACCTGCATGAAGACAGTCGGGGGATTGGAATGGGAGACCCGCCGGAGGATAAGGGTAGTACACTTGGCCCCATCCGCCGCCAACCACCGTGCCCGGCTGACCGACCGCTCCTCCTTCGTGAACTCCCGCGGCAGCCGCGGCGGCGCCAGCGCTTCTCCGCCTCCACCCTATAAAGAGGCGGTCGCCGTCCAGGCGGTGGCGCTGGAACAGCACCACGTCGCCGGCGTCCAGCCGCTTCTCCTTCACGAACCGGCTCCACCCTTTCGTCAGCACGTAGCTCTGGCTACTGTTCCAATACGAATACCTATCCGGATTTTTCGCCTTTTCAGTTACAACAATAAAATACACACAGAGAGAGAGTATATATATATATATATATATATATATATATATATATATATATATATATATATATATATATAAAATTTCAGCGGCGGTGTCTGTTTACCTGAACCGCCAGAGCTTGCCGGATTCATCCTCGAAGCTAAGCAGCAAACCTTTCTCGGCGCCGGCTGCGGCGGCGGAGGAGTCCTGTCCGGTCAACGGGAAGTACTTCTCGGCGTGTTGTTTGGGGATGACGAGGCGGTTGAGTTTTCCGACATCGCTGGGCGTCAATGGCTTCTCGAACAAGTGCTCTTTCGGCACCATTACCTGATCCCTCTCCTCGGTGAGCTGCTCCTCCGGCTCCTCGTCGTCGTTCAGGTCGAACCGGACGCCTTTCCTCGACGACTCGACGATATACTCCGGCTGTTTACTCCACCAGAATGGCTCCGCCGGCAGCTCCGATGAGGGATGGTTCACAGACATCCCAGAAAGAGAGAGAGAGAGATGGGGGGATGGCAGTTGGAGTGAGAATAGTACGTTATGATGTGGAAGCTGTGGGGAAGTATTTGAAGGAATTTGACAAGTGCCGATATAGAGATATAGAGAGAGGAGAGAGATGTAAGTACAAGAATACTATATTAATTTAAGGTATTTGTCCGCTAAAATTCACAATTACAAATTTGGCTCTAGAAAAAATTGTATTGATTTTTTTTTTTTTAATTTAATCAGTTAAGTCAGACAATTTAGAATGGTTTATACTTGGCTGTCCTTATCTCAGTCAATTTGTAGGAGACACATTTAAAGTCTGTATCATCTCAACCAATTTGTAAGAGACATCTTTAAAGCCTGTATCATATTCAAATTAATTTTATAAGTGCATGACCACTCACACTGATCAAACTAATTACAATAAACTAAAATTTAACTGAACACTTTTAAGTAATGACTACCAGTACTTGTGAATGAACCAAACAATCAATCATTATATTGAGTGCAATTTGCTGCCGCTTACTACAAGCTACTCCGGCCTACAGTGGTATCTAGATAGTCTCTCTCATGTAGTAGTTTCTGCCACTTCCGTCCTACCATCTATACCTCCATTTGGTATACTTATGTGGTAGATCAGTAGATGGTCTTTAATATGCATATGCATATTAAATAATTGAATGACAAAACATAGTTACCCCTTTCACACGTATGTACAAGTAGTTTTGGTCATAATTAGCATTAAAATATTTGAAACCATGGGGGGTAGGTACTGTTGTCGGCCCTCCCATAACACCAAACTATGTATCAAATTTTACTCATAGAGGTAAAAGTTTTAAAGAATGAACAGGGATCGAGTTTTATCAGCGATAGTGTGTAATGAGAATAACCTCTCAAAGTGAGGGGGTTCCTTGTGCGCAGTAAGTAAATATCTAATTTCTGTGGTTTAAATTCAGTTAAATTACCATGATTTATATCATCCCAGATGGTCTGTCGGGCCGAGGTGTGAGGCCCTTAATGTATCAAATTTTACATTAAAATAAATATTCTCAATATATTCTTACACTAATTTTTTCATCTCCAACATATTTATCTCAAATTCTACACTAAATTTTATTTCATCTCCAATCTATTTATACCAAATTATATATTTTTTTAAAGTATTTTTTGGTTCCCGGTTCCGCCTTGCTGCACCTAGATCTTGGTTCCGCCCTTTTTTCATACACTAAAATAATTGGTATTCTTATAATTTTACTTTAATTATTTTAATATAAAATATAATTTTGATATAAATAATAATATTTTAAAATTAAATTTATGTTTTTATGTATTTTAATTTTTAATTATTTTATAGTCAATACTGATCTTGTTTTAAACTTCTCAATGAGATCTTTAAATCTTTGTAATTTATTTTAATAATATAATCTTTTAAAAAAAATAATTGACAAAAATTTTTTAAAAAGTTCTACACCAAAATGGTGTAAATGAGTAGTTTTACACCATATTTGGTGTAACGCTATTCCTTTACACCATTTTTGTGTAAAATTTGGTGTCCTCTTTGGAGGAAGGTTATACCAAATTTTTACACCAAAATGGCGTTTTGGTGCCTTCATTGGAGATGGTCGTCTAAGAGAGTAAAAATGATACATGCAACACCTAAAATCTTAATCGAAGATATTAACTGTACCATAAAAGATAATTCATGAGTAGAGGTTTAATTTGGTTCTATTTTAAATACTATTTTAAAAAATGTGAGATTGTATCGAAGTGTTGGCCGGCATTTATTTTTTAGTACACAAGGAAAAGTAGGTAAGATTTTACAAATCATGGCTAAGTTACACCATGGTTCTCAACATTGTCAAAATATGTTGAGCAATGAGTAATCTCTAGTCAAGTGTGCATAAGAAATTTATATACTCTGGACATAATTCCCACATTGTCGTCACCAAAATTTAAACTTTAGTCTATTTTCTCAAATATTATCTACTGAACTGTTGAACTAAACACGTGCGGACTCACTTCAAATGAAATTTGTTTTGTGGGATGGGGGTGTACACAACCCAGTGGTGGGAATGAGGCAGTATATGATCTGATGAGATGTTTTGGTGTGTTGTACAGGTGAATGAGATCTGTGTAATTAATTTAGCAGTGTACTTGTGTAGATGGGCAAAAGATAGAAAGCAAAAAAAAAAAGAGAACAGCCCATGTTACTGTACTAAGTTAGGCTGCTGCTACTGGGTAACCCAATTCCAAGAAACAATGAAGTGGGGGGTGGGGGTGGGGGTGGGGTGGGGACCACCTAACCTGACACAGTGCCTATCCAGTGGCAGGGTGGGGGGGACAGGGCATGCTGCACACTTGCTGTTCTTCTAGAGAATTTTTTCCTGCACCTTCATCTCATCATCATATGTATGTATGTATTTGTGTATGTATCTGCTGCTGCCTACCTCAAAAATATCAGACCTGCTGAGATCCAAATCTAACTAGTAACTTGTGAAAGGATATCTGCACTGCTAGCTACCTATATATACATTGCAATGTATCTATTCTTGTCCACAAATTACGAAATCTCTCATGTCCTATACTCTGATTCAATAGGATAATAGATGAATAAATTACAGTGATTCAACAGCTGAACGGTCAATGTATACTGTTTACAATAAAACCACCACATTAGATGTGACTTTCATATTATAAATGTCAGAGCTTGTTCATCACGTGTCATTATTCACAATTTACTATTATAAGTTAATTAAATTGTCCGTGCAGGTAAAATGTATCTATTATTCTATCTATACATTTGTCAATTTCTTGGGTTATCTTTTGCTTCTATCGCACCATTTATTTTACCCATCTTCGTTATCTCATGTAAAAGAAAAATGGTATTTTCTTGGATGCTATGTAAAACTCATCTCTTTGGTGGGAGTTATCACTGCTAGACATATTTGTTGATAAATTTTTATATAAATTTCTACTTTGTTGTTGGTAAGAATCATAAACTTGGAAGTCTAGATTTTTATTGTTGTGATCAAAAATTAAGAAAACTCGTTCAATGTTTGACTATCTGAAAATTTTAACTAGTTCGTACTTGTTGTTCAGGATTTTTTTATTAGGGGCTAAAAATAAAGAAAAACATATTGTATTTAATCTTTAGAAAATTTTGTCCAATTTTGTTAACGATTAATGTTTTTAATTAACGACTTATAATTGGGGCTAAAAATTTATAAAATATATCTAGCGACAATAATGTCTCGAAAAAAATGGGCAAGTGAATAGAGTATACATGATTCTGATACAAAGATGGTCACAATATTATTGTTACCAACACTCTTTTGATCGAGCTCATTGCATAACATCTTTCTAATGCAGTTTACATCGTGGATGTATACCATCAAATAGAAGATATATATATATATATAACTGAAATTTGATTTGGACTGTCAATTAGGAGAACATGTTACATGTCCAATGTTAAACTACCCAAAAAATTCAGCAACATTCTTACCCCAAAAGACCGAATCTCCAACTTTAAGGGCCCCCCATACTCCGACTCGACAGAATATGTGGGAGGATGTAAATCACGGTAACTCAATAGGTTATTAACTCAATGGGTTAGTAGACAGGGTCAAATGCCGGTGCACACAAGAAATTTCAGCAACATTCTATCCAAGTATTTGGACGGTCAATGGTATATATACACTCACTTTTTTTCCAAACTGTGGAGTAGATCCAATACCTACAGAGAAGTAGTTGTTTTACTCAGTTTTGTGGTCTCGCATCCCATGTCCCAAAAGATGGAAAGAAAGAGCGATAGAAAGTAGCTGGAATTAGAAAAAGGAGATGAACCAAATATGCATCTCCACCTATATGCTCATTTCAATGAGGTTGAAAAGTAAATTTCGTCACGTGCTTGACAGCAATATAATTCATGTTGGCCGGTCCTCCCCCAGTCTATCAGATGATGAAGGAGAGAGACATCAATGTATCTCTATATATATATATATATAATAATAATAATAATAATAATAATAATAATAATAATAATAATAGTAATGAAATAATTTGGTACAACCCGAGTTCGTAAGTCTACTGACTTCGTAACTACAAGATTTTAAATTTGATTCTCAGTAGAGCGATTTATGACTTCGTAACTGCATGAACAACTTTTTTGGTCACAGACTTGAGATTGAGTCTTATACTGTGAGATCAACCTTTCAAAGTGAGGGGCAATAAGCAAAAGTATAACTTCTGTGTTAAGTTGATCGCAGATACTCTATTGGACTGGGGTGTGACGGTAATCTCAGATAGTGGCAAAAAATAATGAAATAAATATTTAAAAAAATGCATTCAGATCTGTACACTTTCCAACGAGCAGAAATGAAGAAGGGAGAGGAGAAGAAGAAGATAAGATTTGTCCAATCAAAAAGTAATTCTGGTTTTCTCTTTGTCTGTTGCTTGCAATCGTGTTTGAATTCCCTCCTCATATATATTCTTTCCCATGATGTCTGTCACATTAATCACACTCTCTCTTGCTCGTCCCAGTTGTCCTTTTTCCTCATCATATCATTTTTATATTTTTATTTAGGTTCCATCATTTGCTTTTAATTGCTTCCTTCATGTTCTTTTTCTCCCATCTCAGACAAACATCACCTCAATTTCCAGGTACTTTCACACCCACCCATTTCCTTCCTACTCCATTTAATTATATATATATATATATATATATATTTCAAATACAAACCTCTCTTAAAATACAAAACCTCTTAAAATACAAATTGTATGCATGTAAGTATGTTAATGTGTGCAATAGTTGATCCCAGATATTGTTGGCAGTGTACACAGTGTGCATGTGTGCATGTAAGTATGTTAATGTGTGCACGAACTTTGATGGATGGTTGTGATTTTTTTCTTCTACGCGTTGTGTGCATGTAAGTATAAATGTGTGCACGAGCTTTGATGGATGGTTGTGATTTTTTCCTCCCACGCTGTGTGCATGTAAGTATGTTAATGTGTGCACGAGCTAATCCCATAAATTGTTGGCAGTGCGCCCCGTGTGCATGTAAGTATGTTAATGCATGCACGAGCTCAAGTTTGTATTTGAATGCAACCATATATATATATATTCCGTCATTAAGTTTATCTTATGGTACTGTTTTGAGTTCATGTGTTTGCGTTTCTAATCTACCTGTTAAATTTAAGGGGTTGAGTATAAGTTCTAAATCGTTAAGCTTATTATCTCGTTGTGTAACATATATCAACACTTTGACCAATGTCATGTTTGTGTTTGTAACTCTGTCTGTTAGGTTTAATTACGACACCAATCTTAAGTCATTTATATTCAACTTGACACAGTTATCTTAAATAATTACGATACCAGTCATTATATACTACGACATATATTATAAAATTTTTATATAAGTGTACACGTACACACAAACAATTGGGTACGTACGTGTGTCACATATTCAATGGTCTTAGCTAGGGATATATAATATATTCCAATCGAATCTCACATGCTAGCTAGCCCCTTGGTACTCCTCTCAATAATGGCTATAAATGATGGGAGAAAAAGTCAAAAAATCACCTCTATAGATTCATCTCAAGTAGCTGCAATTGGACCAATTAAGGAGCATGTACAAATCATTAATGTGCACTAGTTGTCACTGCTCTTTCATGTCTTATATGTGTGTGTATGCACACTGATAATATTAAATATATTATATTGAAAAAAACAAATATTTTTATTTTTAATAATTCAATTGGGAGATTAAAAAAATAGTTTTGTAGATTTTGGATTTTGGCTGATACTGCATCATGCATGGGAACTGTATGTTCCAATAATTAATTTCAGACGCATTATTTAAAATAAAAAAAAAATTGTTACACTTATTTTAAGTATTATTGGTTTTTCGAAGAGTATTAAATGTAAATATTATTAGATGTTTTATTGAGAGTAAGTGGTTGTCATTATGAATGGATGATGCCTTTGTTGTTTGCAGATATAGTTGTGTTGTATACCCCAGAGAGATTTAAAACTTTTTAAAATTATTGTTTATTCTTTATATCTTGTATCTAAAAATATTTATTGTGTAATTAATTATTCATGATTTTGAACATTTGTTACACTTATTTTAAGTATTATTGGGTTTTCGAAGAATATTAAATGTAAATATTATTAGATGTTTAATTGAGAGTAAGTGGTTGTGGAACATTTGCATATTGTATCCTCAAATAACGTAACCTAATATATTTTATTCATATTAAGCAATTAAAAAATGTCTGCCTGCCGGGAGAGGAATCTGCCATGCTATTCGTCCAGGGGTTTAAGTCAATTTAATAATTATGATAATAATTTAATTAAAAATGTCGGGAGAAGAAGAGTAAAGGCAACCTCATCGTCAGATATTTGTGGGATGAAACAAATGATATCAAAAACAGCTTATATATATTAATTAATTAATTAATTATTTCCTTATCTGGGGAGTGATTTTGTATAAACAGAAAATTCATAACTTCTATTTGAGGGTGTGTACTAGTCACGAAAAAGAGATAGAGACTATGTTTAACCAAAATAATGTTGACAATTGCGAAAGTTATACTCTAACTTGGTCAATCTTTCTGGGCATTTCCTAATCATTTTCCAAGTTTATATATATATATATATATAATTATGTTCAAATGATAACCTTTATTAACATGTGAATCTATGAATCATTTTACACCATTGATCTTGCTTGATCTCGTGATTTATAATGATTTTGATCTGGTAAATATACATCACTGCACGACTGCATAACTACACTGGATGCACCATTGCACCACTCCTCAAATCTCGACTGTCCGATCTCACATCTCAAGCAGTGGTTCTCACCTGAACCATATATATATATATATATATATATATATATATATATATATATATATATATATGCGTATAATTTGGTTTGTATGTGTCATCCGTGACATAATTTTCCTCTTACTATAATAGGAGTGTGTAATAATCTATGCCGTATCTAATGATATACTTACATGTAAGTTATTAATTATTATACAATTATATATAGTACAAAGTATGTAGATGTGAGAAAGTGTATAGTGTCAATCAATTTCACTATCAATTATCGACTATAATTATGTATATTTTTTTTATTATGTCGGATGCTATCATCAGCACTATTAACAATAATATTCGGTACAATCAGGTATATCATATAACTGATATAAAGTTTGACTTGAAGTTATAACCAGTTAATAAATGGTCCCAAATGTTTGTGTTTTTTCACTGATAAATTATACTAATGAAAAGGTTTAATAGTCACAAATTGACAATTTTTTAATACTGTTGAGAATTATGAAAAATGATTGAGGAATATATATAATTATTATACGTTAAGTTAGAACCAGTTATTCTGGGGAAGTATGCATGCATGATTGCATTTACCCAGATATTATTGTATTTTTATTATATATATTATTACACTGCAATAATAATAATTAATAAAGTAGATCGAGCTAGCATTATTGAATGGTATAAATAATTGTAATTATTTAAGATTATTATGAATGCATGGCAACAAAATTACCTCAGATCATACGACCAAGAACAATGCATCATAATCCAAAGTTGATACGAATCTGCACTGAGTTATGATAAAATAGATTAATAGGAAAAGATTAATTATATCGTTGGAAATAGTGAATCTCAGAATCTGATCGACTTTATCTAAGGACTATTTTTTTCCCTAAATAATATAATGTTGTGTTCCCATGTTAACAGCATGTGTGTCATCATCGAATAAAATCCAGCTCAAGTGTTTCTGTCTGATCTTAACAAAGTAGTCTCTTGTATAATCGATGTTAAGCATATATCTATATATATAAGCCAGAAAGCAAATTTTGACGTCCAAGAAAATATTATAAACTAGTAATATTTAATGGTGAGATTACGAGGAAACAAATTGCTAGTCTTATAATAATTTGGTTCAATAAATAAATAAAAAAAAATTCAAAAAAAGTGTGTTCAGTGACTTTTTAGGTAGTCCTATACAAATTAATTAAAATTGATAGTTTTTTTTTTCCTTATTTGGTCGGCTTGCAATTAGCCAATAAGTGATGGTCTAATTAAAGAGGTCCTTTTCAAGAGAGTTTGTACGTTGAACAAGGAAAAAAATAGTTGTTATACTATAGATTAGGTCCACATTGTAAGATAGATTCGGAGTCAAAATACACAATTTATATACTAAATATTTATAATTTACATACACAATTTACATATTTATTATTTAATGTTCACAATTTACATATTAAATATTCACAATTTACCTTTTATAAAATTGTGAATATTCAGTATGTAAATTGTGTATTTTGAATCGGGATTCACATAATAATTTATTGGAAAAAAAATCATGGGTCTTATCTAATTTTTTTATTAATTTTTAAGTCTTAATATTTTTTAATTTATTATTATTATTATATTATCGTCATAACTCATAAGTTATACTTTTCGAAGCCGATAAACTCCAATAAGTCGTTAAACAAATTAAAAAATTAACTATTTGCTTCTAGAGCCAAGAATGTCGAGGTAGAAATTAGTAGAATTAATTAGAGAAAATGACACCTAAGTTTACTTCAACTATTTGTTTTCCATTTTTCAAATTTTAATTCTCTAATTTGTCAGTATTTATTTTTAGTATTTCATTTAGAGAATACATTTACCCACCATCTATTTTCTTATTTTCGGTTCTCCATTTTCTTTTTTTTCTATAAAAAAATTAGAAAACTTCTCCTATCAGAAAAATAAATACATCATAGATTCATAGTTTATTAGTTGTGATCTTAATATAAATTTAATCTTTCAATTATTTTGGGTACAAATTTAGTCTTTATGTTTTTAGTAACATTGCGAATTTAGTCTATGAACTTATGATTTCATTAAAATTTTATTAACAAAATTTGGTACTTCACTCCAAAAACTACTAAATCTACATTACGAATAATTGAGAAACTAAAAATGACTACAACTAAGTTACTAAAATATTATATTTCCAATTAATTAACAATGTGGAAAAAATGTGGACTATGTGTACCCAAAACATCATCCATTTGTTCTAGTAATCGAGGTGGGGACATTAGAGATAGCCCCTTCAAACAATGTTTTCTAACACAAAATCATGAAGCCGTTATGTTGGACTATAAAAACTTTAATGTGGTTGGCATCAAGTCCAATGATATCTTCATGACATGTGTGTGTTATGTGTATATATATACCAAAATGATGGTGATAATAATTGAATTCGTCGCGATCTTTTAGTATAAAAATCATGATATATCTATTAACCTTAACACTTCTTTCAAAGTTTTATATATATGTATATATATATATATATATATATATATATATATATATATATTTATTTATTTATACTTTACTATAAAGTTGTTGTTTTTTGTGTGTATTCAAGGTTTTCACCATTGGACAGAGTGATCGACTAATCCCCTCGCTGAATTATAGGCACTTCTTTTGGATGAGACAGCTGACCTGAGATTTAAAGCTGCTCCATACCCAAAATCAATGATCAAACACTTAACTTTTAATTAATGATGGATAAGTTTCTTCCACTCAACCACATCCACAATTTACTTTAGTATATAAGGTTGTGGGCATGCAAGGAATTGAAGATGTGTAGATCAAATCTTGATGGCAAGTATAATTATTGGATTAATTTTGTTTTGCGAAAAGATAATTATGCATGAGAGAAATGAAAAATAGCATGAAATTAATTAATGATTGATATATGTGTAATCTTGTGTGACAATTGGCAAATCACATAAGAGAGCTATGTAAACTTCACTAGAAAGATATTATGTAATAAACTTAATCAAAAGAGTTTTGACAAAAATCAAACTTATGACCTTCTAGTACGAGAATTATGCTCTACGGTTCTATTTACTCCAATCATTTTTTTTTTGGGAAAAAGAGAGAGTCATCTTTGATATATATTCGGGGGAATAAATAAAATCTGTGTACATGTAAGTTAAGGTAGCATTCAACGACGAACCTAACTAAGTCCACTTGCAGGTTAATTGCAATCAGATTTTGACTAGTTGACACCTACCTCTAATCGGACAGCTGAATATTCTTTTATATTTGTTTAATATTTGTCTAGATGAAGCGTTTACCACTACGTCAAATGTTATAACTGTAGTGAAAATACAACCATTTTTTTTTTTTTTGAAAATCGACGCAAATCAATATATTAATTCATCATCAAATCAATATCATAGCATATTAGCATTATACTTGTGTAACAATAAGTACCATATTTTAATAACAGGATGCTGAAAAGTTTTCGTCCTAGCATTGATTTAACAGCATGCAACGTAAGTGTACGTCTACAATAATTAATTTTCTTGAATTATTATGTCAATTAGGGAGCATATATTATCAAAGCCGTCCTAATTAATGGTTTTTTTTTTTTTTTTTGGAAAGGAATTAATGGTTCTTTAATCCGCAGTTTAAGGACAAAACAAAGTCTGGTGAACAAAACCTCATTTTTCGATCTCAACGTACAATGACAGTGTATGGTCTAATTGAGGGTTTAGATGGGTGCATGCATAATTCAGCATTGAATTTTAATTTATTTTATTTTTGTTTTATTTCTTTCTTCTTCTTTTTTTGGATAAAAATAAAATATAATTTAAAATTGATTAAAAAAAGGTTTTAATTAAAATAATACAGAAGCAGGCAAGCAGCTTAGCAGCCACGTCTCACCTTTCTTCTTCTGGTCCTTGACACATCAATTCAACACATGTCTCCATCGCAAGCGTGCGTTCTCTTCTCGACTTCTCCACAATTTTGGGGTCCACCCCCCCCCCCCCCCTCCCAAAAATAAAAAATAAAAAAAATCTTCCCTCCTTTTTCACATTAATAATATAAAAACCTTTACGTTGTCATAAATTACATTTTCGTAAATTACTATATAATGTGTATTTTATGTTTTTGAAATGTACTATGTGCGTTCGAGAGTTCTAATAGCTCTTTACGATGAAATAAAATTTCACTTGTGATTTCTCGACTATTGTGCATCTCCAAATTTGGGTCATTAATTACCAATTTATCATATTTGGTGCATAATTATTAATTTTTTATCACATCTAATCTTTCGATCAATTTTTTAACCAGTCTTGTGTGACTTTAATCAACACTAATCCTAATATTATTATATTGTACTGTGCTTTAGGTGAAACCAATCATATGATCGTAGCTAAAAAGATTGTCCATAATTAACTAACACTTAAACTGAATAAAACAATAAGTAACTTGACATTGTCACGTTATATTTATCAAGTTAACTACTCATTTAATTGAAAAAGCTAATAAATTGACCAAAGTTTTGATGAAGCAATCTATATATATGTGCATGCAAATAACACACACATATATATAGCAATTAACATAAAATTCAAAGTGACCCACCTCCACCGCCAGCCACCGCAGCAGGCTGAGCGGCCCCACCAACCGGCACCGCCCCTCGATTTGGTCAGAAATTAGTAATTTCCAGCTATAAGCTTAGCCCCGCGACTCCAACAATCATATGTTTGAAACATGCCAAATGTTTCGTATTGCCCCTTTTATAAGTCATTATTAACTAATTACGAAAAAGAATTATATAGAATTTCATTTTTTTTTCTAAGCAAATGGTCCCTGGCCCAGATATGTTTACAAGTGTTTTCGTGGATGTTTCACGTGTTGATGACACAACTCCTTCTTCATAATATACTTTAACAAATTAAATATAATTAATTAAATAAAAATCATATATTTTATCATATGAACTATAATTTTTGCATTTAACTGGTGTTACGCCGTTTGTACTTATTTGAAATAAAAATTATATATTTCACAGTATTGGTTTTAAAGATTACGCTTATATTTTTGGTAGGATTTCACCATTTATTTATAAGAACGGGGCCAAAAAAAAAAAAAAAAAAAAAAAAAAAAAAAAAAAAAAAAACTGGCCATGTTTACTATAGAGTGGCTTAATTATTACCTGTCAACATTATACGTGGATGAGGATAAAAGCTATAAGCTAAGCTTTAATATAGCTAAAAGTATGTAGGAAAGAAACTGGAGAGGATGAGAATCAATTAAGTAGGTATATCAAAGTCAAGATGTCTACAACATTGGACATTAATTTTAATGGTGTATCTATCTCAGTCAACATTATAATTCCTACGGTGGACCGACCGACCCTTATTGGCATTTATCTCAAAAAAAAAAAAGGGGCTTTTAGTTAAGGTGTCATCTTCATCATTGGCCTAACTTTGAATGGAAAAAACAGTAGTAGTAGTGGAGTTGTAGAATTGAAGATGGCTGCATGCATGCTTAATTAGCTTCTTTCATGCCGGCCTGCGTCTGCTTAGCTTGACCATACCCTAACACAATGTGAATTCAAAGTCCACACCTCATATATATGGTATTCCACATTTCCACCTAGTGGAAGGTTAATGACATCATATTTATAGACAACCTAACGATACATTTATCGTGTTAATGAGCCCCATAGAGAGGTTCATGAGATAGTGATCTAAACTCGAAAGTCCTATACTAAGGAACTTGTCGTCCAATGGTACCAGGTTGCTTTGCTATATGGGAGATAGTGGGTTCGAGCCTCGTAGTAGTTTGTATATGTGGGTATCTCCTTCCCTTGTAATTAAAAAAAAAACTCAAAAATCCTATTTGCTAGGTATGCGTGTCAGGCCATAGAAACACAATTTATATTTTAAAAGTTCACAATTTCAATACTAAAAATACACAATTTATACGTCGTTTAAGGTTAGGGTCGACCAGGTGGAAGGTGGACCTTGGTGCATGGTATAACAACTCACATATATGACATGTTGTAGAGGGCAAATTATGCCGTGCATCCGTATGCACCATGCATGGTGCATACGGATGCAAAAACGACGTCGTTTTAATAAAACGCGCGTCTCCCTTTAATAAAAAAAACCAGGTTCGATTCCCAACAACAACATATGAACTAAATTTCCATAATCGATGAACTATAATTCCATAATCTAATCTATGAACTAAAAATTCCAGAATGAATGAACTAAAATTCCATAATCTATAAACTAAAATTTCAGAATCGATGAACTACAATTCCATAATCAATGAACTATAATTCCATAATCAATGAACTAAAATTCCAGAATGAATGAACAATATAATGTTGTTGCTGGGAATCGAATCTGAATTTTTTGTAAAGGGGAGATGCGCGTTTTTTAATAAAACGACGTCGTTTTGGTATCCGTATGCACCATGCATGGTGCATACGGATGCACAGCATAACGATTGGTCGTAGAGATTGTGGAGGCCCATCTTTTTAGTTGGATTAAACTAATATTGGGGCCTCCAACAACGAATTGGGCGGCCTACATTTTACATCTTCAAACGGGTTGTTACATGGGTTACCCAAATTAAATTCGGGCTCCCATCAAGGTTCTAAGTTCTAATCAGTAAGCATTCTACTACTCACCTTCGGAAACCCCAATCTAATTAGGAACAATCGAATCAGCCACCGCCGGAGAGGCGGTACCTCCGCCGTTCATCGCCACCTCTGAGCTCCGTCACTGCAGTCCTTTGCCGTTCTTCCCTCTGGGAGCAGCGAGCCTTCAACCCCGTACTAGCAAAGGTAACGAGAATATCAATTTTGCATCTTTTTTTTTTTTTTTCGGAATTTTTACTTAGGAATTTATATGTTAGTATATTACTTAGCTGTGTTCGAGCTCATTTCTTTATGATTTGTTTGTAGTTATCTTTCTGCTTAAGTTTAGGGTTAGAGATTTTTGGTATTCGGTGTAGTGGTCAATTACCTGCCATGAGCTAAAGTTCTGAAAATTTTCCTTCCCCGAATAATGGATGATGGCATTTTAGTTATCAGTAAACTAGACTGAGGTGAAGGAATCGCGTTTGAGCTTGGAGGGGGGCTTCAGATTTTAGTAATTTAATATTGTTATTATATAATGAATATGGTGGTCACAGAGCAGAGTGCATTGTTCGTGTTGGGATTATTTCTTTTAATCTCACATTGTGAGGGGAAGGATAAACATGGATGCCATTATAATAAGATAATATCATGATTTTGTCATATGTATGGTTCTGTTCATTTAAGTGTTATTTAACCTGAAATCATTGAAAATTTCGCTGAAAAGATGAGGTGATGAGACCTAAAAAAGTAATCAATGAAGATGGAAATTAATAGATCCAGCCTCAGTAGTTGCTAGCCTAATTTAAATTGGGTGCAGCTGGATATCATCTAGTTTATCCATCACTTTCCAGCAAAAGGGGAAAAAATCCCATAGAATTATTTAAAATCTTTTTCGTTTTGTAGAATTAAAAATAAATTTCCTTCTTATTTTTGCTGCATTTTTTCTTGTGTTGCTTGCTTATCTGCTATGGCCAAATGAAGTTTGTTTGATTGTTGTTTTCTGTTATTTGAATAGGTGTTGGAGGGCTTGCGTAGCTTATTTTTGTAGATGTGCTATTATTTTTTCTGAGAGCCGATGGATCGACCTCCCCATGATTATGCAGCTGCTATGGCATTTGCCCAACAACAGCACCAAGCGGCTAATATGCAACAGCAGCAACAGTTTGGTTTTCACCCACAGCATCAACAATTTCCTCCATCAGGTCATGGCCCTCCATTTTTACCTCCACAATCTTCTCTTCAACAGTTCCCTTACCCTCGCCCATCACAGATTCATCCTCATGCTCCACCTCCTCCTCACCTGCTTCACCTACAGCAACAGCAGCAGCATCCTCCCCCAGCTTTTCCGCCACACATGCCTCCTCACCTTGCTCCATCACCCTTTCAGGGCCCTTATGATTCTCCACCACCTCCTGCTCCTCCACCTTCTGATCCCGAACTTGTAAAGCGCATCGATAAAGTGATTGAGTATGCTGTCAAGAATGGTCCCGAGTTTGAAGCCATGATCCGTGAAAAACAGCAAGACAATCCAGGTTATAGCTTCCTATTTGGTGGTGAAGGCCATTATTACTACCGCTACAAGCATTGGATGGCTACACGACCAGCAGGAGGCCCTTTCAATTCTCCTTTCCCATCCTCTTCTATGCAAATGGTGCACCCTCCAAATCCTATGTTGAGTCCTTCTCCATTAACTGCTCCACAGTATAATGCTTCCCCTGCTGGTGGGGCTTCAGCACCAGTGTTGGGCCCGCCTCATTTACATCAACCTCCTTTCCCACCCTTCTATGATCAGCAGCACCCTCAGTCTTTTGGCCGTCCTGATTATGATAATTCATATAGGTCTTTCAAAAGTCATTCTAGACCTCTTCCTCCTGATGTTGACATGGAGTTAAATACTGTTCTCAACAGTCTTACTGGTACAAAAGAGTCAATTAAAGGGGCCAAGAATTGGTTCATGCAGAGGTCTCCATTTATACCTGCTTTGGCTGAGGCTCTTAGAGATAGAGTGTTTTCTCTGGATGATTCTGAAAGGCAACTGCATATTATTTACCTTGCCAATGACATTTTATTTGACAGGTACAATTTCAAAATGTGTTGGTCCTTAACAAACAGGATGAATAATAGTTTGATGTTGCATTCAAAGATACCTAGCATGAGGGAATATTGAAATCTGATTGTTAATGTTTCCAATTGTGTTTCCTGTGATACACAGCTTGCAGCGGCGAATTAATCCTCGTGAGCTTGACACTGAGGCACTTGCATTTAAACCTGTTTTGGCTTCTATGCTGGCAAGGATTTACCATAATCCTCAAAATAAGGAAGAAAATCAGTCACGACTACAGAAAATTGTGCAGTTTTGGGGATCCAAGGAAGTTTTTGACCAAGACACAATTCGTGCATATGAAAACGAGATGATTGGTGGGCTCCCTGCAAATTCTTTTGGAGGTCCTCAACGTGACTTGTCAACTCTTGCTGCAGATCCCTCTGCTGCTACAGGTATCCATGCCTGATCATCTTAAGTAGAATTTGCAAGATTTTAATGGGTCTCTGCGGGCACTTCCCCAATTGTTAATTGTTGCTTATTGATTTTAACACATTGCATGTTCATTGTTTTGAGAATAAAATAAAATTTCTTGATCGCACAGGAGGAGCAGACCAAAATGTATTACAGTGGAAGCCTGAGGGCCATAGTCCGATCCCAAATTTACCAGATCAAGATAAACAAGTTCCTCATATTCCCTCCATGGCCCCCCAGCAGTTTCACTCTACTTCAGTTCCTCATGCATTTCCCGGGACTTTGCCTGTGCCATCTTCAGTTCCACCGTCAAATCTACCACCAACAACACATCTGATGCCAGCATTGACACCAAGTGCGGGTGAAAAGTTGCCTCCGTATCCCTTGTTTCCACCTGGTCTTATTCCCGGGATGGTTAGAAAAATGCAGATAGGCAGTGGGGTGCCTTACTCCCCCTTGAGCCCTTTGGATATCCCGACTGTTATACCGCCCTCTACTGTTTCTCAATCCGAAATTCTTGAAAGAGTATCAAAATTCTTTAGGGAGATTGGTGAGGTTAACCCATCAGAAGGACCCATGAAACAAGCTGATTCACCCGATGAATATGACGATTATGAGAGAGAGCGAGAGCCTCCCATCCGAAAAGGCGGGGCTTGCATCCCTCCCCCACCTAACCTCCAGGATTCTGATGGAAGTGCAGATCCTGAACCAAAAAGCTCAGGACGACTGGGACTCGGTGCCAGCGCCAATCCAAATGAGGCCAGTCAATATGACGATGTTTACAGTTCTTACCGGAAACAAAGAAGCACCAATTATCATTCAACAATGAGTGCAAGAGCTCCTTCAACTAGGTAGTGAGATGTGTTAACAACTTGAGTTTTGCAGTTATATAGTCCCTAAGAGAGACAAAAAACATGTGATTAAAACAAAATTTTCTTTTTATTTGTACTCTGGTGTTTAACTTTTGTCATATGAATATTTAGTTTGAACTTGTGCATCTTCTAAATTCTAATCCTGTGATTCTGAACCCATAATTTCATGAAAATCTTGTGAGAAAACTATGCAACTTGAATAGGATCTGATGCTCTCGTTTCAGTACATGTATCATGTATGTACTTTGAATTTGAAATTTTGGGGTGACGGGGGAGACCCACAATCACTACCTGAGGGTATGTACGGTAAATTATTGTGTAGACCACGGTCTAAAACGACGTCGTTTTAATGTTCAAAAAAAAATCTTGCTCCGTCCGCTTGTTAGAATAATGAATATTCTGGGATAAGATAATGTATTTTATGAGTTAGAATAATGTATGACGTGCTTGTATTTTTTTCCAACACATTATTATTCCTTTACCATTTGTCAAACACTGTTACTTGCACCAGAAATTCAGAAATTGTACATTGACCTTTTTAGTAAATTTTCCAACAATCCCCTCTATTTAGAATAAAGTTTTCATTTTTATGGTTTTCTTGGCATGCAATTTCAGAGCTTTGCAGTTGCATGTATGTAATCTTGCAAGGGCTGTAAGAATCACAAAGACAAAGTACAGAGAGGGAAAGAAAAAGCATATTTCATAGAAAACATAATAATCAGAGTTACAGCTTGAGATATTATACAAGGATGGTAAAAAGCAGTTCATCATTCCTTCCTAGGATTTGTCAAATGTTTCAGAACAAAACTGGGTTCATGTTAATCCAGAAGAACTAGATCAGACCGACTGCTCATTCTCGTCGTTTTGCTCTTCTTGCGCTCTGCCCTTCCCCTTTGAAATCCGCCAGCCTTGACTTTGGAGTATCGCCATGAGTAACGCTAGATCTTTCAGAAACGGTACCACAAGGATCGTGCAGTTGGTCCCAATGTCGCGATGGACTACACACATCTCTGCCTGAACTTTTCCTAGCAGTAGTTAACGCGTGATCTCTGAGGCCTGCAGCAGCTTTTAGTCTTTGTATTTCTTCCAGATAGCCATATTTCTGGAGTCTCTCGGGGTCTAATCGTTCTTCAGAGTTCTGAATATATCCCGCTCGATTTCCCCAGTCAATTACTACATCCGAAGTGCTCCTCAGAAGAGAAGTGCTTCTTCTGGGTACCTGCCCAGAAACAAAGCTTCTCGTCTTCATTTCAATGCCAGATGGATAAGCCCACTTGTCGTTCTTGTTAGTGTTGTCCACGTTCAACTCAATTGAATGAAGCTCGCTTTCTGCTGAGCTTTCGCCACACTCCACTACATTATCCACTTCCCCGGAATCATCTTTATCCTCGTTCTCATAGGAATTAAACCGAGTTTCACTCAAGTATGCAGCAATTTGTTTGCCAATGTCATAATTTCCTTTAACCTTAGGGCCTCCTCTATCTTCACCATTTTCCCTTGCTAATTCACTACACGTTTGTTCTATTATCTCCCTCGCTCTCTTCTCATTCTCAAGCATTTTCACTGCCTTGGTGAACGAAGCTTTTGTTTCTGACAGCTCCCTCCCGAGTTTCTTGTTTAAGCTCTCAGATCTTCGCCTTAGCTTCCTCTCTACCTCAAGCTCATTGGCAATGGACTCAATCGCGCCCTCAATTGCCTTCTTCTCTTTACCCTTCCAGGCCGCTTTCTCTTCAGCGAAACACTTCATAAGGTAACTAATCTCGTTCTGATCTGAACGAATAAGCTGGTTTACCTGCAAACGTGCCCTTTCGAGTTCAGCATGTAAAGCCGAGACAAGAGACATGCTCGAAGAAGGCGGGCCAGCATGCGCCCAAATCCGGTTGATTATTTTCAGAAGCTCCTTCGACGTTGTGAGAGCAGTGCTAACATCTTTCAGACGGTTTTTAACACTTGCTTGGGATCTGGTCTCCATCTGCAAATTAAAGTAAACGTATGATCATATACGCTTTTAGGCCTTGAAATGTAAGTAAATTTGTACTTAAAAGACACAAAGAAGTTAGCTGCGACCTCCACTAGGCTCGAGCTATCTAAAACTCCAACATTGTGGTTTTCTGTCCTCGTCCTGTGGGAAGAAGAAGTCGATATCCTCTTCTGGTAACTCCCCGTTCCAGATCGATCCATCCTCTGTTCAAAGAAAGATTTTTAACGTTCTTGATCATCGAAGAACAATAACCCAAAGTGTCAAAGGGCAACATAAGTACCTAACTCAACCTAAAAGTCCAGTTAAGATTGTCATATGTGTCATTTTAACTTTGCTGTCTTTAAGATGCAAACCTAAATATGTAAAACATCACCTGCTGTTTATACTACTCCATAGCCAAATCTGAATTAGATTACAAACAAAAATGATCGAAATAACGAGGATGAACTCAAGCTTACATATAATCAATAAAAATTCAGTTTTGTCAAATCTCAAACAAGTGAATATGTGCCATTTTTGCTGTCTTTAAGATACAAAACTAAACATGTAAACATCATCTTCTGTTTATTCTACTCCATAGCTGAATCTGAACTAGCTTACAGACAAAAAAAAAAAACATAAACATAAACATCATTTGCTTCTGTTGATTATACTACTCCATAGCTTAATCTGAATTAGCTTACAGAAAAAAATCATAAAAAATAATGAGGATGAAAGGAACTGCAAACCTCAGAGACTGGGCTGTGAGATGGATCGCACAAATGGGAAGAAGCAGGCCTCATTTTCTCCTTCTTCATCATCATCATCGTCTTCTTGTTCGACGGCAATTCATTCATCTCCCAGAGAGTCGCCGCCAGCTTCCGCGCCGAGATGGGGCGGGATGTCCCCGGGGACTCACCGGCGGCTCTCAGAAACGGCGTCGTTCTCCAGGTCGGCACGGGGGTGTTAGATCTGGACCTTCCCAGTCCGTGCCTGCCCTTCCCCACCACAATGGCCCGCTTGAATCTGTAGCTATGAACAATCGACGATGCAGAAGACGGCGACGAGCAGCCCCTTTTCCGGACTTTGGGTACCAATCCCTCAATCCCCACCCGATTCTGCCTTTGCATTTGCAAAAAAAGAACAGTCTTTCTTTTACTGAAGATCCCGGATCATGAAAAACTCTGGGAGTGGAGAAAAAAACAAATCTTTTTGCTGATTTCCCAGATATGGGATCAAGAAAATGTCTGGGTATTCAAAAACGCTGCCTTGAAATTGAAAAGGGAAAGCAGAAAAGAAGCGCAGTGCGGCGTCGATGAAAGTAAAGGAGGTTTGACTACACTAGTAGTAGAAGTATAAGGACTTTAATGGCGTATCCATGTGCAGTGCAGGGAAGAATACGGTGCATAAACTCATCGTTGCATGTGAGGAGGCTAAAAGAATGTGCTATCGAAATCATTGCTGGCAGGTGAAGGCTACTACGTTGGAGAAGGGAATGTTTTTTCCCATAATTTCTGCTCATTTTACTTCTCTCTCTCTCTCTCTCTCTCTCTCTCTCTCTCTCTCTCTCTCTCTCTCTCTCTCTCTCTGCGTCGTCGTCTTGCCTGTGCCAAATTGTGTTGTGATCAACTCATCCATGAACTTTGATTCAACATTTCATCAGTTTAGAGTTCCATGTTCATTACATTTAAATCCAATCAACATGATGAAATTATTTATTTAGTTGAAGCTGAATATTTTAGATTAAGATATCAAGTATAGAGACATTCAATAATATATTGCTAGAAAATGATATTTTTTATTGTAACGTGTTCAGAACTTGTATTCTTCTTAGTTATAATTGACTAATAACTTCATCTAAAAGTAAAGAATAACGAAGGAATGTTAATCTACTAAAAAATATCGATCAATGTCAATCTATAAAAAATCATCGATCTATGTCAATTTATCAAAAAGTATCAATCATGTCAAAGCGAGTAAGACTATCATCATCCCTAAAACTGGAATGAGGATGGCAATCAACCAAGCCAATTTTATTTTGTTTTTTTTTTCTATATATCAAATTCGATTTATTTGACAACTATGTAGATATAGAGTAGGATCAACATTTGTAATTAAGAGATAAGTGTAATGATAGTTACGGAGTATTGCATAAGAAACAAGAAAGTCAATTGTTTTGTAATGTTCTCATTAAACATACGAGACCCACACGTCTCATTCTTAGGACTTAAGAATGATATTAATTAGGAGAAGGCTTATTTCGTGACTTAAAGATATCTTGGATTACACGATTTATGTTTAATATTGGGGGTATTGGTCGAGGAAGTTTAGAAATTTGTTCAATATCTTTAATTTAGCATGGAAAATAAATATCGTCAAATTGTGGTGAAATGTAATTATTCGAGTTGGACATATCATCAAACAATTTACAAAAAATAAAGTCAAGTAAGCATTAGGTTTGTTTGTCTGAACCATTCACACATTTTTAGATAACAAATAAATCACATTTTCTTGCGAATGTCTTGGTTGATCAAAAATGTCTTGGTTGATCAAAATCAAAGGGTTATCGGTGAGAGTAATTAATTTCCTTTATTTTTTTAAAGTGATAAAATGAAAATTTTGTCGTCATAAAAATTTCATAAAATTGAATATTCTTACTACTTACTCTATTACAATGTTTATTTGTTTATATAGATATTTTCTTGACCTCTCATATAAGAGATCCGCAAAAATAATATTGAGTTTCAAATTATTTCGTATCCTCTCATATATTAAAATAAAATGGCATAAATATAATATATTTTTTAATCAAAAATAGAAAAATTACATAAAACCCTAGATTCATATAATATATTCAGATTGTTTCAAAAAAATAAACTCCGTAATATATTCAGATTCGAATATACTCATAAAACATAATCTTAATTATGGATTAACAACATTAAACTAGATTATATAAGTATTGAGTTATTAATGAAAACTCAACTCGATTTGAAATGTTTCTTCTCCCATTCCTTTTTCTCTTGATATTCCGCCAAAATTCACACGGACAATTCACAAGAAACCTCCACGGCTCCACCCTTTTTCCAGCATTCCAGCAAAAAACGAAGTCGTTACTGTTCCTCCTCCAATCGAAGGGAGTGCAGCACGGAAGATTTTAATCTTCCATTTCTGCCCCCTCTTACCCTGTTCTTCGCCGACAAGCCTATGTTAACTCCCGACAGTTCTGCAGCAAAGCCCATCCTAAGTAGACAACTCCTGCTGTCAAACAATTTCTTACAACTTTCAACCCGTTTGGCTTTCTGGGTTCCATCATTTTCACTCCGTTTTTGCTGGGTAAGATCAATCTTTGAGTTCTCTTGTCTGTATTTGTGATGGCTTGAGGTGAAAGTCCCAGTCTTGCCTAAAAAAGTTCCAATTTTTTTTCTTTTTAACTTCATTTTGGTATTGGAAATGGAAAAAGAGGATTGTTTTGTATGTTTCTTTTGTTGATGCAATGTTTTTCTGTTTTTTGGGTGCCGAGGTAAACTCTGTCTTATGATCCTAGTCGTTACTCGCCTTATTAACAAAACACCATATAATCAGTTTAGATTGTATGTAACTCGCACAGAGTCAAACTTAAAACTGTTTGGGGTTAGATAATTAGGTTGCCCATGAAATGTGTTTCTTGGAGTGAGGAGAAAGTTACAACCTTTGTTGTCGTTTTCCCAATTCCCATGTCTGAACCTGAAGGAATAAAACTGAGCTCATGTCTGATTGGTTATGTTTGGCTTTCTTGTCAATGGAGGCTGTTTCTGAAGAGATTGTTTAATCTGATTATAGTATTATATTCTACTTTTTACATGTTTGGTAAGTTGCAACTTTTATCCATGGGTTATTCACTGTCTACAATCATAAACTGCAAGCCATGATCATAACAAGACTTGTTTCTGTTGGAATTTGATTTGTTTTTGCTTCCTAAGCTGTGGGCATTTGATCAATTTGATTGTTCAGATGGGCATTTTTGAAGCACCTTGCATTCAGAATATGGATATATGGCGATTTCTTTACATTTAGCAGCCTCTATGGCTTAGATTTCTGTAAATTTTACAGTTTTCAATATGAACTAATTACTAATGATCTCCATTTGTACTTGAATCATAGGGCAAGACCAAATGCTGCCCTGTCTCAGGCCGTCATCATCTACAACAACGACAAATACCCAATTTTCACATTCAACCGTGGATGGTAGATTTCGTGAACTCATATCCCCCATCGTGTTTTTTTTTACAGTTTTGCTAATCCCGAATTGTTTTTACTCATATTTCATTAATAAACTGCAGGGATTTCTGTGGCAAACACTCCGAGGTCGAGTAACCAAACGACTCCTTCTGTTGACCTCACTCGAGAATATAACCTTGCGATTCAAACCTCTTCCTGTTGTGAGATATGGTCCAAGATTCACTATGAAGTCCCGTCTGATGAGGATGAAGTTGTTGTTAATTTCCACGATGAGCCACTGCAAGTAGAAGAGGTCCTTAAACCGAGTCGTGAATGTGTTGAAGAAGCGTTTTCTCGTGTTAGACCTGACAACCTTAGCCAACTTGTCATTAACTACTTTAACCATAGTGAGCATACTACTCAATCCTGTCTGAGCCTTATCCAATGCATCCACCGGGCTCGCCAAATATATTCCCCCCTTCATAAACTTATCGATATATTTCCCATAGATTTTGAGACTGCTACCAATTCCTTATCCCGGGCCCAATGTGATTGGGCGTTTGATGCCTTTGTTCAGTTTGACAAACTAGACAATCCCTTCCCAGGCCCCGACTCCTACAGCTTCGTTGATATGCATGGCTGCTTCTCTCAGCTCAAGCAACAACTCGACATTCGTCTTCAAAAGTCACGATCAAAGGTACAACTTCTCCGTCGGGCCACCAAAGGGGCTGCCATATGTTTAACTATAACTACTTTCGGAGTGGTCATATCTGCAATTGTCATAGCTACTCACGCTCTCGTTGCCTTGGTTGCCATTCCCCTATGCCCTCTTCTTTTTACTTCCAAGATGACCAAGGAAGAACTGGTCCATCTAGTGCAACTCGATGATGCCACGAGGGGGATTTTTGTCCTTCACAGTCACCTAGAAACCATTGATTGCCTGGTTTCTCGTTTACATAATTCTGTGGCGGACTACAAGCGCCTTGTCCGGTTTGGCCTTGAAAGAGGCAAGGACAATTATCCCATCCAGGAGGTCATATTGCAACTGCAAAAAAAACATAACAATTTCCTCGATCAGTTGACAGGTCTCGAGGAACATCTGTGCCTTTGTTTCGCTGCTATTAACCGTGCTAGATCTCTCCTCCTTTCTTATTTCCATCTTCACATTTAACAGTTAGTCGCTCTCCACCTGTTTATTTCGATGAGTTTCTGTCATTCTGATGTTGAAAGATGACACTGAACAGTTATTCTTTCTCAGTGATGGGATCATATATGTGACATTTCGAAACAATAGATTCTGAGAATATATGTGGTGTAATGCAACGTTGTTTATTCATGATTTTGTATGTTCACATCCTAACTTGTAAAACATTAAGGATTGGGCGAGTCTCCAAGGAAACCTATTGTTCCTCAACTTGGCCATCCAAGTAAGTAATTGCAACTGCAGCATGAAGAGCTGCTCCTATGGGTAGAGCGCGTTCATCAATGGTGAAGTGAGGATTGTGTATCTCTTTCAAAGGCTTCATCGTCTCATTGCTTACACCAATTACAAAGAACGCAGCTTTCATTCTTTGTGCATAGAAGCTGAAGTCCTCTGCACCCATGGTGATCTGGGCAAGCTCCACGTTTTCCTCACCGAGCAGGATTTCTCCAACTTTCTTTGCGTGTTCATACATTGCTTGATCGTTAACTGTTGGTGGGTAGGGCGTCCGGTCACCCTCCAAGAAAGTAACCGTTGCAGTGCATTGGTGAACTGCTGCTTGAGTCTCGATGATCTGTATGTATTGTAAGCATCTCCAGTGTCGTCATTCATACAAACCAACTGGTTGAGATCTTTATGGTCACAAAGATTTTAGAAAATGCAAAAAACTCAAAAAGTTACCTCTTTGATTCTTTGCTGAAGATATGATGAACCTTCAGAAGTCAAGTAGCGAAAAGTTCCACCAAATTTTACTTGTTCTGGTATCACATTCCCGGCTTTACCAGCCTCAACGTATCCAATTGAAACGACCTGTGCAGCATAAAAGAATGCTTTTTGGTTACTGTTCAGCAAGTCTAACACAAAATTTCACCAAAACTGGAGGATAATGTTAGTGGTGTTGAGCATATAGCCATTAACGTGCAATCCAACTATAAGCTTAAGCTTTTAGTTGAGATGGAGCACATGCTTCAATTTGGTATCAGAGCCAGACCAAAGGCACCACCCATAAGCCTACCTAAATCTCTAAGACTGCCTAATCTATAATCTATGGAGATTCCATAACAATTTGCATATGGAAATGATAACATACCCTGGCCTCAAGGGGATCAGTTTCTCGAGAAACAAGCTGTTGGAGAGCAAGAATGGCCATAGATAGAGCAAGAACAGGGTCTCTGGTTTTATGTGGGGATGCAGCGTGCCCGCCCTTGCCTTGTATTACAGCCCAAAACCTGTTTGATCCAGCAAGCAATGGCCCGGGTCTTGAAGCAATTGTACCAACAGGCATACCTGGCCAAACATGCATCCCAAACATGGATTGAAAATCATCAAGGGCTCCTTCCTTTATCATATGGTACGCGCCACCCATGCCTTCTTCAGCAGGTTGGAAGACAAGCTTAACAGTGCCCTTCAATTTAGAGAGCAGGATTATACAAATGCAGCTAAAATTACTGAATTATGGTAGTTAAAAAAACTTGAACTTTTAACACTCTGCAATTAGATTCTTGCCCTCTCAATTACCATACCTTCAAGCTCTCCTTCCTGTTCTGAAGCAATCTAGCTGCTCCAAGCAGCATGGTGACATGAGCATCATGACCACAAGCATGCATTTTGCCATTAATCTTGCTCTTGTGCTCCCACTCAACCAATTCCTTTGAAAAATATTGCCTTTGTCAAAAACATAGGAAGATGAAAACTCTTTCCCCTACCACAAACAATTTTAGAACTACAATTTCAAGAGGCAATCCCAATCAAATTGGTCAGACCGTTAACTTTGTAACCACAGTGTTACAAGTTCGACTTCCAATACGGAACTACGGACAGGGGCGGCCTATTGACGTTCTTAGTTTGGGTTGATTAGCTATGGATAACCTAGGCTCGTTTAACTCCTTGTACTCCTTTGCCAGCTAGGGTTAACCGTACACACTTCGAATAGTGGCTATGAGTTTCCCTTAATCACCAAAAAAAAGAACTACAATTTCAATCAATCTATCATTAAACTCATGTAATTAGGTAAATCAAAGTCAACCAAGAACTATCTCATCTGCATAAACATTCAAACCCACTGTCTAAAACATCATTTTTGAGAGAAAATTACAAGAATTTCAATTAATCAGAGGTGACAAAAAAAAATACCTGAATTGGGAGAGCATCCATATCAGCTCTCAAGCCAAACCAAGGTTGATTCCCGGAGCCAATAGCAGCCACCACCCCAGTCTTGGCAACCGGCCAGGAATACCCGATTCCCAGCGAGTCAAGCTCGTTTCTGATGAGTTGACTCGTGCGGTGCTCTTCGAACCCCAGCTCCGGGTACTCATGGAGAGTCCTCCGGACCCGTTTCAGCCAATCGAAGAACTCGGGATCCCTGGCCGAGTCCAAGAGATCCCGAGTCAGCTGCGACACAGTCTCCGATCCCAAACGAGTTTGCAGAGAGCAGCAATGCCACGGACTGGATATCGCCACGATTAGGGCGAACCATACGCACCTGAAACTGGCGGAAGCTTTCATGGCAGCTCGCAACGAGATTGTTTCTTGATTTTTGCTTTAATTTGTTGTTGAGTATGGGCCATATACCGGCCTGCCATGATTTCTTTGTCATCTTCAGCAATTGTTTGTTTCCGACAATTAAAATTTAAAATTCCAATCCCTAATCAAATTCTTTTTTTTTTTTTGGGGCAAACTCCCTAAATCAAATTCATAAGATCTCAATCCAATCATAACAAGCCTAAAGTTAATGTTTTTATTGTGGTTTTGTATAAGAGATTTGTAATTTAATTTCTCATCATATTATATTTTAACGAGTATTATCTCATGAGTATTAGTCATCATATTATATTTTAACTAATACTTTTATAATAAGTAGTCAAGTAGGATTAATTTAGTGAAAATATAATAGTCCTTATTACATTTTTATTAATAAATTTACCTATCTTATCCAAGCTTTTATGATTTTTTATATGAAAAAATTATAATATTTTGTGTTTATAATATTCGATATTCTTATTCATGATATTGTAAAATTTGGTAATACTTGTGATGTGTTAGATGGTGATGGTTTGGTGCAAAATTATAAGATAAATTTGTTAGGCAATGTATAATAGTCATGTATGACATACTCGATCAAAATATTATTTGTATTTCAAAAGATATATCGTGTAGCAAGGTGTCGAAAATGTTTGGCGAATCTATAAATTTGGGATATGGTGGCTAGATTCAAGAAGAGAGAATGATGAGCAGAGGAAAGGGAAAAAAAAAAAAACAAAAACAAAAACAAAATAAGGGGGTAAATGCGCCCAACATGGTGCGTGCAATGCATGCGCCATGTCTGGGCGCGACAACGCACTGACTGCGTTTGTTTTTTTCAAAAGGCTGACCCCACACACACACAAAAAAACCTTTGCAGAAGAAAAAACTACTTAACACCCCCACCCCAACCTTTTGTCAAAAAATCAACCCCAAATTTTTATCTCTAAAAAAATCAAACAAAAATCAACATTTGAAGATGCTCTTACAAAACTAAAAATATGTGGTTGATTCTATCTAAATATTTCTTACCATCTATACAAAATTTTGAAGGGGTGTTTGGTTCAAATTATATAAAATAATCAAGGATATATTTTTTGTAATATAAGATTTTTATTTTTAGTTTAAGTTATGCAATTTTTCTTGGGAATGTAACATAACCTTTACATAAGGTTTTTAGCTATTGCAACTTGCAAGGAAACGTGAGATACCCTCTCCTTTTATAGGTATTCTCACATTTCCTTGGCTTATTGCTAATTTTGTCAATTTAATCCATTACTTTAGTTAATTATTGTTCAAACTCTTAGTTTATTATTTATTTATGTTAGTTTTAAATTTATTAAAATATATACAAATATGTTAACAATATTCAAATAAAAATAGTCATCATACCATAAAAAATAACTCTTCAATCAAGTAGATTTATTAGCTTATTTTAATTTACTGATATCTACCCACTATTGGTTACATAATTATATAAAACGTAGCTATCACTTATGGTTAGCATTTGTGTTGTGTTATTGACAATTTCCTTAGGCAATGCATTAATTCGTCACAGCAATATAGGTAATAGGTAGGTGCGTGATTATATAACATGTACTCCGTACTAGATAGTAATTTCACCCTTTAAATGTTGAAAAAAGATACATACATATATATTATAGGAAGTTGCTCAAATGCAGCCGCATCCTTCCGTGCAGTTGTGCGACCATTTTCAGAGTACACTAACAGTGTTAAACAAATAAAAAAATCATGAGTATACAGTAAGAGTTAATTCCAGCAATGGTCCTCCGACTATATTGATTTTCCAAAATTAGTCATTGACTTTTAATTTGGACACTTTATGTCCCTTGACTTTCAATTTCTTTCCAATTGAGGTCCTTTCGTCAGAATACGGTTAATTGAATTTTAAATGAAGGGATAAACTCATCATTTCACCTGCCTATGTATTATTCTTAGTATTTCTCCATTGTATACGCGATATATATGAAGATAATCTTAGTCGAAACCCTAAAATGTTCCTCGTCGTTCTCCATTTACTGACTACTCGTGTGTGTGTTCCTCTATTATTGATATGTTTACAAGGTATAACAGCGAAATACGAAGAATAATACGTAGGCAGGTGAAAGGACGAGTTTACCCCTTCATTTAAAGTCTAATGAACCGTATTCTAACGAAAGGACCTCAATTGGAAAGAAATTGAAAGTCAAGGGACCTAAAGTGTCCAAATTAAAAGTCGGAGACTAATTTTGGAAAATCACAATAGTCGTAGGACTATTGCTGGAATTAACGCATTCGGTAACTATAAAAGATACTTTTAAGGGGGTGTTTGGTTCAGGTTATATAACATAACCAAGGGAATGTGACATTCCAAAGCTCACATTCCGGTGTTTGGTTCATATTATCTTAGGGAATCTAACATTCCCAAGGAATGTCACATTCCCTCCACATAGGATTTTTGAAGGGAATGTGATTCCCTTCAAAATCTTAGGTAATGTAAGATAACCTTTGTTATGTTAGTTTATTATTATTATTATTATTATATATATATATATATATATATATATATATATATATATATATATATATATAATTATTTTTGTAATTATATATTTCTTTATTTTTATTATGTTATGTTAGCATATAAAATAATTTTGTTTCTCAAGTTCAAGATTTTAGTTAATATTTTAAAATCATGTAATTATATATGATACCGTTATCTTATTTATTTATTTTAATTTTTAAATTTATTAAAATATATGAAAATATGTTAAGGATATTATAGTGTGTATAAAAGATAACCCTAAATCAAACATGATTATATTACATACTCCAATTTTAATCAAACACAGAAATCTAACATTCTCACTTCCCAATAATCTAAGATTCCCAGCAATCTAACATTTTCTAAGGTAATCTGACATTCCGTGAACCAAACGACCCCTAAATATAATGTATACAAGTATTACTCTACTGTTGCTTTCCATCTTTAATGGGAGGATTGGAAGGACACAAAAAGTCAAAAATAAAGTACAGTACTACTATGCTAGCGTACTACGTACTCTACTGTGTTCCTTTCATACTTTATTATTATTAGGGAGAAGTGTGAAATAGGCCCATGTACTATTGTCAAATGTTCAATTCCCATCATGAACTAAATTAAAGGCTAATTAACCACATTTACCTACTAAATTTGTTCAATTAACTTTTTTTTTGCAGGTTACCAATTCAATTATTAAAAAAATAATTTCAAAATAATTTAAAAATTATTAAAAAAAATTACAACCACCAACTGTCCGGCGAGGACAGCCGGTGGCTGTATTCTTTTATTTTTATTATTTTATTTATTTCAATAATTAAATAGGTAACCTGTTATTAACCTGTAAAAAAAGTCAATTGAACAAATTTAACTCGTAGATTGACCTATTTGGCACTTAATTTAGTTTGTGGTGGAAATTGAGCACTTCGCAGTAGTAGATGAGTCTATTTGACACTTGTGCCTTATTATTATTATTATTATTATTATTATTATTATTATTATTATTATTATTATTATTGAAATAAAACTAAGGCATTCTCAATAATGAAAATTTTTATATGATTTTTGAGGAGTTTCTGTATGTGTGATTACGAAAAGAAAAAATGAAAGGAAATAAAAATAGAGAAAATAAAACAAAATAAAGCTGAATTAGATAAAAAAAAAAAAAAAAAAAAAAAAAAAAAAAAAAAAAAAAAAAAAAAAAGACAAGGCAATTACGCGCCCAGCTGGCGCATCAGGGCCGGGCATGAATTGTTCTTCACGCAAATGGCGTGCAATTGTTCCTTTTCTAAGTTGGGACCCAGAAGCTGACAAAATCTCAAAATTAGCAGGAAGACTCCAAGGATTCTCTCGCTTCTCTTTCATCTATGTTAGCAATTTTTCTTAAAAATCGCGAACAATCTCCCCAATGGGAATGCTCTAAGCATTCATTCAATAAATCAAAAGTTAAAACATTACAAATGATAAGGGAGGGTGATTGAATCACTCTAATTAATTAGACGTAGAAATAGACTACCTAATTAACAAGTGTGTTACTTGATTTGCAGATTGTTTACTGAAAGATAAAAACACATGAGTGAATGAGCTCATAAGGTTTTTAATATCCATAAGAATCAAGTGAAATGAAGAATCTCTTTTGCTAGAATTGATGCATTGAACAACTTGAAGGGAATTAGTTTCAGTATGAACTTTGTCAAAACCATGTGTTTTTAGCCAACTAATTAAGTGCCTCTCTCATTGGTAAGTTAGTTTTTGTTAAAAATCTTAGGTTATTCTTATCTCTTAATTTTTAAAATAGGTTTCACTTTCATATCATCAAATTTACAAATTCTTCACTATTTACTTTACATTCCTGTAAATCTCTTTCATTTTAAAAAATGGGTCTCACTTTTATATTATATTATAAATATAATAATAAAATAATATTTAAAATAATAATAAAATGAAAATAAAAAACAAAAGGTGAAATGGTTGGCAGCTTAGCTGCCGCCCAGCCAATATACATACAAAAAGTTGTCTTTTTATCAATTTTCTCTTCATTTGCTAATTTTATCAATTATCGCTCCTCTTGCAATATACTTGACTTTATATATATATATATATATATATATATATATATATATATATATATATATATATATATATATATATATATAAATTTCTCTCTTCCAATGTCATCTTGCCAATCCTAAATTTGTAAGGATAATGACAACTTTAGCAACTACATAATTTTTTGGTGAATTAAGACCCGTTCACAACGTACGGGAAAAGAAAAAAACTACCAAACCCAAATTGTACTTGCCCCAAAGGCATAGGCCGAGAGAAGGGGATGGAGGCTAGTGGGCGGCACCTCAAGCCATGAAGTGCCCCAATCAACCGTCTACCCCAGATTTGTTAGATTGTCAACGCATCTATTGTCCTCTCGTAGCATATGTCGGAAGACGACACTTTAAATGTGAATAGCAACTATTTAATCCACATATCACTTGTTATTATCTTAAAATACTAATACAATATTGCTAAATGCTAATTGACTCACAATCTTTTGCCTTGACTCTTTGAGTATATATAGCCATCTATATATGCTTTTGAATTGAAGATATATATCATAATTTACTATGAATTATTGTTCTTCTATAGTATCGATATTATACAACTCAAGAACAATATATACAATTGTATATGTAACAATCAATACTTAAAATTTTCTTAAAAGGTCAATTACATTATATTACAACACACCATACAATTTTCATAGACACACTAAATTATTTATTCGCGTACAAAAGGTTGTTCCCACACTGTCGCTAATTGGTGAGACTCCTTGGTCATATTTTTCAAACTTCACCTCAATGACCAGTTGAGTTGCCCATGCTGACAACTTCACCTAAAACATACATATTTGGATAGTTGTTGCTAGCTTCCCCGTAAATCTAAGCAATTGAAGCAACATATTTTTAGCAATGGAAGAATATAATAATAATAATAATAATAATAATAATAATAATAATAATAGTAAGCTTAATTAATTAATATAGCACTTGCTTCATTGTAGCGATGAATGCCTGATTGGTTGTACTGTATCCTCCATCCACCACAAGGTTAAGTCCACTCACAACCCTGGATTCATCGCTAGCCAAGAACAGCGCCGCCTCCGCCACGTCCTCAGCCGCCGGCACCACCCCTTTGAGGTTGGCGGAGGCGGAGATGATCTCCTCCACCACGCTCTTCTCCACCCCCATCGCCTCCACGGCAAACGGAGTGGCGACGGCGCAGGGAGATATGCAGTTCACCCGTATCCCATACTGCCCCAGCTCCACGCACAGGTTCTTCGTCAACCCCACGATCGCGTGCTTGGAGGCCGTGTAGGGATGCGGCATCACCCCCGCCGTGACGGAGGCGGCGCTCGACGTGAAAAGGATCACGCCGCCTCTCCCCGCCGGCGGAACCATCGCCTTCGCGGCGTGCTTGGCTCCCAGGAAGCCGCCGAACACGTTGACGTCGAAAACGCGCCGGAAGTCTTGGCCGTCGGCGTCCAGGATGGAGCAGTCCTTGTTGTTCCCCAGTACGCCGGCGTTGTTGAACATGATGTCCAGTTTCCCGAACTTGGAAACCGTCGCCTCCACCAGATTCTTGACGTCGGCGTCGCTCGTCACGTCGCAGTGCACGTACACGGCGTTCTTCCCCAAGCTCTGGCACAGCGCCTGCCCTAACTCATCTTGCACGTCGCCCACCACCACCTGCGCCCCGTTCCCAACGAAAAGCCTGGCCGTGCTTTCCCCGAAACCGCTTGCACCGCCGGTGATAATGGCGACTTTGCCTTCTAGCCTGCATGCATTCACACAAGCAAAGAACGAGGAAACAATGCAAGAAGTTTTTATTAGACTATTGCCTTAATTGATAACCACTTATTACAAGTTCTCCTTGGTTTGAGCCGATCAATTATGGACAAAAAGAAGTATTGCAGTACAGTGTACCTTTTGGCAGTGGAATGATCTTCTTGTTTGGAGCAGTGACCATTCAACATTTTGAATACTGTACTGTGATACCAAATTTTCGATTTGGTTGTATGTCTAACCCAATAATGAAGCTCACCTTCCCAAAACTATGCTTTTTAAAGATATCAACCTACAACACTGTTGCATTTCGTGTTGGGGAATTAAATGTGGGAGATGTTATACATGTATGTATAATTGTATACATACCAAAAAATTGTATAACATACCCGAAAGGATCGGATAATCCAGTGAGTGCAATATAATTTTGGTATCTAATAGTCATGACTCCATTACACAAGATCAGATCTTTTTTTGTGTTGTTTACCTATTATGTGTAATTTGCTGGTTATTAGACATATAAAAAGATGTTTGGGGCATAACTTATATAAATGAGTTTATTTGTCATGTGTAGCATACTTATTATTACAAAAAAAAAAAAAAAAAAAAAAAAAAAAAAAAAACTATATAAGCTAAGGTATAACTCAAATGAGTGAATTCTCTTCTTTCATTGTGGATGCAAATATAGAACTGATGGGGAATATTCCCCTAGCTAACCATGTACATATAATATCACATACCTGCTCGGTACTTGGTCAGCTTTTTGAGAGAAATTAGTCCCGATCATAACCGACCTTGGAGCTGACTGACCCGATCTAAGTCGGGGAACGAACACTGGCTTAACAGCCAATAGTCTTCCCCCATCGGAAGGTTTCACTCCCACCATTTTCGCTCGGAACAAGTTGTCCGACCTTCTCCCCTTAGTCTAACTCGTCTGCGGCAGAAACGATGGCATCAGGAATCTTAGCATACGGGGAGGAATCAGCAAGGTCCCTGATTTTCCCCTATACATGGATCACACGTGTCGTGCATGTCGGGCCTCCAGCATGTGTTCCCTTCGCCCCCTACCGCGTTACGGGGTGTTTGGTTGGGATGAAGGAATTAGGAAGGAAAGGAATTGCAATTCGGTGGGAAAAGAATAAGGTAGGAATAATGTAGGAATTCAAATTATATTGTTTAGTAGGAGGAATAGAATTATGGGAATGAGAAGGAAAAAAGTGATATAAAGATTAAAATGTCATTGTGTAATAAGAAGAATAACAATCATCAAGGGTATTTTTGTCATTTCATCCATTTTTACCTTTCCCAAAAGTATTGAATTGCAATTCATGAGGGTACCCCATGAATTGCAATTCAACAAAAGGAGGGAATTGCAATTCCCTCCAACCAAACACTGTAATTTGTCTTGCAATGGAATAAAGTATGAAAAGAATTACACCTAGCTACATCCAACCAAACACCTCCTAAATGTGTGAAGGGGGACTTTTGACATTTCCTACATAACCATTATCAGCTCGGGACCCTCTGACCCCTGTAGCCTTCCAAGCTCAGTAACTTAAACTAACAAGTAGACAATTAAAGGATCCATCCACGATCCGACTTGTTATCACTGATGGATACCCAGTATGGGAATCAGGTTGGACCATCTAAACCCCTCCATAATTCCCAAAAATAGTTACCCTACTAAAATACCCATAATAGCCATTATTATCCCCTCAAAACCCCTTACCACCAATTAAGTACCTATTTATTACCTACTATTACCCATAAAATTATCCAAAAATGCCTCAATTAACTATCAATAACTCTACCAAGACTATGTGGTTTAATGGTACCCGAATTGGACTTCCATTTGGAAGATTGTGAGTTTGAGCCTCAGTGGAGGCGTAATGTATCATTTATATCTCAATTTTGTATCATTTATATCTCAATTTTTTTTTCCTGTTCAAACATACTTTCTCAATCTATTGAAACACAAAGAGACATTGTAGTATCTGTTCAAACATACTTTCTCAAACTATTGAAACACAAAGAGCCCTTCCCTTTTCTAAAAACAAACCACCTCTTATCTCATTTTTTTTAATGCTACTGACTCTATTACATTGTAGTATATGTTCAAACATACTTTCTCAATCGATTGAAACACAAAGAGACATTGTAGTATCTGTTCAAACATACTTTCTCAATCTATTGAAACCCAAAGAGTCAACAACGCCTCCACTGAAGTTCAATCTCATGACCTCCCATATGGGAGAGATCACTACATGTCATCTAAGTACAAGGTGATTGGCACCTCCCATCTCAATTAATTACCCATTAATTACCCTATTAAAACCTATTAAAGGCCTATTTATTTTCCTATTCAGCACCCATGAACCTATTATTACCCATAATGCCCAATAAATTTCTTATTAATTGTTCACTTCCCTATCCAACGTCTACAATCTTCATCCTCATACACAATGTAACATGTACAAAATACACAACAAAATAGTGAAAGCTTTAGGCTTCACACCGCTCAAAAAGGTTCGTAGTTTTTTCTTTTGGTTTTTACGTTAAAATTATTGTGTCAAATTCTGTTTTTACTTATCTTTCTGCTCTATTTTTCGATGATTCACCAACTTTTCTAGTTGTGTTGGACCCCAGTAGGCTTCCCAAGAAGCTAGAAACTAACAACCACATCAATAAACATTTTTTGAAACATCTGTATACCGTTGAGACGTATCTGGCAAGTGGTATCTTCTATCAAAATTTTAGATCAGAGTAGGTTTAGGGTGAAGGTGGGTGTTCTTGGGACTAGGGTTTAGTCTTTTGTCTTGGATGTATATGTGGAAGAATTGTATATGTCCAAGTGCGTGTACCATGTGGACGCAGCCACTGTTGGCGACAAGGGTACATGAAATATTACATACTGACATGGAGAGGACATGTCTCTTGATTTTCAATCGCACATACATAAGAAGGTGAGGATGCAATTTAATTTGGACTACACTTTCTAGTTGCATATTGCATGTTGTATTTAATGATGAGTCATGTTATAATGTCCTGTCACAGGTATTTTTTCGGTAAGTTAAGTACTTAAACAATAATGTTTTATTAAACATGATTGTAGTCTAATATATATAATTCATTAGAGTAACATGCATGCATGGTGAAAAAGATGCATGATTTAAACGATTTTTTTATACTGCTCATCATATTTCTACGAGATTTTTTTTTTTTCTTTTAATTTTCTGCGGTGCTTTATTAGAAAAAGGCTGAAATAATGTATGGTGGGTGGATATCCCAGTACATAGCAGCAAGTTGCTGATAAGCCGTAGTAGCTAATGCATGAGCTAAATAATTGTCTGATCTAGAAATAAAATTAAAAGAATAGGACTGAAAATAGGTGACAATTTGCCTGCAACTGTCAATGGCATAGCCAATGTAAGAACGAAACGCAGTGGTTGGTGTAGTAAGATAGCGTTGTAGTGTCAAACAATCTGTATAAATCTCGATACTCTGTTCCCCTCGATCTTTTAACCATGATAAAACTTCCTTGCACGCCAAAGCCTCAGCCATAAGCGGTGATAAACAAGTCCGTAATGGTGCACTAAAGGCCGAGATGTAGCCTCCATCATCATCAAGCAAAACAGCCCCTACAGTGGCCTTGCCCGTCTCGTGTAAATATCCTGCATCGACACGGCATCTTCTTACCGATGGCATGGAGTGATCGGCGGCGTTGGCAGACTCTCGCTCGGCGGTGTGGCGGTCTCGGGCAGTAATACGGCGATCGTCCCCTCTCGGCATCAATGCAGCGCGTGCAATTGTGGAAATAGCAGCCGAGATGGGGCGGGATTGGGTCCATGCACCCTTGACGGCAGCAGCGGTTCTGAGTAGTGAACCCGGTCGTGGTAGATATGCCTCCCAAACTGCACCATTTCGAGCTCTCCAAATATTGTATAAAATCGACGCTGCATATAACATTCCATCAGAATCTAAAACATTTAGAAGCTCCCCAAACCAAACATGAAAAATATCTGTGACAATATTGGGGATTGTAAGGTTGGATTGTTCCCAAATGTTTCTTGCATAATCACACAAGACTAATGCATTCTACGAGATTAATTCTAGTTGTGTTTACAAAATTTGATTTCTATTACGGAATGCAGTTTTTATTAAAATCCATAGTTGCAGTAGGCGCTAGTCAGACGGTAGAGTAGCGTCTTGCGCCTAGACAGCCTAAGCGGGCGCCTATACAGCTTACTAAAAAAGAAAAAACAGTACACGTGTATGGGTATATCACTACTGGAAATTATTGAATTTCCAACCACCTGAATGTGATCTTAAATCAAGTTGAAAGCAAAAAGTGGTCGGAAATAGCAACAAGGGTTTTTCCGGATACCAAAAGTGATCGGAACAAGGCTTTCGACTTGATATAAGATCACTTTCAGGTGGTCGGAAATTTCAGAATTTACAGTAGTATATATATATATATGTGTGTGTGTGTGGAAAAAATTAGCAAGGCCGAATCGACCGAGTTAACTCGACTGAAATGAATGAGTTAACTCGGCCGAGTTAGTCACTAGGCAGCTGAGTCGGCCGGGTTAGGCGCCTAGGGCCACGGTCTAGGGGCACCTAGACCAATTTTTGCAACAGTGTTAAAAGACACAATACTTTCATAAGTCAGGATAATATATACTTTGATTTAAATGAAAGTCTACCGATGTTACCCCAAAATGCATTCTTATTTAATCTTGCCTTGTGACCTTAAGTAACAAATTAAATACTACATAGAAGTAAATCGGTCTAGTTGTTGGTTCAAACCAAAAATGCTAACAAATTAAACAATCTAATGCATCAAAGTTGAAGTCAATTGTTCCTTGGTTTGGATTATCCACTCAATTCAGACAATACTTGTTTGATCTTGTTGGTGTAGTTCTGATTGGTCGTACTATATCCTCCATCAATGGGAAGGTTCACTCCACTAACAAACCTAGATTCATCGCTAGCCAAGAACAAAGCGGCCTCCGCCACATCCTCAGCCGTGGGCACCACCCCTTTCAGGGTGGCGGACTCGGAAATTATCCGCTCCACCACGCTCTTCTCCACGCCCATGGCCTTCACCAGCAGCGGCGTCGCGACGGCGCACGGGGAGAGGCAGTTAACTCTGATCCCAAACTGCCCCAGCTCCACGCACAAGTTCTTCGTCAACCCCACAATCGCGTGCTTGGAAGCCGCGTAGGCATGCGGCGCCTCCCCGGAAACCACCGACGAGACGCTGGAGGTGAACAGGATCGCGCCTTTTCTCGCCGGAACCATAACCGCCGCCGCGTGTTTCGCGCCCAAGAACGCCCCCAACACGTTCACCTCCAAAACCCTCTTGAAGTTCTCGTCGTCGGAGCCTAGGATTGACGGCTCCACGTTCCCGGTGATCCCGGCGTTGTTGAACATGACGTCGAGCTTGCCGAACGCGGAAACAGCAACCTCGACGACATTCTTAACCTCGGCGTCGCAGGTGACGTCGCAATGCACGTACAAAGCATCACTCTCCCCCAACTCCCCACAGAGCGCCTGCCCTAACTCGTCTTGCACGTCGGCGATAACCACTTTTGCGCCGTGCCGCACGAACAGCCTGGCGGTGCTTTCCCCAAAGCCGCTTGCCCCGCCGGTGATAATGGCAACTTTTCCGTCTAATCTGCATTCAAATTGCAACAACATAAGCAAAATTGTCTAGTTTCAGTTATATATAACCGATGTTAAGTACCTCTTGCCAGTGCGATCTTGCATGCCACACTCCATCTTGAACAATATAAATAGCAAGGCTAGAGATTGTCTCACTTGGCCTTATGAATCTCCACCTTCCCAAGACATGCTTTTTATAGGTAGCAAATTAAATAAAAATTTCATGGCAAATCCATCTCCAATCATCTCATCAAATTAGTTGGTTGTTAAATATAATCATGAGACTTTTAGTTTAATTGATCGAAAAAAACGGTCTCGAGTGAAATTTACCTCACGTACAAATGCAAGGGCAGATCCACAGTGGGGGCAGCTGACTTCCTTCCCCTACCCCATCCCTTTTAATTGTATGTATATGCCCCTTATGTATATACATAGTAAAGGTTTATATCTATCTACTAAATGTACCTAAATTTAAACAAAAGTTGAGCTAGTTTAGATGGTAAGGTATATTGTTTCTATCTTCCAAAATATCTCATTAATTAGTTTTAATCTTTCAATTCATTCCCACCAGGGAAGATTTCTGGATCCGTCCCTGCACAAATGTACATAGTATGTATAGTATTATTCAAAACAAATGGTGTGAGTTGTTGTGAAGCATTTAATGTTTGAATTGGCCGGATGGGAAGTGTTTATTTGTATGGCATTCTTTGTTGCATTATATTGGTAAGTTTAAACCCCAAACTTAAGCGTTTTTCGCCTTCCATTCTGAAGACCAGTGGAGGAAGTAAATTGTTAGATTTGCCTTGTACACTAGTCCAAGTCCATACATCCATTTTTATTGGTTCTTTGTTGCATTATATTGATGTTATTAGGCAAACATGCATGGCATGGGACCTAACATTTGACATGGCGACCTTTGACAGCAGTTTTAATTTAATTTGATTCACTAAAAAAGGTAGACAAGATAGAGTAGCCTGGTATGGGGATCCATTCTAGTTCTAGTAAGCAAAAAACAATTAAAGTCAACAGTACAAAATATTTAAGATGGAATGCAGATCGATCTGATCTTGCAGCTACTACTGAGGATGAGAGATTAATTTAGAGGCCGGTTGATGTATAAATGATAGCCATGTGGAATTGTTAAATGCAATAAATGATACACATGATGAATTATTGAAGATTTGGGCACCCATAATGTTTTACAGTTGGATAAATTTTTGAAATATGGGAGATTATTTGAATTTATTTTTTTTTTGATAATAATCCAACTTCTCCGAATTTATTAATTAGACTATATATCATGTACTTTATGAACCTATCTAAAGACGTATAAAAAAGTAAATCCTGAAGATTTTCACCATCACTAATATGATCGATCTCCACCCTATTGCTTGAAATTGGATTAGATGTTGATAACAAGGGGAGCATGCACTCCGATAAACTTCTTATCGGACAGGCCCGCGAAAACTCCATGTCATCCTCCTCTAGGATTTTTTTTGGAGAGGGTGAGAAGGATACTCCAATTCAACACCCTCAAACCACAATGATGGGTCCATGCACAAATAAACTCTTACACATGAGAGGTAAATCGTATTAGAAAGACTATGTGCAATGAGTTTGACCAAAAAATAAAATTTTGTTAAGAATCAAATTTATACCTTATTATAGTAGGAGACTTATATTTTACTCACTTGACTATCAACTTATCCCTATGGAAGCTTATGGTTACATTTTGGTGAGATTTGTTTAGACTCCACTAGTGTTGCTTGATCTAATTAGTTTGTTTAGCTTTTACTCTTGTGGTTTTCCTTAATCTGTTAAAAATTATGCATGATATTACCATCATGTTTTTCGATGCAAATAATGGGCAAATTATTCTGTAGAATGGTGAATCTGGATCTAAAATACATAATTTTCATATTGCATATTTAAAATTTTATAAAAAGTAAATTGTGTATTTTGGATACGAGTCCATCTTATCTTGGTCCATGGTATAACAACCGCAAATAATGTGAATTAAACAAATATGCTTTACTTTAGATTGGGCTAAGCTTACAAGTCCAGGCCCAAAATAATATTAGGATACGATTAACACCGGCCCAAAAGTATAGAGAAAGCCCAATAAAGTATCCAGATAAAAACCCGCCTTTTATACCTTAATTTCCCCAACCCTAGCGGAATCTCTGTCGTCTCCTACAGCAAAACCTTCCCGCCTCGCCGGAAACTCTTCGCCGGAGCAGCCATGGGTCGCGTTCGTACCAAGACCGTGAAGAAGTCGTCGCGCCAAGTCATCGAGCGGTATTACTCGCGCATGACGTTGGACTTCCACACCAACAAGAAGGTGCTGGAAGAGGTGGCCATCATCGCGTCCAAGCGCCTCCGCAACAAGATCGCCGGGTTCTCCACCCACCTGATGAAGCGGATCCAGAAGGGACCCGTCCGGGGAATCTCTCTCAAGCTTCAGGAGGAGGAGAGGGAGCGGCGTATGGACTTCGTCCCCGACGAGTCTGCCATCAAGGTGGACCGCATCGAGGTCGATCAGGAGACCATTGACCTGCTCGCTGCAATGGGCATGAGCGATCTCCCTGGGGTTGTGCTCAAGGATGAGCAGCAGTCTGTCATTGCCCCCGCCGCCGTCTACGGCGGCGCCCGCGGTGGCTTTGGAGGAAGACGGTACTGAAAGGAGTCGTAGACTTTTCTTCTCTTGACTTTATTATGTTTTTTTTGGAAGATTTTGCAGTTTTGATGGCTTCAGCTTGTGGGCAGTCTGAAATTTTGTTTTACCAATTGATAAATTGTTATAGATTCAAAGTTTTATATGCTTGATTGCTAATTTTGCTATTTCTTTATTGAAAGTTTCAATCTTGGTTTTGGTTTCTTGTAAAGGTTGAGCCTTTTTCCTGATGTTGTTATGTTAACACTTTAGAACCATTGGATACTAGGTTTTCGACTTAGTCGGACTATATTTTAGATACCATGAACCCCTTACCTATAAGATTGTAAACTATAGTCTATATCCACTATATCTTAGATTCTATGAATCTCCGGCCATGCTTCTGCATCCCATGAACCCTTGACCTATAAAATCGTAAATTATATTCACTGTATCCTAGATCCCATGAATCCCCGGCTATGCTTCTGAGCACAAGAAGCCCAACTTAAATCCAAATTCTCAATGTTTTGTTTGGAGTAGGAATCAAACCCTCACTATTTTCTTTTTACTCTAGTTTCAAATGTTTGCATTTCAAGTGTTTGAAACCATGTTTTATGCATTTGTTATGAGCTGCATAGGTACTTGAAAGACAATTTCCTAATTCTATACTGAAAATGAAAATGGGATATGAATCTTATCAGAATTCTATTCTTAATATAATTTGATAGGAACCAATTCTTGAATACCTGTTAGAGTGTCTTGAATACCTAAGCTATATAACCTATATTCCTCACTCACAATTAATTACCTTGAAATCTCCTTAGAATTTGCTAATTAACTTTTATGGTAGAGGCCAATTCTAAAGGATTAGGAGTGAAAGTAACTAATTAACTTTTTATGGTAGAATCGAACTCTAAAGGATTGTTAAGTGTATGATAGAAAGGACATTGCAATTGTCATCTCTATATTCAATGGTGCGTTTTTCGTTCCAAATAGGTTCTTATGATGATTTAGTGATTTTTCGGAATTTCTCATTTTATGATTATAAGAATAAACCATATGATTTTAACTTTAGTTAATAGGTAAAATTCAATGAATATTGAATATAATAATTTTTTTCGTTTATACTAAAAATAAAAAAGAAAAACAAAAAACTACTCTAATTACAAAAACTGAAACCATACAAGTCCAACAATATTAGCCATAAGGCCTAAACCATATAGGAATTTAATGTTTTTGAGGATTTATTTACTAAAGTCAATATGTGTAGACATAATAAGCCCAAAAGTAGATAAATATGTGATGTTTCCATCATAATCTTAATGCTCAATTAATGTGAATAAATAAAATCAATTTAAAAGATTATTTTTTGCCAAAGATGAACAATATACTTGAAAAAAATAATTGAATAATAGTATTATATTATAGGAGATTTTAGAAATTTGTTGTTTAATAATACATTATCAACTAAACATTTCAAAGGACAAAATGGGTAATAGGAAAGACAATGAAGGTTTCCAAAAGCCTAGGACTAGATGTTATGTTTAGGTACACAAGCCTACAACTAAACATAAGATGAGGTTTTTATAAGTGTTATAATACAGAGGTTAAGTCTTTTAATCTTGTATTAACCTCTAAAAGTTATCTCTAAAAACACCTCTGAAAGTGTTAATTGCATTTTTTATGTGAATTTAAGGATCTAATAATTAGGGTTTTTAAATAAAGAAATAAAAAATTAAAGACCCAAATGCATCATCTCATATAATTTGATGACTTATTTGACTATTTGAAAAAAAATAATTAATTACATATTGATAGGAAAATACATAGCGTATCAAGTAACTCCTGATCTAGATCAGACTATAGTTGTGTACTTTCCGATCTTGCCAACTGAAAACCCAATCCTACTTGAAAGGTTAATGACCCGCGAGATGCCACTCTAGTCGTCCCAACAACCTTGATCAAATCAATTTGAATGTGTGTCATTCCAACCTAAATGGTGTATGGGTAGGCGGCTAGGCGCCACGCATCCCTATCTAGAGGAAGTCCCAACATGTGTCCCTCCACCCATTGTTATAAAGGGCAAGTAACCCTTCAGAAAATGAAACTTCTTGATTACTTATCAACCTATTCATAATAGTCTGACTCTAATATTTTAACAGGTATTTATATACCGAAAAATCACATACGTCAATAATATCACTTAAAAAACACTTCCTAATACGTTTGGATCTTTGCATAAACTCTACTGTATATTTTACCCATTGGTAATTAACTTTATCACATATAATAGGTGCGATTGGATGTTGGATGGTGGATGGGTGGTACTTTTAAAGTTCATCTTTGATCCACATCACAACAAGTTAGAACTACTTTTAGCATCCAGTCTAAACTCACCCATTTACCTAAATAGTAATCTTACCCATACGTGCTTCTTTCTTTCTTTCTTTCCTTCTTTCCTTCTTTCCCCCCTAATACAAGAAAAAAAAAATCAAATAACAAAACAAATTTAGTTCAAGCAACATGCATCCACTATATCTGCAACGAAATAATTGAAAAACGTGTTCCATCTCAACTAAAAGTCTAAACTGATAGTTTAATTGCACATTTAGGTGCTGGTGTGTGTGTTGTTAGTCAATTTACACATAAACATACTTTTTCATGAATGTTTCGTAATAAACAAACTCAACCTCAGCTCGTTGTAAGAGTTTTTTTTTTTTTTTAAAGGATTGAATCTTAGGTCAACTAATGAGATGGATTTGGGCAATTCTTTAAGGTGAAAACATTACTGAAGCCTGCAAACACAATAAAAAAAAAAAAAATACATTTATAATAAATTAAACACAGTAAATATAAATTATGATCAATAGGGGTGGCTCTACTGATCTTGAATGTTCATCAATTCTCCTGCTGGCAACGAAGAGATATAGACACTGCATGTTAATGGTGATTGAATGCATCTCTGGACAGTGAATTAAGAGGGTTAATCAGTTAATGCCTTGCATGCAATTCAATGAGAGGAGGTTGAGAGTTGAATTCAATTCCTTATTTTCTTTAATTTTATTTAATTTCAACCAATTTAAATCATTTTTACTGTATAGTTTTCTCAATCTATCTTCTCTTTAATGGTATACAATTCATCCAATTAATATTTAGCTGCGTTGCATGGAGTCAACTTTGATATATATGTGAATGTATATATTAGACAGAGTGGATGAATCTATTGAGGGATTGATTTGATATCTCATTAACTATGCCTTGAGGTACATTTTTATTGGTCTGATCACCTGTTAGTCGATGGTTGAGACACGTCTCGTGACTTATCTTTCTCACTAACACATTAAAATAAAGACAGTTTGGGAGCTTTCGAAATTAAAGTACAATCATTTTTAATATGTCGTTAAGTATGACTCGCTGATTTACGACATATAAAAATGTTATGTTTTTGTTAAAAAAAAAAAACATTATAGTGTAAGAAAGAAGAATAAATATATATATATATATTGATGAATTAGCAGACACATATTTAATCAGCTGTACAATTTAGCAGTAAGAATCGAAACAAAGGATGTGAAGACTTAATACCTTTCTCCTGGGAGTTGTCAGTGTGTGCCTATACAATGAAATGGTCCCTTTAATTTTTAATGTGACAGGTAATAAATTGCAGTAATAATTCAATATGTAATTTAATAGTAGGTGTACTTTGTTTTCAATTTAATATAATTAAATAAACACAAATAATTTTAAAAAAATATTGATTTTATTTTCCCTTACAAATCAACATAATATATCGAAGAATATAATAATGTCACACATATATATATACAAGCAAAGTCTTGCTATTGTGATTAAAATATTGTCAAAATGTAACCATAGAGCCAAAAAAAGTCATATCATTTTACTAACCTTTGACATATAAATGATAAGTCAAATCACTACGTGAATAGTTATTTCATTTATGAAAAAATTTACAACTGTTATTCGAAAATGTATTCTAGTTGAATATCGTCATAAGACCTTAGTCAGCAAAGGACCATAAGAAGGTATACTAATTTAGGTTGTCTGAACCAAGACTATGTGGTCTAATGGTACCCGAGTTGGACTTCCATTTGGAAAGTTGTGAGTTGAGAAAGTATATGAACAGATACTACATTGTAATTATCCGATCAATTCGACTGGGTTGCCCCAATACACACTATTAGGATTGGGCAAGGTGGGTATCTAGTTCGCAAATTTACATACTCCGAGCATACAATGTTAACATATATGTAACTGATTACCTTGTTTTGTAAGTTTCTTTCAAATACTGCAGTCACACAATATTAACAAATCAAGATTTGGTGACCATGTATTATATCAACAAATTCCTTTCTACAGTCGTTATGTGTTTTGACTTAGAAAAATAATTTATATTCTTGAAGTTCACAATTTCAATACTAAAAAATAAAAATACACAATTTATATGCCGTTTAGGACCAGGGTCCACCTTGCAAGGTGGACCTTGGTCCATTGTATAACAAATCTATCTTGTTTTACCCAAGTTGTCACCATTTCTAAGTCAACATGTTCATTGACACATACATATTAAATTAATCGTTGTCATTATAAACTAATTAAATAAAAGGAATAAGGGTCAAATAGGCCATCGAACTGCACCTAATAATGCAATTAGGCCATCGAACTTTAAAAAGCAACAATTAGCTCCCTGAACTAACTAATTCTATTCAATTAGTCCAATTTGTAGGTTTTGGAGGTTATTAGCAGGTCACCCCTAATTTATAATATTTTTAAAAAATTATTATTTAAAATACTTATTTAAAATTAAAAAAAAAAAAAAAAAAAAAAAAAGATACCGTCTGCCGGAGACGAAGAAACCTTCTTCGTCTCCGGCCATGGAGACGGAGTTAATTTCTTCGTCTCTGGCCGGAGACGAAGAAGGTTCCTTCGTCTCCGGCCAGAGACGAAGAAGTTAACTCCGTCTCCGGCCATGGAGACGAAGATATTCTTCGTCTCCGGCCATGGAGACGAAGATATTATTCTTCGTCTCCAGCCAGAGACGAAGAAGATTTCTCCGTCTCCATGGCCGGAGACGAAGAAACCTTCTTCGTCTCCGGCGTGTCAATCTCTGTTTTTTTTTTTTTTTTTTTTTTTTTTTTAATTTTAATTATTAATATTAAATAATTATTTTAAATAATAATTAATTTTTTTTTTGAAAAGAGGTAACCTGCTAACAACTTGGAAACCTACAAATTAGACTAATTGAATAGAATTTGTTAGTTCAGGGACCCAATTGTAGCTTTTTGAAGTTCGGTGGCCTAATTGCATTATTGAGTGCAGTTCGATGGCCTATTTGACCCTTATTCCTAAATAAAATTATGTTTTTTAATGTTAAATAATAATTTTTAAATATTTCTCGAATCCAATCGTGACAAGTAATTGAATTATACAAACTTTAGTTTAATATCATTCAATAGCATTGACTTTTTTGATAATCTTTATTTAATATTTTACCATAAATTAGCCAGAGACTACTACCCATCTGGCTTTTCTCTTTATTTATGTACTACTTGTCAACGGAAATTTTTTGCAGACTAATTAAAAAGTGAAGTTTTGGTAACGTGAGAAAGTTTAAAAATTAATTGTCTTTTTCGGTCAAGTCCATCACACATAGTTACATAATCATCTTAATGTGTTTTTTCTTTCCTGTGTGATTTATAAGTTATTATATAAAAGATGATTTATTTAGTTTGGTACATACTCTTTTAAATAGTAACCATAAATTCCTTTTGTCATCGACTTTAAAGTAAAAGTTAAAAGAAAAAAACCTAAAAATTAATTAACATGAAAAAGTTGTCACTTTAAATATAAAGTTAATTTTTTTTTTTTTTTTTTTTTTTTACTTCATTGCAGAAAAAAGTGTCAGCAACTTGGTATCGACGCTCAAGAATTATGGCTGATTTTACTAATCAAAGAAAAAGGTGCGTGCATGTATGTGCATGTAAATTTTTTCTTTGTGCAATAACCACGTGATTGGATTGGCATAGCAGCCGGTTGAATTTCATCATGCACGTACGTCTACCCATACACACATGGGTTTACTAATCCAGTCCGCATAGACAGCTCAATTGGTCACATGAATGAAATTTAAAAAGAATAATTAATGATCGAGTCTCATCAACGGTAGTATGGAAGCAACCTCTCAAAATGAGGGAGTTTCTTGTGCGCAATAAGCAAAGTTCTAATTTTTATGTTCAATTAAGTTACCATAATTTACGTCCCAAAAATATTATGTCGGGTCGGAATGTGGGGGCCCTTGCCTGTTTTAACGATCACATGTGAACTTGTATTAAAATGAGATATACAATTACACCGTCATAATAGTGATGATGCAATGTATATATATGCACGCACAACATCTCATTTGAAGTGGTGGATAAGATAGAGTTTGAACGTTGATCGAGTTTTTTTGTTTTGGGTGACAAGTCACAAAATTGACCAAATTTCACGGTTGATGGCTGGCCTTCAACATAAATCCCTAAACTCAAGGGATTTGACCCAAAGCTTCATAAATATGTACACATGCAAATAAATAAAAGTATAAAGTATACATATATAAAGATTTTACTACCAAAATTGTCTAACACAATAGAAGGTAATTTCTCAAACTACTGTAAAAAAATTGCAATTTAACACACAAATTCAAAAAATTCCAAATAAATACTTGGATTTACCATTGGGTGAAGCTCACCTTTTAATTATAACCGGCAAAGAATCTTAATGAGGTAAACCAGAATAGGTTACTTCCACAGAAAGTTAAACTTGATATTTTATAGTTACTCAGTCATCTACCAAATTAACCAACTCGGCTGGATTTGTCCCATTCCAAATAAGCACTTGAAGTTGTGAAAAGACCGAAAGAGGATTTTACCGAAAGCTTCAATTCATAATAAATATGTTCAAGGGCTTATTTAACCCTTAATTGCTAGCCAACTTCTGCATTGACCAAATAATAACATTTTTTTTTTTGAAAGGATATAACATATTATTTGTTATTCTCCCTTAGGTTTACAAATTGTATAGCATCTCTCGAAAGATTAGACCCTATTCTTTTTGCAGATCCTAAGAAAATATTTGTAAACATACTTTAAAAAACTGATAATATTAAGATGCATTAAATGGTATTGAATAAGAAGAAAAATACATTTGAGATGGTATGAAGGTAATCCAAATCTGCTAACATCAATCATTCGGTGGAGAAATTTTGTACGTATTTGAATGAAATAAATTAAAGCTATATATAGTCAATGATATTGCGTGATCTTTGGAAAAATTAGGAAGGAAATTCGGAGTTTACTTATTTATTTTATTCGTTTAATCATTCAATTTTTTAAATGAAAAATTAAAAAAAAAAATTGAATCTACGATGCCCAAAACTTTTTTTTTTTTTTCAATTTTTGGATGGCTTTTTTTTGGGTTCATTTTTAAATTATTATTTTGTGGAAAATATTAATCATTTTAAATTGATAAATAAATGTATTAATTTTGATTTTTGAAAAAGTAAAAACTCAATTTTAAAAAGATTTTTGGATGTGGGCCAAATCGGGTTGAGATTTTTTACTATATTAATGGTCCAACCCAACTAAACTCAGTCTAGTTCAAATAGTAACTGAGTAGATCATGAGTCGACCAGCTCTTTTAACACCATTCGAAAAGATAGAAAGATATCAATAAATGTCATTTGATTCGGGAGACATTTTTTTTCAAAATAAATCTTTGTTTCTTTGATCATAATATATTTTTTTGGCAAACTTTATTTTCTTAATTTTCAAATAAGCTCTAATAAAATTAAAATGTTGAAATTCAAAGTTTAATGAAATGGAATTTTTTTGTATATAAAAATAAAATAAAATAATTCATTCATTAATCATGAGTTGTCGTAAGTCAGTCGTAAGTAGAATGCCCCTCATACGTAACTTTGGAATTTATTATGGATAGCTATTGAAATTTAATAAAGGTGTCTGGTTGGATTTGTTAGAAATTTATTATTATTGTAATTAAAACAATGAAACTAACAATAAAACGCATTCATGCATCTTTTTGGGTGACGAGATACGCGTAGTCATTATTTGAAGATGTGTAAACTGTACTAGAAATAACTCGTGAGGCAGATTTATGATCGAGAATTATGTTTCATCAATTTGACTGCCTTTTTGAGGCTAAAATTTCTTCTTCTTTTTTTTTTTTTTCTTAAATGTACCTAAATTTATAGTTTTAGATATTGAGCTTACCGACTATTATAAATAAAAATGTATGGTAATGTTTTTATAGTAATAATAATTGTTTTTTTTTTTTTACTATTTACAACAATATAATCAACATGTTTATTTACTAAATAATATCAATAAAATATCTTATTTTAAACAATTTTTTGATTATCCAAAAAAATTGTTATTAAATATTTTAAATTTTCAACTCTTCCAACCGCCACAAACAAAATAAAAGCCTAGAAATGGGTTCATGCCATAACGTCATGGTTATGTTTTAAAAATTACGACCACTATCGATTGAAAATCTATGACAACTTGACCTAACAACTTTTTCAATGATTTTTATTGGCGGATAATATTATTGATAACTTTCAACGGATGATCTATAATAACAATAAATAATTTTTCGAATCGTTGTAGTGGTTGAAAAGTCTAATTCTGACATGAAATTTTTTTATTTTTTTTTTATAACTACTTGATAATAAATAATAACAAAAAATTCAAAAAGTTTACTGTTGTACTATTAGTTTAATTAATGTATAGCATATAACTCGGCATTACAACTACATGCCAACAATGTTTTAATTTCAAACCACTTGCATTACCATTTAAAACTTTGGTTGGCCATACATGTACATGTTAAATAGTTAAATACATAAATACATATAAAAATGTACAAATGTGAATTTGATGGTGTGTAACGACTTTGTACTCACCAACCATCCTTAACTCACTCCCACATATGTACTAACAATTTAGAGGTTGTCATTTGAGCCTACAATACAAGGTCTTTTTAGTATTGATTTGTAGACAATTACAAATAATTGTAGTTTATTCTGTGTGTACTCTCGCTCTCGTGTAGTAATTGCAGGTTTTCATGACCAATCAAATTAAAGGTGTTGAATCCGAGGAGATAGAGTAGCTAGTGTTGTTTAAAATTAAATGTGCAACGCCTTCTCGGTCAAACTAATATCTTTCTAGTGATGTTTGTCTTTTAGTGTAACTTGCGGGCTACTACTATCACCATATCTTTTATTTTCTGGTAATGACTTCATATTTTCACGAAATAAAATGGCGTTGAATGCGTGGAGATGGAGTAGACGTAGTATTAGTGCGTAATGCATTATTTTCTTGTCCACAAAAAGAGAAATTTTCTCGCCCCGAGTCCCCACATTCTGACCTAATAAGATAATGATGGGATAAATCACGGTGACTCATCAACTCATATGACTCGTGCCTGGTGCCTGATGCCTGGTGCCCACAAAAAATCACCACATTAGGTGTAATTTTCAGCAACGGTAAAGGCTTGATTCTATGTCCTTGCCCCTACCATTAACACCCAGAAACTAACTGAGCTACCCAATGCATCATTTTCTTCGCCTGAAAGGTTGAATCCAGAAACTAACTTGAGCTACCCAATATAATGCATCATTTTCTTCGCCTGAAAGGTTGAATCCTAACTCCAAGGGCTCCACACCCTAACCCAAAAGAACATTTGAAATGATATAAATCACGATGATTCAATAGTTCAGCCGACAATATCAAATGTTGATGCGCACAAGAAATATGTTTTGCCCACTTTAGACTACCGATGACGAGGTTCGAACATTGGTCTCACATGTGAATTCATCATTTTCTTGTTGTACATCTTGTCGTTGTAGTAAATCGAGAACATAAACAAATCCTTTAATTGCAAGGGGTCAAACGTGATACATACGACATAGAATTGAAGCATCCTGGAAAGCATTGATGCATCTCAATATATACAGCTAGGCTTCATCGTCGTCATCGTCATCAACGCAAAAACAGATACATATATACAGTAGCCATGGCTGAGCATATATATGTATGTATATTGTCATCGTATCATCGATCTACCAGCTACAAATTCACACCGACTCTCTGCACTGGACTTCACTACTTCACTTAATATATTATCGTAAATGCATTATATATTTACTCCAATTTTCCTTTTTCTGCATCCATCTTGGGATTTTTTCCATCAATTAATACATTTGCTGCCCCTCGATTTACTCTCTCTCTCTCTCTCTCTCGTCTTCTACCATTCCCTCCTTCAATTCCATTGAATGATCATTTCAATTCTTATCAATTCAATTCCCTTTCTCTCTCTCTCTCTCTCTCTTGCTTTCTTTCTTTACAATTACACCCCCCCAACCCCCATGATTTAATTAATTAAGCTTTAAAGCAATCCCATCTTTCTCTGCTATATATATATAGGCTCTTCTCCTTCCATCGCCACCAAAACCCATCCCTTCATCTGGTGGAGCTCCGCCGTGACGACCGCCCCCCCGCTTTGCTGCAAATTCCGGCCGCTTTTTTCAGGTTTTTTCCAAATCTTTCTCAATTTCAATTCCGTGCCTCCCTTCACTTCTCGCCACTGATTTTTGGTGTTGTTTAATTAGCTATCATGAGCCGGAGGAACGGGAATAATGGAGGGCCGAAGCTGGACTTGAAGCTAAACCTGTCGCCGCCGAGGATGGGGCGCCAGGCGGCGCACGAGTCGCCGGGGCGATCGTCGACGGTGTCCCCGACGTCGCCGCCCAGCTCGTGCGTTTCGTCGGAGAACCCGGAGGAGTCCCGGCGTTACTCCAGCAGCCCGGAGGCGGCGGCCATGGTTCTCGCCGGCTGCCCGCGGTGCCTCATGTACGTGATGCTCGCCAAAGACGACCCCAAATGCCCCAAGTGCAAAAGCTCCGTTTTGCTCGACGTTTTCTGCGACCATAACAATAACAAGAGCGCCGGCAAGAGTTAGGGATTCATCATATCGTCGTCAAGAATTAGCGAATTATTCAACCGGTTTAATGTTAGATCAACAACTGTTGGATTGAGATTGATCAACGTAAAAGTTACTAGGACGATGTATAATCATCCTATTATTGTTAGTATTATTATTATTATTATTGTTATTGTTATCATCATCATCTTCTTCATTGTGATAGTTCTATACTCTGTAACTGTAGGAGTATAGGCAATGGAAGTAGGAAATTAATCTGGGTACAATTATGTTGGTTGGTGTAAGTTTTTGATCTATCTTTAGCAGAAACCGATGTAAGCAATGGGACAACAACTCAGAATGCCCAGATTTATTTTATGTATAATTTTTTAGGTTATTTTTGTACTTCATGTCTGCCCCTTCCTCTGCAGACGACTTTCATTTTATTTTATTTTATACTACAATAGTATCCGCCCCTCATGAGAGAGTCAAGTTTCGTTAGAGTTTAACTTTAATTTTTTTTTTTTTATCTGCTATCAAAGGGTGCGCTCTGAGTGAAGTCCACCTAGTGATCATAGCTCGTAAAGAAATCATCATAGATTATCCATAACTGATTGATTCAAATCAAGAAAACTAATATATAGTTTATACCAGAAATCAAACTTGAAACTTATTAGGGTTAAGTTCAAACATTTTTATGCATAAGATTTTTTTTTTTTTTTTTTTTTTTGTACTTATTGAATTGATATAATTAGTACAAAGTATCTCACAAAAGTTGACTAATCTAATCCAAATTTAAGAGGGTTCATTTTTTATTTTTTTTTCCTTTTGTATACTTATATTAGTATCTGCATTTCTTATATGAGACTAATCTAATCAATTTTTGGTGAAATTTCATTAAATAAGGAACTTTTTGCATGGCTTGATCGAATTCAAATAAAAAAAAAAATAGTTTAGTGGTGCCAGCTTGAATTCAGAGGGGGGGACATATGAGCAAATTTTTATAATTTTAACCGAATTAATTAATTACCCAAATGTCAAAACACAAGGAAAAAATAAAAATAAAAATAAAGTAAGAAAAAACAGTGAGTGACTGTTTGGTCTGGCAAAGTATATTTTCTGATTTTCCAGAACCTAGAAAGAATACACACGAATGTTATTGTAATTTTGGACCCACCCCCTGAGGTTACATTGGCCCATCTTGGGTGATTTTGTCGCAAAACCTTTAACATTATCTATTATCCAACTGCATTTTGTTTAGTAAAATATTAACTATATTTTCAAGAATATATATTCTCCTGCCACGAAAGAGATAGTTGAATATGTGAAACATGATTTTTACACAATAAAATTATGAATTTAATTTTTATCAACATCCTGTTAGCCGAGTTCATTACATTGAATCTTCCTAACTGGTGCTATTAACTTTTTCTGTGTAGTTTACGAGCTATTATCCAAATGTAAAATTTAATCAATACATACCTGCATATAATAATTGCGAATTTGTCTGTTATTCAACAAAAGTACATATTCTCGCATATTTAAGTGGAATCAAAATGTTTTGTGGAATGAAACAATATGGGACCATGTATAATCTGATAATTAATATTATTAACTTAAATGTTTAGAAGATTAGAATACAATTACATGCTAAGAGAATGATATTGAAACAATACAAATGGTTAGAATATAATCATAGACACAAGTCATACAATCATCAAATTATGAATTTCGATCAAGCGGTATTTCCCTTCGATAATAAAAATAGACACACTCAGCTCATCATATCAATTATCAAATTAAGAATTTCAAGTGAATATCTCCCTGCAATTTTGCAGCGATGGTGATTCCATATGTAGACATAAATATCATTAACGATGCTTAACACACACGTCTAATATAATTGAAGCTTTCGAGTTTTGATCCATTTATATCATGAATATCTGTTGAATGACCTTTATTTTGACTTATGTCATACAATAACAGATATTAGATATTCAATATTTCATCAAATCATTTTCTCTCATTTTTAATGAAAAAGAAAAAAGTCAGTTTGGTAGTTGACCAGAACATTATATTGATTTTTTTTTTTTTTATCTATGTTTTTTTTCCTAACTAAATTTGATTATAAAATTTATAATATGCGCAACAACGAACCACGCAACAAATAGATAGACCGACAAAGTTTTAATTTGCTGATGGGAGCATCTAGCGCCTTACTTTTTGCAAGTAGTTCAACGTCAATATTATAATAAATAATTTTTATTTTTTAATAATTAGCACAATAATTTACCTCACAGGTGTATATCTAATTATTATATGCATCGATAAATATCATCAAATATAATAAATATCATTTCTGAAAGAGATTGTTGAGAGGTAGAGCATGATTCATATACTAAAGGAGTAAAGGTCACATGTTTGATTATTGTCAACACTTTTTTTATCGAATCTGTAGTATAAGATCTTCTTAGTGTGTGTGTATTTTACTCAATCAGTCAATTGTTCCAACTTAAAACGCTGTAAATTAATATCAGGCTATATACATAATTATAATAAAAATGATGAATAATACATACAAACTATAAAAATGTCATCTTTAATATTTTTTTATACCCCATCATTCCCATTTTATGTGTGCTACATATATATGAACACTCAATTCAAATTATTAAATATTTAATTTATGTTATTAATTAATGTCATCTTTTTCCCCCTTTGTTATATACTTATAGCACTTTTTCCCCCTAAATTATTTAAGTGCAGTTTTTCCCCCTGATATATAAAATGGACATATTTACCCTTAAAATAAATATTTCATTTATTTTTCTTCTCCAACAAATTATAACCACGATTTGAAAAAATAAAATACATTAAGTGTTGAATTTAGAATATTTTAAAAATAAAAAAAATAATAAAATTTTAAAAGAAAGTTTGAACCAACCGTTCAAATTGGATCCAAAATCGTGAACCGACGGTTCAAAATAAAACTCAAACCGCGATTATATATACTTATATGTGAGAGTCAATATAAATGCGGAAAAAAACATACACTATTTGCAAATATTATAATTCTAATTTAAGCTATTGCTAGTAGTTGTTTCGATTTGAACCTCCGGTTCATGGTTCAGGATCCATTTTTTTCCAGTTCACGATTTTAATAAACGGAAACCCAAATATTGGGTTATGTTATGAATCATAACCGAAATTTTTTAATTTGATTGTTATAGTGTTTGGTTCAGTTCGAACCGAACCGTGGTCATCCCTACGTATAAGCAATAATTTGTTGAAGAAGAGAAATAAATAAAATATTTGTTTTAAGGGTAGAAATGTCCATTTAATATTAACAGGGGGAAAAACCGCCACTTCTATAATAATTGAGGGGGCAAATGTGAATGCATGAATAACTCAGAGGGAAAAAGTGCTATAAGCATATAACACAGGGGGAAAAAGTGCCATTTTCCCTTAATTTTATATTAACATATGCATTAAACTCAAATAAACAGCCAAAAGGGAAAGTTACAAAAAATTGTTTAATAAAAGCAGTAAAGAAAAACAATAATTGTAATTGATGCGTTCTATAATTTATCAAAAATATAATTCTTTCTAAAAAGAGAATATTACTGAAGTGAATATAATAATACATTTATTAATTTATTCAAAGTAATTTCAAATATTAATTTAATTTGCACTTTTATATTTCTTGTATTGAGTACAATCTTATATTGATTGTAAATTTTTGAACAAAATATTAGATTATATTAATAAGGGAAAATTTCACTTTTCGTTCCTAAGTTATATGATAATTGTAGAATTTGTTATTAATTATTGCTCATGCTCACTTTTCGTTTTATTATTGGCGTTGCACTTTTTATCTCTTTATTAACAAAACATTACAGACAAAATTTGTAACTTTAGTATAGCTTATGGATAAAAAGTTAATAAAATGACGAAAAATGCAGCACCAATGATATCTTAAGGGTAAAATAGTGAACCCGCTCAATATTTATGGACAAATTTTACAATTACCCTATTACTTAGGGATGAAAAGTACAATTCATTTTTCTTTCATAACATTTGAAGGGGCCAATGGTGTGCATTAATGCATTTACACATATCAATCAATACGTATAATAACTACTATATAAATACATACATATACATAGTATTGTAAAATTATGTATTTTTCTGATAGTGTGCATTTGATAAATCTCAATTTGTGATTCTAGTTGACAAAGAATCAAAATAAAATAAATGAACTTAAGTTTTCTATAGTTGATCTGCTCAAATTATGATAGTCAATAAACCGCTCCATTGGTAATTGCGCTTTTTTGGCATTGCAGAACTAATTGTAATGAAAAAATATAGCAATAAAATGGTGAATGTGATGTGGTAATTAGGTGGAAGAGAGTGAATGGGTTAGGGTAAATGTGTAAATTTGGGAAAGAGGAGAAGGTAGTGAGTTGGAAAGGGGTTGGTAGTTCGAGCATTGAAAAAGGGTGGGGGGCACTGCATTAGATTGAGAGTCCATTAAAATGACATAAATGCCATAGTAATTGAGACAGTTGACAATAATGAACCCAATTACGTCATATGATACAATCATAAATAGTAAAATTCCAATTTATTGTGTTTCCCTCCCCCATTAAATTCATCTTTTTTAACTACTGTTCACTTTTTCTTTTCTATGAACAACCTGTGCTCATTTACTAATTGATAAATTTTTTCAAATTTTTAATACAATTTTTCATTTTTGAAAACAGGAAACAATTTTTAATTTTATAGAAAAACTGAAAAACCTTTTAAAAACTGCTTTTTTTTAATAAAAAACATAATTATCTATTATCTAGTTAGCTATACAGTAATACACATTACTATAATGTACTCCGTACTTACATATTTATTCATTACAATGACTATACTCATTATCATCTTCTTTTACTTTATCACCATTTTTTATCTTTTCTACTTACATTACTTATTTAAACATAACTTATTTGCTTACGCTTAAAGTTAGACATTATTCACATTATCAAAATTTAAAATTGAACTCTATACCAAGTTTTATATTTTGATTGAGCTCAATTGATTATTGATTCGGATATTTTTTAGTTATGTTGTTGATAGGAAATATATCCCGGTTATAACTTCCCTATAAGTCTATGCTCTCATTTTATAGTCGGGTCGGGTCAAACGGTTCGCACATGGTCAAAGTCACGGCCCAACTCTTGGGCCTATATAAAGGGCCCTACCCCCCCTTTCCACTACCCCTCTCTCTCTCTCTCTCTCTCTCTCTCTCTCTCTCTACACTTACCCAATTCCTCTCGACTCTCTAGAGGATACATTATATTGAATAAAAGAGGTTTTCTTGAGCTAATTTCTGGCTTTTTCTTTCTAGATTCATACAAACTCTATACAATTTGTACTATTAAAAGGTATATATAATGTAGAAGCAAGTATTTAGTTCTATCAGTTATATAGTAATACAAATTTGGTCCAGACATCGAGTATTAAAATTTTACATATGTTAGAATTCAAAGCAAAACTTTATATATTATATACATGTATTCAAATTAATATATCCAAAAATATTTTAAATATTAGCTCAGAATATTATATAAACTAAATTTTAGTTGAACTTAATAGGTTATTCATTCGGATATATTTTTGGTTATGCTATATACAGATATAAATTTGACTTAAATGTAAAAATTATATTTATTCTATTTAAATCAAATATATTTTTTCTTTTTATTTTTTTTTATTATTACTACTAATTAAAAAGGAAACTCAATATAGTATATTATTTTAAATATATGTGGAAGCCACGTCAGCCCGCCAAATATGTTAAAAAAAAAAAAAGTAATCATTAGTTAATTACCGGTTACCTAAAAGTAACCTCCAAAATAGGTTAATTGCTTCTTCTTCTTCTTCTTCTTCTTTTTTTTGTAAGTTTGAGGATCTAATTGAAGCTTTTTGTAATTGAAGTGCTTAATTGCACAAATCAGTATAAATAGAGGCTTATTTGACCCTTATCTCAAAGATATTTCAAATATAATGTCTAAAAATCACTCGAAATTAAACTTGTGTTAATTTTATTGCATTAATATAAAAATAAATAAATTTGAAAAAATAAGTGTTAGTAGACAAGTTTTTTTAAACAGAAAACAGACAATGGAAAACAGAGAATGAAACTGAAAAATTAAAAAATAAAAAATAGAGAACAATTTCCGTTAATAAACGAGGCCTTTACTTTTTACATTTTTACGACGTCGTACGCTGCGGTACGGACCACATTGTAATTTATAAATGAATTTTTATTTTAGCTATCTCCAAGATTTTGAGAAATTGATTCTTACTCCATGGTAAATACTAAATAAGGCCTTTATATATATATATATATATATATATATATATATATATATATATATATGATATGCCTTGGGTAAGAACTAGTATTTTCGTGATCGAGAATGTATAATCGTATATTCGCATGGGCTAACATCATCCATCCATATAGGATTATAATGTGATGAATATATATGTAATTTCGACGGTGTATTTAGAAACACTTTGTATTTGCATGTGAATTGAGTAACAGATAGTTCATTTGTGAGTTGTGAATTTAATAAATGATAGTTCAGACATACGAGTGCATTATTATAGACTCTAGGTGCACTATCAGTTATTGCAAGTGCACTATCAAACGTTTTCAAATGCATAGTCTTAATTACAAAAATATCACCCCCGTTATTTTCTTAATTTTTACCCGTTGATCATTTTATATGAATAGATGCATGAGATTGTCAACTACTATGTAGTGTCTTGGCATTCCGACTACCCATCCAAATAGATGGTCATGGGTTCGAACCCCAGTGGTGGAGGCTTAGATTCTTTGGTCTTGATCTTAGGCAGAAAGAGAGTAAGCCAAAGAGAGCGAAGAACGATAGAGAAATGACCTATTTTACCACTTTTTAGATAGGGTGAAGAACGAAAGGGAAATGACCTATTTACCACTTTTTAGATAGGGGTGAGAATGAGGTATCTTATTTTGAGCGCAAATGGTATGAAACGTAAATTTCTTGTTTTGAATACTACTTCTAGTGTTCAGAAGAAAGAAGGGATGGGGGAAAGCCAAAACAAAAGAAAGCCCTATTATAGATCGACAAGCCGAGAAACTACCCACAAGTACCGAGCCCAAATAGAGAATACATGTAGTAGAACTCTTATCGAAATAGTTAGAAAGTTGGTCGAAAACTTGACTTCCTATTACAAAATCTAGATTTCGATCCCTATACTAATCTTGTTGATGGTCGAAAATCTCAAACTGTTTTTTTTTTAAATTACATTTATTTAATTTATTAAAAATTTTCAATGTGCATGTCATTCAAGATAGGCTAGTGTCACTTGCACCGGATACAAGCGTGGCCCGATACCCGCCCAAAGTAAATGGAAGAATTAATTTAAGAATAGGTTTCATTATCACACCGTCGTCCAAGTGTCCAACCAACTCTGTAAACCTGCTGAACTGCATTCATACGTCAATGATGAATTAATAAAAACCTTGCATATATGACTATGATGTTTCCAAGGTAACAAATGTTATACATACGTACCCGTATATACCATTATTATATATACGAACGCCCGTCATCTATAGCGGCAACCGCGTACTTATGCGCTAAGAATTCATTGGGTTATTTGAGTTGTCGTTTTGATCAAGTACGGTCGTTGATAGATGAGTCAGTTCTGACTGTGTCCCTGGCAACCTATTACACGTACCCTCATTCATTCCGTAGTAGTAGTTGTGGCTTGTGGGTTTCTCTCATCACTTAAAAAAAAATTAGATATTCCATTTTTTTTAGTGTAACTTCAATCCCTAGTACGAAGACTTTGGGATTTACATGTTGATATTGTTCTTAATTTTGTTAATTTTAAAACTATTACTATAAAATTGATCAAAGTATAGAAACTAAATTAAATAAAAGTAGTCAACTACTATGTATTGTGATCACACATTATTAGCATTTCAAATGATCGGAGATACTACATTGTAAAAATTATAAATGTTTACAAAAATTAAATAATTTTTTTTAAAAGAATATTTGAGGCAATGGGCGATTGTTAAAGGCCCAATTGGCTCAATGGCATATCAAACCCAACAGGCCAGTAGCGCAGCACCCACAAAGTAACAAATCACTCAATATTTCTTCCAAATTGGAATTACAAAACAATATATTTAAAAAAAAAAAAAATTGGTATCAAATCTTTTACTATTATGTAATGTTGATGTATAATTAATTAGAAGTTGATTAGTTCACGGTTGGTATATAGTCTATATAATAATTTTACAAGAAATTAGTCATTTGGAGTAGTCCATAAGCGAACTGTTAATACATTTAGACCATTGAAAGTTTGAAAGTTCTATAAGCACAACTCATGTTGAAGTTGAGGCTATATGCACGAAAATAAAAATCGAAAGAGATGACTAAGTGGGTGGAGTATGATTATTATATCTAAGGTTACAAAAATGGCTAAGCGTTCATCCGACGCTTGATATATTTTTTTTTTAATTTTTTAAGACTTTGGTAGGGAATATCCTGACCGACATAGCTTCACCACGACCGAGGAGTCTTTGTCTCTTTCTCCTTGTCTTTGCAGGTAACAGGTCGGGCTCCTTGAGAAGAACCCGGTCGGGAGCCGACCGGGAGTTGCCCGAGCGAGGGTGTCAACCCCGAGCGGTAGCCCTTCGGCGAGAGAGCTGACTAAAGACACGTGGCGGCTCTTTACATCGACAGGCAGGGCACCCAGGAGGAAGGCACGTGGTGGCTACGTGGAAGACATGCCGAGCAGCTGGGATCTTGTCTCCGGCACAGCGGCTATAAGTGCCCACAGTAGCTACAGTGGAGAGGACTTTCGGACGATCGATAGGTTGTGACTAGAGACTCCCGACCGCACTCAGTCGGTACTCAGAGCAACCAAGTAGATTGTACTTAGGAACTCTACCTTGATCAATAAAGAATTACTTGCTTTACTTGGTCTTGTGTTATTTATATTGCTTACGTAGAATTAGCAGTATCATTTTGGCGCCGTCTGTGGGGACCCGTGCAACGAGCCAACGTCTTGACGAGCACCCGGTCTCTTTTCCAACATGTATCCGTGGGCACACAACAACTTCGCCGACGACCAGGCGGATGCGGCGAGCTCCTCCGACCACTATGCTACCCAACAGCAGGGTCAGACGATGGACCTCAACCTCAATCTCTCACCACCGCATCCGTCAAATACATACCCGGCCGCCCATCAACCGGTGAATTACATACAGCCGGGATACCCACCACCCGGTCTGCCATACCAACAGCAGCCGATGATGTATCCCACCCAGTACCCGTATCCGGTCCCACCTCCACCATACGGGTTTTGGCCGGGCCAACCGATGTGCTACCCTTCCCCGGTTGGCTATCCACCGTATACGCCTGCCTATACAGCTCCAGCCGCCGCCCCTCCAGTACAGCCGACCGCACAAGTAGAGCCGCAGCGTCAGTCCACTTCCCGGGCTCGACGCTCGGCTCATTCGCGGTTGGGGTCGGGGGGTGCTGATGCGATGGAGGCGCCAGTTCAGGCCGTTCAAGCGGAGGACCCCGAGGAGGTTGCCCGGGCGGTAGCTTTCGATCGTCTCCGACCAGAGATGCGCCAGCGTCTGGGACCCCAGGACCCGAATCCCAGGCAAGAGGATCTACAAATGCAGGAAGCTAGCCACGAGGCTTCATCCGGGTACAGCGGGTCGAGATCACATCGACGTCGACGCGCTCGGGATACAGCCCAAGCCGCCCAGAACGCCGAGCTCAACGAAACCCGAGGGTTGCTCTACAACCTCCAGGCGGAAGTTGCGCAGCTAAGGAATGCATATCCTGCAGCACCCCCGGCCGACCGATCGACCCTCCACCAGACGCCTTTCACGGCCGCGGTAATGGCTCAGCCTTACCCGCTCGATTTAAAGGTCTCGGGAGAAAAGAGTTACGACGGTCGGACAGATCCTGAGGCTCACGTGAATGATTTTTTCAGCAATATGATGCTGAAGGGCGTTTCAGACGCCGTGATGTGCAGGGCCTTCTACTCAACCCTCACCGGTCGGGCAGCAGAGTGGTTCCGAACCCTGCAGCCGGGGTCAATCGACAAATTTGAGACCCTGGCGATCAAGTTTGTACGGAAGTTCATTACTTCCAAAGTGGTGAGGAAGTCTTACATGTACCTCGAGAAGGCCAAGCAGTTGGAAGGGGAAAGCTTGACCGACTTCCTTATCAAGTGGAAAGCGGCGGTCGGAGAGGTCGAACCCATGGATGATGCGACCGCCACCCACATGCTCCATATCTCCCTTCGGGCGGGGTATCTGTACCAGGATTTTATCCTCCACCCCCCGACCACGTATGAGGAGGCCCTCCGAAGGGTCACGGATTACGCCAATGCTGGTGAGGCGAATGCCGTGAAACGTTCACAAGAGGTCGGTTCTTCGTCCCGTAAACCGGCCGGCCGGGCGGAACATCAATCGGGACACGATCGTCCCCGATCCCGCACCAGGCCTGGTGAGTTTACGGCCTTAAACCGATCTGCAGCGGAGGCCATGCAGTATGCTCAATCTTGCAACCTCATCAAACTCCCCCATCCCGATCGAGACGGCCCTGATAAGAGTAAGCACTGTGCTTACCACCGATGCGCCGGGCATGATACCGAGGAGTGTACCCACCTGCGCCAATTGTTGGAAGATTTGCTCAATTTGGGAAAATTGGACAAGTGCGTGGGGAAGAGAGAAGAAAGCAAGAGGAATAACGATCGGAGGGATCACAGGCGATCTCATCACCGCTCCGATCGGTCGGGTCAGGACCGAAGAGACGATCGAAGGGACGATCGTCACGATGACCGACGGGACCCTGACCCTCCGTCCGGTAGCCGCCCGGCCGGCAAGCCCACCATCCATGTCATATTTGGTGGCCTAGAGGACGCTTCCCAGCCGAGGACGAATTGCCCGGTTGTGATTGTGGATTCCCGAGAGACCGGGAAAAGACAAAAAATGGAGCCCATAACCTTCACCTTAGAGGACCAACCTAGTAGCAGTGACCACGGCATGGAGGCGCTCGTGGTCACAATCGACGTCAAGGGAACGGACGTCCAGAGGGTTATGGTGGACACGGGTAGCAGTGTGAACGTCCTATACTTGGACGTGTTCGAGAAGCTTGGCCTTGACAGGAAGGAGCTGACTCCGGTCGGTGTACCACTGTCGGGATTTACCGGGGCCCTCATTTACCCCGAAGGCAAAATCACACTCCCGGTCGAGATCGGCACCCCCCCGAAGTCGATCAAGACAGAGCTGGAGTTCGTTGTGGTCAACCTCCATTGCGTCCACAACATCATCCTAGGCCGACCCGCCATCATGAAGATCGGTGGGATAATTTCCATGCCCCATCTCTGCATGAAATTCCCCACCCCAAATGGGGTCGGTGTGGTCCGTGGCGATGTCCAGTCCGCCCGGAAGTGCTACACCCGAGCGGTCAACAGACGCGATTCCGGTCCGTCTTCCCGGGTGAACACTATAGCCAAGGAGGGGGCTAAAGAACGGAAGGAACAACCCGAACCTTCCGAGGAGATAGAAGAAGTTCCCCTGTCCGAGGACCGCCCGGATAGGAAGATTAAGATTGGCCGAGCCCTCACCCCCGAGCTCCGAGCGGAGGTTCTGAGCATACTCAGGGAGTATGCTGATATTTTTGCGTGGGGACCTGAAGACATGCCCGGGATCGATCGATCGGTCATTTGCCATAAGCTAGCCGTCGATCCCGCAGCGAAGCCGGTCGTGCAGAAGACACGACACCTATCTTCCGATCGCCGCGAGTTTGTCAGAGAAGAGGTCAAGAAAATGGCGGCAATCGAGCACATCCGCCCGGTTATTTACCCCGAGTGGGTGGCAAACATTGTTCTAGTTCCAAAGCCCCCAGCTTGGAGGATGTGCATAGACTTCACGGACCTTAACAAGGCCTGTCCGCTCGACCCGTACCCGCTACCAAGCATTCATCAAATGGTCGACAAGACGGCCGGGGCCGAGTTGATGAGCTTCATGGATGCCTTTAAGGGGTATCACCAGATTATGATGCACCATGAAGACGAGAGCAAGACAGCCTTCGTAACCCCGGACGGGCTGTATTGTTACCGAGTGATGCCGTTCGGCCTCCGGAATGCAGGAGCGACCTATCAGAGAATGGTCAATATGCTCTTCGCCGATCTATTAGGCCGAACGATGGAGGCTTATATTGATGATATGCTGGTCAAGAGTCGGGACCGATCCGACCACACTCGAGACCTCCGGGAGTGCTTCCAGATCATGAGGAAGTACCAGTTGCGGCTGAACCCGACCAAGTGCACATTCGCGGTTCAGACCGGCAAGTTCCTTGGCTACATGATGACCAAGAGAGGAATTGAGCCCAACCCGGCCAAAGTAAAAGCGATCCTGGACATGCAACCACCCTCCACCGTTCGGGAGGTCCAGCAATTGACCGGTCGGTTGGCAGCCCTCAGCCGGTTCCTCTCCAAGTTAGCCGAGCGCGCTTTACCTTTCTTCAAGGTATTGCGAAAAGTTAATGGGTTCGTCTGGGACGAAGAGTGCCGAGCAGCTTTCGATGAGCTGAAGGAGTACCTCATGTCACCTATTGTGCTCTCAAAGCCTGAGCTCGGAGAAGAGCTAGACGTGTACCTCGCCGTCTCCGATCGTGCAGTAAGCGCAGTGTTGTGCCGAACCGATCCGGAAGGGGTCCAGCGACCGGTGTACTATGTAAGCCACGCGCTACATGGTCCCGAGCTCCGGTACTCCCGGTTGGAGAAGGTCGTCTATGCCTTGTATATAGCCGCGAAGAAGTTGGCTCCCTATTTCCAAGGTCGAGCAATTCGCGTGTTGACCGATCAGCCGATCGGACCAGTCCTCCGAACCGCTTCATCATCCGGCCGCCTAGTTAAGTGGGCGCTAATGCTGACCCAGTACGCGATCGAATACCGACCGAGACCAGCGATCAAAGGTCAGGCTCTGGCAGATTTCTTGGTCGAGTGCACCGCCCGGGATACCCGACCCCCCGAGGTTGAGGATCCCGAGGCCGAGTGGTGGTCGCTAGCTACTGACGGGTCAAGCAGCAAAAAAGGAGCAGGAGGAGGAGTAGTAGTCACGAGCCCAGAAGGATTCAAAGTCTATTTTGCTCTCATGTACCAGTTCCACCCGACCAACAACGAAGCCGAGTATGAGGCATTCGTAAATGGCTTGCAATGCGCTCGGACTTGGGGGCTGAATACATCCGAGCCCAAACAGATTCTGCGCTCGTGGTCGGGCAAGTTCTCGGAGATTATGAGGTTAACGGAGAACGCCTACAATTATACCGAGACCTCGCCATGGAGAAGCTTGCACAGTTCCGGGGGTACACCGTCCGACACATACCCCGATTGGATAACGCCGATGCGGATATCTTGTCTAAATTGGCCCAGGACGCCCCGGAACACATGTCGAAGATAGCTCGGATCTTGGTGATCCCCAAACACAGTATCCATCGCCTGCCGGTCAACCCAATCCAACCGGTGGAAGATAGCTGGATCACTGATCTGAAGGAATACCTCGAGCACGGTCGACTCCCAGACGACCCGCAGCGTGCTCGAAAGGCCAAGCTGAGAGCCCCGAGGTTCCAGGTCTCGAACGGTCGTCTATATCGACGATCGTATGGAGGTCCTCTCATGCGATGCCTGACCGCGTTTGAGGCGGATTTAGTGATGAAAGAGCTTCACTCGGGAATCTGCTCCTCACATCAGGGAGGTAGATCCCTGGCTCGTCGTATCATGGTAATCGGGTACTATTGGCCGTCTCTCCAGCTAGACTGTGAAAAGTTAGCTCGGGAATGTGAGACGTGCCAACTATACGCCCGGATGCCTGGACGCCCGGCAACGTTCTACCAGCCAGTCACGACCGCAATTCCTTTCGCTAGATGGGGGGTGGACATCTTAGGCCCTTTCCCTCAGCTTTCCGGTCGGAGAAAATTTGTAATCGTTGCAATAGACTACTTCTCCAAGTGGATAGAGGCCGAGCCTTTAGCCACGATCACCTCTCAGCAATGCGCTCGATTCCTTTGGAGAAATGTCGTTTCCCGTTTTGGCGCGCCCGTACATCTCATCAGCGATAACGGTCGCCAATTTGTGAGCCAATATTTTCAGAATTTCTTGGCCACGATCGGGACAACTCATGTCCGGTCATCTGTCGCTTACCCGCAGGGAAATGGGCTAGTGGAAAATGCTAACCGGACGACTTTGGAAGGTCTGAAAAAGAAGTTACACTCGGCCGGTCGTAGTTGGGCCGATGAGTTGCCATATGTCTTATGGACTTATCGGACGACCCCGAGGGAAGCTACTTCGGAGACCCCTTTCGCCCTGGTTTACGGAGCTGAAGCCCGACTCCCGATCGAGGCTTGGATCCCGACCGATCGAGAGAGAACCTACAACGCGGAGGACAATGAGCACGCCATGGCTGTGGACCTCGATGCGGTCGAAGAAAAGAGAGAGCTAGCCGCTCGGCGTATGGCCGAGTACCAGAAGCGCGTCAAGAGCTCGAAGGACGTTCGGGTCAACCCTCGTTATTTTCAAGTCGGAGATTATGTCTTACGACGAAGGGAGGCCAGTCAACCTTTAGAAGGGGGAAAGCTAGCTCAGAACTGGGAAGGGCCGTACATCATCAACGCTGTCATCCGGCCGGGAACATACCGACTAGAGACAACGACGGGTCGGCTAATAAAGGGGACTTGGAATTCCGAGCACCTCGTCCTTTTTAGGCATTAGCCTATTTTTTGTATTTTTAGACGAAGTGGGGCTGGACCTGCGAGTTAGTCCCGGTCGTCATTTCTATGTAAATTTTATGGTTGTAAAATTACTTCAACCGCCTGCGAGCGGGAAAATTTAATGTATATACGATCAGTGATTGCTCGACCGTTTGTATGCGGCGGCACGATCGGTTATTTTCTTTCACCCTCGTCATGAGCGGATCAGTTCAGCATTCAATCGATCGGACGAAGTCTGTCGACCGGTCAAAACGCGCTCCACATAGGCGGACGCTCAAGTCACGCCACCGATCGGGGAAGCCAGGAGCTCTCAGTATTATACCCCGATCCGTCCGTCTTCTGTCCACTATCGCACCCACTCGTGCCTCGAGCGCACAATAGTGTGGGGGCTGGGATAAGGAAGTATACAAGGCCCGTCGCTCGGTTACATTCCGACCGTAGAGGCTTGCCTGTTCTCGGCCCGTCGCTCGGTTATGCTCCGACCGTAGAGGCTTGAAATTTTTTCGGCAAAGGCCCGGAGGTCGGGTCAACCCGATCGGTTGGCCAGTTTGAAGTCGAAACATCGAACGCACGACCAGGCCATAAGGCCGTAAGGTCGGGCGTTGAGCGGATCGAGTATCGCGAGACCGGGTCTAAAGGCCAGGTGGTCGAGTGATTATGATCAATGTGTGCAAATGGAGAAGCAAGAAAATAAAAAACGAGCGACATAAGATGGAGCAAAAACGAATTTTATTAATCAACAAAAGATGCCCGGTACAATGCGGGACCGGGCTCCCGATCAGTCAGCGTTACAAAAAAGGGGAGACAAGCCTAGCCTACTTCTTCGCCTCCCGAGCTCCGGCAGCTGCTTCCTTCCCGCTCGAAGGGGCCGCCGACGATGCCCCGGGCTGGGAAGCCTTGGCTTTTGGGTCAAAGGGAGAAGGGCCGGGATCGGCTAGATCGGGGGGCAAGACCGAGAGGACCAGCTGAAGGTCCTCCCCCTCTAAAGCTTGCTCCAGCCGGGTACGAACCCGCTCGAGCATCTTCCGCTTCCCGGCCATGAAACCCCAGCGGCCGAACGAGACGATCAGCTCTTCACCGATCGCCGTTCCCCGGGCTTCAGTGAGGAAGGCCGAACCCAGGTCCTTGTCCTTGAAGGCGGCCCGCGCCAGCTCGCCCGGGTTCTCGAGCTGAGCCTTCAGCTCTTTGGCCTCCCCAATCGCCCGGCTGGCGACCTTCTCAGCGAGGACCCGCTCCTCATCACCCTTCTTCAGGGCCTTCTGTGTCTTCTCTAGCTCGGCCTGGAGCTCCTTGATCTCCTTCAGACGGCGAGCGGCCGTCTTCTTGTGGTGATCAGCCTCCTCGGCCAGCAGAGCTTGACCCTGAAGAAGTTGGGTCGCCCGGGAGATCTGCAGTACAAAGAAGGGCATTCAAGGTTAGCCCGATCAACGATACTTGGGCAAAGGAAGATTATAAGTCAGGACTTACCTCAGCAAGATCGTAGCCGATCCGCTCAGCAACCTGGGTCGGGGTCATCTTCCCCAGGTCCGCTCGGGCTGGCGCGGCATTGCCGATCCGTGCCAGCACGGATGCCGGCTCCCTCTCCCGCCCGGCCGAAGGGGTCGGGCTGTGCTGCTCACGGCGGCGCTTCAGGCCGCCCACCTCGGTCGCGCCCTGGTCGGCGACCTTCTCCTTGCCCCGGGCGACCTCCACCCGGGTGACTAGAACGTCCGGCTGCTCCACGATGAAGCCCTCGCCCGTCGTCACGGTCGAGGCGCTCAGAGGTCGGGCAGATGGGATCTCCTTCTCCCCGGCCGCCTTGGTCTTGGCTTTCTTCTTCCCGCCGAGCGAGATCTTGACGGGTGGGGAAGGGCGGTGTCTTCATCGCCGAACTCGGCCATAGCTGCAAAACAAGAAAGTTAGTTAGATCGAGGTAATAAGCCCGGTCGGGAGAAGTAGCTCATGCCAAACCTTTCTTCTTTCGTTTGGACGGCTTGGCGACCGTCACGCCCATCGGAACGGGCAGATACTTCTCCGGCAGCTCGTACGTGGGGGGCGGGAGCATGGCAGCTGCGAGACTTTCAGCCGTCCGGTAGATTGTGTATTCGTGCACCTCGCTTGAGATCCGGCTGACCGCGTCCCTCAGCGCCTGCGTCTCGGCCGGCACCACTTGCTTTCTGAAATGTGTGCTCCAGACGCGATCGACCGGGAAGATCCAGGGCTCGTACTTGAGGGAGAAAATCCTGTTTTTCCACCCCTTGTTGTTCCCGGGCAAGCCTCTGATCGAGCACATATCCGTTCGGGATTGCAGCATCAGGAACCCACCCCCGTAGCGGCCCGGGAGAACCTTGATCTGATAGATGAAGTTAAACAACTCCATCGTGCACTCGGCCCCGTGCCGAGCGCATATCTGTGGGAAGCAGGCCAGGATCCGATGTGCGTTCGGACAGATCTGGGCCGGGACGACCCGGTAGTAGGCCAGGAAGGCGTTCAGGAGGGGGGTGAAGGGAATGGCGATCGGGGCCATCAGGGAGTCGTAGTGCATCCCGATCCACTTGCCCCGATGCCTGTCAGTCACGTTTCCCGGCTGCCGGCTCGTGTCGAATTCTGCCCGACCCCGGAGTACCTCGGCAATCCGAGCCGCCTCGCCCTTGGACAGCAAGCTCGTCTCTTGCTCGACGCTTTCGCTGTTCAAAAATTCGAGCTCGACGGCTGGTACGGCCGGCCCGGCCGGGTCTTCTTCGGTCTGTTCGGCGGTATTTTCTCGATCACCCCCTCGAAGAGCAGCTTCCGGGTGGTCCCCAACCACCCGGGTGGGCGTTTCCCTAACGCCCTCGGTTGGAGAACCTCGCCCGCTTGACGTGGTCCTCTCTTCCTCTTCTTCGCTGGAGCTCCCCGATCCGCTCGAACTTGAGCTTGACGATCCAGAGGAGCTTGATGCGTTGTCTCGCTCGGCGGCTTGCTCGGGGGCTGGCGTCGCTCGGGGGCTGGCGTCTGGGGTGTAGGACATAATGTCCACCTCCTCGTCGCTGATGTGCTCGACCTCCTCGTCGTAATCAGCAATCGAGGCGTTTTGACTGTCTGAGTCCGTCATATCGATCTACCTAAAGGTCGGTCGGAGTTAGTAGGGACTTGAGACGTCCGGGACAGTTAGTTGACCTAACAGTTCTACCTATAAATGAGAGCCTAAAGTAAAGAGGAGGGTTGAGAGCTTACCGATTGGAGGAAGATTGAAGTTTGAAGCTTGAAAGTTGAAGTCTGCTTGTTCGACTGCCTTGCTAAGCTGCTCTGCTCGGGACTCTCTGAGGTTACCGACTGATGCGAAAGAGTGAGGAAAGTTCAAATGAGGGCCTCAAGGGCCTATTTATGGGAGGACATTTAGGCGGGAAATGGGCCAACTTGCCTGACACGACCCGCGCTGAATCCAAGGCGACGGATGGGATCGCCGAGGCCGGCGGAGGCCGACACGTGGCGTAGGGGGAATGACAGCTGGCCGGTCGGTCTAATGCCTGACGGTTGGGCTTCTTCATCCCGTCCCGTTTTTTCCCGACTGATCAAAAAGGCCCGGGCTGGGGGGCTCTTGGTAGGGAATATCCCGACCGACATAGCTTCACCACGACCGAGGAGTCTTTGTCTCTTTCTCCTTGTCTTTGCAGGTAACAGGTCGGGCTCCTTGAGAAGAACCCGGTCGGGAGCCGACCGGGAGTTGCCCGAGCGAGGGTGTCAACCCCGAGCGGTAGCCCTTCGGCGAGAGAGCTGACTAAAGACACGTGGCGGCTCTTTACATCGACAGGCAGGGCACCCAGGAGGAAGGCACGTGGTGGCTACGTGGAAGACATGCCGAGCAGCTGGGATCTTGTCTCCGGCACAGCGGCTATAAGTGCCCACAGTAGCTACAGTGGAGAGGACTTTCGGACGATCGATAGGTTGTGACTAGAGACTCCCGACCGCACTCAGTCGGTACTCAGAGCAACCAAGTAGATTGTACTTAGGAACTCTACCTTGATCAATAAAGAATTACTTGCTTTACTTGGTCTTGTGTTATTTATATTGCTTACGTAGAATTAGCAGTATCAGACTTGATAACTAGAAACTGTGATACTTTAATACGGAGTAGTTATACAAAAATATTAACCTACAAAATATATAGAATTGTAAATTATATAAATATTTAAAGAATCAAAACGTAATTTCACAAAGTATTAATATTAGATTAGATGGTTTCAAAATTCTTTCAATTACATTTTTGAGTTTGCAACCGATTTGAATGATTTAGGATTATTTTGCTCAAAATTATGTTGTGTTGACTTTTGAATGAAATAACCAATTAAAAATAAAACAGAACAATAGTTAATCGACCTGGGAGTAATTTTTTCAACAATGAATCAATGATTGTACTCAAAAGTCATGATTTTATGGGATATACTCACGTATATAAACTACTGCATCAAATATCACTATAATTGTTTATTAGAGAGTAATTTAATACCATTGGATCACAAGCTCCTTGGTTTATTGGAAACCTAGATTGTCAAAAAGTAAATAAATAATTGATTAATTTCGCTGCTACTTTATTCTGTCTTTTACTTTTGGGTTTTGGCTTTGTAGCGTTTTTATTGATTAGATTCTCTGTCTCCGCCTCTGCGCCCTCCCACTCTCCCTGCTCCACCAGCATCTATTATCTCTCTCGCTTTCTCTTCTCTTCTCTCCTCGATCAAATCGGCTTCTCCGCCCTAAACCTCGACGCAGCAGCACTGCTCAACCATGACGCTTGGCTCAGCAGGATCGAGTGTCGTGGGTGAGTCCACTCATTCCTCAACGCCGCCCTTTGATCTGCTACTTTTTCTTCGTCTCTGTATCCGATGTCGTGTCGTTTTAGGATCTTCGTGATCGGATTTTGTGTTTTTGGATTTGTTCAATAGATGTCTTACTATTGCTGATTGTTTCCGATTGCCTGTGTCGTGATTGAATCTGTGAAGCGTTTTTTTTACGTGATTGACGTGTCTGTATCGGTTTTGATTCGTGATTTCTAGCCGTTTTGGATGTTTTAAAGTGGATTTTTCGCTGGTTTCGAGTGTTGCATATTGCGTGTTAGGATGGTGATGTTCAATTAGGAAACGAGCTGCTTATGTTTAGCTCTTGATGTTTAAGTAAAGTTGGCATGAACTTCTAATTCAATAAGGTGGTGTGTTGTTTAAATATCTGCATGAATTGGCTAGGTTTTAAAGCTTTTATGATGAAGGTGCTGGTTTTGTACTAGAGTTTGTCAAGGTGGAAAGTTGTGCCAGTGGTGCCCTTTGTAGTTCAATCACTGAACATATGTGGGGTATTTGATGTTTGTGTTAGCCTGTTGTTACTGAGTGAAGGCATTTTCAGATTTATATTGATATCAAGTGATTGGAATTGAAGGAAATGGTTGTAGTTCTAATGTTTGTGCACACTCCTTATTTGATATGGCTTCATAGCATTTCCCTGGTTCGCTGTTATCATTAGTTGTGTGTTAGAAAATATGGAGAAGTTCTAGGCAACCGATTGGCATGCATGTGGAAGTTCGAAATGGTTTTTGTTTAAAACAAACTCCTGCCATACAGAAAATGCCTTAGAAATTTCATTAGTGAATTTGGCACACTTTTAGACAGCACATGCCTGAGAAAACTTCTTGTTACTAACTCCACTCAAATGCTGAGGGGAAGCATGGTGCAGCCTTATAGACAACACATGCATGAGAAAGCTGTCAAATTCATGTTTGTTGTAGTTCTACATCTGGATTCTGGTTTTCTGTTTCTTTGATTGAATGCTATCCATTAATATATTGTTCTCATTTTTGTTGCATTTGTTGTCAATTCATGGGTTTGGAAACTATCTTTTACTCTGATGGTTTTCATTTCTTTTTGCCTTGTGTTCTGAACTACTGATTTTGATCCATAATTTAGTTTAGTTATTTGGAGTAACTAGGCAAACAAGGATTATAGACTTATTTCATCTGTAGACTTGGGAGTGGGAATGCCTTTGAAAACTTATAATTAGAAGTGTAAGAACTAACTTGAAAAGATAAGGCATCTTTGTATTTGTGCTTTATCTGTCTGTTTATTTCCTAGTAATTTTAATTGCTTCCATGCTGAGTTTTGTATTGCTATTTTCACTTCTTAGAGAGTAAGAATACAATTATAAGGGTCTCAATGTTTGAGCTGAAAAAATTTGAGGTCGTATATCAGACTGTTTTATGATCATGGTGGATATAAAATGGGACATTAGGATTTATGATCTATATAAACAGACATGAAGTTATGAGATGTTATTTACTGACATGTTTATCTTTTTTCTTATTCAACCAATTTTTATATGGTAGGACATGCTGCAATCCTTAGTGATCAAGTACCTGATGCATATTTGCACATATGATCTTAATATTGTCTTTTTAACCTACATGTCTATCCTGCAGTTGGAAATCTTCACAGAAATGTGTTGATTTTTTTCAGATATTTTTTTAATTAATTCAATGTCTCAATTATTTCAATTTCCTCCCAGTCCCTCGCAATTTCAGATTGTTGGAGGAACTTGAGCGTGGAGAAAAAGGTATTGGAGATGGGACAGTGAGCTATGGTATGGATGATGGAGATGATATCTACATGCGTTCTTGGACGGGCACCATTATTGGTCCCCACAATGTGAGCAATATATTTCTCCTTCTAGACCAACTGCATTTTTGCTTTACTTGTTTTGAGGGACTAATCTTATCTTTTCATATATTTCTGTAACGCATTTCTTCTTTATTAGTATACTGGTTTTATGTCCTTTCAATTTGTTACATTTGACCTTTTGCTGCTTTTGATCTGCTTGACATGAGACCCAACATGAACTGAATTCTGTATATTTATTCTTGTTGATGCGTTATGCGTAGTGGATGCTGTAATTTCAAGGGAAATTTCTGATATTCTTATGATTTCTTTGTAGATGTTTCTTTATTAAGATTTTGCTTCTTTATGATTTATAAAGCATACATGGTGATGTGACAGAGGTGATTGTTGCTAGAAGGATTCATAGCTCAAGTTGTTGTGTATACTGTTATTTATTATTACATTTTTAATGGTCTTGAAATGATTGATTTTTACATTTATTGAATTTTTATAATTTTTATTGTGGGAACAACCCAGATTAATAAATAGCTTCTTGCAGTCTGTGCATGAAGGTCGTATATACCAGTTGAAGTTGTTTTGCGACAAAGATTACCCAGAGAAGCCACCAAGTGTTCGTTTCCATTCTCGAATCAACATGACCTGTGTGAATCATGAAACAGGAGTGGTATGCAAAATTGCAAAAAGCTGCCCATTTTGTTATATGGATTTAAGATTTTATTATATTATATTATGTTCATGAAATGCAGTTCCTTTTTTGCTATTGTAATGGGAAATTAGAGGTCCAAACAAATCTACAGATTTGAGAAATGCATTGAACTCTGGTTTAGGCCCCGTCATACGAAGCATCTTGCTGTTTATTATATACAGCATTGCATCCCTTTATACTGACCTTATAAGATAAAAATACACAGCCATTAAGAGTGTCTGTTGGATGGCATTCCATCTGCTAAAAATGTTTGCTTGTTGTTTTGTGCTGCTGAGAGTGATGCCTAATGCCTAATATGTGGTATAGGTTGAACCAAAGAAGTTTGGTCTTCTAGCAAATTGGCAGCGAGAGTATACCATGGAAGACATTTTGACACAGCTGAAGAAGGAGATGGCATCTCCACACAACCGCAAGCTAGTCCAGCCACCTGAAGGCACGTATTTCTAGTCTACAAGTCATGGAACCGTGTAAAACTGTAATTGTGTTATGGCAGTGAAAGTTTTATGCAGAGGCCAACGTCCTCTGCTGATCTATCATGCCTTCTCAATCCCCACTTCTCTGCTTTCTAGTTTCTCTGAACAACGTTATGGAACGCTGTTTCTTTAAATGGGATTTTGTGTGTGCCGAACAAGTTTGAAATTAAATATGAATCATTTCGTTACAATTTGTTTCCTGCACGCATGAACCCTTTCCATTCTATATCTCTCTTCAATTTCACAGCTTGTGTGATGACCGTGATCTGAAGTTTTGGTGTATTGTTGTCATGGTTAATAGTTGGTAGGATGGTGGTTGAAATAGATATGATTTGTTGGGATGCAGTGCATGTGAAGGGTTGTTTGTTATTCTGATTCGGTTGGATGCTTCACGTCTTTGTCATTTCATAGGCAAAGATGCATAGCAAATGTATTTATTATGGAACTGTTTATGCTTTATACCCAGTCTTATTAAAAGTAGGATACATGAATGGGGAAGATGATAGTCTTGTTGTTCAAATCAAGCACAAAACTTTCGTGTTTGGTGGGCTATTTTTCTCTAACCGATCCATTACGCCATTATTTTAACATGGAAGAAAAAGACATTTCTTTTACCCAGTCAATGGGGCCGGCGGATGGCGGTCAACCCATGTTCACATTCCCTATCAACTATAAAGGCTCACCAGTCTTCTCCATTTGAAAGAATTAAAGGTTTACCAGACGTTTTCCCTATTTAGTTTGGTGGGATGGCACAAGGCACCAAATCAAACAATAAAATAGAATTAACCCCTTTCAAGTAATCGAATGAGTAGAATATGATTCTCATACCAGAAAGTTGTGAATTTAATTCTAAAATTAACCCCTTTCAAGTAATCGAATGAGTAGAATATGATTCTCATACCAGAAAGTTGTGAATTTAATTCTTGTTGACGCTTTCTCAATCAGGTTTGCCTAATTCATTGAGTCCATCACACAAAGTCTTCTCCCATACAATTTACTTCTCTTGGACTAAAGTCAATAAATGTTGTTTTTAAGTGAAAAAAAGGAGATAATCAGGGAAAGGCACACTGAATTAGAGAAAAAAGTAATAGGTAGTATAAAAAGTTGTCATGATTTTCAAGAATTAGAATAAAATATAAACCAGAATAATTAATACGCCGAAGAATTACATTACTCCAGTGCATTTTTATAATCCACAAAATGCTAGATTATATATAAACACGTTGCTTTAACGTTTGATGTATTAAAAGAGATAATCAGATGTAACGAATATGATTTATATAATTCCAATTTAGCCCTCGATAGTGAAAATTGTGAAAGAAAAGCAAGCAAGCATGTTCAAAAGAAGAGTTTAGTAGATGAAAAGTCTAACTTAAAACTCGCTTCTAATATTAAGGTGTAACTGTGTGAGTTAGATTCTTGCAATGAACATTGAAGATTTAGATTTAGGCTGAACCTCTTTGTATGCAGGAGTATACAGTTTGCGAGTCTAATATATAGTCCAGAAAAGTCGAACAATCGAAGTTATAAGTCGGTTCTTATGTGGTATATTATGAACAATGACACAAGATTAAGCCTTTGTTATCATAGTGTTGGAGTTATGTCCAATATAATAGACTCATTGTTAGTATCGGATACTAGTCTTCTCATCTAATAGACTGATGAGTCACCATAATTTACATATCTATTAGGATTCGGGCATGGACTTGGACGAGAGAATTTCATCATTTGTGTGGGAAAAGAAAAGAAAAAAAAAAAAGGATGTGGGAGGGAAGAAGAAAAGAAAAAAAAAAAAAGGATGTGGGAGGGAAGTTAAAGAAGGGTAATATAGTAATTTGGAAGTGCGAAAGCAAGGCCAACGCAGAGGCCCACTTTGTCGAATGCAGAAAAAATCGGTTCACATTGCGCTGATCACCTGTCACCGCTCCACGTCCTTGTCCCCATCTCTACGCATATACGCTTTGTATACGTATAAAGTAACCTTCCGTATAAATATACTGTCGTTAACCCTAGCCGCTCTCACCCACCAATCGCTATCACCTCACTTCCTCGATCTGGAGTCCTCAGATTCTCTTCCATGGCCGCAGGCTCTCCGCCCCCCTCAACTCCCCCGATTCCGCCGCCCCAGGAGGCGCCGCCGCTCATAGTTGATTCCAAGAAGCCGATTCAGATCCGATCCGTTTGGGCCGAAAACCTCGACTCCGAAATCGCCTTAATCCGTTGTCTGGTTGACCGTTACTCTTTCGTGTCCATGGATACTGAGTTCCCTGGCGTGGTTTTCCGGCGGGAGCTCCGGTCTCGGGACCCGGACGAGCATTATAAAACTCTTAAGTCGAACGTAGATGCCCTTAAGTTGATTCAGGTGGGGATCACTCTAACTGATGCTTCTGGGAACTTACCCGACCTCTCCTCCCCCTTCCGCTACATTTGGGAGTTCAACTTCTGTGACTTTGACGTGGGGCGTGACGACCACGCTCCGGGATCTATTGAGCTCCTCCGGCAGCAGGGGATTGATTTCGAAAAGACACAAGCTTGTGGCGCCGATACCGCCCGCTTTGCGGAGCTGATGATGTCTTCCGGCCTCGTCTGCAACGATGACGTCACCTACATCACCTTCCACAGCGGTTATGACTTTGGATACCTGATCAAAGCCCTCTGCGGCCGCGACCTGCCCGGGACACTTGGGGAATTCCTCGAATTGCTGAATGTGTTCTTCGGGAACAAGGTTTATGATGTGAAACACTTGATGAAGTTCTGCTCAAATCTCCATGGCGGGTTGGACCGTGTTGCCAGTATGCTTCAGGTGAACCGGGATGTCGGGAAGTGTCACCAGGCCGGCTCGGATAGCTTGCTTACTTGGCATGCTTTTCAGCAGATCAGGAAGTCATACTTTGAGGACAAAGAGGCTCTTACTGAAAAGTATGCCGGCGTTCTTTATGGGTTAGAGATCTTCTCTCTGTAGGCTCTGTAGATTACGAGTCCTCGGTTGAAATTTCTCAGTTAAGCTGTACAATCCATTTGCTTAATATTAAAAAAAAAGAAAATATGGTTATAGTTTAATTGCTTCTTCCCATGATTGATCTTGATCCTGCATTTTATAGATTTTCATGTGTGTGCATTTGATCACATTGAATTCTGACTTAAAACTTGATATGTCTGTCAGCACTCTGGAGATGAAAATTTAGTAGTAGAACTTGTAAATAACACAATTTCAGATTCAAATAGCATCTAATCTCAATTAATCTCTGGATTCCTTGTGAATGTATTGATATTGAACCTTTCTCCATGTCCTTGGCTAAAAGACTTGAAACCCATAGTACTAAGGTGAAATCATTCATTGAATTCAAATTTTGCATTTTTTACATTTCTAACAAACAAGAAACAACTAATGTCAAATTCTGGGATGGGTGAACTTGTGATGAGTTTAGGTGATTTGATGTTAAATATTATTGAAGCTGGTGCTTTCTGGATTGTTTGTGATGTAAATCATTCATTGAATTCAAAGCTAACAATTTAATTTTTTTAAAAGATTTCTAACAAACAACTAAATGTCAAATTCAGAGAAGGGTGAACTTGTGATGAGTTTAGGTGCTTTGGTGTTGAATATTATTGAAGCTGGTCCTTTCGGGATGGTTTGTGATTTCATTACAAGTTGACTTGAGAAGTAAGCGGACAAAAGTTGGATAAGAATGGGTTGTTCAAAGTTTGTCTTTTTTAGGCCTTTTATTTTCCAGGTGATTTGGAATGTGTTCTGGGGATGCTGGTGACTAAATAACTCAGTGGTTCTGAAATCATGCTAATAAATTACTTAACCTTTTATGAAGTTAGGGGCAGATTACTGGGAAATGTTCATTAGAGTTGGAAGTTGATTGTCTTACTTCTCAGACTGCTTACTGTCTGTATTTCCAATGTTATCTGATTTAATGTTGATGAATTACAAGTTCAACAGATTAAAGACTTAGAACGTGATAGGTGTCTTGTAGTAATCTTTTTATTGTAATTCAGGATCTATAATGATATTTTGAAATTGTTAGGTGGATTAAGCTCAATTGGTTTCTAGCTTCTCATTATCAAATTTGTATTGTCTTTGGTTGAGGAAATGCTAATTTGGTTTGTTTCAAGAATAAAGTATGGAAATTACTGATTTACTCGGTTTTTACTTATGAACCTGCAAGATTAGGAAGTTTTGGGGTTATTAATAAATTTGGCTTCAATAAATATTTGAAATTGTGCATTTTTTAAGCACTGATGATGCAAGAAGCTACTTTTAGAAGTTAAACATGGAAGCGCTCTTCGACATTTATGATCTTTAATTCTTTATATCATGGAGGAACTTAAATAGAGCACCCGTGCTCTGCTTTCCTCTTAGATTCTTTTCTCTCCATTTTCCTAATATATGCAGAAGTACATGGTTTTATGTAATCCCGGTTTTAAACAACACGTTATATGTGATCCCATACGCTAAAAGGGGGTTCTCACTGTGCCCATGTAAGCACCATTCCTTTTAACGATTTGGTTCATAATACACTGGATATGCAGCATTATTATAAAAATCTTGTCAATGGAAATTATATGCAGGAACATTATAAAGACGCATAGGACTTGAGATGGATTGAATTTTTGGTAACCATGGGTTCAATAATGTGCGTTTATGCATCATTTGCCACTCAGCGTCCCAGCAGTCAAATGCATTGGTGATCCGAGGTGTGGTTAGGATTTCCCTGTTAGCCTTAACTACAGGCGATGTGGCTGGCAAGGGAAGTGAATGAAACAACTCTGAGGGAATTGACCAACATTGTATTCTTTGCCTTATCTATTTGGAAAGGTATGTTCTCTGTCTACTTTACTCAAGTAATAAAGCTCATTAAGGTGTAAATGCTAGATTAGAATCTGTTATGTTTGGTCCTTTAAAAGCCCTTCTGAGCTCTTAGGAGTAACTTTCTTGAATACAGTCATAAAGTGGTTTGGGGACTAACGGGATAGGCTTAATTTCTCCAAAGGCAGAGGTTTTTAGGAGAAAGGAGCATTCTCACTTGAAATATGACATTTGGATAGGATTTCTTGAACAATGATGTTTTTGCTTCATCATCCTTGAGAGCTTGAAGGTTAAACAGCAATATGTTCTAAAATCCACAATTTTCTGAACATGTTTTATTGGAAATTTATGTCAGAAAGTTGTTAGAATTTGGGTAAGATTATGTTTTACTTGGGGTTGCGCTTGCACATGTGTTTGTACATGTATTCATACTGTGAAGATGCCGTTTGCCTTTTCTCTTCCTTTCCAATTTCAAAGATGATCATATTACATCTTCAGAAGTTCATCTCATTTTGGCACTAAGGATTTATTCATTTTCATGTCATGTATTTCTACCCTCTTATTTGCCTTTCCATCAACTATAGCATCATGTAATTTTTAATTTCTTAGCATTTAAATGCATAAAAGTTATCTGTGCCTCTATGATATAACCTTTTTTATTTTCAACCATCATGCAGATTTTCTGCACCCATTTAATATCTGTCCCAACTCCCATTAGGAGTAGATTGAATTTCATTTCATAATTTTCTAAGTTTTTTGGCATTTTTCATCCACTCAAATACTCAATTTCATCAGAGTAAAGTTGAGTGGTGAAATTAAACCAAACCACTTATTGCCAGTTTGGCCAAGTTGATTAGAAGCAAAATGGTTTATTTTTGAAATAATTTATAAAAAGATCTTTTCAGAATATATTCTATTGTGATTATTTAGAATAAAAACAGAGCTTTTAGAAAAAGCCTTAAATTAGTGCTTGTTAAGAAAAGGCAAATTGTTCTCTTATTTACTCCAAAAGCCACTTTGTAAAAAACATTATTGACGTGACATATGGCTTCTTCTTGGAGTAGATAAGATTCACTAAATTGCAGGCAAACAAGCACTTACAATGATCATGAGAAGCTTGTTCTAATTTAGTCGTTTACCCTTTTTTCCATGAATTGGATCCTCGGGGAATAATTTGAATATGGTGGCTGTAAATGCTTCATGAATAATCACCCTTTGCTGTCAGCCTGTCATTTAAGGAAAATCATGATGCTCGTGTCCAATCTGGATGTACTTATGTTCTTGAATTCTTATCTAAGCCAAGTGAAATACCCTACTTACTGTGATACCCTACTTTTTATGCATCGTAGTTCTAAACTGAAATACCCTACTTACTGTTTAGTTTCTATTTTGGATGAAATTCTGTCTCTATTTCATTTAAAGAGTCATGATAGAGGCCAAGAAAGATATGGTTGACTTATGAACAGAGCAAAGCTTGGCTAATATTCCATTAATGTCTGAATGGAGAAAATGGTTTCCACTTGCCACATCCATCATGGCTGCTCTGCCCTACAAATCAATCAGGTATTTTTAGCTTTTTGTTCCAAAAATTTGATTGGTTTCACTTCTATGCATGTAGTAAAGTGATGACAGTAACATATGTATCATATTTCAACTCTTAAAATCTGGGTTATTTTGCTTGTTTGGTACTTCATCTGCAGGGTTGCATGCAGGCCATGGAAAAGGAAACCATGATATCTGCAGGATTGCACCGCAACCCCACTCACTCATATCATGTATGTATAATGTATTTATATGTTTTGTTTTCGAAACCCACCATTCAATATCTCCAATACTGTGAGACTAATCTGGATTCGACCCGAAAAGTTTGACTCCCAGACTTGACTTCACAGTTGTATTAGCAGCTCGCTTATCAACTGGATTTGATAATCGTGTTAAAGTCGAAACTACCATCCAACCCTTTCCCATGTTTAATAACTATGTTACACATGTGTGTCTCCATACATATGTTTATATATCTAGAAAGAGATGCCTAGGATGTGGTGGTGCCCACATGGACCACCCTCACTGTCAACTGTAATTGGTCCCTTATTCTGAGTATCCACACATTATATACACAGAAATTTAGTGCCATCAAAGCCATGTCTTGTAGGCTTAATATCATCTGGGCCATCACAACTTGGGTCAATCTATCAGTGTATGGTCCATCTATAATAAATGTGCAACTATGTTCGATAAATTCTAAAACTTGTGTCGACCCATTGCTGTGGCAACGTGGCATTATCTTTAAAGATGTCATTATCCTCACAAAACATGCCATTAAAATGTGTACTTTTATTCAGTTGGTTCAACCAACCAACTAATCACACTAAAGTCTTCCTCTAAGGCTATAATGCAGTGTGGAGGTTCGAATCCTACTGAAAATCTGGGAGCCATTAGGAGACCTTGATCGATCAGAGTTGATGAAAATCCCTTATGTATAGAGTGTAAAAGCAAGATTTGGGAACTTGTGATTTATCTCCTCTAACAGCTCTTGGGTAGGGGTTCTGGGGGTTTAGGATTAGTCTGACATAAGTTATGGTTGATATTAGTGTTTTCTGCACCGAATATAATTATACTTGTTTTTTTTTTTTTTTTTTTTGGATATCATTGGTATTTAATATAATCATGTATATTATTTATAGTTAATGTAAAAAATAGTGGTGCGGATCACAATATCCGAAAATATTTCAAAAATTATAATTGAGATAATAGTAAGTGGATAAAATCAACTAAGATTGCAGATGAGTATATTGAAGGAGAGTCCCTCTCATGGATGGGGTCTCCATCTGTTTCTTGGGATGCATATGCGATGCACGTGACTGATATTATTGTGTTGTATGCATCACATGATGCTCAACCCCACACGCCCACACCTCCACTCGCTATATAGTCTTTTTATGTACTCTTTGCTTCTTAATAAGTGTACTTATTACTTGTAAGTTGTAAACCACTATTATTTTTAACTTTCAAATTCATGTGCTTTGGGAGCTTTCTATTAACATTCTTGGTTTGAGCTGATCAGTTAAGATATAATGGGTAACTTAAGCTGGTTTACCTTCTTGTGATTTTTTGTCGGTTAAAATCATAGGGAGGATTTCACTCGGAACGTACCTTTGAATAGTGATGGCGGGTTTTCTCATAAATCAATATTAAGTTTAATTATCAAGTTAATATTGTAAGAACTAAGTAAGAATGTGTTAGCGGTTGAAGTGGTTTACCTTCTAATCAACCACTCTCTAAAAGGTCATTTAGATAAGTCACAGTCGAAACTAGAGAATTGAAGTAATCACATACCCGACAAAAGTTGTTATCATTAATTTTTTGTGTGTAATTCAAATCGAAGTCAAAGGCTTAAAAGTTGGTCATAGAAGTATAACTTATGAGCATTATGTTGCTGCTTATAAACTCTTTAAATTACTTTCATTATTATGCCAAAGTGACAAGGATGAAATGGCGTTTCTTGATGATAATCTAATCCCAACACAAGAAATGAGACAAAAGTACAAAGGGTACAAATAATTTTTTAAATAATGTATTTGATTTGTCCATCAATACATATGCATTGGCAAGACCTACATACCAACCCCATCACCAAAATCTTACTAGCTAATTAACTACTATGTATTGGGCGTGTGTTCAAGTTGTAAATCGATGGCTCAGTAAACAGGGTCAAATGTCAATACATATAAGGGATCTGTTCACTTTGAATATAATCCTCACACTGTCGTTATCGAAATTCAAACATTGGTTTCTCCTCCCAAATACTTTCACTTTTTATTCTTAACAATATGATTCCATGCTAGAAAAGATAATGAAAGGAAATTTAGAACTTGTATGCTCATGACTTACTAGTTTATTTAATATTTTGCTAGTATGAATTTCATATAATGGCCTTGAAAATTATGGTTTAAATTTTATAGTGTCATACGTGAAGATATTTTACGTAGGTGAATATATTTTGCACTTATAAAGTTGGATTCTCCTCTCTTTATATTTTTAACTAAGCATATAAAATGTTCGCACAAGGCTTAGCTCGGTTCAGTAAGCAGTATTTGTAGGAAGAAGAATAAGAACTAAGCATATATAATATATTTGAGTCACATCTTAAAATTTATGTCATTCACAAAGTCTGCATTCAGCAATAGGATCATGGAGAACTACCCTTACATTCAACGATTTACACTCATGAGTAGAGAACCAATATTGTGCATTAAAAACACATACCTATGGATGAGATTAGTTAAAAAAATTTAACATTCGCGTGTGCATATAAAGCATGTGCTGTATGCATATCCTATTTTTGTACACAACACACTCCATATGCACAGTTAATATTGAATTTGCCCAATTAATCTCATCCATGGATCTGATTTTTTAATACATACACCAATATTGACTCTTATGTACTCATGGAAATATATATATATATATATATATATATATATATATATATATAGTCGAGTTCCGGTGCAATGAGACCTTCCCGTGCGCATCACCAACAACACACCACTAGGTATGACTAAAAGCACCACACAGTGTTTGGAAATACATTAGTGGTAGAGAGGTATATGGTGTATTTTTTAGGTGTGTTGTGTATTTTTGTATTTCTTTGTTGTGTGTTTCTTTTACACTATACATTGTTAACATTGTTGGTGTATTTTGAAAGCCACTGCACGACTGCACGGGAAGGTCTCACCGCATTTGAACTTTTACCTATATATATATATATATATATATATATATATATATATATATATATATATATATATATATATATATATATATATATATATATATATATATATATAATGTGTCTTGGTCATTAAATATACAACATATATTGTGCATATATGAGTCCTTGTAGTTGTAATAAATTTTGTCTCCTTGATGAGCCACCACCCTCTTTCACCATTGAACTACTCAGCCTTGTAACATTAATTGCCTCATTAACAAAACCCAACCCTCTCCCAAGCCCCTCCACCAAACCTTTCTTTCTACTCTCTATTCAAACTTCCATTTTCAATTCTTCCCTCCCCACTCCCACTATTTCATTACATTCAATTCAAACCTCTCCCCCTTAGCTTAGCTTTCTTGAAAAACCTTCTCAAGCTATGAAGCTCATCCCTTTCCTCTCCAAATCCTCAGAAACCACATGGCCATGGCAGTGCGGCGTCAGCAGCCCCAGAACCCTCTCTTTCCGAGCAGATGACGCCACCGTTTTCGGCGCCTCTCAACCTTATCATCACCCCAACTTCGCCGCCGATCAGTACTCCTCCCCGGACGATGACTCCGTCGAGAAGGTCATCAAAGGGTTGCGGTCGGAGAGGCTGTTTTTCGAGCCCGGACAAACTAGCTCCAAACTGGAGGAGGAGGCGGCGGCGACGGTGGAGGAAGAATCTCCGTTCAAGGAAAGCGTGGCAATGTCCGTGGAGTCCACCGACCCTTTTCTGGATTTCAGGAGATCAATGGAGGAGATGGTGACAGCCCACCATCATCACGGCCATGAAGACGAAGAAGAATCTGGGTTGAAAGTATTGGATTGGGAGTTTCTTGAAGAACTGTTGACTTGTTATCTCAAAATCAATGGAAAAAGCAATCATGGCTATATCGTTGGAGCCTTCGTCGACTTGCTGGTTTCCCTCTCTGCTCATTCTTCATCATCTCATCCCTCAAACCACGAAAAGTCTCCGGCCGCCGCCGCCGCCACCGCCGCCATTATCCTTCCTCCATCGTCGTCTCCTTCTTCATCTTCAAGCAGCAGTAATGAAAACTGCTTGTTGTCTTGTACTAACAGCCATTCTTTTACCTCTCCTTTGTCTTTCTGCTCTTCCACTTGTTCCACTAGTCCCTGTTTGTCTTTTCCTCAGGATCGAGATTGAAAGATTCTGCAGACATCCTTTAATTCTATTTTATTATTACTATATATATATATATATATATATATATATATATATATATATATATATATATATATATATATATATGACTTGAATTATATTTGATTCATATAAAGAGAAAGAAACAAAAAATGGAGAGAGTTCCATTTATATTATACTGCTGCTTAATTCTCAAGAAATTAGTGTTGAATGCTTACTATTCTACTGCTCTCTGTATGTTTGTTTTGATGAGTTACATAGTTAATATGTTAACACAATTATGACATGGAACAAGTCTATGAGTCTAAATATAGGTTGTTAAGACACAAAATTAAGGATCCCTCATAACTCCTGTCTGGGAGATTAGTGGATAAGGTAAATTGCGAGATGTGTCTCAAATATTTATTTTTTGGTTGTAAGTATGATTACAATCCTATACAATGTCGCAGTTGCTAGCAAAGCAAAGTTTGTAAACCTATTCTTGATTGGTTGACCAGTTAGGCAATACTCTAAAGGCTTGTGTTTGGTTCTCTGTCTATTAATTAGTTGTGTTGAAATTAACTATAGATATAGATGTATTCCTAAGAGGTGAAAGAATTAGGCATATCGAAAATACTACATTTTTTTTTGAGTGTATTAGGGTTTCTATCGTCGGACACAATGATTAATTTCCTCACTGAATTCTAGGCACCTCTTTTAGGTGGGACAACTAGCCTGGAGATTTAAAACTGCTCCATACTTAAAGTCAAGGATCGAACCCTTGAAAATACTACATTAGATATTATATGTTCCACTCATATATATTTTAATTTATTCATATTTTTTGTTAATTAACTATTGATATGAATAAAATATAAATAGTTGACATGTTGATTATCTTGAATAACTATATAATCCTGTTTCTCCTAGGAGTAATCAAAACATAGAGATTGTGAAAAGAAAATTGAGAGCAGTAAGAATTGGTGTAGCAGTTGTTGGAAGATGATGGCTATATATGAATATATACAACTACTGCAAAATAATGGAGTATGGACCATTGGATGCATGGGAAAGACCACATTGCAGTTAACTAAAATATTAACTATAGCTCCCCGAAAAACAATGGTCGAGTGAGTGAAGCATAACTCTCGTATCTATCGATCATTAATTGATTATATTCTTGTCAATACTCCCTATGTCAAGTTTATAGCACAAAATCTTCCTAATGCGATTTACCTTTTCTGTGTAATTGTGAATTATTACACAAAAATGAGATTTATCTGATACACACTCGAATAATGACCGCAGATTTTTCGCTATCCGAAAGTAATAGTAATAATGACTGCACAGCCCCCAGATTTGAAATTGTTGGATGGTCATTTTCAATTGGAAAGTTACACAACACTGTGGCACAGATTTAATTTTTGGCTGGGAATTGGCCTCAACTGGTCCTGCTGTTGCAGCCTGATGAATCTGCAACTTTACCATAAGACCTAAAGATTGATGGATGACCTAAGTGAAAAATATATGACAACTTTTATCTCTATGTCCCCTTATAGCAACCTAATATGTGATATATAGGGTTTTAATTTGCTACTCTTTCTTCTAAGATAAAAATAAAAGACAACCTTTAAATTAAATTTGAATCGAAAGGAGGGAGACACGCTGAGCCTATCATCCCAGAAACAACTGAACGTCTCATGTATGGCTGTTCTCACTGGCCTGGTCGGGAGTCAAACTTGGAACCTTGTGGTTACCAAACCAACAACCAGGATATACAATGAAATACATATAATTCAAGAATGGAAGAACATTATTAAAGATATTTTGTTTAGAGGGTATGTATGTAGGGAACCTTATCATCACCCTCAATCCTCACTGGCCAAATTAAAGGGGATCTTGAGCCCTTCATAGTGATGTCTACTGGCCAGCAAATTAAATTAAAGTTTTGTAGGAAAAATACAAAGAAATGACAAATATTCTCATGGGTGAGGAAGAGGGCATGTCACTGCCACTGCACAACAAGGTAGATTAAACTGCTCCACTTGTTGGTTTATGTGGTCCTTTTTTGTGTTTCTCCTCAATCTCATATTGCAGGATGGATATCTCATATAAATCTAGTGAATCTCATCTTGAATTTCCCTCTTGACGTCGTAATAAAACTCTTTATATTCATTGGTTATCCATAAATTAATTAACCCTCTGTTTTTTATAAGTAATTACTTAATAATCATATACAAACAGAATCAATCTCATACTATTATGTAACAAGATAAAATTTAATAGATAAGATAGTAAAGGAACACTACCACATCAATCTTAAAAAATACCCATCTTATAATTTCAAGACATTACATGATTAATTAAAAAAACTCAACGACAAAACTCCCAAACTAAAAAGTGGAGAGTTGGAATAACCAATGTTTGCAAACGTTATTCATGTACATATAATAGGATTTCAAGGAAACATCCTAACGTAAAATGCTCCGTTGTTTGTGCTCTCTCTCCCTAATTTCAAGTCATTAATAATGTAATTAATACAAAATATTAAACTACTACTGCTGCATTTAGTAAGTACTTGTTTTTGGTTAGTTTAATGTATAATTACATTATCATCTTAATTAAGTTCTTAACCTTAATATCGATGCCAAAGATTCTTGCCGAGCGCCGAACCTTCCAAACCTTGTGCTATACCATATTTTCTGTTCTCTTTTCTATGAAAAAAAAAAAAATTAATGTCGCATTAAACAAATTACATGTGATTACCTAGTAATTAAAAGCAACAATAAACAATATAGTATATATACTAAGCAGTAAGCATATACTAATCCTTATTAGTAGATCCGATCCAGAAAACAGGCAAACCAACCCTAAAAGGCATTTTACTCTGCAGACTCCAACTTGTCAAATCCTTTGGAAACCAATACAACTAAACTAAACTAATAAAAAAAATTATAAAAGTGAAGAGTCGGTTCTAATTCAGTTAAAATATATAATAACTAAATGATTAATCCATATACACTATATATATCAGTAGGTCAACCCGTGTAATTCACGGGCCAACCTGTATAACCCACCTCACACTACATGTTAGGCGAGTCGGCTTAAAAAAATTATGACCCAACCCGTTAAAACTCAGTTAAACAGGCTCAATCCAGTTTTGACGACTCTAATGTCTATATTTAATGTATATATACATTAGTACATTACCATAGTCATGGAAGATGGGTGGTGATGATTTTGTGAGGGAGTGAAGCTAGCTAGGGTCATTTTCATTTTAATGAGCCATTAATTTTAGTTTCAGTTCCCAAGAAGCAATAATTATCCTGAAAATTATGACCAAAGGTCCAAAACCAAATGCTATGGGAGTTGGTTTGTCAAATCTAGTCATCTTCTATATGTTCATGGCATTCAATGCTCCCACTTGGGCCAAGGCCCAATATACCCACTTCTCTCAATGCCCTTTACTCATCTCTGAATACCATTTGCTTTCATATACACATACATACACTTCTCACCATATCTTTATAACTTTCAAATCTCATTTTATCATCTCTTTAAAAAGCTAAAGTAAAAATAATATATGAAATTCTTATTTACTTAATTTGCACTCGTGAACTTCAATTTGACTCGCATCTACAAAACTATTAGTTAGAAGAAGATCTAAATTAAACTTCTTTAACATGACATGTACATTACCTTGTATTCTTGTCATTGTAAAATTAATTCAGATTCTTGGTCATGCCAGCAGAATTTATTAGTGAAAAAACTTGACCTAGAATTCTTTTAACATGACACATAAGTAGTACGGAAATAGAATCCCCGTTCTTGTAATTGCATTAGGCTTGACAAGTGATTCTACAAGAAATTAGATTGGTAGCCCTAGAGTAGTGGTTTAGTGAATAAACAGTTGCACTTAACTCTATTCCAGTCGGATGGTGGTTGGGCACAAAAAGGGTACAGTTCAGTGTTGGCTTAAAGTTAGACAAACTCGATTTACTTCCTTATAGAGTTATAGGTCTAAAGACAGATTTATAGGATTCAAAAATAGTTCGATGAAGCAGAGAAATCTGGGTTAGCACTAGTAAAAATAAAAAAATAATTAAAAAAAAATTGTTGGTTTGAGGTGAAGTGAAGAAGTGGTGGGAGGCAGGTTGAAGCAGTAATATGATGGACAACTGGAAAAGACATTGAAATCTTCCATTGTGCAGTAATCATGGCGCTCAGAAACATCAGATCTTCATGAATGGAAATGGATCAGATATCACCATCTGATCTGACCTACATCTATTTATTTACACCAGTTATTGTAATTAAGTCAGGCAGGAGAAAGCTCATATATATATATGCATGCAAGATTCACACAGGCCCCTCAAAATTATATACTTCCTGCAACAGGCAAAACTTCTGATATGATGTGTATGTTTCTTTGTTTCTTGCTTCTGGGGATTTGAGGAGGAAAGTGACCTGTGCTGTGCATATATGGTTTCATTTCCCAACCAAATTACCTCAACCTCAGATTTAATTTTCTGTCTTTGAGGGTGGGTTCACACTTTGACAGATATATAGATCAAAACTTTACATCTGTCTGCTCTGCTCTGCTTCTCAACATCATATCATGGCTTTAATTGTCTTTAAATATTCATAGCTAGCTTCCCAAAGCTTACCTCTAAAAACATCAAACTTTTCTTGAAAAAGATTAGCTTAAGAATGATAATATATATGGTGGATTATTGGAAACTTGGTTCTTGAAATTAAGTTTTTTTAAGTCACTCTGGATCATGATATGTTTTTGATTATCCATAAAGAAAATTCATAATTCAAATGTATGTAATTGTTTAAATCTTATTGTTGTGTAGAGATGTCAATCAGGTCAGTCCACTTAATTTCGAACACTAAATCTTAAGCTGTCGAGGTTGTCGGAAGGTTAAACCTCTTAATAAAAATGAAAAAAATGAGAGTGAGCATTCACACTGGTGGAGTGGGATGAGTTTTGAAAAAATCCACCCATGTCGTCCTAGAATTGGAATTTACTTTAGGACATCCTCAATGGTGAGGATCTTGTAGTTTTTGAGGGGTTTTTGAAGGTGTGATTAGAAAAGAGAAATGAGTGAAAAAGGGAAAAAGGAAAAGAAAAAAAAAACGGACAAAAAAAAATCAATGCAAAACCCTGACAAACCCACAAATTAGCAGGACTACCTCAACCCTCTCTCTCCTCTCTCCTCCACATACCCATTTTTCTTGTTGGGGATGCCCTTAGACACCTTATAAATTAATTATGCGACATATAACTATGTAATGTTATGTCAAACGGGCTAGTCCATTTGGTTTCAATTTCAGGCTAACCCTATCAGGATATTATCAGACTTGTCGTATCGGATTATCTTCTTTTTTTTTTTTGTCTGGTTCAAATTTTTTGCCTAATCCTAAAATTTCAAGTTGTTGGACTTATCAGGAGGCTCAACTGAAACTTTTGACATTTTCAAATTTCAAGTTGATGGGCTTAATATATTTCATATTAGGTGGCACGAAAATGAAAATAAAAAATAACTAGTTAAGAATATGCATTGGGTAACCTTACTCCTGTGTAATAACTCATAAGTCACATATAAAAAGTAAATTTCATTAAAAAGATATTATCCAATAGGATGTAAACATTTTGCAATTTTCTATCATATTATGCACATCAAGATCAAGGGGTTATCACAAATGTAAACCTTACAGTCCAATAATGGTCCTCAGAGCTCACTCCAAAAAGGCCAGAAGATATGATTGTTTCTTTTTCCAGCTTTTATCCATCAAAAATTATGGGATTCATTCTCTTGTTTGTCCAATCTTTTTCAAGCAAAATGAGCTGATCCCTTATTTTGTTGATTGACCTTCCACCTGAAAACTATCATTTCAATTGAGGCATATCACATGTCAAACCCCTGCTTTCTCTATTTGATATAATTGATATTATCATATAAAGATGGCAACACATAATTGAACTACCCTTGGATTTGACTTATTAAAAAAAAAAAACTAAATTCAATCTAACAATTAATAAATATTGATAATTAGCGGACTATTAGTTTAACTGTAAGGTCGAAAGATTAACATTACAAACTCTGTATGCACACCGAACTAAATCTGATTGTTAATATAATTGTGTTGGGTGGCACTTAACGGTATTGACCGACCAAGTATAGCATCATGTTGATACGTACAAACAAATTATATGTAATCTTATTACATATTCTGATAATTAATAATGTGTCCCTTCCACTCAACCACACCCTCCAGGTTACTTCAAGTTTCATTAACAGTACTTTTAGAATATTATATACACGTCAAGTTAATTTTATCCATAAAATTTTTGTACTATGTTAGTTGGAGTTTCTTAAGATTTTTTGTCCGGGTCTTTCTCTGTCCGTTTAACGGTCCAGGTCCACCTGGTTCGCTCCGAGAGGCACAGAAACTGGCCCGAATCAAACCCTGGTTATCCCAAAATTCTTCCCCACAAAGAGAACTTATTTGCCTATTGAGCTACCCTGTTGGGTGGAGTTTCTTAAGATACATAGTATATATTACTGCATTAGGACCACATCAAGTGAGTCTAGTGATCCATTAATAAGCTTTGAGAGTGATAATAATGAGAGACAAAGATAGTTGAGTTGGAAGTAGCTTTGCACTTCATCCACAAAATAAGTGGGGCTTTGCTCTATTATTTATGCTACTATACATATATCAAATTTTGACGTAAAATCCCGAAAGAAGTGATTTAATGGATGAAGTATGATTCTCGTATCATAACGTCACGAGTTTAGTTTTTGTTAACATACTCTCGGTCAAGCTCACCACATAAAAATCATCATAGTAGTGCCCTCTTGTGTGGTTTACTCCTAGTGTACAAACACTTTTTTTTTTTTTTTGTAAGGTCTATACAATATTATTAAATTTAAAAATCAAATCGGAAAGAAAAGGGGAAAATATCTACAAACCTTTAATGAGCAATGATAACTAGAATTAATTGCAGCATTTTATTATGTCCTCTGACTAATTTAATAAATTTTTTCACATAATTAGCTATCATGTCAATTTTTTCGTTCCAAATTTTCAAGGGTATAACATGACTGTTTTATTAACTAATCTACAGATATTATATTATAACTTAGCTTCATGGGTGACCACATACATGTTGTATGACTTGATTCCTACTTAGTAAAGGTATATAATTGACATTGTTTTGAGTACTAGTGTACAAACATTTTGGGAGAATGTATTCCGCGATTTACCTTCTTCACCAAATTTTCGAACGTCGAACCCATCACAAAGTAATCTAGCTCGGTTAATCGATCTAAATCTAATTTAATAATAATAATAATAATCTTAAGTGAAACTATAAACATATATCTAATTTAATAACATTAGAAAAACATGGAGTTGATCCAATATAATAATCCAAAAACAAACTTGATTAGACTTGTGCTAAGAAAGTAGTAGAATCAATTATCCAAAAAACATTATCACAAACATTAAAAACAAGAAGCAGCATAGAATGACATTTAGCTACTCAAGACACCACATAGAGCTAGTGTTGCACTGCAAAAGTTGGACATCCAAAACTCTTTATTCCCATCATCATCTTACTTGTACACATATATATATAAAAGAAGCCCATTGGTCTACTCCATCCACACATCTACCCCCACCCCCACCCCCCTCTCCCTCTATTTATTAAGTATCTAGCAGTTTATGCTTAGATAAACTAATCCTAAATCCCTAAAGTCGCTAGTAGAGTTAAGTCGCGAATTACTCTATCAGTCCTCATGTCCATCTATCTGTCTAACCCTTATCTGTACACTCTGTGCAAAAATACGTCTTTATCTCATTTGATTAGTCAAGGACTTTCAATGACCGATTAAGTTTGGAACTCCACGTTACCGCTTGAGCACCGCTTGAGCAAGATTTTAAAGTGATTGATCGATTGAAAGTTGATTGGACTTCTCCATCCATCCATCCCCCTCTCCCCTCCCTTTTTTTTTAACATTAAAAAATACCCACAACTTTAGGCATGCAAATGGTGGAGAAAACATCATTATTTCACAACCCACAAAGATTTTCCCCTCTATTTGCTAACAACATTACATGGTACATGGACCCAACCTTGTGCAGTTGTGCCTTGACATCCACAAATTCTCAGTCCCTGCAGTCACCTTGGGTTTGGTTGGTTGTCATGTTCCATTTCCCAACCCCTTTTATCCCCTCTCTTTTGGCTCTCCCTTTCTGTCTCCTTCTTTTGCCTTCATTTAGCTTCCCACTTGGATTACAATGCTTGTGATTATGCACAAACATGGTTTTTGTGTCTCTTAATTTCTTCTTCCTCTCTCTCTGGACCTTTTCTTGCATTCTATTAGCTCAAGAAAAGTAGTGGGCAACCAATAATGCTTGTTTGCTTCATCTTACAATGTGTTTAAGTAGCAAACTATTTAGACCACGTAGTTTTTACCTTAGCTTTTATGTCAAAAAAGTTAGGTATTATTATTTCAGACTTCATCAAATTTTTTATGTCATGAATTATGATTTGTCGAAAAATAACAACACAGGTCAATAAAATTTAAATTTATGACCTGATATTTTTGACATCTTATAATAATATCATACACGTACCATATGATATAATTAATACTGAATGAAGTAATCTTTAAGCAAAGGTGGCCTGAACAATATGCCAAACGGGTCCTGCTCCTTAATGCACCTGCCTCGAGAATAGCACAAGTCAAGATTATACTCTTGCTACATGCAATGTTCTTTATTAATCCAATAAATATTTTGTATAGTATAGGACAATTCTATTCCGTCCTTACTCATAAATTATGTACCACTATAATGATATTTGAATACAAATTCCTATTCCTTTTATCTTGTAAACTCTTTTCAATAGCCACAACTGAATTATTTCAAATTTCACGATTTTAACTATAACTTTGATTCCAACATACTAACAACGTAACCCACAATAAACAGCACAAATTAAAGTTCTGTTGATGACAAAGCTTATTAATCACGACACCAACTCTAAACTGAACTCGAACTATTATCGACTTATCGTATAAATCAGTAATTAAATGTGTATTTTGTAGTGCAGAGGGCAGCATTGAGATGATTCAGTGTAGATGCAAGTTGCAGAGAAAGGACAACTGAGACTAATAATTAGAAGCACAGAGCATCATTTGACTGCATCTGCAGCTCAAAACTTGCACTTCTTTTTGTAAATTTGTGGCAACAATTTAACTTTACCTCACTTGGACTTACTAGAAAAAAATTATTAACTTTTATTTTTATTTTAAAAAAACACTAATATATTTGTTTTATCTATTGACTTTCTTGATTAAAACTGATCAACTATAAATAACTTAAGATAATTTATCTTTTTATGGTCGTTTATCAACTAAAATTATATGGTGCGATGAACTCTCCCCAAAGTATACTTGTGTTGGTTACCTAACCCCAGGGACATGGCGCTTAATTGCTTTCCATTGCTCATCAAATCATCAATGTTTACCACTCCCATTCACAAAAAGTTCCAGTCTTTATTTTTGACTATGACTATACATAAATATAATTAATTCCTCGAAAATTTATTATTACTAGCTTTATTGAAAACTATGAACTCAATTTAATGCTAAATTTTTTTTATAAAAGTGTGTCACACTATATACAAAAGAAGTAAATTATACTGGATTGGACTCGAAAGATATTGACGATGATTAAACTCGTGAACATTTAAATACAAAATTCATGTTTCACTCACTCAAACCTCGACGAAGACAAAAGGACATCATAACCCTTCAGATGGAAGCAAACAAGCAAAAAAACTTTAATGGCAATATGGTTGGGAAATGTTGAACCTTGCTGGCGACTCACTCAAACTTCACTATCTCATTCAATTAACTGCATTTAAAACAACTGTCTCTTTGCCTGTTTTATTTATTTATTTCTTAATAATAATGTGCTGTAAATTTTTAATTTTTTCATTATTTTAATTTCTTCTTTTTATTAGTAATTCAAATCCCAACGTCTATCTTTTATAACTGGAGGAGGGAACTATAGCTCCAAACCCGGTAAAGATTTTGAACAAATACCTCTTCTTTTCATTAAAATATTTCTCTCTAAACTGCACACCACTTTATAGTATATCCGAATTTTTTTTGTCATTTAAAAAAATATCTCTTTAATTATTATTATCTTTTTAAAATATCATCTAATATTTCCATCATGAAACTAACTCGAATTCACTTCAAGTCTACTCAACTTTTAATCAAGAGAGACTTGATTCAAATTTTTTTAACACGACACACAAATACAACGGTTTGATTCGAACTTTGTAATAGTACAAGAATCTAGCCTACAATATCATTTAAAAAAAAAAAAAAAAAAAAAAAACAGCCAAGTCCAAACGCTCTAATGGTTTTAAAGATTTGTAAACCTTATTATCAAGAATGATTAGGGTGTATTATGTTACCATCTAATATGCACAAAAATTAATTTGTCAATGTATATGTTTGATAAAGCATATATAGTCACGACTAAAAATCTCTCTAATAGGCATAAATGGTTGTGTTAACATCCAATCTGCACAAAAAATAGCTTCTTGGTTTATTATGTATATTTATTTGTCATTTAACAAAGCTTTCTTAATATAGTAATGATCTTTTTTGTGAAAAATACTATGAAATGCAACCATGTCATATAAGATGAAATATATATTATATATATTCATGATGACGTAATATATAGCTACAGATTACAATTTTCACAGCATTTTTAACCACCATGATGATATCATGACCAAAACAGTACACCCTAAAAATGTAGCAAAAAAGGCTGTGAAAATAGAACCTTTTAGCTTAAACTAACCCTAATTAACCAAAATACACTAATTATAACAATACACTAGCTAATAACTTCAAACACTACACGTAGACTCCCACCAGTAATTTTTATGGTGGTCAGAAATTACCATACTACCCCTACAAGCTACACTACTTACTTACCTACACTTAAACGTGACACTCTTGATTACACTTTATTGATAAGTTGGAAGTTGGAAGGTTAGTCGTGGGGGGAAGTCACGTGCGTTTCCTAAAAGCCACGTGACATCGAAGCACCACCGGTGGTGAAGGTTGCGGCCACCGGCGGCTTGACGGAGAAGACGCCGTTCCAGATCTCCGTGAAGGCGCGGACGATGACGCCATGGTAGTACGGCGAATTGAGCTGGAGGAAGCAGTTGAGGAGCTCCTTGAGGTCGTCTTTGGAGTAGATGTTCTTCTCCAGGATCATCTGGAGCATGGAGTGCCGGAAATCGAGGTAAGGGTCGTCGGAGTCTTTCTCGACGGCGACGCTCTCGCCGCCGATCCTGCCGAAGCCCTGCACCGCCCGCAGGCTCTTGATTTCGGAGTCGGTGTCGGAGGAGGCGTAGGCCGGGGAGAAGGTGGTGGTGGTGGTGTCCCACGAGCTGGAGGAGTAGTTAGAACCATTTGCGGCGGCGACGCCGGAGTAGGAGCGGCGGAAGGTGGTTGTTGTTTTATGGTGTCGCCGTGGTTTGGGTTGGAAGACGGCGGAGAGTTTCGGCCGTCTGCAACTCCCGCCGCCGCAGCCTAGCTTGACTGCCACACTGCTGAGAATGATCTTTTTCTTGTCATGACTCGACATTGCCGGAAAATTTTTTCAGATTACAGACTGAGAAAGTTCAGAAGAAGAAGAAAGTCAGAAATTTTGAGAAGGGTGGTAGTGAGTTATATGGTTATGGAAGGCCAACATTGGTATATAAATTCTGCATGTGACTGTGGTTGCCTCATTGTGCGGTCCATCAGATTATTATAACATTTATTATTATTATTATGTAATTCACATTTATATCCCATGCTATTAATGCTAGCTAGCTGGTTATAATACTAATACAAGTAAGTTGAATATTACATTTTCATATTAGCTTCCCACATATTGTTTAGTAGCTAACTCTATAGTAATGTCTTTGACCCTATAAAAGTTTTTTGGTATAACGGAAGAAACAGAATGTCATTACATTTTTGTCCATAAAAGATGAAAATTTGTTATTTGGTCGATTTTAATTAGGTCTCGGGGTCTTTACACTCCGAACCAGCAAGATAGCGAAGGGATAGTAGAAATACAGTAGGTGATATTGAAGTACAAAGGGGGGATTAGCAGAGGTGACAAATATAAAAGTCAAAATTAAATACTGAAAATAATTAAGGTTCAATTCTGACATGACAGTAGGGATAATCATAAATCTGAAAAAATATAATGTAGAGTTATTTCATATCTTGAGCCATCAGATCATATCCAGCGCACGCTGCTGCCATTTTTTTATAATGAAGTTCCTGAAAAATGTATCCCTGCCCACCTGATTCCCCTTTATGAGAAAAAGAAGATCCAACTATCTTACCCTCAATTTTATATACTCCAAAAATCATATTTCTATATAGGGCCAAAAGAAACTAAAATGTCTGTGAATACGTGTAGACTAATCTCATCTATCAATCTAAAACACGTTTGGCAGTGCATTTGAAAACGCTTGTACACAGTTATTGCCAGAGAAATTGGAGCACGGGGTCTGGAGTGCGCACGAGAGAGGCGTTGTCAAGAGAAAATCGAAGGTAGCACATGAGGGAAGCATCCAAGAAGAGTTTATGAAAAATGAGAGAAATTTAGCATAGTAACCTGCTAAGAATGCTAATTGTAACTCTTTTCTGAATTTGTAAATTATTTTGGAGGTTTTTTTGAGTTCAATGACTTATAGAAAACATTTTCTAAATGGGATGCAGAACACAATATAAAAATTAAGGCCAAAATGTGACGAAATTATTTGTTTAAAATATGAATCCCAAAAAAAAACCATTAGTCAGGATTAAACCTAAATTAACCCTACTATAGCACCATTAATAGAGTATACCAAACAGTCTATGTACACCAACCACAAAAAAGACTAGGGCTTTAACAGTTGTAGCTACAGGGAGGGCCTGGGGAAAGACAGTTTCCTATGCATAATTGCTACCCCTACTTAACATTAAAGAATAAATATTGTAATACTTTTAAAATATAATTTTAGTTTATAAATTTATAAAAAAAAATTATATTTTAATTAAAAAGTATTACACATTTCACGTAAGACAGTCTTATACAAGACTTACCCGGCATGAAATGGTGCCCAGAAACTAACAGACAAAATTTAAGGATGCTTTTAACATTGTAGCTTATGAAACTGTGTTTTGTTATCATAAACATGAGTTATGAGTACAGTCCCAGAAACCAAAAGTCAAGAAAGAGGAGAAACAAAGACAGTACTGTAATAACTTCAATTACATGAGTTATCTGCAGAGAAAACCATAAATTTAGGCAGGTTTTCCATAGGTTCTTGAAGTCTTAGGTACCAAAGCTGACCTAAACCTTGCTTTTGCCATAAATGTCATTAATATGAAGATGGAAGCTCCTAGCAGAAAGATGGTAATTTGGGAGTGTTCTGCCGTGGCGTCCGGGCTAAGTACTGAACCTAATATACAACCATGATGTAAGTAGCATTCATTTGACAGATAAGTAGCAGGCGGGGCGAGAAGATTGAGATCAAACGATCCTCTGTAACATGGCAACAACGATATTCAATATATATGCATCTCCGCTTTTTGTTTCAAGTTTGGCGATGGAAAAATTCTTGCTTTCCCCGTTCTTGAAAATGAAAATGAATGATGTTACGGGTGCCTGTCTGTCAATTCGAAGGAAGGAACGCATTTAACTAGTGAAGGTAACGCTCTAACAGACAAGTAGAGCTGTCAAAACAGGCTTAGCCCGCCGGGCTTTCCCGCCCCGTCCCGCCAAAAGGGCGGGGTGGACTCGTGTTTTAGAATCCCGTATTAAAAACCGGCTTTTTTGTCCCCCACCCCCCCTCGGCTAGGCGGGGCGGGCAGACCCCGCCCCGCCAGCCCGCATTGACAGCTCTACAGACAACGTTACATTAAAAGGAAGAAGATATTAAGGATTAAGATACGAGGGAATGATTACTTCTATGATATATGTCTCTTAATCAAGCTCGCAACATACTGGGCTACCCATACCGAGCCATCCTTTGTACACGAGAAAGCGTGAGAATGGCCCGCCTGTTCTACCGCTAAACTAGCACCAGGAACCTTCTCCGCAATCTGGAAATATAATAAAGCCCAGCAAGAAAACACGAGTTCAAAACAAGCAGTTGACATTATTTTAGGCTTTTGAATCAAATTTGTAAAGCCTCAGAAAGAAAGATTTACCTCGTCAAGCAGATGCGTAGGACCCCAGTGATCATCGTTACCAAACAAAAAAGCCATCTCGTTTTTATTTTGCCTCATGAAGGACCAATCAAGTGTGTCCGAAAGCTAATCCATAATAAACATAACAAAAATTTATGTTTTTTGCACAATTCAAGAACTCGTTTCGGGGAACATTAATCCGTATTCCCAGTGCACTTCATACACAATCTTACCTTATCAAACTCCGTCATTGCCATGAAAAGTACATTCTGCATAGTGTGGAACTGAAAAAATCGATTTCCAACTATTATTAGCACTAGAACGAACGTTGATAGTATTAAATTGAAAAAAGATCCCGACCTGGAGGACATGAGTGCAAAGGGCCTCGACAGCAGCAGGAGACCAAAATTTTCCGACTAATTTCTTCACTAGAGATCTCGAGAACCAGGCTGGTAGCATTCCCAAAAACGCTATGACAGCACTAAGCATTGCAGAGATACACCGGGATCTGAAAATTGCGTGTTATTGCAACACTGAGACAAGACACATGGTAGAAACAAATATAACCTAAATGGAAACTCGGTAATTTGAACGTTAATATTTATAAAGATGTAATTCGGTCTATATAGCTGCAAGTCTAATAGGATTATAAGATAAACTTATAGTCTATTCTTTTCTAGAATGAACACCTTTAACTTCATGCATCTTTGGGTTCGATAAGCAAACATTATTACTAAGCAAATTATAAAGGTCCAAGAAAACAGATAACTACATACTCGAGTCTTTAAGCAAACAAGTGCAATAACTAAGCAAATTAAAAAGGAAGGAGCTTTACGCTGCAATCTTCTTAATAAAAAATTGCGTCCAAGATTTGGTGTTCACGGTTAGAAATGGATATAGTCCGATGCAGAATCCCACCTAAGTAAACAAGGTAGAAAAAAAAAAGTAAAAATTTGAATTGTGGAAAACCAAATGACAAAAACGTTACAAAGAATACTTGTTAAGTGTTCGTTTCATTACCTTTTTCCGCGATCTTTTAAAAACTTCCAGAGATATGTAGGAACCAATAGAGTGCCCGACCTTAGAACAAAATGAAACATCAGTTCATCTCAACAAAAACTTATCTTCCAGAACAGAATTAGGGTATATTCAAGGAAAAACGTCATCTTTGGGCACACCCCCACTGTTTTAACCACACGAGGCATTAATACAAAGCACGACGGAAGAGAAGTTAATTTCTAAAGTCAACATAAGTCCTAGATCCTACCAGGACTATAGGAACTTCAGCATTATGTAGCTCCTGCTCGATGAAGTTGATCTGAAATGGAATGAAATTCATAAGTATATACGAAAAAATGACAGAAAAACAAGTTCGAATGGCAGAAAATATAATGATAATAATAATAACAACAACAATTGATATAATTACCTTATGACTGATTTGTGCTTTCAACGAAAACAGCCTTCCAGACTCCCAATTCTAACAAGTGAACGTATTGTGCAACTATTTTAGCCATAATACTTCAAACAAAAAGTGCCTCAATAATATAATGAAAGAATATATTCCATCAGGTAAACTTCAATATCCGGTGAATATTACTTTCAGAGTGACATAAACACTTCAGTTCACACCTTTCCTCGACTCGAGAGATCTTGAACAGTATATAGCCATCTAAACTCTAAACTAAATTGAAAAGACTATAGCCTGGATTTGGGATAGATCAAAAGTAAAACTTTAACATACATACATTAGGTTCATCTTCACCCAAGGGCCATTACCTTTTTGCCATGAGATATGTGCTGGATAGCTGAAAAATGGAGAACTCAGGCATCACTGCAAAGCGGTAAAAATATTTTTCCCATATAACAATAAATTTAAAAATGAATTTTCGGTTCAGTAGCCAGTGTTCCTTGCCTGTAATGGATGCAGTTCCTCCCAGTAGCTCATATAGCGACTCAACAAAATCAACGTAAAATGAAATAACACCTGCCACCACCATTGACATAGCTCAATTCTCCCTAATGTCTACAACACAAATTCACACTCAGCTCGGGTAACCCCAACCGAGTTGGTCAGACAATTAGCCTGGTAACCACAAAGTTACAAGATCAACTCCCCGTGGGAGCGGCCTATTGGTCTTCTTGATTAGCTATGGTCTTTTTTCTGGTCTTTTGCCGGCTAGGGTCATAAGGCAGCGTTTACCCAGTGCACACCCTCGGATAGTGACAGCAGTTTTACCTCGTCACTCGAAAAAATAAAATTCACACTCAGCTCTGAATATCAAAATACCTGGATTTCCAGGAATGAATACCACATGCAATTTTGGATCTTGGGCATGAACTTCAAGTAAATCAGTCTTGTAGCTGACACAATAAGGAACCAAAAGATATTAACTTTCTCAACAACAACAGAATAAGTGTACGACCCATCACATTATATGCATTGGTCTGAATGCCCATCAGCTCATATGAGCTTCACTGAAGTATATATCACTATTACAATTTCTAACGCAGAATCCCATTGGCAGAAATTTCGAGGATAATAAGAATAAATGTAATATCAACACACAGAGCGAACGAAAAATTACCCAGAAACATTGCAGAGGCGGAAATTGGCGTGTTGTTTTTTGCTGATCAGACTCGAATTTTCAAGAACCATTCTTGAAATTCTGCAGCTTGATGAAATTAATCTTCTGCAAAATTAGGAAAATTGGGTGAAAAAAGATATGCGCATTCTGTAGACTGGATTAGACCCTCACAGTAATCACTGCAAACCTGGAGCTGGGGCAAAGAGATTGGGCAAGAGGAGAGGCAATGCTAAATAGCATCGGATTTGTGGGTCGACGCTAGCGAGCGATACGAGGTTAAACCCGTATAGATTTGGTACGGTTCGTTACAAATAAGGTTGTTCGTTCGTGTTTTCAAAAAAAAAAAAAAAGATTGTTCGTTCGTTAATCATTATACCAAAAGAAGGTAAAAAAATCAGTTCATTTTCTTTTTCTTCTTTTATGATAATTTCCATTTTTTGTTCGTCATCCCATGGAGCCTTAGCTTGTCGTTGTCGATTAGGAATTAGGGTATCTTGATATTTTGACACTCTACTTTTTAAGCTCAAAAGGGTAATTTTGTCTCCGCCAAGCCATTCAACATAATTATGCTAGTATAACTCGCATTGACATTTCAATTAGTCATGAAAGTAAAGTTCAAAAATAATGATAAGATATCAAATTTCACCAACAATAATATGAGAGTAACCTCTCAGAGTGACAAAAAAGTATCCGAAAAAATAAATAAGAGCAGACTAAATTCTACTATAAGCAATATAGTGCCAGACCATTTTATTTTAATCATGATTAACCCAAAAAATGTGATTTTTGAAAAATAATAAAGTTAATTTCACCAAAGGTCTCTTATTTTTTGTGACAGATTCGAAATTTAGTCTCACACTATCATTTTTACCAACATCCTTAGACTATTATTTTTTAGACACTTTTAGTCCTTCTCATGACTTTTTCTAATTTTAGTAAGGGTTTTTTTGTCTCTTCATATTTTTCTTTTGTTATTTTTCCGGTTTAATTGGTTTATGACTTTACTAAAAATCGGTTGAAAAATATGATTATTAAAAATCAGATGTTGCCTAAAGTTATAAACGAATTAAACCGGAAAAATAATAAAAGAAAAATATAAAAAGACAAAAATGTTCTTACTAAAAATATGAAAAGTGATAAAAATGACTAAAAGTGTCAAAAAACTAATAGCCTAAGGATGTTAAATGACAAAAACTGAAATTAAATTTAAAATTGCCACAAAAAACAAGAGACCTCTAATGAAATTAACCTAAAATAATATTTATTATAAAAGTCATTATTATTATCAAACTCATAACTCAATTCCACCTAATTATTAAATATGTAAAATACTTTTATCAAAACATATTATCAAAGTATTGTATTTGATTCTCATTTTAATTATGATTATGTTATGTGAACCAAATACACATTTAGTTTCTTGTTTTTTGTTGTTATTAATAATAACCAAAATTTATTTATTTGAATCCAGTTTTGACCTGTTCTTCTAGTACTAAATAAATCCTAGTCGGCGAATCCTTAAATCAATGCCGGGGAAACTTCTGTGATGTCTCTTTTAACTGCCAACCAAATACTATATAATCTGGAACCTTAGTTCTGCAGATTTTATATGTAAAATAAAGGAAAGCCGTTTCTGACAAGAAACCTCAGCTCTCTCGTAAGTTTTACCAATCCAAGTCGTCGCAGACTTGTAGACCCTAAATTTGCTATTACATACACAACACGCTTTATATATATTATATGTTATAAGCTAAGCTCCTTCTTCATCACATATCATCTCTCTTATTTACAATTCATTTTCACCTTCCATAACTATCTGCAGACTGCACAGAGACCATTTCTTCCTCCTTTTCAAGATCGAGTTTGTAGCTAAAAGATGTTGGGAGAATTCATAATCAATAGCTTAGTGTATGTGATATGATTCTTTCTTCTTCTTCTTCTTCTTGCTGTATTTTTTGAATTGTTGAGTAATTTCATAACCTGATCTGATGATGGGTGCAGATTGGTTCTTGGGTATGCATACCCAGCTTTTGAATGCTTCAAATGTGTGGAGAACAACAGAGTTCAGATTCAAGAACTGCGGTTTTGGTGCCAATACTGGTATGGAACAATTTTCTTTTTCTTTTTCTTTCTTTCTTTCTTTTTTTCTTCCTCTTTTTATTTGGGTGAAGAGAATATCTGCATCACTATTTGAAGGTATGCAAACATGGTCGAATCGGTGTTGGGCCTGATAACCTGATTTTCTCTTGATTGTTTAAGAATGACATCTTTATATTTTATGTTGTAGGATTGTTGTCGGGTTAGTGAGAGTTCTTGAAAGCGTTGCCGACATCTTTATATCATGGTATGCATTATTTAAAATTTTAAACGTTTTCTTGTGTATTGTAATTTGTAAATGTATTGACTTGCCCTGCATTTTGATATAGGATCCCAATGTATAGCGAGGCCAAGCTGGCGCTTTTCCTGTACTTGTGGTATCCAAAATCTAAGGTAAAATTGAAATTTAATCTTGAATTGGTGAACATGGTAATAATTTTTGATGTTGTATTGATGAACATTATTGCATTGTGGTTAATGGTTGCAGGGGACAGAGTACATATATGGAGCATTGTTGAAGCCATTTGTTTCAGAGCACGAAGGGGAGATTGAAAGAAGTTTCATGGAGTTTAAGGTCAGAGCCTGGGAGTTAGTGGTGTATTACTGGCAAAACTGCACTGAATTAGGGCAGGCAAAGTTCTTCCAAATGCTTGACTTCTTGGCTACAGGAAGGCTTACTCAATCCACCTCTACTAAGGTACACCTAATTTCATTTTCTCATGTTACAACTCTCGCATTTAATGTCCTAAAAACGTAACTGAGTGGATAAAGCATGATGCTGATACGAAAAAATCACTAGTTTGATTCTTATCAATACCCTCTCGATCAAATCTGTTGCACAAGATATTACATTCATAGTGTTTATATGATTATAGGCTATTACATAGGAGCGAGGTTTATCCAGAGCACACTCTTAATAGTAAAGGTTCCACTTGTCATCTAGTCTTACATAAGATTTATGTCCTTATATTATTTTACACGTAAGGTCAACGATTAATTTAGTAAATATTTTTTTTTTTTTCTAAAAAGCTAATAATGTCAAGTATCAACTGATCAAAACATATAACACACTAATTTATTAGTTATAAGCTAATTATCAAATACAGCTATAATATGTATGCCTGATTACTTAGGGTATTATGGGAACAAGTGTTGAGTATTGTGGGATAATTTGTAGTATAATATTAATTGGATTATGTTATTTAATTATTTGATTGGGCCTATTCCCTAACGACATTAGGAAATGAAGCTTTGGGGGCCCATGATGGTGAACTTGATGAGCCGTTGATGTATAATTGGCCAAATTTATACTCTTAATTAATGAAAATATTCAAAAGATACCAAATCTATTAATGGGAATATGGATGATATGGTAATATTTTTGTAGAAAAAGGATAATTAAAAAAATATATCAAATAGTATTTGTCTAGGCGATAGGATAAAATTCAAGTAACTTACTTTAAAAAATTTATAATTATCTATCCTGTGAATTACTTGATGACTCTGTAAAGTATCATAACGATTAATAACAATATTAGTAAACTAACTCTTGTTTAACTAGGTATCTAATATCAGTTTGAGCCGACCTCATACTTTGGTTGGCCCCACTACTAGAACTAGTCATTTATTTCACAAAATAGGTATAATCGATTTACATAAATATATAATTATAATTAGAACATAAACAAACTTAACTTGGTTGATAGGTTTTTTACTTTGATAATATATTTTTTTACTTATTTCTTGATAAGGTTAAAAACACATTATAGGAATAACTCCTAATTTATCATGAGATTAAATCTCTAGTCCCCATCAAATCCTAATATTATATGATAAGATCTTATAACACATGTGTCATGATTCTCATGAATCCTAACATATAAATAAATAAATTATTTATTCTAGTAATGACAAATTAAGAGAAATTTATGTAGTACCAAAAATCGTGGACTTGGTCTTATTGGCCAGTCCAACCAATGATAATAACAACATGAAAACATCATGTTACAACAGCCACAACTTTTGTGGTCACCCTTGTCCTTGCCACCACACCATCCATCTTTTCTCGGGTCTTCCAACCAGTAAAATTCTTACAAAGAAGTAATCGCAAGATCACAAATTTAACTATTTGTGAGAGTTGATCAATTATAGATCATGATTAGTTTATTTTCGTGTGATCATTTATCAATTAAAGTTATATAATAAGTTTCACCTAAAAATTACATGTACAAACTTAGATTACTGATTCAGTAAACACTGTATGTTCACTGTTCGCATGAATCATCATAATTTACATATTTAGGAGTGGAATATACTCATTGAATTCGCTACATATAATGGGAAATATGTATAATATTACGCATCGTTATTTATGGACTTCATTATTGGGGTCAACATCACTTTAATCATTTGTACAGCAAAAATTCTGACTTTACACACTTTGATTACAATTTACATCTTTATTTACTGTTATATCATGCAGGAGAAGGATACCGACCACCGTGCCGGTGGAGCTCCACTTCCTCCTCCAGCCCCCGCCGCCACCAAGTCCGGCCTTTTCAAGAAGCACAGGTAGACTCCGATGATCGGCGGCAGCCCTACTCCGGCTTAGTTAGCCAGAACCAAGAAGTGTACTTGTAAATAATTTGGCAAATTTATAGATTTTTTTATTATTTTAATTTCAAGAAAGTGTACTTTGTATCATTGTATGTTTGAATAGTCGACACGGTTTGTAAAGCCTCCAATTGAGAAAATGAAAAGTGGGGAATAAATTATTTTAAATATTTTTTACAAATTATTATTATTATTTTTTTGGAATTGCAATCAAACATATTCTGTAAAGATTTGGTCGACGAAAATAATAATAATACAAACTTGTCATCATCTGAGGCTCCGAAGCCCAATTGCGCGGAGCAGCCAGTCAACGGCGCGGGTCAACGGTAGAAGAATGTGGCGATCCACAAAGTCTAGGAGGGCGACGACGGGGGCGTTGCCGGAGAATCGGATGCAGAGACGGCGGAGGAAGCTGCCGCCGGAGGAGTCCGGCGAGGTGGACATGGGCTGGAGGTATGCCCAGGCGGCCTGTTTCACGAGGCGGTTACGGATAAGGATTTCGGACCCATGGTGAGATCCCGGCGTCATGGGCCTCGGAGAGTTGACGGCGGCGGCGGGGAGGATGTCCTTCAGGGAGGTGTAGTGCACGGGCTTGATCGAGAACAGCTCGAAATCATCGTTCTGCGATGACCCAGAAGACGTGGCGGACGACGCCGCCGTCGTGGCGTACGAGGAGGAGGAAGAAGCCGCCTCACGGCTGTGGCGCAGGCTGAGCTGCGCCGGCGCGACGACGGAAGCGGAGATGGAGTTGCGGCGGCGGAGAAGACCGTTTTGCGGCGTTTCCAGCGCTACCGGTGGTGCTATGACATCTGCCATGATTCGCCGGCGGAGAAATTCTGTTGACGGCGGTGACGGAGCGTTATGCTAAATAGAGATTTGTGGGGTTTGCTTTATAGTAATGGTACGTTTGAGTAAAGCGATTAGTGGCGTCTGTCGTCACCGTCTTTCAAACGTTGGTTTTAGGTTTTGGGCTTTTGTCGTTCAACTTGCCTTTATATTATTGGTTTCTTTAATTACGGAGTGCTTTCATTCTACTCCCTCAACTTCACAAATTGCTATTTTGTACCCCTTTTGTCTTTACTATATTCAATTGAAACACTAATACAAATATACAATCCTTCCATTACTTAATTGAGGATCAACACTTAAAAGGAAACAAATCAAAATAAAAATTTCCACCTTCCTTTTAATAATCAAAACGGCAAAAGATTGAATCTTAAAGTGTTGCGATAATGACATCATTGTATATCCTTTATAATATTGAATCGCGCTAATCTTTCCATTTTTTTCTTCATATGAAAATCAAAATCTATAAGTATTAGATAATTTTTATTAAAATAGTAATTAAGTTACGTGTATCATTTTATGAAGAAAATTTCATACAGTTCTACTATTTGGCATATTAATTTTAGAGAATCACTAGTGTTTTTATTTTTTATCTTTCCCTTATGTCTAATTAAATACATATTGTAAGATGAAAATATATACTCTTAAAAATACAATTAATATTTATCTTTAATGAAAGAGTGATAATTATTGTTCTCTCTCATTGGGGGTTTGTGTTTGAGATTGACATTGATTTTTTGTGCACAGAAATGTACATTGAGTTTTGAAACTATATTGGATTGATATATCTCATATTCTTATGAGTATGAGATTGTGTATGAGGTCTAAGATATAATGTAGTTAAAATAAATAAGGGGTTGAATTTCAATTTAAGAAAAATATAAGTGTTATTTTGGTGAAATAATAATATGCAAAGGAACACGTGGTTCCTGTTGTATGAAAATGCAAATAGGCAAACGCAACAACTTCAATTACCATATACTCATGTTTTTATCCAATTTACAGACTTTGACAGCTAGCCATTGGCTAATTCACAACTCGTGAAGCATCCATCTTTGGATTAGGGAATTTAGGCGGAAATTGGGGTTGTGCTTTTTTGGGTTAAGTCCAAATCTATTATATTTTTGAATGTGTCAATATCTATACATTTTGTATAGTTTATGGTGGAGCATTATTGTGAGCTTATGGAATGATTATTCTCATGTGTGGATGTTAGTTTTGATATGTAGAAGGTAGTTGTAGAGTTGGTTCGTCTTTCTCCTTGGTTGTGGAGTCTTTTATAGTGGAATAGGATGTAATATTTAGCAATTCATTGTAGGTTATCGACTATTTATTGGTGGAATAATGGAGAATATTAATTTTTGTGATAGAATAATGGTAAAATAATGAGCATTTATGGTGGCATAATTGGTGGTATAATGATAGATTAATATTTCAGCCTTTTGGAAGATTATTTCAAGATTATTTGGATAGCTCTGAGTGGATCTTATGATGTTAGTCATCTATTTATCTTCCAATCAAGTAGATATTATTGCATGATTGATAAGTGTGGTTCCCAACCCAAGGGCCACCACACCCAGAGAGTATCTGGGAAGATATAAATCATGATAGATATTATTGTATGATGATTGATAACCATGGTAATCATTTTTCTCAAAAGGTTGAATCCCCAACCCCAAGGGGTCCACAAAACATTTGGAAGGATGCAAATTATGGTAACTCAGCGCATATGCTAAACCTTTGCTTGCTTACTGCGCACAATGAGCCACCTCACTTTGAGAGGCTGGTTGCATGCTTAGGCTAGCAGACCTTTGCTTGCTTACTGCGCACAATGAGCCCCTCACTTTGAGAGGCCGGTTGCATGCTTAGGCTAGACCTTTACTTGCTTACTGCGCACAACGAGCCCCCTCACTTTGAGAGGTTGCTCCCATACTGTCGCTGGTGAGATTGAGCTGCCCATGCGGGCATCACCATAGTAATCATAATGACACAAGACACAATTTTTATTGTTTCAATTATCAGTTTTTGCACCTATTATCTAAATGTGTACTCTATGTGAAACTTATTTTGTCTGGCACCTAGTAGGTTTTTCATAGTTGGAAGACTCAAATCAAGAAAATTAATAAGCAACTTTCACAAATAGTCAAATTTAGAAAAATGTGATTACATACCAAACTAACTGTCTGGCAAACTCGGCCTGTCGGCCCAGGTTACCCCAACTTCCATTTATTTGTTGTGCTAACATATCAGGTTCTGATAGGATGGGAAATAATCAGTTTCATGGGGAAAGGAAAGAAAAAGGAGCAAGCTAAGCTGTAAAATGCACTGCCATTAATTATTATAATTCAGAGAGGTAGAGATGGTGAAAGCAATCAATGAATCTTCTTCTGCATACATCTTTTTGGTTTGCACAATTATTGGAGAATGCAATACCTATCTGTAGTCATGAAACTTGAAGAATGTTTGGTAGAAGAGATGATAAACCATTTCAGAAACTCTTCTTTTTAAAAAAATTTTATTCTGTACTTTCTGTCTTCTTCTTGCAGGCTTCCAGTGGTGATGTTGTCACATATATGGATCATACCTTTGGTGCACAGACATTTTCCAGAAAACAACTTACAGCTTTGACGAAGATGCATGTTCATCATCTTCTTGTATGATAGAAAATAAATTTAAAGTGGGCAGATTCATTATGCACACCGACATTGATCATGTCTACTGAATTATTGAGTCATTGTGATTTACATTCTCTTAAATGTGTTGGAAAAATAGCATTAAAATGGCATAAAATGACATGTTAAGCGGCTATTTTGTGGTACAATTATCAGTGGGGTCCACTTCCGATTTGGATCGGGTCAAAGTGGATTCGGGTTCTTCGTAGTGAGACGAAGAGATTGATATATTGTACGCTCAAAACGGATAATGGGTGAATGAGATATTGATTCTCAAAGTAGACCCATTGAGTTGGAAAAATGTAAGGGAAAAGTGAGCTTTGTCCCACATTGATTTGGAAAGAGGATTTCACCCCCCATTTATACAAGAGCTTTTTTAGAGCTTGTAGAATTGTATAGCATAGAGGCTCTTTCGCGCGGGAGGGGGGGTGCAAATCAAATTTCAACTAGACGAGATTGAAAAAGGCTTGATTCAAGTCCGAGCTCGTGTGCGCCGGCACCTGGGGGCACGAATGTCATTCGGAAATTGGCTGGCCGGCCTTGCGGGCTAAGTTATGCCAAAACACTATATGGCCACACCACGAGAGATCACCCGAGATCAAGACTTGATCTCTCGTGCGCTGTCATGAGGTTACACGAGAGTTTGACTCTCGTGTTGTGAGCACACACGAGAATTCAGTCTCGTGTGCAGATCAAGACTTGATCTCTCGTGCGCTGTCATGAGGTTACACGAGAGTTTGACTCTCGTGTTGTGAGCACACACGAGAATTCAGTCTCGTGTGCACTGAGCACGAACTTTCGTGCATCCCGAAAGTAACTGAGCTGAAACAGCGCGGACCATTTGTTAGTTCTGGACTGTTACAGGATTAATCTTGTATTAATTCCACCTTTTAAATTTTTGAGTTAAATCTCAATAATGGTGGCTGTTTCAGGTGTTACAAATTGTGGATTAAATGCTAAACTAAATGCTATTGATTCCTCACCTCCTATATAAGAAGGGGTGTAGCAGCAATGTTTCTACATAGACGGAAAACAACACACACAACACTGAAATTCTGTTTTCCCAGCTCCAAAATCTCTGCTCCTACTCCCTTCTTGTAACTGTGTTCGTCCCATGCTCTTGTTCGCCGGGTTCGTTCGTTTGGGTGCTCAAACGTCGAACCGTTGTACGTTTTATCCTGGGAAGCCTAGGCCACAACGCTCTTAGCACTTTTGGGAGGTGGCAAATAAGGTTTTAAGGAAAGAATGGCACTCGCCTAACTCGTACATTTCTTTCTTCCTTCTCCTTCTTTCTCGTTTGGATTATGCTTTTAAGCAAAAATCCGTTCTCTCTCTTTTGATATTTTAGTTGGATTGGACTTATAATCCGAGGATTATTAGTTTCAATTTTGGTTAATATATATTGGTATATCTTTTTCGTAGATATACATGTATATATAACCTTCGGATCCGTTTATATATATTTGTGTGTGTATATATATTTCGGGTAAATATCCAATAATATTTTATATACTTGTGTGTATATATAAATATTATTTTTGAGATATTAAATCGATCGTGGTTCATTATCTCCAACAAAATGCTCGTTAAATTAGGGTGTGAGAGCCTTTGAAATTGGAGATTCAATTTTTTAGAAGAAGAAGAAAATAAACTCGGCAAATCATGCTTCTTTTGACTCGATCTGAAGGGACAAGTCTTCATCATAAGTGTTGGGGGAATTATCAACAAATCACTCTATCGAGCTGAGCTTATAGCTTGACGATAATATATGCCCGACCTAGAATGCAATTAGAGTTAGCTATACTCAGCGAATTATATATTGATACGCATCAAAATGGACTGGGGCAGACAGCCAAACACAAGCATATAGGACATGCTTCATGATCAATGCATAAGTTATCATGTATTTTTTAAAAGAGATAATTTTTTTTGGTGATTACCATTTAACTCGTGGTCTATGGCAACTGTTTTCATTCCAAATGAAAGGTATATCATTCCCAATTTCTCGAGTCGCACAATCAATCTATTGAATGTTTCAATAAGATTCGAATCCCACACAAGCTACAGCTGCCTTCAATCATGACTTTACATAGGTGATTCCAATTTTACGCGACTATTTCACGTGTCACACAATCAATTCATCAACTGTTTCAATAGATTTGAGCCCCACACAGCTGCCTTCAATCATAACTTCATATCAGGCGACCAATGTAACCCCCTCTATATCCAACCCTCTTGAAACGAGTGTTAGGGGGCCTCTATTTTTTGGGTATACCCAGAATTTACACTCGCAGACACAGTAACTAATCCCCTCAGTGAATTGTAAAAACTTCTTTTGGATGAAATAGCTGGCCTAAAGATTTAAGAGAGGTTGTGGCATCGAGCCTCAGTTACGGGCCTCTATATTACTTCATTATCAATAAGAAACACTCTATTACCCTCTCTTTTGTCACTAATTAACTCGATCTAATAGCTAAGAAAGGCCACCATTTATAAGATTGTCATCATTATATTAAAGAAATCGAAATTTCAGGCGACGTGAATACACGGGAAGAGATTAGATCAAGGACAAGAAAACCAATTCAATCATCATATATTTATAAGAACAACCGAAGCATCGAATTGAAGCAACTGTTTGTTAATTGTATTTATATTACAGTGTGACATTATCATCAAATTTGGCACGCCACAGGGGAGAGGTTCTCACCGGCATGGAAGAACTGCAGCAGACCTCCAACCTATCCCGGAACCGAACCTCCGACGATTTCAACATCAGAGGCAGCGACAAACACACCCCTTTCTCCACGCACGTTTGATGTCTGGGTTTGATCCTGTTTTCTAAGCTAAACGAGAAGTACTGCGGGTAATCCATCAGTTCTTTCAACTCCCTTCCCATTTCAACTAGAAAGTAGTTGAATTTCGGCTCCAGATTCTCCTCTATGCTGTAGCGGAACAGGGGAGGGAACCGCCGGAGAATCGCCGTGGCTTCTTGCCTCGAAAACCCCAGTTTTTGGAAGTAGTCGAGTCTGGGGATGAATTTGGAGTCGACGGAGCAGGAAAGAAGGGTCGCCCATCTGGGAACGTCCTCGATTCCGATGGTGGTTTGCAGGAAACGGAGAGTTGGACGGAGATGTTCCTCCACGGGACGGGTGAGCAGCCGCGGCCGTCGGCGGATTACTCCGGGGAGGCTCCGGGCGTCCACCCCGGCCTCGCGGAGCAGGAACGTGACGGCGGGGAGGAGCGTGGAGGAGAGAGGGGTGGTTAAGATCTCCGGGCACATGTGCAGCACTCGCCGGACGCCATGGATGCCGAGATCGAGGGCGTGCAGGAAATCAATGACGGATTTGAGCTGCGGGAGCGAGGCGGAGACGAGCGGCGGGTGGGAAGCGAAGCAGCGGAAGGAGTCTACTCCGAGGGAATCCAAGTAAAGAAGCTTCTCCTGAAGCAGCTGGGAATTCTGGTGCGGGCTGAAGGGCTCGGGTTTCGCGGGGAGCGAAACGTCGGGGAGATCGACGGCGGGAGGAGGAGGAGGAGGCGCGGGAGGGAGGTGGAGGTGTTTGGGCGGCGGAGATGGGAGTTTGGGCTTGAGAAGGGCGGCGGGGGAGGCGGTGGCGGAAGAGAGGCTGAGAGTTTGTGGCATGTTGTGGTGGTGGTCACATTGTCGTATGGTGGAGAGTTAAGGGGCATGGAGGAAAAAGATAAGAAGGGAGGCTGAGATGGCATTTGCTAAAGATGACTGTAATCTCAAAATTGGAAGCTTATGGTACTTGAGGATAATGGTTGCATTGCAAGGGTCTCTATAAATCAAACCAATATAATATTACACATTTACACCCTGCCCCAAAAGAGGTGGATTAGAGAACCAACCGGTTTAGCTAAAGCATGGGTAGGCTAGTTCGTTGATCGCTTAATGTGATGAGTTATACAAGAACTAAACATGTTAATGAGGGCCATGCATGCATGAGTAGCCAAGCCAACATAAAAGATGTCTAACACCTTACGAATTAGAGCATGCGTTAAATTCAGACAATCTATTTCAACTAAGACGCTCTTCAAAATCTTGTCTTTAATTTACGATAGAGCTTCATAGCATATTAGTGCTTTAGCCATCATCGGGTATTGTACACAAATGAGAAGGTCATTCATGGTAGCCATAAAAACTCCATCATCTTTAAACAAGCAGACCCCAAATAATGTCGTGTTTGTCTCCATTGACAAACTTGAGTTGAACTTGCAAATAACGCAATATGGATTTTGAGACTATAGAGGATAATGGACTTGTGTGTCTCAATATGATACCAAAGTCTTGGGGGTAAGGAATTTCGTCTTTTGTGGACAATATAATATTGGGCTTGTAGTAAATTTGGTTGTAATTTTTGGCTATTTTTCATATGTTACTTTGTTAGACACCAGTCTTTAGAGGAGGTGATGATTAATAGTGACTCAAATTGGGCAAGGCAAATTGTTTGTTTTTCCTATATCATTTAAGCTATTGGTGAGCTTATAAGGTAATATTAGAGTTGTCAAATTTGTTATATTCATAGGGAGACTGATGCCAATTGGTTTATAAATGTTAGCGACTTGTATTACATTGTTTTTTTTTTTTTTTAATAAGATTAAGAATTCAATTGAAACTTTTAATAATTTGAGGCTCTAATTTTTTTTGGGTGTACTTATTTTTTTTTTATTATTATTTTTTTTTTTTTTGCTAAATTGTAGACACTTGATAGCTTGATTTAGAGATTTAAGGCTCATAGAAATTCGAAACATGCCACGAGTCTTTGCTCGTTTATAACGCTGCCGCTACTTGCCAGTCGCCGGAATCCCATTTCCATCAAACACGATTCTGTTCTGCCTTCTTTGCTGCTCCGATCTCTTTTACCTATTCTTCAATGGCGTCCGCCGCAACTTCAACGGCTCTGCTCTTGTCAAACCCCAAGTCAGCCATTTCACCCAAGTCCTCAGCAAACCCCTCTTTCTCTAAAACCCTAACTGTTCAGTCATCTTTCAATGGTCTCCGCAATGCCAAGCCCTTGGTCTCCCGTGTCCCTCGCACCCTATCTTCCCGCGCCGCTCAAGCTAAGCACCGCAGCTTCGTCGTTCGCGCTTCAGTAAGCAGCCCCCTTTCCCCCATTACTGCATTTCGCTCATGTCTGTCTGTTCGGTGATATACTCGATGCTGAAAGCCTGAAAGAGTTAAAGATCGGTCCTTTTTTGCTTTTAAGTCCTTTCATGTGATTTATTTTTGTATTTACGTGAATGATCTAGCACTGAATCAGTTACTCAACTCTGATGAATGGTGGAGGAATGGCTTAGCATTCAAGTTATACAAAGACTGGTCTGACTTTTCTTTGGAGTCTGTTGTGTCTTTTATATTCTGAAACTAAGTTTTATCTGTCAAAAGCTTTAGCCTTTATTGACTGCTGTTTCAAGTTATCAATGTGTGAGAGTCTGAGAGAAATGTCTAGGTATTCTTATAGAGATTCTCGGATTCAGGTGAATTTTTCATGCAGGATATGAATCATACATCTTAAAAAAGATCCTTTCAAAAAAAATATATATCTTAAAAAAGAATGATACCCTTGCTGACATTCTCTACTTTGTGTAAATATACGCGTATTGGTTCTTGCTCTAGTTTTTAGAGTTTCTGATATTCTCTCATTTTGTTTTAATTTTATAGTTTGTGTAAATTAGGCATGTTGATTGCATTTTTTTTTTTTTGGTATTTTAAATATTCATGACTCATTCAGCTGAAGTTTTTTTTTTTTTTTTTTTCCACAGAGTGAACTTCCATTGGTAGGGAATCAGGCACCAGATTTTGAGGCTGAGGCTGTTTTTGATCAGGAATTCATCAAGGTACATTTCATTGCAGGACAAATGGTTTTCCTACTTTGCAGAATATAGCCTTACCTTCTGCTTGTCCTCAAGGCTGATCCCTTCCCGACCAATACAACTGAGTGTTAATGCCATAGTATCCAATGACGAAATGAGAAGTACACCTCAGGCCTCAGCATACTATGCATTGTTACTCTCAACTAAAGAAAAAAAAATTAAGGAACAAGAATTTGTTTTAGATTATTTTTCTCCTTTGCTTCCACTTCCTGCTTCCTTTATTTTGTTACCTTTCCGGGTATCTCAGAAACTGAAACAAGGCTCCAAACCTCATGATCTCTTTCCTTACTTTTTTTTTTTTTCCCTGTTGTTCATCACCGCTGTCCCCTTCATCCTCCCCACCATTATCTCAAAATCAACCACAAATGATCAAATTAATTTGCTGAAATTACTGGAGGAATCAACATTTGTTGAGATTGCATAACTGGATATTTATTGTTTAACATTATGATGTTTGTTGAAGTTTCTTAGCCGATTTTTGAGGTATGCCTTGGAATTCCCTCAGGGAAGTGCCAACAAGTAGAGCTGTAGAGGTGGCTAGTAGAGTAGTAGGCAGAGGATGCAAATATAAGGGGTTAAGTGGTAGTTGATTCTAAACCGTGGATTGGAAGTGGTGACAGGGTAGATGGGCAAGAGAGGTCTAAGGGTTGTGCATGAAAGGGAGCAAGGGTGAAGGAGAAGTGAGGGGGTAGATTGTTTAATACTTGCTCTTAAGTTCGAGTTGTCAATTTTATGGGTACATTTTTGGAGAATTGCATCCTGTTGAAATTGACAACTGAAGTTTTTCAAAATAGAAGCCAGAATTTTAGACAACTAACCTTTATACAACAATAGCCATTTATTCATTTCAATGTTTTTTTTTTTTTTTTTTTTTTTTTTTGAGATCTGAGGTGTTGTTCTCAAATGAATTTTCCTTTTAATGCTCACCTTTTTTTTTTTTTTTTTTTCCTAATTAAGTACTAGTTTTCTGTATTTTTCCCCATAACAGAGTGTAGGATGCTGTGCTTTGTTTCATATAATCATTTATTGTCATTGCAGGTTAAGCTTTCAGAATATATTGGGAAGAAATATGTGATTCTCTTTTTCTACCCACTGGACTTCACATTTGTTTGTCCCACCGGTGAGTTCAAGAAATAACATAGCAGGACTTTCCACATGGCTATAATGAGTTAGACCTGTAATATGCTTGCTGAACTTGTTTCCTAAACAGCTCTCTTTTCATTTATTTTGCAGAGATCACTGCTTTCAGTGACCGCTATGAGGAATTTCAGAAGTTGAACACTGAAATTTTGGGTGTATCAGTTGACAGTGTGGTGAGTTATTTTCACAATTCAGTTCTTTATTGTATGCATGTGCCTCCATATTTTGATGAACATCATTATCATACTTTCTTTCTGACCTATAACTCACTTGGAAGATGGTTGTTTAGTTGTTAGCATCACTGCACGCCTTTTACCTTGATATTTGATACAACATGCTGGGGACGCAAATATTCAAAGCGCCAATCGTCTGATTCCAACCATGTCTGAATTTTATTCTTAATAGACTTTATGCAACATAGTCTTAGGTTTGTGTTCTATAATAGTTTTTGTGCTGCATTGCCATCATTAAACATTACTCTGTACTTTGGTAGTTGCAAGGGTTATCACTTCTGTTATCCTGATTTTTAGTAGCTTGTACTGGCTATTGTTCTTGCCTCTTCTCTTCTGTTTCTTGATATATGGTAACTACCATTTTATTTACTCATCTGCATGTTAACTTCTTTGCAGTTCTCTCATCTTGCATGGGTCCAGACAGATAGAAAGTCTGGGGGCTTGGGTGATCTGAAGTATCCGTTGGTTTCTGATGTCACCAAATCAATATCAAAATCTTATAATGTTCTGATTCCTGATCAGGTAAGAATGCGATTCTGTTAAAGATTACCCTTTTTGTTGATCCGTCCCAAGAAACAACTATTTGGGTTGCATGATTTAGTTGAAACTGCTTAATTTCAGCATTTCCCTTTTTAAAATATGCATGCTTATACAAGACATATGATGCTATTCTGATGTGTCTATCGTGACCTTTATACTTGGTGGTTGGTGTTTGTACTCTGAATTACCTTTGCTAAAGTACCTTTAATTGGTTTTCTATTCCCTTGCTCGTGGCTCGTGTAATCCAGGGAATTGCGTTGAGAGGACTCTTTATTATTGACAAGGAGGGAGTTATTCAACACTCGACCATCAACAATCTAGCTATTGGCCGAAGTGTTGACGAAACAATGAGAACACTCCAGGTAACCATAAAACTTGACGTTGCATTTTGGATCTTTTCAACCTTGGATTTGAGCTTGGTATGTGCTTTAAAGTGCGATTAAGAATATTGAAATCTGTGAGCTCTAGGGTATATAGGATTTCCCAACAATGCTTAACACGAGTTTGGCTCGTGAAAGATAAAAACGGAAGTGAAACATAAAGATTATCGGCCATTCTTTTTGACAATGTGGAAACAACAATTCCACAAACTCAATTGAGCATTAAGAAAACTGACATACTTTGGGTGCTCGCCTCAGGCGTTGCAATATGTCCAAGAGAACCCAGACGAGGTATGCCCGGCTGGATGGAAGCCCGGGGAGAAGTCGATGAAGCCAGACCCCAAGCTGAGCAAGGAATACTTTGCAGCTGTGTGAGCATAACGGGCTTAAACACTGCCACACAACCGCCCCACATCTCTTACATTTGAAGGGTAAATTTTGAATTATTAGTTGATAATTGCTAGTATTTATGGTTTAAGTTTGACTTTTCCCGGATCTCACTACAAACAATCGAGATTCTAGCAATTATCTATCTTATGAAAACAAAAGTATGAATAAGTATCAGACAGATTTTGGTTGACTGAAGAAATCCCATTATATATCACATGCAATCCTCAATTATCTATAGCAGATTCGTTTGTTGTATCATTAGTGGTTGGTTTATGACCTAACCCCCCCACCCCCTCCCATTAACCAGGATTCAGAAATGTTCAGTTTTGTTGGTTGAAATTCCTTAATCAAGCAGCAATAAGCATCTCCATCAATAATCAACCAATAATGTGTTTATCCATTTATAATTGTCATTATTGTTGCAGATCAGAATATAATTTATTCTGTAATCTTAGTAACAAAGCTTGTCCTGTCGGCTCACCTTTTAATTCATACCCACCAGCAACAAGACCAAATTTTTACTTTTTTTTTTTTTTTTTTTCTGGTCCACCGTATCGATGCTAATAAAGTAAAACTTATGAACTTATATTTTAAGTTGATCAATTGGGTTATATTCCGGGACATGAGATAATATTTATACTTAACACCCCGGCTCAACATCTTGTGCTCAATTGACAGTGCCTATATATAACTTGTTATACATTTATTTTTTAAAAAATATTATATATTCTTTATTTATTTTACAGTATATAATATTACTCAAAAAAAAATTTAAAAAAAAAAAAAACAAATAAGGCAAATGGAATATTGGGAGAAAACTGGATCTGTACAAGATCCACAAAAGCTGGAGATTTTCATTTTTTTTTCTTCCATTATGTATATGGAACATGTTTCATTACAAAAGGACACAGCCCCCCAGCCCCCACCCCACAAAAAAAATAGCACTAAGTTTTCTTGTTTGTGCAATCTGCATGCATGCCTTAGTAGGGCAAAACAACCTTGCAAAAACTATATATATATTATATCTATATTTACTGCAAAATGCTAAAATATCCATAATGATAAAGTGCTAGTGTCTTCTTTATCAGCACAATTCCTGTGCAGTGGGAACACCAGATTCTGCTAAACTCAGTCTTCCAACATCTTCCCAGATCAACTTGGATGTTATCTCATCACATTGTGGAACATATTCCTAGTACACAAGAAAAAAAAAAAAAAAAAAAAACCCCAAAATTGTGTCATTGGTTTATACTTCATAGAATAATCGTGAAAGTCTAAGGTGATGATAAAGGTCAATTTGCACATGAAGTTGCACCGAGTACTACAAGGGCACTTAGTATCCCTATAGTACCCGATACAACTAAAAAGTTCATTTTTTTATTATACCTAAGTGGTGGTTAGCATCTTAGAAAAACAATCATTTCGAGGTAAACTAGTCAATGTTTTAGACATAAATGGAAGAAGAATATTAGCTGAGATTGAGGTTTGAACAAATCAAAAAGTGGGTTTTTGAGGTTATGTTTGATCAGAATATTAAAACAGACAAGTCTGATTCCAAAAGCCAAAGTGTGGGTCACGCCATTTTACCAAAGAAAAGTGAGGCATTACAGGGGCCCAGGGAGCACATAAATTCCAACATAAACTAGTTCCAAGAATTCAAGGTTGTACTTGGGATAGTTTTTAAAGATGTTTTGAGGTGAATATAATATGTATGCTGAGAATGTTGTGAATATAATCTGAGATGATGTATAGTACCTCGAGTTCTCTGACCAGCTGTTTGGCTGTCGGGGCAGACACGATTATGCGACGTGCAGTTGGAGAGATGAAGCCTTCATCCACAGCCTTATCGATAAAAGACAAGAGGGAATTATAGTAGCCTTCAACATTCAACAGCCCCACCTGCATATAATATATTAAGGTTAGATAGAAAGATGAGCACAGAAGGATTAGAATAATATGAATGGTTTGCGGGATTAAGACAGACAAAAACACCCCATGCTTTGACCAAAATAAAAAATTTTATATTGCTAAGCACCTTTCTAAATCAAACAAATATCCACTAATGAAAAACGCCTAATCATGAAGCGTGACTATTATTAGGATTGCTAATCCTCAACAATCTTCCCATGTGAACCGAAATGAAGACCACGTGCATCATGATGCATTGAATATGATCAAGAAAGATGGCATTTTTCGCAAATATATGCAGCTCTGAAAGCTGAGAAGACGACAGTGTGTTGTGAATCACGGCAACATTATGTCAAAGTGTATGACGACTTTGGATGGGGTGCTTTCATGGCATCCAATTTTGGACTTGCAGAAAGTGAAGTGTAAAATCAAAGGTTGAAAATGGCCTACAATATGCACCAAAAGTAGACAAGGCAGCTGGAAATGACCATTCGCTTTTTGTTGAATAATAGACCCCTTGGAGTAGTCTTTAAAGGAATGATTGCGTGGAAGAATGATTTTTGTCAAAGGATATATGTCACACTATGACCATCTTACCGGCAATATTATCATCAACATTTTGATATTCTTATGTAAACCCACCACTAAAAGTCGAAACTTTTCTGCAAGAAAACCCTTTCCATTTAAATCTACCTACCTCAATCCTACTTACCTCTACAATTTTCAGCAGTTTTCATCATTAAGTACTTTCAACTAGTCTAAAAGTCGAAACTTTTCTGCAAGAAAATACCGAAAAGAAAGGGCAAACTCTCTTACAGGCTTACTGTGGATTCCAAGCTGAGCCCATGTGATGACTTCAAGCAATTCTTCAAGGGTGCCATAACCACCTGAGGATAAAGAAAATCGAATTCAGTAATGACCATGTTAAGACTTAAGAGTACTCCATTTCACGAAAACCACGATCAGATATTACCAGGGAGGGCAATAAACGCATCAGCTTTCCGGGACATCACAGCTTTTCTCTCATGCATATCAGAGACTGCTTTTACTTCTCCAATTGTTTCACCGGTAATCTGTTTAGTTTATTAACATCGTTCATTAGACCAAAACGACATAGGGAAACCTAAATTTAAGTTTGAAAGATGGTAAAGCATAAAGCTGCCTTTGTGTCTCTTCAGCATCAAACAATTAAGGCCCTACTGTCCTAAAGGTTGCGCCTTTTACACAGGCAAACATTTGCAAGAAAAGAAAATATGATTGGAAGTCTCAGATTATTACCTCTCTAGGCATGAGACTAGTTGGAATTACGCTGCAAAAGAAAAGAAAAAAAAAAAAAAACATCTCCAAATATTAATTATAATCAGTAATCACCATGCATCAACAATATCATTTTTTCTTAGTAGTAACACAGTGCTATTCAAGGCAAACAATTTCTCAGTTTGGTAATATTATAAGATAATAATGCACAAACCCCACTTAACTTTACTAGGAAGAAAGTATGTGCAATGTGCTTAACATTTCCACAGTAAGAAGGGTAAATGGATAGGAAAAAATAACATTTCCACAGTAAAGAATGAGATGTGTTAAGAAGTACCATTGTTTTAGTACTGAAAATAGCATTTCTTGTCAAGATATGGATATGGAAATGCTACAATCACTCCTAAAAGGCCTCAAACTTTCTACCATACCATACCCCTAAAAGGCCTCAAACTGACATTGCACAGAGCAAAATGCATTCCACTTTTTTCAATTCTGCTCATTAAAACAGCCCCAAAAGCTCAACACAAACACAAGACACTTGGAGTTATTTGCACTGTGAGAACACCTAAAAATGGCACTTTTCATTTGTTAGTTAAATGTCCACCATCAACAGAGTGAGAAACCAAGAAAAAAAATGAGCTTTTTACTGTGCCAAAAGGCAAAAGAGAAAACAAGAGCCACTTTTAATTATCAGAAACCAGCATATGATCCCATGATGTCTGGCTTTGGGCAGTATAGAAGAAGCCAACTTCATAGAGAACTGGGAAAAAACTTGCATGGTTTCAACTTTAAACCAATTGTATAATGAAGGGAGGCCTCCATTTTGAAACAATCCATAAAAAGATAGGTATTATTATGAGGGTAAAATGATGGATGTCTTTCCAATTTCCCAATCTTTTACTTCACATTCAAACACCAACCTTTTTCTCTATATGTGTGTATATTGTTCTTGGACGACGAAACAAACTCACATCCACTATACTATAGTTAACCAGCTCAAATAAAAATATTTTTCTTGGACCACGAAACAAATTCACAATCATTATATATAGTTAACCAGCTCAAATAAAAAAGTAAGTTGCCCCTATATGTGTATATTATATTCATAAACATGAGAGAGGGGGAGAGAGAGAGAGAGTACCCTAGAACATGGCGCCCTCCATCATGAACTGCCTGAGAAACAAGACCCATCAGACCCACGCTTCCACCTCCATACACCAAATCAATCCTTCTCTCCACCTTCAAAGCACATAGAAGAAAACACTTGTCAGGAACCCCATTACTACACTTCACAACCTCCACCATCATTTCAATGGAGTTTTATATAAACAAAAACCAAAACCTCTACTGGCAGGACTATAAGAAAACACTAATAAACAATTCTGATGCATGTGATTATATATATATGCAAAGGAATATAATGGATTATATCAAAAACCAGGAGAGAGAGCTTGAAACTAAAAGAGTCATGATTTCAAGGTGGCACGTTTGGTTCCCCATGGAAAGGTAGCAAATTTTTTAAGGACTAATGTCCCCATAAACTACAAAAGATCATGCAAGAAGGCTGCTCTCAATTGACAGCCATGTTACAGCTAGCACCCCAACCCCCTCCCTCTCTCTCTCTCTCTCTCTCTCATGCCAAACGAAACATAAACCCTAAACCTTCCCTGCCATAATGTCCCCATAAGGATCATCAGAACAATCTAAAGCCATGTTTTTTATGGTAAAGAATGGCAAATAAACAGACTGAGATTAAACTAATACGTTGAATGAAAATGGAGCAAAGCTAGAAGCTTTGGTAATGAAAATGAGAAACGGGCTTTCAATTCAAACGCAATTTTGAATCTTTAACATGCCCGAAAGAAATGGAGAGAACGTGCAAGATTGGGTATCATAGAAAATAATTTCAAAAAAGCTTTTTTTTTTTTTTGTTTCATTATGGGTTCTGGAAAACAACGCAGCAGACAAAGAAGGAGAGGCAAAGAAGAAGAAAAAGAACGATACACACCAGAACTTTGCCTAATTCAATGGCGGCTTCTTGGTAGCTTGGTTTCTTCCCAGGACTGCTCCCACAGAAAACACAAATTCTCTTGAATCTAGATCTTTTTTCGGCCTCCATTGCTCTCTATCTTCTCTCTCTCTCTCTCTCTCTCTCTCTCTAAATATATATATATATATATGTATAAATCTATATAAATATATATATATATTGCTAAACCTGAAACAATGATCTCTTGAACTATATAGAGAGCGAGAAACTAGAGAGAGGGAGAGGTTTGGGTTTTTTCGGATGAATGAAAAAAACTGAAGTATGGGTGTGTTTATACGGACGCATGACCCCATGTTCGTGTTTTTTTTCTTTTTTCTTTTTCTTGTTTTTTATTTAAAATATATTTTGTATTTTACAATTATTTTTATTACAAACAGTACGATTATTGGGCAAACATGTACCTCGGACTCTCGGAGACTTTTTTTTTTTTTTTTTTTTTTTTTTTTCCTGCATACATTCTCTGTGTTCTACTCCGTATTTGCAGTGGTCCATATAGAATTTCAGATTATTGTTTTTTTTTTTTTTAAGTAAAAAAAAAAATCTGAAATTCTAAGAAAGTAGTTCCCAAATATTTATATTATGATAAATAAAAGGTTTCAAGGATTCTTGTCTTGACCCCTGACCTGTGAACCAAATGAAACACGAGGACAAGATGATAACACCCAACTTTAATTTTGTCTTTGCTTTGTCCAATATATTTTTTGGGTATTAAATGGGGAAGAAAATCTCAAATTAATATTATTTAACTTTAATCAAATATCCCATGAGAATTGGTCAAGATCGAGTATGTTTAGCCCAACAAACGACATAGACACAACCATAGATTGCATTCATGAAATGGGTTACAAAGTTAATGTTGATTTTAATGTGTGAGACTTTGTTATTACTTAGAAAAATGAAAATTTTGATGAGTAAAGAGTGGTTGGTGTGGATGAGGATGAGAATGAGGAGTCTAGTGATCGATTGTTCTCAATGAGATTGTTTATAGTCCTTGTTCGGGTTAAGTGATCGATCTTAGGCGGTCAATTTTGAATTTGGGACACAGTCTCTCATATATGAAAGTGTGTTTCGGCATGAGTTGTTACCATATTTTAAGAAGAGTTCTTGCCATATTACTCGTTCAATCAATTTGGCAATAAAAGACTTTAGGGATTTATATCTTTTATCGTCTTCAATTATGAATGACAATGGGGTGGGTGGGTGCGGGGGATATATCCCCTGCCCTCGCACCCGTATTCCCAACCCTCACTCTCCGCACCCACTCCTGCGCGGGTAATGAAATTCCTACCCCATACCCGTCCCAGCGGGGATTTTGCGGGTGCTAGTAATACCTAACCCGCAACTCTAATTATTAATATTGCACTTAAATCTAATAAAAATTTTATACTACAATTCTAATTATCACATGAATTTTTTTATAAGTTTGAAAATAACTCTAAAATTTAATAAGAGTCAATGAAGTTAGTCCTTAATTAGAACTAAAATTGTATTGGTAAAATAACTTGTATTAAGTGTTTATTCATTATGTTATTTGTGTTGTTCCTATTCAAATTTCATAAACATAAAACTAAGAAGTTTAATTTATTATGCATTTTTAATTATAAAACATACATAAACTTATATAATAAATGAATACTAATAACAATATATATAAGTATGGGTGCAGGGAGAGGATACCTCCGCCGCACCCGCCCCATACCCGCGCGGGTATACAAAATTCCCCCATACTCACACCCATTATCTAAATTGTGCGGGTATTATAAAATTCGTAGGGATAGGGATGCGAGGAACTCATTGGATGCGGGTAGAATTGTCATCCCTATATTCAATTGCACAAATCAAACATTTACCATTACTTTAATATATAGTATATAGTTATACTAATAGCAAAATAATAACTTTATTTTCTTATATTTATGTAGCACTCAAGACCACATTTCAATAGTATAATATAATATACATGACCTTTACAAACTACCGGTCAGTAATTACTCATTTCGGGTGGATTCTAGCCACCGATGTTAACAAATCTAAACTAAAAAAAAAAAAAAAAAAAAAAAAACATTATTGTCAAAGATTTATTTAGCAATCACGACAAATTTGTTTCTAAATGGAATGTTGGATCATATTTATGTATATAATATATAAACTTTAAAGAATATGCAGAATTGAACGATAGGCCTTCGCAAAAGATTTTGCAAATATTGCCGATTTGCCGTCGTACTTAGGATATGATTACGTGAACCATCCACTTATCAACTTGATTATTAAGAAATATATTTTTGCTAGTTGCGTTCTAAGTCAACTTATATGGTTGTTCTATACCAATAAAACAAAATATGGTTTATATTTTTCTCCAATTATCAAAACAAAGGGTTACATTTGCATACGTCAATATTACCTCATTTAATTAATTTCAAATAAATTTACATTAGCAGTCGGCTTATCAATTACTCCGTGTTAGTTATATTCCTTTAATTGAGTAAAATCCGTTTATGGTAAGAGTGTCTATAATAAGCCCATTACATTGTGTAGTGTAACGTAACCACTATTGCCAAGTTTTGGTCGCGTATATTTTTCCACAATCTATCATATAAGAATTAACTGAACTAATATGTGTATGCAACACAAAACTTGCTTCATGGAGTCTTTCCACATACTCCATCAAGCCTATATAAGAAAATTCAAGTATAATTAAGAATCATGTTTTTCCACTCCAACACTCTTTCGGGGTAATATAGTTATTTCTTCTCTCAAGAGCTCCCCATACCCCGGTCCGACAGAGTATTTGGGAGGATCTAAATCACAGTGATTCGATGACTCAGCAGATAAAGTCAAATAACGATGTATACAAGGGATCTATCCACTTTGGGCATAATTTTCACATTACCGCTGCCAAGATTCAAACCTTAGTCTCTTCTTTCAGATTTTGCTTTCTAAACCAGTGTGTTAAGCTCGTGAGGGCACTTATATAGTTATTTCTTAGAACATGGAATGCACTTAATTAGCTACCTTCCAAATGATTAATAAGTTGTTTATTATCGCATGCAACTCGCGCATAAAAGTCTCCATTCTCCAATCCTTTGGGAGTGCACCACCCAATTTGTTTAATACAGTTGGTAATATTTCTTAATTAAGTAATAAATAAATATACTTTAATTTAATTAATTAATTAGTAAGTAATCATACGGTCCTACCAAAATGCAAGTGGGTCTAAATTAATCTATTTTTACGCTCTTTGCATTGTCCAAGAATAATGAAACGTTTATTCTTAAACTCTCTTGGTTGTGCCTTTTACACGGATTATTTTAATATAATTTATTTTTTATATGTGATTTATAAGTTATTATGTAAGAATTGAGTTTATCCAGCACATACCCCTAATCATGAGTTTCTATCATCATCAAAATAAAAAAGAATAATAAAGCATGGGACAAATTTTTTTAGTAGTGAAGCCAAGGTGATAATGGGCCTGTTTAAACGGGCCTTTATTTTATTGGGCTTGAAAACATAGTCAGAGTTTTTGTTCCCTTACACTTCGAGTTGTTATACCATGGATCAGGGGTGGACCCTGGTCCTAAATAACGTATAAATTGTATATTTTTAGTATTGAAATTGTGAACTTTTAGAATATAATATTTGTACTTGATTCACAGAATAACTTGCGTTACACTTCAATTCTTATCCTTCATGTAATAATGTATATTGTTAAATAAAACTGTAGTATAATTAAAATGATACATTAGTATTACTATAATAAAAGTAGTGTGTAAAAAATGAAACTAAAATTGAAATGTAATTAAAATGATGAATACTTTATTTGCTATAAACTTAGCATCTCAAATTCAAAATTAACTTCATGAAAGATCAATTCAAATATACATAGACATGACATTAGCCACCCACTGATATTACTTTTATCCTTACAATATTCTCTCACTTTTCAAAAATGAATCTACTTCTACATTATTAAATTTATAATTCCATTATTTTTCCCTAGATCTTACAATATTCTTTCACTTTTAAAAATTGATAAACTTTATAAAAAAAAAAATCAACAAACAAAAATAAATAATTTTTTTTTTAAATGTTACCACAACTATCGCATGCTTAGCCTTTTATACTTAGATGCAAAATTGCAACACATGTCTCCATTTTTGTTAACTCTAAAAGCATCTTCAATAGTTAGTTTTTTGCACAAATTTTAAGATGTTAAGTAGGAAAGAATGATGAAGGAGATTTTTATATATAAAAAAAAAAAACTAGAAAAATAAGTTTTCAGGGAAAAAAAAAAACTATGGTAACACGTCTAGTGGCCACGTGCAGTTGTTGTGCCTCACGCGAAAAAATGCGTGCTTTATTCATATTTGGTGGGACTTACTTCAGAAATCAAAAATACGTGTCTTGTTCATATTTGGTGGGACTTACCCCGCATTTTCTCTTTTTTCATTTCAATCAAAATATCATTAAAAATTTGAACAAAAATTATTATTGTAATTGCTCTTTAAAGTATAGATTCAAATCTCTAAGCTGGACCAACAAAATTCGAGGGACAATTGAAGAAGATGGAAGGAAGACTGGAAGAGGGATGGGCGCATGGGGGATATGTGCAGTCGGGTAATTAAGGTTGGAAAAGGTGAAAGAGAGTGAGAGATAGAAATGGCACTGTAATTATGTTTTGGTGCTGACATTGTAATCATTGTGCTTCTTGCTTGATTTATGCAATATGACTGATAGATTGACGTACTCTCTCATTGTGCTTGCTTTGTTATCATTTTTTCTTTTCATAATAACACACAAATCAACCTCACCTCCTCGGAGCAACAATTTTTTTTTTTCATCCAATTGACTAAAGTTTTACAATCTTAGAGCATCTCTAACAATGCATTTTAGTGAATTTTTATAGAAATTTTAGCATAAGGACATCCACAATGATTATCTTCTTATGAGTGTCTTATATTCACATTTTGTGAGTCCAATTATTCTTTTTCTCCTTTTAATATTTACTCTTATTTTCTTTCCAACCCTTCTCCTCTTTTCTCCATTTGTTGTGAGCTATATCATTTCTCACTCCTACACATTATATATTATTTTATTTACTTTTTCTATAGTTTCTTTTTGAAAGCCAACCAAATAATAATTGTATTAATGAATCAAAGCTGCAATCGAGTCAGGAGGGATAGAATCCCAATATATAAACTGATCCTATGAAAAAGCTAATGATGCTAGAGTATGCGCATGTGAATTAACATGCCTAGTTACATAACTTAACGAGCAGTGATTAAATAAAGTCATAGAAGTCCTGCACTGGTCTACTACGACACCAATATAGGACAATATTTTTGTTGATTCCTGGCGCATAACATTCCGAAGTTCCATGCAATCCGTGAGAAGGTCCACCGTTGTTTCATTCTTGTCCAGAAGTCAAGATATGACTTCCTTACATGCTAGAGCCTCTACCATAAGGCCCATAAGTGAACAGAAACAAATCGGTAGCTTTCTGTTTCGCGCCGCCAAAAAGGAACTTTCCGACGCCAGTAGTACTATGCCGAAGGTTGCCTCGCCAGTGGCCTGCCGGAAACCAGCATCTATATAACATCGCAGCCTGGCGTGATTGCCGTTAATAATTTTAATTTTATAATTATAATATCAATTTTAAATTTAAATAATTTAAATAACAAAATAAAATATAATCTCATAAACTAATCAAAATATAATTTAATAAGTTAATATTCGCTTTCAAAATTCAAATCATCTGTTAACATTCAAAATTGAATATAAAATTTTAGATATCATATAGAGCCACATCTAACACAAGTTTAAAAAATAAATTCAAATATTTGTTTTTGATGTGATGTGACAGTGAGAATGCTTTGATAATGAAAGAGTATTGTAGACTAATTAAAAAAAATAGTCAAAATACTAATAAAATTGTAAATTTAATGATGTGAAAGTAAGACATACTTTCGAATGTAAATCAAGAATTTTTGTTAATGTAAATGCTCTTAGAACATGCACATCAGCGGTTATTTTGCAATTTTTGGGTTTAGGGTTTAGGGTTTAGGATGAAAGAGAGTGAAAAGAGAGAAATATGAGAGCCCGGCAAAAAAGAGTTATTTCAGAAATGTGGACCCACTGAAAAAAAATTTCACCCCGGATGCCTTGTGTGAGTGTCACCATTGTGTCCAGTGAACGCGTTAGATGCGCTGACAGTTGTTATTATACTATTATTATTTTTAAAAAAATCAGTTTTTTTTTTCTCTCTCATTTCTCTTTTCTTTTTGCTAATTACTCTTATAAAAATTTCTCAAAAATCATAAAAGAGTTAATACCCAAAATTGTCCTCGACTATAGTGATTTTTCTCAATTTTGTCCTAAACGACTTTGGTGACCTAATATAGTCCCAGACTTTTGTGTTTCGCTAAATTTAGTCCTCCGTTTGTTATTCCGTCAAATTGGTGTTAAATAAAGGGACAATTCAATAATATCAATATTGACCTCTCTTTACTTTCAACCTGCGAAGTGAGAAATCTCTCTTTCTTACACGAATTACACCCAGAGTTACTCTCAAACCTACGAATCAAATTTTATATTAACAGTTTTAGGAGTGATTCTGAGAGTAGTTCGTAAAAAAAGAGGGATTTTGCAGTTCACATGTCTATGAATAAAGAGATGCCAATATTAAAATTACTGAATTGTCTATTTATTTAATAACAAATGGACGGAATAACAAATGAGGGACTAAATTGAGCAAAAACACAAAAGTCTGGGGACGAAATTGAGTAAAAACACAAAACTCTGGGACTACATTAAGTCAAAATTGAGAAAAACCACTATAGTCGAAGACGATTTTGGTATTAACTCAATCATAAAATATCTCCATAGATGCTCCTAGTTGGATGAAGGGTGCAGCGGCGTTTGTTGATGCAGGTACTGCAAACATTAATGGAAACCCATGCTTTCTTACAATTTGATTTTTCCGATGTGAAACAATTGAAGAAGAGATGTGAAAGAGGGTGTCAATCACCCAAGTTGAAGGAGAGAGAGAGAGAGAGAGAGGGATTGCGATTGTGACATATATGGATCCATCGCTTTCACAACTAAAGTTGCTGCTCATCTCAAATCTCAATTCAATTCTCTCTGTTTCCAATTTTCGACTCTCATCTTCCTCATGCCCGGACTCCGCACGCACGTGGGCCGTGGGGGCGTTCCGCCGCCGCCGCTCCGCTGCCCTTACCTTTCTCCTTCTCAAAATATTTCTTTTTCCAAAATGCTGTTTTTTTGAAAGGATAAGATGTGTATTCATTAATTATCAAACAAAGATGAAATAGAGGCCGGTGGTATAGTGAATCACGAACTTAAGACAGACATAAAATCAGTAGCTCGTGTTAATACATGAGCTATATGATTCGCTGACCTATTGACATGGTGAACACATACGTTTCCGATGTCCACAACAATCTTCCGACATTGTTTAATAATCAAACCAGTATAAAAAAAACGAGAGTTAAATGCAAAACAAAAATATAAACAATCTGACTCTAAAAAAATATTATTAAAATAATGAGCCTTCAACCATGTCAACGCCTCTTTGACCGCCTCCAAAATGTTGTTTATTCATACAACATAAGTTTTTCAAAAACTAGTAATTAAGTTAATTTAGAGTATTAATGACTTTATAATTTAGTGACATTAAGAATTTCTCAAATGAAAAATTATAAGTTCCATTTTCAGCGACAACAATATCATTATATATAATTATCAACAGATACTATATTATTACAGAGTAAATAGCATTAAAAAAAAAAGTTAATTTAGAGTAGACTAATCTTATCCAACATTTTCAACATTCGTAAAATGTCTTAATTGTTACCATGGAAGAATCTTCAATCTAGTCCAAGATTCTAGAAGGCCCAATATGGATTTCTATAAGGCCAAACCTTTGTGGGTTTGTTTACAGTAATTGGCCCAACTTGAGTTTTTCGTTTGTATATATGTAGACATTAGGCTAAACTACACAAGCCCATGTCTTTCCAAGTTTCCTTTATCCTCTATAAATGGGCCCACCCAATAGACCCTGGCAAACTACCACTATATTATCCACATAATACTAGTACACCTGTAACGTACTAATTATGGTTTCAACTTCCACTTTTCATCACTATTGACCTTCTTGATTTAAGCTGGTCAGCTATGAACAATTTAATACAACTTACCTCAGATCTTTGCCATTATTAACTAGCTAAGATTATAATAATGGATTTTTTATCTAGAGTATACTTTTTTAAATTTTTTTTTTTTTTTTTTGAAATCTCGAGTATACTTTAAAGTAACGGTTATGAGCTTTCCCGCTTTTCAAAGAATCAACTATTGTGTACCGAATTTGGATTAATTGCTAGAGTGAATCGGAACATTCTCTCGAGCCTAAACAGAACAGATGCTAGGCTATGAAAGAGAGGAAAGAACATTCTCGGGGGGGGGGGGGGGGGGGGGAGGGGGGTGTAACACCAACACCCTGCTACTTTAGCAGTTTATACCCTCATAATTGCAGCGTCTGCAAGTGCATGAAACATGATAGTTTTGGTCATTACTTAATAATGCAAAACATAAAATAATCAAAACTTTTGGGAAAAGCAGTCTCTGTGGTACGTAATTCCATCGCCTTTACGTTAAGAAGGCTGTCATGTCAAAATAAGAGCAACTTTTTTCTTTACTCACCTTTAAACTTTAATCTCCCTTGCCTGCCCAGGCCACCCACTACCCACCCAAACAACCCCCCCCCCCTCTCTATATTTGTGTGTATATACAATTATACATACAAAAAAATTGTCAATGACCTTGTGATCAAGTGGCATGAAGTAATTATTTCAGATGAAAAATCATGGGTTAATTCTTAACTAGAGAACCAACTCATAAAAGGCAGGCTGGTCCGGTGATTATATGGACATGTATGTATATACGAGAGGTTGATTGTAGTATTATTATAGTGAAATTTCTTTAGCCACATGGCCAGATGTGTAGGGAAGACTACGCGTATTTGAGGCAGAAAAGCATAAATGAGGTGCCCTTTTGAGTAGATAATGCCATATTTTGCTTTTAATTGTGCTTTATGATGTAATGCTTTACTTAAAGCTAAGCAATATAATGAGAAAAAAAGGCAAACAACTAGCTACTTGACACTTTGTTACCAGCCCAGGAGTGTTGTATTAATGGATGGTGTGATCTACTCTCCTAAACAAATACATATATTAAAGTGATTATTGATGGTGAAAGAAGAGAAAGATAGATAACCATAGGTAGCTTTAAGCTTTTATTCTTTGACACAAATTAAACCTCACAGCGTATCAAAAAAGTATTGTGTATCAAGAAGAAACATGTATACGACGACAGATGTACATTGGGTAAACCACCTCATTATATAGAAAGATATCAAGAACACAGATGAATGCCCAACTGATAATCTACTTTTTTCATGTGGGTCCTAATACAAATGTCTACATCAAGATTTTGTGTGTGGGTACACATAGTATTTTTCAGATATATATAGTAGTATTGTTAGGATACTTAATTCTTTTTGTAGTGCATGGCCCCAACCCTAGGGAAGAACTAACAACAAACAGTTAAGGTGACTTTTTGTACAGTTATGCCTTTGCTCTTTGTTTAAGCAAGATAAATATATAGATACAGAAGAGTAATGGGTGTGAAAGAGTTGTATGGGCTACATTTGGTTGTATTATATATATATATATATATATATATATATATATATATATATATATATATATATATATATATATATATATATATATATATATATATATATATCTGCTAATTAAAGAAGAATGTTACATGTTCCTTGCTTTCATTCAAAAACACACCAACCACTTTTCTTGTTTCCAAGAATACTTTGGATTCAAAAATGAATTGTGCCCTTTGTATGTCTTTTTAGGCCATCAAAGATAGGAGAGAAGCTTTTTGACTGGGGACTTAGAAGTGAGAATTATACCCCCCTTTTGAAAGAAGATAAAGATAAATACAATATAGCTTGTGGCATGTAGTTTCTTAGCTTAGCTTGGACCATTTACTATATCAGGTACACTTTGTGGTTTGTATTACTTTTCATCACATGCCAATATATATGCATGTACTGTGTGTAGATACACCCTTCATTTTTATATTGCATAATTTATAAATAACTAATGAATGTATATAAGAAACCGTGACAATTATAATAAAATTTAAGACATATTGTCAGGATCAAACGCATCACTGCGCCAAAAACTATTGCTAGTAACGAATGCACAACTTTATTTCCTTATACTTGCGTAACAGTCAACACAACATTTCGATTGCAGGATGCTGGACTTTGCCATCCAAGCCTTTGTGCAAAGGATGTAGTACGTATATCTTATTGAAATTTTTTATAGCAAATAATATAGAAAAAATATGTGGTTTTACTTTTTAGTCTCTCAATTATGTAGTTCTATCATTTTGGTTCATATCTTTTGGTTGTTGCAGAATAAACCTTTAACTTTATATATAAAAAAGTTGTAGTTCCTCCCTCGAGTACCAATAAATTTGTGAACTTTCGATTAGCAAAAAAATATATAAAAAAAATCCATATGTGATTTTACAAAAAGCTAAGGACTTAATAAGACATGAAATATGAGTCAAATCTCGATGGAGCAGAGGTTCATGGTTTCGTTGGTCGAGGGATGAAAATTGCAATAGTTTTGTAACGATGTGAATGTATTTTGTAACGACTCAAAGACGACATAAACTAGAATAATTAATGTTGCATAATTGATGAGAGATTAAAAAAGACATTTCTCTCAATAATACTATATAATAAGAGACTTGTTGAGGTATATTAAGATGACATACATAAAGAGGGAGAAGGATTGGAATATGGAGACATTCCCTAAGAGTGGAAATGGCCCTAGTCCCCTAGCCTAGGTCATGTCACTTACATACTCATGTAAAGTCATATTAGATGCTCAAAACCCCTTTGGGTCCCCATATGAAACATTCCTAGAGTTTAGGATTTGAGCTTCTCTCCATTGTCATTCTCAAACAACTAACATATTGCCAAAAATATTAATTAGGAAATTTTCTTCTTAAAATAAATAAAAATTTGAGACAGATCGAATTCTTGAACTCCCATCATTGGGATATCTATCATTCATTCATCCATCCCCACTACTCCTGGCCTTAAACCACTTTAATTTCTTTGTCAAAATACAATGTTGTTTTTGCCTCTTTTGAATGACTACTTTTATGTTCAAGGAGACATTTAAGACTAAAAGTGTTTTCATCAGTACATAGTGATTTGCCAGGTGGGATTGTGGAACACCATCCAGCAAAAGCACAAGATGATTGAGGGTTAAAAGGAAGATCTCTAGTTTGTTGTGCACAAGTATATATGTTTATATGTAATTCATAAATATATATAAATGTATTTTGGGGTTATTATTTTATGTATATGTAGGTGAAAGATTTTAATTGGGATTCTCTGTTGGAGTTACCAAGATAATGCAGATAGGATTGCTCTACTTTCTATGCCATATGCCACGCTGAAGAATGAGACCACAAACCTAACAAGGCATGGGCAAAACAAAGTAAATTATCCCCACAAACTCTCCAATCTTGAAAGAAAAGAAAATAAAGGAACAACAAGATTCACTTCACTTCTTCCACTAACAGATGCATGTAACATAAGTCAAGATCTTAAGTTTAAAATTAGGGTCAACTTCAATATCCTATCATCTATATGTGTTGTTGGATGCTATATAAATAAGTATAAAGAAGTAAAGTTATATCTTCAATTAATTGTCAAGATCAAATACTTATCACATGCCAGAAGTTATAGTTAATAAGGAAAGTGTATGTTTATGTCATTTGACTGATTCTAAAATAATAGGCCGGGGCCGTATTTAATACGGAGTAGTTGGATTTGAGCCCTCTTTTTATTTTTATTATATAAGTGTAAATATAAAATGAAAATACAATATTTATTAAAAAAAATTTGTCAAAATATAATGCATAAAATATCCAATAAAGACAAATAGAAGTCAAAATTTAACATAAAAATAATATTTTTTTTATGCATATTTAGATACAAAATCATTTACCAAATTTTTGATATCATTTTTTCCAAAATCTCATTTCCAATGGCACTTAATAGTTGACACTAATACATGAATTCCAGAAACATAATTACCAAGTATAAAAAATAATAGATTATATATATAATTTTTAAAAAATTGGGGGTCCTGCTGTGCCATCGCCCTAGTTGCACATGGCCAGAGCCGGTTTTGTTTCATTACAATTGCTTAATAGTCAGCATCATACCATGCATGTTTTGATGGTAAAATACTGCGTTTGGATCTCCCTAATGTCGCCTAATATTCATGTATGATATGATGTATGTGCTCATATGCTAGCTAGGACACTCACTAAATATGAAGTGAGAATAGTTAACCTTCAAGTTGCAATATTGAATAGTTGCAAATTGATGATATTTGGAGTGAAAAGTTGAATTTGATTGTTAAGGAGATTATGGAAAAGGTGTGTCTAATCTAAGTTAGACAGCTCCACTTTGATCCTTATTATATCTTTTTGCCTAATTCTGTAAAATGGTTTGACCACTAATGAGAAGCTAACTATGGATCCGATTTAATTAGAACAAGATTTGTTGTTCCACGTTCATAGGTGCTGTGTATGTGTTGATATATCTAATCAAATCTAAAGCTTCTTCCATCCAGTAATAACAGTTAAAATAATAATAATAATACTACTAGCCAATTCAATATATGCTTTGCATGGAAGGCAGTGTTCCACTTCCATATTATATTGCTTGTCTTCAAGATCAGATAACTAGCTTTATTTATATTTACAAAAAGAGTTACGTCCTAATCTCAAGAGTTCTTATTATCCTGATGTCTTATTTAATTAAAACTCGTGATCTGCTCTAATACTTTAATACCAATTGTCAGAATTAAGGACTTATGACTAGTTAAAAATTATAACTTTATTTTCTTGTACTTACATAATAATCAGTATCACGTTTTGATAGTAGGATGCTGAACTCGGCCCGCCAATTAAGAGAGTAAAGATGAGGCACCTTTGATTTGGTGCATTCCTTCAATTCCTCCTCCTAGTCAGCACATGCATTCCACTTTCCACTACAAAATCCCTCTTTGGACCCCAAAATTTTACCTCACCCTCAAGAAAAGAACATACATACAAGTCCTCCCCCTACCCCCTCACCCCACCCACCCACCCCTACCCCCACCTCTTCTTATAGTATTTCTCCATCTCTTTCTCCCTCTCTTTCCACACAATTTGGTGTTCAATTCTGCATACCCTCCAATTCAAGAAACCCTACACATATCCTCTTCTTAGTACCCATGAAACCAATATTGCTTTCACACTCTTAGATTCTTATATGATCTCTGGTTTAATTTCCCTTAGTTGTTTATATTGTTGAAGTGAAAAGATCATCATAATCAGGTGGGGAAGATGAGAACAGGAGGGTGTACAGTGCAGCAAACTCTAACACCGGAGGCCGCAACCGTGGTGAAACAAGCCATGGCGCTTGCTAGGCGGCGCGGCCATGCTCAGGTGACGCCTCTTCACGTAGCGAACACCATGCTTGCTTCTCCTACCGGCCTGCTTCGAAGAGCTTGCCTGCAATCCCACTCTCACCCTCTCCAATGCAAAGCTTTGGAGCTTTGCTTCAATGTTGCACTTAACCGCCTCCCTGCTTCCTCTTCTAGCCCCATGTTCGGGCCTCAGTCGCAGAGCCCCTCCATTTCCAACGCCCTCGTGGCGGCCTTCAAGCGCGCCCAGGCGCACCAGAGACGAGGGTCGATAGAGAATCAGCAGCAGCCGATTCTGGCGGTGAAGATCGAGCTGGAGCAGTTGATCATCTCCATTTTGGATGATCCTAGTGTGAGTAGGGTGATGAGGGAGGCTGGGTTTTCTAGTATTCAGGTTAAGAGTAATGTTGAGCAAGCAGTTTCTCTAGAACTGCAGTCTTCTCCTTCAAACCCTAAAGAAAAAAACACTAACACCACCTGCAGCCTGTTTCTTTCCCAGTCTTCTCCATCATCTCCTCAGACTAAAGTAATCCCATCATCCCTAATATTAGCTAAGCATGAAGATGTGATGAGTGTAGTGAACAGTATGATGAACAGAAAGAGGAGGAGTATTGTGGTGGTGGGTGAGTGCCTTCCCAGCTTAGAAGCTGTGGTCAAAGGAGTGAGAGAGAAAGTTGACAATGGAGATGTGGGTGAGCCTCTGAAACAACTCAAGTTCATCACTGTCCCTCTTTCTGCCTTTGCCAATAACAGGAGAGAAGAGGTTGAACAAAAGATTGGGGAACTAACTTGCCTTGTTAAGAGTTTAGTGTCAAAAGGAGTTGTTTTGTACCTGGGAGATCTCAAATGGATCACTGATTATAAGGCTAGTTCTAGCAGTTCTGGCAGCCATAGCCGAATCGGGTGTTACTGTTCTGTGGAGCATATGATCATGGAGATTGGGAGACTAATCTGCAGTTTTGGTGAGCATGGAATGCTTTGGCTTCTGGGAATTGCAACTTTTCAGACTTTCATGAGGTGCAAAACTGGGCACCACTCATTGGAGTCTGTTTGGGGCCTGCATCCTACCACTGTGCCTGCTGGAAGTCTGGGCTTGAGCCTCAATCCTGCTGATAATGAAAGGTAAAATTTCTCAACTTAGGAACCAATTCAATCAAAGATTTTGTTGGGTAGTGGCTCGGAGAGCCGAGCCCATCATCCAACCTGACCTAACTATTACGCAAGTATAAGGAAATAAAGTTGCAAAAGATTTAGTTCAGAAAGAAAAAATATATATATTTGATAAAGAAAAAGTTAAGAAAAAAAAGTAGAAGTTGTAGTTGCTTTCATATTTCAATATGCATCTATTCTGCCTCAAAAGACTACTACTACCTCTTTCTTGTTTTTGTTGTTCTTCATAGTTGTTTGGTGTGCCTGCAGACCATGACCTTTTCTTTTTCCATTAGCTTTCTAATTTTCATAACATAATTTAATTAATTAATTAATTAATTCTCTCCTATTCCCTTTCCACTGTACTGTACTCCCAAATCATGATTCATTCTTGAGTAGTTGAATCCAACTGATCTGATCTTGATCTTCATACTTTCCATTCAGTGATCCCATTGCTGAACACAGAAACAAGAAATCAGAAAATGGATCTTCTTGGATGGTTCTTGAAAATGGTGATGATGATAATAATGAGGAGAAGCAGCTAAACTGTTGTGCTGATTGTTCAGCCAAGTTTGAAGTTGAAGCTTTGAGCTTACAGAAAACCAATTCTATGAGTGAATCCACATTGTCTAGCCTCCCTCCTTGGCTCAGAGATGAAAGTAGAAGGCTCCATAGCAGCACTCATGATCAGGTACTACTTCTTATCTTTCTCGGGACAATATTACTCGTGTCAAATCTTTCAGTTTGCTCTAAATTAATCTTATACCATGCCAATTGATGGTTGTTGGGCCGCGACTCAAAGAGTCGGTCCATGTCAGCATCCTGCCATCTAAATGTGTCCCCGGAGAATTATAAGAAAATTAAGTTTTGTCTTGACTGCTCGAGAATCAAGTCCAGCATCCTATTATTACTTGATCTGACAATGGTTTTTTTAATTTGTTGTTCAGAAGTGTGTTTCAGTGAAAGAGCTGTGCAAGAAATGGAATTCGATTTGCAGTTCAGAACACAAACCATTACTAGAGAGAAACTTAACCTTCCCACCGCCATCATCGTCTTCTTCTTTCTTCTCATACGATCAACAATACCCTAGTTTGAGAATGTACATTCCTGAGAATATGAATCCTGCAAGAACAGCATTCTGGGTTAATCCCAATTCCAATTCTACCCCGGCTTCTTCAAGCGAAATCATGGAAACCGAATACTACGTCCCAAAGTTCAAGGAGCTGAGCGCGGAGAATCTGAACATTCTGTGCAACGCATTGGAGGAAAAGGTGCCGTGGCAGAAGGACATCATCGCGGAAATCGCGGGGACGGTCTTGCAGTGCCGGTCGGGGATGGTGAGGAGAAGGGAGAAATCAAGAAACGGCGGCCATGACGACGTGAAAGAAGAGACGTGGCTGTTCTTCAAAGGCGGCGATGTCCAGGCGAAGGAGAAGATAGCGAGAGAGCTAGCTAAGACGGTGTTTGGGTCTCCCTCCAAACTCGTCTCCATCGCCCTGAGCAGCTTCTCATCCTCGGCGGAGGATTTATTCCGGCATAAGAGAACGAGAGACGAGCAGAGCTGCAGCTATATCGAGAGGTTTTCTCAGGCGGTTTCGGCGAACCCCCACCGCGTTTTCATGGTGGAAGATGTTGAGCAAGTGGACTACTGTTCCCAACTTCAACTCAAACGGGCAATCCAGACAGGAAAGATAAGCAGCAGCTTCAATGGCGGCGAGGACGTGAGTTTCAGAGACGCCATTATCATCTTGAGCTGCGAGAGCTTCACCTCGCGGTCCAGAGCATGCTCCCCGCCTGTTAAGCAGAAATCCTCGTCGGATAATTTGTCGTCGGAAAACGCGTTGTCCGGCGGTGAGGAAACCACGAGTTCTTGCGGGTTCTTGGACTTGAATATCTCCATTAATGACGATCATGAAAGGTCGGTTGAAGAAGATGACGGGGTTGATAACTTAGGGCTTGTTGAAAGCGTTGATAGTTGCGTTACCTTCAAAATCCAGAATCATCATGAGGAAGAAGATATAATCTTTGTATGATATATTATGATTCATATGTTCACAAGTTTTTGTTACATTTTCTTCATTCTTGTCCATCTTCAGAACAACATCAACTGTACGTACTGGATGGAGTTTTTCTACAAATCCGTATAGCTAAAATATGGACCCAAAAATGGAGGAAAATATCAACAAGCTAAGTAATTTGAACAACCTAAGTGTATTATTATTATTATTTTGCCTCAATTGAATTAATGATTCTACTCTCTTTTTTTTCCCTAATCTTGAAACTTTGTCTCCGATCCCTAGAAAATACCTTAAAGGTGCAATCCTAGTTGAATTGGTTTGGTAAAGATAAGGTCACAATTAAAGTCTGACATTCTATAGCCTCCTTGTGTTTCTTTTTCGGCTAAGGTAGAAATGCACATTCAATTTTACTTAACATGCACTGAACTTTCAACAACAACACTAATATAAGTGATATGTTAAGAATAAAATATATAAAATAATGAATGTGTATATTACATACAATTTCTTGTTGCATAATATTGCTCAATGCTCATGAGAATGCATTTAAAAAATGTGCTCAAGTGAAAAAAATAATTATAATACAATTAAAAATAAAATGAAACTGTATATAATTACCTACTTTACATGTAAGGAATTTTTACTATTCGGCCATAGTGTCAAAATAAAAAGAGAAGCTTGGTTGAGTTTTTGCAAGAAAGTAAAGAGGGTAAAAAGAAAAAGAAAAAGAAAAAGAAAAAAATAGCTTTTATTTTTGAATTATGATATCAACCTAGCTATACAATATTATAAAATTTTAATTTATTTTCCTCCCCCACTAATTACTTTGTCTTATGATATGAAATGTGTAAGAAAATAATGATTATTTTTGTGAACTATTGTTCATTTTTCAAGAACTAATTTCTTATAATTATAAAGATACTGAACATTAGAATTGGCAACATCAATATTGCTAGTAGCAAAAATATAACTTTATTTTTTTATATGCTTGCATATCAGTCAATTTACTACTACACAAATAACTATATTTAGTAATAAAAACGTAATTTTATTTCATTATACTTGCATAGTAATTTTTGTGGTAGAATAGTGAATTACTTGACCGTCCAAACTTCCACCTAACAATCTATATATAATTACGATAATTCAATCGATTTTTTGTCGTAATTTATGATGAATAAAACATAATGAAGAAATTAAGGAAGAAAAGGGGTAAGAGTACGTAGTGAGTAAAATAGTGAAGCAAAAAAGGAAATGAAAGGAAATAAAGAAAAAGCCAAAGGTGAAAAACACTTTCACGCTTTTTGCTTTTGGTCTGTAAAAACTCTTATAGACTTGAATTGGGGAAAAAACACAACAAGAAGAAGGGATCAGATAAGTGGTTTTGTTCCTCATTCAAAAGAAGGAAAACTTTGTTTTCATGAGTTAACGTTAAAGGAAAAGCTAAGAAATGAGGCAACGAAAAAAGAGACAAGGAAATATGTACAACAAGACCATATGTCGGTGACAGATCAACTAACAAATAAAGAATTTCACCAACTTATTAGTTAGCATGCATCTATCCCTAGACACCATCTAATTACACCTTAATTCAACACCCAATTAAAGATAAAGTAGCATTCATAAAGTGTACTTAGGTTGCTCCTCTAAGTTTTTCTCCCATCCTCATTTCAACAACTTAAAATGGCAATCAACTCTTTGCTACTTACCAATTGTCTCAAACTGAGAGATTAGAGTCCATTTTTTTAAAGTATAGTGTTCGGCGTAAGCTTGGAGGATCGAATCTAATATCCAGTTATTGAAATGTAGCGTTGACTGTTATATGCAAGTATTAGAAAATAAAGTTGCGTCTTCGCTATTAGCTATAACTTTTGGTGTAATATAATGGTGACCGCTTGATTCTGATGATAATTGGTACAATGCAGAGATAAGGAAATAAAGTTATCTTTGTGCTACTAGTTGTAACTTCTAGCGTAGTGATAAGTGATTGATCCTAACATATAACATGACATTGTATTGTACTGTAAAAATATGATTATAGTGATTTCACCACTTTGATTCTTGCTTCTAATTTTACCCAATAATGTTCTATGAAGAACTAAAATGGGTACAAATTTGATAGTTAAAAATATTATTGGATGAATGAAATTGGAAATCCAGAACCAAAATGGTGAAATCATTGTAGTCAAATGGTCATTTTAGTACTTTACTAAGAAAGTTTATATATTTACTTTTGTAAATTTTAGACTATAAATTAAAACCATATCATTGACATCAACATAATTTAGAGACTCTCAAGATCAAACGCTTATTATTCCACCAAAAGTTATAGCTTCATTTCGAGGGGTAAAATGTTGATGCATCTCTCATACGTGACATGCTTTGATATTAATTATTATGATCAAGCATTTACTATTATTGTCAAAAGCTATAATTAGCAATTAATGGATGCACAACTTTATTTTCTTATACTTGTAATAATTAGTGTCACATTTTAACCGATAAGATGCTGAATTTGGTCCTCTAATTAATAAATTGCCACCCAATAGATAGTATAGAGAGGATATTGAATGCCATATAACAAGAAGTGGCTGAAGTGTACTATTCATTCTATCATTAACTAATAAGAACATTTAGATAAAATATTATTCGGATATATCATTAGTACGAGAATTCCACTACAATGCACATATATACTATAATGTATATTCTATTAAAAGCAAGTCAAGTGGCTAAGTATGATTTTTAAGTTAAGAACGAATTTGTGTATTGCTCAACATGGGGCAAAGCTAGTGATATGAGATAATGATGGCACTAAATAAAGCTAGACAATGTTTATGATCATGAATTTTTAATTAAAATAAAAATATATAAAAATTAAACTTACTTGATTCCATTAGAAACGTAATTTCTAGACCGAATAAATCAAGAATTGTTTCACCTCTCTTATCTATATACCTTAATCACCCCATGATGATACGGAGATTAAAAACCCTAGCTAATCTCAAAAGTTTTCATGGGTTTGTGAAAGATGTGATGAGAAAACCCTAAAAGATTATTATCTCAATAGTTACTTAAATATTGTTGGCAGTATTATTTCTTAAAGACACCATGGAAAAAGCAATATTCTTAAAAAAACTCATAACCTTCTCTAACATACCTCTTTTAACCCTTATAAACTTAAATTTTAACCGAATGAAAGGGAGGGAATTCCATCCTATATAAATCAACATTATGAATCAATTATTTCTAACACCTAAACCTAGGCTAAATCAAGACTAGCCCACTAGATTTAACCCATCCTCAAGGTTAAGCCATATCTAACACAAAATAAGTGAAAAATTATATACTATTCTTCAATAACCCATTGTAGAAACCAAGATTAATTAAGGAGTGAGATATATTCATTACTTAACGGCTGTGCAAAGGAGGTGCAACTTTTGTGCTTTATTAAGGATTGTCAAAAACCAAAAAAAATAAAAAAATAAAGCAAAATCTTCCCACAGAAATATATATCAAAAGAGGAGAGGAGAGGAGAGGCAGCACTACTTTTCATGGCTTGTGATGCGTTTTGCAAAGGAATTAACTTTTTCTCACTTTGATTTTAGTAACCCCAACATTCTTATCTCCAGAAAGCATTATGTAAAGTTGTGGAATAATAGGAGGGGTTCGGAATTAAAATACAATTATTTGATAAAGACAAATAAAAAGTTAAAGTTAATTTTAAAATAAATAAATAAATGTTCATGTTGAAGAACATCGATGAGAATCTCCCTTTAAACCTTAAAGATGTGTTTCTCTACTTTAGAATCTCCAAAAGATCATTATCTTCATGTCTTTAAATTAAACCTGAGACCATAAGAATGGAATTTGTCGTCTACTTGTAGCTTTTCAAAAGATTACACCCCTTTAATTAAGAATTTAATTAGCAGGCTGTTAATGCAATTGTAATATCGAAAATTTGATCATTATAAAAGGTTGTGCATCATGTTAAATAGCTCTTTTTCTTGAGCTACAAGATTAAAAATTTAATTTTTGTAAATGGTTGAGTTGTGTGTCATGTTAAAGAGCTCGATCTTTCTCGTAAGCTATAAGATTGGAAGTTTGATTCGTATCTTTCTTCTTAGTAAGAGTCAAGTTTTGTTCGTGTAACTCAAAATATATCTAAATTAGTTTTGCAGTGAAAGAATACAAGATATCGAATTGTAAAAGATTTAATTAAATCGATTGTCGAGATAATAAATAAATGATTAAGGTAGAATATGAAAGCAAGTTAATATGATGTCCTTAGAGAATTGAAGCATCATATTCATTGGCTATATATACTATGATTTACTTTTTCATGTTCTCTTTTCCATAAAAAAGAAAAGGAAAATAAAATAAAAATCTAACTTCTGATTACCAACAACTTTAGCTATTCTTTCACCTTTTTGATGTTTTATACCATGAGTAAGAAGCTGGCTTCTCCATGTTGGTTTATCTTTTCTCTCCTTTTTAAGTTTTCCCATTTTTATGACCAGGCCAACTTCTTTGAATCCCATTCCCCCCTCCTCCTTTTTTTTTTTTTTTTTTCTTAATATCGTAATATTATATATAGGGTGGTTCATATTTATCGAGAACAAAATAGAGTAATTGACTGAGTTAGTTGGTAAATTCTTCCATTTATCAAGTTTGGATTGGGGTTTGCTAATTTTTGGTTCTCTTCTCGTTGTTTCAACAAATTCTTGTTGAGAATTGTGCTAGCAAACTCCATTATATTCTAAGAGAGTGTGGGTTTTGAAAAGCAGCTAATTGTTGTGCTTCGTCTCAATCTTTAAAGTCACTATCCTATTGAAATAATGTTAATGACATTGTGGTCAAGTGGCATAACTGTGACTCTTCTAAATGAGAGGTCACGGACTAATTTTTTGCAGAATTAATTACTCTATATCTGTTATAATGACATTGACAACCCATCCACTACATTGGGACTTCTTTTGCCAGAGTTCACGGAAAACAACTAAAATGCATGAAAAGTATAGAATGATGAAGTGAAAGCTGCTGGGAAAATTCAGATGAAATGTGAAAAGAAAATCATTATTGGCCACCAAAGCTGTGAATCTAATGGCTTACACACTCTTCTTTTTGAATGTCTCACAAACTCTCAGTCTCCCTCATACACACACACACACACATATATATATATATAGACCTGTGTTCAAATAAGAAGTTGCTACTACTGCATAAATGCGCACAATCTAATACAGGGATAGATTGTGATAAGTTTCTTTATAAAGAACAATCAAATTATTGACATAATTATAATTAAATGTGATTAACCATAAATGTAAAGTCATAAGCTTTTACCAAATGGGGTAATTAACACAAGATAATTTCATAAACATTCAGAATGAGTTCAGGAATCTTTTTTTTTTTTTTTTTTTTTTTTTTTTTTAACATTAAAAGCTGATGGGAATGGAAAGAAGATCCTAAGCTAGCTCCACCATGGATTTATGTATAAAATTTCTGAATTAATTCTAAAGTATATAAATTAATACAGAAAGTGGACAGCCCTTTTAACACAAAAGTTTATAGCTTTTTTGCACTCTTTTAAGAGTGATTTTTTTAACCTTTGCATATCTGAGAGTACTTTGATCCATGCACCTTTTATAGGTGTTACCTTTAAGTGGCTACCTTACCTTTTTTCTGTAATTATTGATATTTTAATAATCTTAATTAATAATTGTATAATAATAAATAGACTCCATGAACACCAAAATTACTTTAGTTCTCTTCCTCTCAGAGCTCGCTTGAAAATATGAAAAATAACTTTCGGAAGTCATTTTTTCATACTTTTTCGAGTTTATATATTCAAGAAAAAAAAAGTCAAATAAAAATATTCATTCCAATCAATGAAAAAAAAATAATCTCAATTTGATTAAAAATGCTTCCCTAAATTTTTACTCAAAAGAGATTTTTCGAATTTATTATTTTTCAATATTTATATTTTCTCTCATCTGCTCTTTTCTAATTTCCATTTTTTTTTTTGAAAACTCTAATTTTCATATTATTATTACCAGTACGACTCCCACCACCACAACCACAATCATCACCATCACCACCACCACCGTCACTATCACTACTACTACCACCACTATCATCACCATCACCACCACCACCACCTCACCACCACACCATCACCATCACAACTACCACCACCATCACCATCACCATCACCACCACAACTACCACCACCACTACACCACCATCACCACCACATAATAATAATAATAATAATAATAATAATAATAATAATATTATTATTATTATTATTATTATTATTAATATTATTATTATTATTATTATTATTATTATTATTATTATTATTATTATGATATGTTCATTTTCAGGAAAATAATTAACCAATCAGAAAAATGCAATTTATGAACTTTCAGCCAAACAAAAAAAAAAAAAGAAGTTAATTTTCGACGTTTAGCCAAACATTAGAAAATTATATTATTTTTCAAAAAGTGAGTCTTTTTATGAAAATCATTTTTCGAAAAATATTTTTCAGGTTTTCAAACGGACTCTTAATGAATACAAGAAATTTCATGGTGTAAATGGGCATGTTTTACTCATTAAAAGGGCTTAAATTTGAGTCTCATTTTATACATTTTGTATGTTATTGTTTGATTTTTTTATTCAAAATAAAAATATTATTACGTTTTGTGCGCTATTACAGAGGAGCTAGTGAAGTTTACTTGGTGCTTAATTTTAGATAGTAAGTGTAGGTTTTCTTGTCACTTAAAATAAAACATCGATGACAAAATAATATTGCTGAATTTTGGACTCAAGTGTGCTAAGATTAAGCACTCATTTGATTAATTAAAGAAGTAATGGAGGCAATATAATTTGACAACCGACTAATTAAGGGCTATTTTTTGTATTATATTGCTATGTAAAGAGAGTTTAGTTTTACAAACATTAGCTTATCTTGAACTTTGTTAAAATTACAGTAGTGCAAAAACTTAATCTCGCATGTGAATTCAGTCCTTACTCAATTCGAGGCTTGGCGCCGTAACTTATCACGGAAGGATCGGATATAGTTAAAGGGTTAATGTTCATCTACTTATCACCAATTTGTTTTAAATATGATATGACAATCAGATTGTCAAAGAACTCTGGTTAAACGTGCTTGACTTACAGATCATATGTTACTTCTTTTTTGAACCTGAATATTCATTGGACACTACACTCAACCTTTCGACTACTTAACTATGCACCGAGGGCAAACATTCACTATATATGAGTATAGGGCAAATTATAATTTCATTCTCTTTTTCCTCTTGAATTGTACTCTACCATGGACTAACGAAAATTAATCCTCAATGAGTTTCACTATTGATATAAATATTGGATTGACATAATTTCCTATAACCCGAATATGAATATATATATATATATATATATATATATATATATATATATATATATATATATATATATATATATATATATATAAGCAACTAAATGAAGCAGGGTTATACTTCCTCTACCCAAACAAATTGTCCCACTTTATTTTTTTCACGATTAACATAACCTCATATATTTTAAAACGACCTAAATGGCGTGTAATTTTATACATGTATGAATTAGCTTAGTGAGATTAATGGAGCATTGATGATGATGATGGATGAGACAGTGGAGTTGTTGCCCGATTAAATTAAAACACAATCATTGTCTCGAAAAGAATGATCAAATAAATGAAATATGATTCTTATATTTTAGTCAAGACTTTCTCGGTTAAACTCATTATACAAGGTCTTTCTAATGCAAATCTCTTATTTGTGATTATGAATTATTACATAAAAGTCGAGTTTACTTCGTACACACGCTGGAATAGTGACTGTGGATTTCTGAAAGAAAGAAAAACAAAAAAAAAAAACACGACCATCATTACATTATTTGTAGTAAACAATTGGTCGAGGATACATGACAGCTGAGAATTATTGGGTTAGGAAAACCTTGTATCTGAAGCCTAATGGAATATGCACGTACGAGACATAATCATTAAAATCATCATCACTCACGACCCCAATTATCCATCTTTCTGCACTTCGTGGAAGCCATGTTTCCTCTCCACATTCTATTTTATGGTTTTTTTTTTTCATCTTTAAGTGGATATATCTTTTGCTTTATAAACCATTCATAACATAATCACTAAAAATTCTTATATTCATTTAAACTATACCCCTTACAAGATTAACTTACCCCAAAGTCTAGTTCTGAATATTGTGGAGGCCTATTATAATGAGTCGGGAAAGAATTGTAAGATTCGGATAAAATTAATTATATCTAAAAAAAAAAAAAAAAAAAAAAAAAAAAACAGGACAACGAACTTCCTAGAAAAGGTTTTACTCTAGCATAACCGGAACTTGCATAAACTTAATGATTTAGTTTGTGCAATTCACCCTATTCTGATGGAGGACAACTTGAATATTCCTCGACTTAGGAAAATAGTAAATTGATTTTGGACTAATTGTAATTACTGACATGACAATAGAATTCCGGAGGACATAGTATCCAATTTTTTTTATAACATTCTTGACGAAATTACAAACTTGAACATTTAAGGGGCACGATTTAAACTAAACTATAACCCTGAGGTTGAAATTAGAATATTGAAAACTTTAGAATCTCGATGACAATTGAATTTAAGAATCTACCCGGACGAAATTATCAAATAGTCCATGAGGCTTACGATGTTGTTTTTAAGCCCATTAAAGCTTTCCATATAATCCTTGATTGGACTTAAAACTGATTGCAGTAGCCCAATGGGCTTATCAAGAAACCCAATATTTTAAAGCCCATTCCAATGAATCCTCTTTCTTTTTTGATGACCCAAGACATCAAATTCTAGAGTTTTTTGCACACAAAACTCAACCCAACCCAAACCTCCAATATGTATGCTTTAATTGTTGCAAATTATATCGTGCACCGTGGTGCATAATCGATTATGCACCGCGCATCAAAATGACGTCGTTTTATTAAATGAAAAGAAATAGAATCAGTTTCGTGCCGTTCCTTAAAAAATAACTCTCTTCTTCAGTTTCATTTTGTATGCACTGTAGTTTCAGTTCAACACAACTACAGTTCCATTCAATATTTATACACTCAAATATGTGAAAATATTATTTAATTTTATTTTATATACACTATAGTTTCATTAAAACACAACTACATGATCATTTCGATATAATTACAGCTTCATTGTACAACATACACTCAAATATGTGAAATGTTATTCAGTTTCATTTTATATATACTACAGTTTCATTTCACTACAACTATAGTATCGTTTTGATATAACTGCAGTTTCATTCGATAATATAAAAATAATACGTGAGGTAGTGTCGTTTTAGATACACTGTAGTGTCACTTCGTTAACACTAACAGTGCGCCGTTTGTTTACTTAAAGAAACAGCGTCGTTTTGATGCACGGTGCATAATCGATTTTGCACCGTGGTCCACGATATAACAACTGTTTAATTGTTGCTACTAACATTTGTCTATGTATGTACGTTTTGGGTGAAACCCGCTTTGTACCCTAGTCGGCACAGGACCACACGCCTTATAAATCTATCTAGTAAATTATCACAATGAGGTAAACAAGCGTAGGTTGCCCTTAACTGACTAGTTCAAACCAAAAGCCAAATAGACAGCTCACATGAAAAGTCAAACTTGAAACCTCATGATTATTAAGTCAACTGTACGATCAATTTGCCCAGGGTTGCCACAATATCTTAACCCTTTACTTTTACCTAGTTTACATACATGATTTTAAAGACAAAAAGGGTATGGGAACAGTGATGGATGCTTATCCATATATGATATGATACTTAACAACTTCACAGCTAAGGTAATACTTATGAATGTATAGTATTTTGGCATGAAGCTGAATGACAATTTTAGTATTAATACGGCTACAACACATACATCCAACAAGAGGAAGCTTCTTGGTAACTGATGGAAGGAAAAAAAATGTAAGAGGTACCTAACACCACAAGATTGGTGAGAAGCAAAGATTTCATTCATTTTTCTCCTTTTTAACAGTTTTGAAAGTCGTGAATTGCAATTAATAAGACCCTAATAGCAATAGTTATGCTATGCAACCGAATGCACCATGTGCATGGTGCATACGATGCAAAACGACGTCGTTTTGACTTAAAACGTGCGTCCCACTTTAAAAAAAAAATTTCAGGTTCGATTCTCGACAATAGCATTATTGTAGATATATAGTTATAGATTTATGGATATTTAGTTCATTCATTGTGGATATTTAGTTCATCCATTGTAGATATTTACTTTATTCATTCACTGTGGATATATAGTTATGAATTTATGAATATATTGTGTATTTTTACTTCATTCATTCACTATGGATATATAGTTATGAATTTGTGGATATTTAGTTATGAATTTGTGGATATATAAAAATGTTATTGTCGGGAATCGAACCTAATTTCTTTTTTAAGTGGGACGCGTGTTTTTTAACCAAAACGACATCGTTTTGCATCGTATGCATCATGCACATGGTGCATTCGGTTGTACAGCATAATTTACGCCCTAATAGTCACCGAGCCAAAATTGAAATTTACTTATTAACAAATCAGCAAAGTTCCATGTTAAATTTCATGTCAGCATTGTTTAAGGGCTATTTAAGAAAAATTTGAAGAAAATGTTAAGTAAACAAAATTTTAAAAATAAATATATCTTATTTATTTCAAAGGGTGAGTTGAACAATGATTAATATAGATGGAGGCATGGAGCTATTTGAGCCTTATGTTTTTTTTTTTTTTTTTTTTTTTTTAAATGTGTCTTACTGACTTTATATCTGCCCATTTAATTCAAAAGCCAGTCCACGTCACACACAATTTGTGTCCACGTCGTTCTCTCTCCCACGCTTTTATTACTTCTCAATTTCCAAGAAATTTATCCGTTAAACTTCAGTCCAATCCTCTCCCCTACGAACACGAAACCTCAGACCTTTCCCAGTCTCCCATGCCGGAAACTAGACTTTGTGCATGAAAACCTCAGAGTTACTGTAAAGATGGCCGGCGGTATAAGCAAACTTGGCACGGCCCTCGCCGTGGTCTTCGTTGTCTTATTGGCGGCGCTCTTCGCCCAGCTCGTTTTCGTGCTCTGGCGCCGCCGCGCCTTCCGCCGTAGCATCACGCCGGAAAGTGGAAGCGGCGACGTCGAGAGGCAATCTCAGTCATCCTCTTTCTTCTCCGCCCCCTCTAAGGAACTCTTCTTGTTTCTCTGCCTCCGGACTGACACTCACCTCGCCAGAATCGAACCCAGCTCCACCCCGAGTCTCCACAACTCGGCCGGGTCAACCCCCGAGTCGCCGGAGATGGAGCTCGTCGACCTGTTGAAGCTCCAGGGAGGCCTTTATGGACCCTCCAAGATTCTCTTCACGATCAAGGAAGAAGAGAAAGAAGACTTAGAATCAGTTTGTTCTTCGGTGGAAAAGGGTCCCAGAAGGAAAACGAATAGTAAACGGAGGAGCTTGGAGGATTTCTTCGAGATCGACGGCGACTCGCCGGTAATATCACCGGAGGTGGTGGCCACGGTGGCCGATGACTGCCATTTGGATATAGAAACGACGCCTTTCTCCACTCCATGTACTTCCCCAACCTACTTCACTCCGTCAGCCTCGCCGGCTCGTGAAGAAGGTGACAGAGCTGTTACAATTGTGGAGGCTACTCTCGCCGGCGTATAAAATGCCGCCACCTCCGCCGGCCGGCGAGGTTTAGCACGGCATTGATCTGACTCCTAGTATATCACTACTGTATTTTGAATTTTCATTTTTGTATATATTTGATTTTGACATTTTACCTTCCGCCATTAGTTTTTTCCCCTTGTTTTTTCGTTTCCAATTCTCATGATTATTCCCATAAATAAAACCACTAACATACTATAATGAAATCTAAGGATTTTTATGACTTTATTCCACAAAAGAAAAAATAAATAAATGTTGAATTTGTACCTAATTAACTTATCAGCCAATTTTGGCCACTTTTTGTAATAGTTTATTGTTTCAAAATGTTAAATTTTAAAAATCTGCTCAATGTAATTTTTTTGATCAACTTTTTGAGAAAGTCATTTTGCATGTAATTAGCTATCAATTAACTTACCAAACACTTTTACAGCTATGTACCAAACAAATAAAGAAAAAGAAAATAAATTAATTTGAACTTGCTTTGATTCTTTCACAAGAGAAAATCAAACTTTAACATTATAATTGCTTTAGGAGTTTGTTTATTAGTTATATTAAACTGTTGAGTGATAGGAAACTTCAATGAAATTAATCCCTAATTTTAATATATGAGCTTTAAACAAGTTGGATTAAAGCTCACTTAAAAACTCTACTGATAACATACAATATGAGTACATGTCAAGTCAAAGGCGTATTGTGTATAAATAAGTCTCAAAGAGTTATGGCCTCAAAAAAATTGAAGGATGGGGTAGGTAACAAACTGTCAATATAATAATGGAGGGGGTTGGGGATGCAGACAACTTATTTGATGTAAAGCATCCCAGTCTTTGGTATGTTTGTTTGGTGTTTTAGGTTTAGCAATGGTTAAGAGAATGAGATGGACACCATAGTTGATACATTAGAAAATAATTGATTATTAAACTACAATCAAAGGTAAAAAAATCGCTAGGCGCCTGGGGACCGCTTAGGAGGCCGAGCGCCTAGCACCTAGGCATGATTTTTGCAACACTGACTACAATAATTGGGTGAGTGAAAGTTTGATTCCTGTTACACAAACATTAAAGATTTAAGTTTGGATTAGTCTCATTATGTGATGAATGTTTAGGCTTCGATTAGTATCATTTCTTGTGTGCAGAAGTGTACAACTTGATGTTAAATTTCAAAATTAAATTGACTCAACTTATCTCTTAAAGGCCTAAGAGCATGTTCATGAAGTTTTAAATTTAATCTGACGAAACTTGAATTATAAATATAAAAATATAAAAAGAATGACAACAAATGCAAGTGCCAATTACCAAGTTATCATGATAGCACATCACTTGTGACTTGTGAGTTGGTGGGGGCAAGATGTAGTCATGTGTGACAAACGCAACGTTACATGACATGTGGACAGCAGAGATTAATGCACATTCAAACCCAAAAACTCTAACCCATTAGCATCAATAAACTAACCCAATTTTCAAATTTGAATCTTTAACCCAAGACCCAAAGTTGGGGCCACCACTTTATATCTTTTTCAGGATGTCACGACCACTTTTTGTCGCAACTAACGTTTGTCCCATTACATTTACATAGTCTAAATCATAACGTGCAACTTTCAATCTTGAGAGCTACTTCATCCCCTTTTCTTAAAGATTTGAATCACTTCTTTAATCTTTTTTATCATTCAAAATAAAAAAGGCAAAAACTTTTATGAAGAATCAATCAATCCTATATTCTCATCTCATCAACACTAAACCACAAGATAATTGCAAACAATGAGAAACCCAATCAAATTTACACGATAATAATAAGATTACAAATCCAAACTATTAACTTTCTTGATTTAAGATCCGCTATAAACAATTATAGCAGATTTATCCTTTCCCGTTAGAATTACCAAAAAAAAAAAAAAAAATACTCATTAAGATAATGACTGCGAGTTTTACTTGTAACTAGATAATTGCAATCAAGAAATGATAAAAACACATTTTTTTTTTAATTTTTTTTTTTATAATTTTCAAGAAGCAAAAATGCACACTAAGGAATCTAAACGCAGGAAAGTAGAAGTTTGATTAATCTAGAGCATAAAGAATCAAGAATCAAGAATCTACTACCAATCAAGATGACATTGTGTTCTCTCAAAATTGCCATTGGAGGGGTGCAGGGGAACATTGTCGAGAGCGCAATCAATGGTGGGTTTGATTTTCTTGGATTTGATGAGCCAGAATTTCAGTCTGATTTGCAGAAAGAGCTTCAAGTCAATCCCGTAAGCCCCATTGTTCTTCTGTGACGTATACTCCGATTTATCGCCGTCGGCGAGCGGGACCAGGTTCTGGCCCTTAAACACCGCGCGGAGATCTGAGGTGTTCTTGGTCGGCTGAAAGAACGGGTCGAGATTGCCGACGGCGAATCGCTGGCCGGCGTAGAAGGCGCGGGCCTCGATGACGTCATAGTAGATCCCGATCCGCTTGTTGGGGTTGCGGATGGACATGTTGAGGGCGAGGTTGTAGAAGAGGGTGTTGTTGGCGGCGGATAAATCGAACTGCGAGAGGGAGGCGTCGTCGACGTAGAATTTGACGGCGTTAGGGCGGAAGATGAGCCAGAGGATGAGGGCGATAACGCCGGCGATGACGAGGAGGGTGAAGAGGATCTGGAAGATGCAGCTGCAGATGCAGTTGAAGAGACAGCCGCAGCAGCAGCCGAAAGGGTTGCATCCGCTGCCGCCGCCGCGTGAGCGGCTGTGTTTCGCCATGGATGGAGATTCAGGAGATTAAAAGGATGAAAACACTTTGAATGAATTGCAGAGATTTAGGCTGGGAAAGATGCAAAGTTTTGTGATAATGTGGTGGGGCTGAATTGGTAAGCGAAAAGAGAGGGCCAGTGGGATAATCGTTGTCAGTTTTGTTGGATAGGCCAAATCAATGTAAAGATATTGCTGCAATAAGTAATTATCTACTTATCTAGGCAAAAAGTTTTACCTATTTTCATCTCCCAATTATATATCACTTTAATTTACTAAAACTCCCCCCCCCCCCCCCCGCCCCCCCCCCAAACCTAAATCAATAGACAACTTTTACTATGAGTCAAATTCCAAAAAAATAATTCTTTCCAAAATGTGAATCCCAACCTTAAGGGTCCCATGGAGTATCTGAAATGATGTAAATCATGATAATTCAATTAAACATGAACCATAAAGGCTAAACCTTTACTTATTACGCACAAGGAGCCCCTCACTTTGAGAGGTTGCTCCCATGCTGTCATTGGTGAGACTCATTCCTGATAAAAAAGGTTGAACCCCAACCCTAAGGGCTCCCCATCTCGGTTCTAAAGTAGTATCTGGCCAGACAGAATAGTACACGCTTTGGAATAATAATTAATCAACAGAGGCTAGACTTTTGTTAATTATGTATAAGAAATTCACTTTATTGAGAAGTTACTTCCACATTATTACCGGTATGATTCGATCATTGGTTTTTTGTGATAAATTTCTCGTTTGTAGGATATTTGCTAAATTTATTGTTTTATATACATACATATATACATAAATGGGTCATTTTGGGCTGGGCTGAGTTTGGCAGGAATCCGTTGAAAATATAAAAAGATCTCTTCGGCCCATTAAAGTAAACTTCATGGCCTCAAACATACATTCTATCCATAGAAACTACCAAGCATGTTAGACATTGATTAAATGCATAAACAAAAAGTCAAATATTTGCACCAACACAATAGAAAAATACACAACTAAACACCAAAATTTTCAAAGTATCCGTTTCGTCTAACGTAAGGCAAATCAATTTATTCTCTGTCTCGTGCACCAACGGACAGTATATGCCATGTATAATTAATATAATTTGTTACTCCCTTCTCATTATTCCACGCTCCTGCGGTACAAATAAAGAAAATTCTCACTCCAAAAGTCTCTACATCCCGACTTTATAGAATTGTAAATGAGTAAATTACAGTAACTCAACAGTCTGGCCATTAGGCTGGAGGAGCAATACCCAATGTCTATACTATAAGGAGTCCCTCATAAGAGAGTTAAACTCTCATACTACGATTATTGGGACTCTACATGTATCCTCGTATATAATTTGGCATTCTGAAATTTACTGAGCTATCTATGTGAACTTGAATTTATAATTTTGAATTCAAATTTCACTGTCTCTATTCGTTGTGGGAGTTATTATGGGAGCTATTAATAACGTAAGTTATGAGTAACATTATATGAATTATTTTAAGTATACGATCTCACAGTTTGGTATGTGTGTCTGTCAACATGGCCAAACTCACATGGGGATATGATACATTATGTATGCCCCTTTCTCTATTCTTAGAGTGGACCAAAACAGCTCACCACTCAATTGACTAAAACCATCCATGATCCATATTTGTGATGCATATCCACACTGCAGAGGTTACCGGTGAAGGCTTCAACTTTCGATCTTTTCATCAAATATTTCTAAATTAATTAATCACTATAACAATTAAATTATGTTACAAAATCTATCTCACTTTTTAAAATAAATACATCCATACCCTTTAAATTATTGATGAATATTATGTCATAGCATAAATCATAAATGCTATTCTCAACCTAATTGGTACTGCCAGACTTGAACCCATGACCTCCTATTTGAATGACACTAGACTACAAGATCATTGGCAGTACTTAACAAAGGTGATTGTGTAATTGCAGTACTTAGCTATCTAGCTTAGTGTTTAGAACATTACTAATAATTAAACAATAAACCCAAACTAATATAAACTGAACTAAAATTAAATATTAATTATTATATGATATGAATTATTGTAAGAAAAAGATGGAAAGTGATGGGTTACCCTCCAATCTCCATGACTCCTCATCCACTATGTCCTCATCACATTTTTCTAATATCAAAACTTCAAAAAAGGACTAGAGAAAATAAAAAAATAAGTATTATACATATTTGTCATCCCATCCTTAACCTTGCTTACATCATTGTATATTTTGCTGTCACTTCCTCGTCGTTATTTTTGTTTTTCTTTTTTAAATAGCAAAATCTACAATTATTTTTCACCTGTATTCTGGGCACTTTGGCAGTGGGGTAAAATGATAAATAATAAAAGTAAAAACAGGGAAAATGATCATGACTGTAGTAAATACTTGACGGCGCGGCGACGTTGACTTGACGATTAAAGGCTAACGTCGCAGCTCGAGACGAGCTGGTATTTCACGGCGTTGCCGACGACGATGCCGCCGGGTCTGGGAGTGTCTCCGAACGGAATATAGGCCGGACAAGTGACGTGGATATGGTAGCGGCTAGTGACCAGGGTCCCGACTTTCCACCTAATGCGTCCGTCGAGGCGGAAGATGAGCCAGACGCCGCCGTCGGCCTGGGCGGCGCTGAGCATAGGGCCGAAGAAGGGCGCAATGGGGACGTCGTTGCCGTAGACGAACGGAGACCAGACGTTGCGGTCCTTGTGGCCCTGGTATACCGGCGGGATAGCGGTGGAATAGGTGATTTGCTGGCCGCGGAAGGTGGCGAAGGTACCGAGCCGGTCGTAGTAAATCCCGATCTTGTCGTTGGGGTTGCGGGAGGTGACGGTGATTTGGATGGTGGCGGAGAGGATGTTGGGGGCGGAGACGTTGAAGTTGAAGATGGTGGCGTCCTGGAGGAGGAAGGTGGGCTTCTTGGGCTGGAGAACCGCCCAGATGATGAGGATGGTGAGGAGGACGAGGAAGAGGAAGATGAGAAGCCCGGCGCAGCACTGCCGAGTTCGCTTCTTTTTCCGTTCCTTGTGGTGGGTGCACTCCTTCGTAGACATGGTTTTCCGGCGGCGGCGGCGGCGGGCGGTGGAGAGGGAGTGGTTGTTAGGTGAGAGAACGGTGGTAGTGAGAAAGAGAAAGAGAATATGAAATGGATGTGTGGATAGGTATTCAGTAATATCTATATAGGCATGAAAATTAGGGAGGGTTTGTCTCTGTGTGAATTCATTAAACTGTGCTTTATGAGTGTAAAATAAGTCATCAAATGGTTGGTGTTAAGATCAATTATAGTAATTATAGTCCAATACACTAATAAATAATAAAATATCCATTGCTATAAGTAAAAAAGATAATATTTTTATTATAGTGACGAAATTAATTAAAGATAGTATACAAGATTAACACTACATACTTACTATTAAATAAATAATTATAAATAAATAAATTATATATATATATATATATATATATATATATATATATATATATATATATATGCGTGTGTGTAAGAGAGAGATAGGATACAGTATATACATAGTCAACTCAACCCACCCCTAAAAGCTAAAGGGAGGAACCCTCCACGAGCGGAATCTGTGATGTATGTATACGAAGTTTAATTAACAAAGTCACATCCTTGTAACTATTGTTATTCTCATTATATTCCGTGTAAAGCTCATCTTGTGATTTTAGTTGACAAATGATCACACGAAATTAAGTCAATCTAGATTAATAATAGCTAAACAGTTCAAATTAAGAAATCCAAAATACATCTCCTATGAAAAGTCGACTTGAAACTTTATAGTTACTAATTCGACTATTTGATCAATTTGACAAGGATTTTTTTCGATTAGTATATCTCTATTGTTTATGATAAGGGGGGAGGGGGTGGGTTTAATAATTGATTGATCCTAGAAAATAAGTTAGGGAAAAAAGGTTACACATGTATGGGAGTTTGTAGAACGTAAAGTGTTCCATGGAAGTGATGCACTAAAAGCAACGTAACGCGCTGCCCTCTTCCATGAAGCGGCGACGAAGGTGGTGGTGGAATAAAAAAGTGACATAGTTGTTGTTGAGTTTCAACCTTATTATCATACAACTTCCACAAAACAATAATAATTAATTGTCATTAAAGGTGTCTAGAAGTAGCAGGTACTTAATCCAATAATGATTGTGTATAGGTTAAATATATACATACAGTCCATGTGCAAAAGCTTGAATTGGTGCGCGCAGATTATTATGCACCAACCGCAGCCAATTTGCACTATACATCCCCCACCTATGAAGGGATCTAATTAGGTGGCTAAAATATGATATTGGGAGTTTATATAATGCAGTTTTCAGTACATTTACAAAATTACTCACATACAGTTCTGATCTATTTCAGTCGCTGCACTCCACTATACTCCAACACCTATCATCTTCGAGTAACATGTGACACATACACAACGAGACTACTATTAATGCAATTGCTAAGTCGGTTGAATGATCAATTTTATAAAACTACACAATGTTAAAAAGTTCTGGGTGTGACTTTTTCTTAAACGAATTCAAACTACTCTCATAATGGACTGTGAAATTACCGAATGTTGTACGCAAAAAGCTAACTATTAAAATTTCCGTAATAACTGACATAGAATCTCACGCAGTGTAACTGAAATAATTTAAAAATCTAAGTTGACAAAGTAATGTATATATGTGTGTATGTATTAGTTACGGTGTAGTGAGATGATTATTTGGTTTGGCTTTTGGAATCATTAGTTAAACCACTAGATGCTGCATCATGCATCTTTACAAACTTGATTAACACGTCTCACCATACCACACACTACCAAGCTATGTTATTTTCAATTAGTGACTCATGAGATAGAGACTAATGAAAAAGCATTTCTATCTTTTTGGGAAATACATCACAATTTAATTTAGCCAAAAAAACTTTCATAAATAAAATATAAAAACATGACCAATAACATAAGTTAGAAGTACGTAAAGAGTTTAATTTCGAGTTCAAATTTTGTGAATGGAGAAATTTGGAGCAAATTTTATTGTTACCTAGGAACGTATAAAACAAGCAACCATCAAATTAGTTGGCAAAACTTATACTATAATAGGAAATATTATAAGACGTAAGAATTTCATTTTTTCTGGAAATGTAATGCAACCGATCAAGTGATAAAAATATAAAAAGGACATAAGAGCGGTTGCCGTTGTATCAATGTCATGAATTTTATATGGCATATTTAAGTGATATTTTCATAATTTTAAAATGTTATAAATTACATGATGCATGAGATATTAAAACGTATGTTATTTGGAGACAAATAATGTTATATTCATCACTTTCTGGTTTCAAATCATAATTTTTACATATAATAATATTTAATTAGTTATTTTATATTTAATTAATAAATAGTTTATTTAACGTTAATGGTATCGGCAAACATCATGTGGGCTGTGGTTTTGTCGTTCTTTTTTAATTAATAATAAACCCAAATTCTATGTACAGATCCCAACATACAGTCCAACTTTTGGTTCTGACATTCTGACAGTTGTAGTGTACTTATAAAGAATAAAGTCCCTACAAAATCATTCTTGAACTTCGTATATTTCATTTTAATTTTTACTGATAATTCTGTAATATTTGTTCATAATTACTTTCTCAACCTATTAAAACATGAAGAGTTAATATAGTCGTTGATAAAACTTCACTGAGGATCGAATCCATGACTTTCTCGTTCAGGAGAGTCACTTCACAAACAATTGAACAACAAAAGATCTCTCTATAATTTAAGAATGATGAAAAGTTATTTTGCCATAGAATTAAGAAATTCAGCAAAAATTTTATCCCTAAAAATACACATATCAATACTAATACAAAAAGAATGTTAAATTAGTATGTTTAATTTATCAAAAATTGGTATTTTGTGCAATACTGAACCAATTGTGAACAATTATTTTTTATAAAAAAAAATGAGCACCACCCAATTTAATTGAAGCTGCAGATGAGAAGGGTCCTCATGAAAGAGACAAAATGAGAAAGTGATAAAAAATTGATTGAAAGGAAATTCATTTGTTGATATGGGAAAGGGCTAATGCTACTTTTGCAAGTGGGGCAAAGGTTGCACACTCATACAAATGTTGCAGTGGCATGAGGACATATACATACCTATCTAAGTTATAATATCAATTTTTGGCACATAATTTCGTGTCACATATTTGACATGTGTGGACTTGATTTTTTAGGTCCATACTATATATACATCCAATACCTCATGCAATAAAATTATGATATCATTACTGTATTTTGATTTGTATAATTTTGGTACTCCAACTCATAGTTGCACTAGTACTTTACTATAAATACTTAAATAGTCACGTTGCATTATACCTTGTATATATTGGAGATCATTATACTATGGTGACAATTATTCTTCATTTGGAAAAATATCAAATAAGTGCGCCTTTAAACTTCACTTAAAAAGTCAGTTAGCCTCCTAAACTTTTAAACTTTAACATGTTATATTATGGTAATGAAGTCTAAAAAACGGTAAATGACATACTATTATAGGCCATTATAGTTCCGGCATCAATTTTATCCATCTCTTACAACCGGCAACAATGGATCGACAATTGAGAAGGGTAATATTTTCCAGTGTTCCTTTTTCTTTTTAATCAAAAAATGATGATTGATTGTAATTAGTTTAATTTCTTTATATATATATATATATATATATATATATATATATATATATATATATATATATATATATATATATATAAAATAGGGTTTGAACATAACATTGAGGAATAAATTTAACAATGGTTTTAAAAAATAATAACAATAATATTTTTTTATTATAAAGAAAGAGGATACCCAGATATACAATCTACGCCTACACAAGGCTCAAACTCTAAACCTCTTATATAGGACAACAACCCGATACCGGTGGACCACAAGGTCTATGGTAAAAATAAAAATAAAAATAAAAATTAAGGATCGGGAGAAGCAAATTAAAAGAAAATTAGATTAAAACAATACGGTACAACTGGGTTTAACACCATCCCAAACTCCGACACCGGGATCCTTAAAGTGGGCTGTCAACCCATAACAAGAAACGGTAAACGTCATCCGCCGGCTCAAATCCGACCCGGATTTGAACGTCGCCAGAACCTCCAACGCCACCTGGAACTCGAGGTCCCGGCTGTCGTCCAGCTCACTTTTCATCTCCTTCCACGGCGGCTCTCTCTCGTTGCCGCCGTCTCTCGTCGCCGGACTCGAAATCCGGGCCGGCAGGACCATCTTCGCGTTCCTCTTCAGCTCGAAGGGCTCCACCATCTTGTTGGCCAACAAGAACTCGTTGTAATAAACCATGGACTCAACCCGCTCGAACATCACGTCGAGGCCGTGGTTGGGATTCTCCACGGAGAAATTCGCCTGCCACGTCCCGGCGAGGGACTTGTCGGAGAGATTGAACGACGGGACGGAAAATGCGGCGACGTCGAAGAAAGGGACGGCGGAGCCGAAGACGATATACGTCAGCAGGCTCATGGCGACCGTCCCGAGGATCAAGAAAACCAAGAGACACAGAATCACCCGCGCCAAAAGAATCTTCGGCCGCGGCTCGAATTCCACGTGCGGCGGCAACGGGGCGGAGTTGTAATACCCGGGGTGGTGCGGCGGCTGGTAGTAATTCTGCATGGGAGGATATTGGTGGGGCTGGTTAGGGTACCCAGGGGGGCCGGCGGCGTACGGCGAGATAGACGGAGACGGCGGATATCCGGGATGATAGGGCGCCGGAACAGGGTAACCGGGATAATGATGGTGATGGGGGAGTGGCGATTGTTGTGGAGGGTATCCCAAAACCGCCACCTTTGTTTCATCCTCGTCGGGTGGGGAGGAGACCTTGGACTTCTTGTCCATTATCTCCCCTAAGTTTCTGGAGAAGACGAAGAAAAGATATCAAATTCAAAGGATTTAGCGATAAATTAAATTTAAAAAATTAAAGAAAAGATGATTGATAGGTTAAACTTGAATTCAAATTCTTTTCAAAAAAAAAAAAAAAACTTTGAAAAAAACTTGAATTCAAATTAGAATGAAATGAGGAGGAGATGGAGATATGTCTGCCCCGGTTAAGTGGCCGGGTATCCTGCATGTATGTTGTTTCGTATTTTGTGCTCCTCCATGCAAATATGCAATGCCTAATTAATTTACTACGTTTTTATATGCCTTATAAATTATAATATAATATTTCTTTATTGAATCTAAAGATTCCAATTTGGATTCAAGGTGGGATGGTTTTATTGGGAACGGATCCATCATAAACCGGGTATACAGACACAAGACGGGGTAGAAAACACTAGGTTTTTTATCTGGGGCGTTAAGCTCAAAATAGCACATACATAGCCCGAGGTACATGCCTAGAATGGCGGCCCCAAAAACAAAGAACAAGGCTCACGGGGTGGGCAAGCCCGAGGTACATGCCCAGAATGGCGGCCCCAAATACAAAGAACAAGGCCCACTGGGTGGACTAGCCCGAGGTACAAGCCTAGAATGGCGGCACCAAATACAAAGAACAAGGCCAAAGGCCCACGGGGTGGACTAGCCCGAGGTACAGGCCTAGAATGGCGGCCCCAAATACAAAGAACAAGGCCCATGGGGTGGACTATAGCTAGATATGCTACTGGTAGGAATTGAACCCAGGTGGCTGGGTTGAAAGTATAGACTAAAGACCACTAGACCATAGTGCTTGTCGTGTGTTGCTTGCCCTTAACCACAGATCCAGGGCCCCCCCTCCCCCTTTGGTTGTCCACGTGTCCCACTACTCAATCAGACGCCACTCCCTCGTTTATAGCAGAACAGTCCGCACGTTCGCCATGCACCGACACTCTCGTGACTTCTCCTACGCACTCCCCTGCACCTGCGCACCTCGGGCGGCCCGCCCGGCGCCGGAGACCGTACGCCGCCGCTCCCGTGGCCTCGCACAGGGGCGCTACGCCCGCGCCCAACCGCGCGACAAGCGCACCATCTGGCCCCAACCAGCGACCCTTTCCGGCCACTGACGCCGGGCACCCCCTAACCCCACGCCGTAGTGCCCTGACCCGAACCCCCTGGACCTATCCGGACCAACAGGGTCAGCCCAATAAATCTTCAGCCCATGTCCAATATCACCATCGATGTGATATTTGTGTTAGGATTCAATTAATCTAAAATTAAATTACTATTGCACTACTCACATAAAAAGTTTAATTGTTTACTTGAAAACATATATAATTGTACACATATAAATTCTCTAAATTTATTTTTAGACAATTATTGAAGCTCCCCGTACCTATGTGACTTATAACTCAACAACACCATCACCACTCATAGTCGATACCTACCCGAAATTTCCCGATTACCTTTTTTTGGCTTTTGGCTGTGGTGTTACGAAACCAGAGCCACTGTATTGTTTGGTATCTTCCTATCTAATTTACAGAACCGTGGGGGAATGAAATTCATGGCCAAATTAAAGGATGAGACATAAATTTGTTATGTTCAAATTAATAGCTTTTGTTCTCTGATCTTAAAGTTATCGCACAGCATACCTAATTGTTTGGTGTTTGTTTGGTGTTGCATTCATACATAATTTCACATATTATTAATATGAATCTGGCGCCAAGCACCTTGTGCTCAGTTGACACCTCTATAACTCTTCTCGAAGGAATGCCACAGAATCAAATCCGAATTCCGAAGTGTACAACATACAGACAAAAAAAAAAAAAAAAAAAAGAATCTGATAGCATAATGGACAATTATTGAAAATGAAACATTTGGGTATATATCTACACCGAAATTAAAACAAAAAATTACATACCAAAGAAAGGGGTATGGTATTGATACAGCATTTAATGAGGCATTGCATTATTCATATACTTATAAATTTAAATAATAATATGAGAACAGAATTGAAGCTCGATATGATCTTCTTCTAGGCAACACTAGTGCTTGATATCCACAATTGAATTTATCACCGCCTTTGCTCATTCCAAGTTTTTCCTTCAAAAAACTCAGACAGCATCCTCTCAAGATCCTCAGGAGTGAAGCGAATGTACTTCGATGGATTCTTGCCATTCTCAATCATAGGCCTAACAACATAATCATCATTATTTTCTATAATTCTTGAAAATATTAAGATAGAGAGTGCTATAACAACATACATACATACATACCCATAACGTTTAATGAAAGATCTATAAGCAGGCAAGAGAACTTCAGCAACCGCGAGCCTCAACGACTCACGCAACTCGCTGTCTGGAACTGTCCATTGCGATTGCCGTTGATGAAGTTCTTCAAACAGGACGTTGAACGTCTTGTACCTGTCTTTCACAGTCGCCCTCGACACATTGCTGGTAACCGGGGGAGCATCGATTATGAACGAACTGTTCCCCGGGGTAACTCCTTGAATGGATAGACACTGAAGAATCTGTAGCAATTCAAGAACGGATCGGATCAGCTCCATCGAGTGGATGTATATAAAAGTGTGTTATTATATGCTACTAAACAAACCTTAGACCAAGAGAGCCTCTTGTACTGATTTGCATGCTGCTGGACTATCCTTCTATGTATCTGCACCCAATCGTCGCCTAACAAATCTTTAGCTTCTGACCTAAATAAATTAAGAAACTGGACTTGTGTAACACTCTGTAAATGAATAATATTATCATGGACATTATGAAAGACGGGTATACTAACCTGCGGACAGATCTTACAATGTAGTGTATATTGTTCATCATAAATAATTGTGTCAATGCAGCGTCTTTGTATTGCCTAGATTTCCCATCCAGATTCGTCATGAGTGCTTGAATAATTCGCGTTGTTATGGATGCCATTTGGACGTCTGCATCCGTGTCATCAAACTCTCGAAATAGTAGTTTCAAAGTCGATTGATAGCTGTTCATAGATAACATCAAATAATCAAGAACAAGAAATGGAATCGAGTAGACTTACTCGAACAAAAACTTTACATAATTGATCACAGAAAATGCAGTAAAAGAAATGGAATCGAGTAGACTTACTCGAACAAAAACTTTACATAATTGATCACATAGCTTGTTAGGGGATGGACAGTTCCATCATGAACAGTCGTTTTCGTGGCATCTTTCTCCACGGCTTCTTCAAAGTCCACGAAGGTCTCTTGAGAAGTCTCGGCCAAGCGCTTTGTCAAAACTGTAGTAGCTTCTCGCATATCAGTACAATGTTTGCTTGCAAAAATTATATCCATCTGTCATCAAAGTTGTCACCGAAGAATTAAAAAAGGAAAAGGAAGAAAGTATGAACTTATTTCAGAGAACTAAGCATCCAACTTCTCTATACCTCTGTTTGAATTTCTCTCATGATTTCATACATGTCCAAAAGGACAAATAGCTTTTCGGGAGATCTTTTGCTTTTCGCAATAGCCTCACCAAAACTAAAGAGGACAGATACACTATTTGCAGTAACATCTGCAAAACATTGATCTCTAATAGAATCGTAACCTTCGAAAACTTGTTCAGATACTTTCTTCTCTGCAGGAAATAAAAGCTTCACTGCAATCCGCATATAATGAATCCAGTTTCCAATCTTTGCTTCCAAAACTTCCCATTGCATCTTTTGTACATCTTCTTTACTCACTCTTTCCACTCCTAGTTTTCTCAGACTCTGCTCCACAGATGAAGCTCGAACTTCTCTGGATAAACAAGGGAATATATACACTCAAGTAGAGTCACCAAAATTAAAATCCCTGTTATCTTACGTTTACCTGTAAATAGTGAACACATCCTGGTGATGGCCAGCTTGAATCAGTTGTTGGGACAATGCATTTAGAAGTGGCACAACTCTTGGTGGCATAAGAGCTGGAGGGTTGTAAACAGCAGTTTCTAAACTCTTTTGTTGCTGCTGTTTCGAGCCAGCATCAGGAGATGGGCGTAGAGATTGAGGCAAACCGTCAAAAAGACGATCCGGTTCCACCGGTTTGCTGAGATTATTTTCAGATTTGAGCATAGATATAACAATCAATAAATGAATACTTGGCCACTGCAGCAGCAATGCATCAAATAAAACTAGAAAACTTTCAAGAAAAGGATAACATAAGAGCATTGAATTGAAGAAGCGAATAAGCCTCTAAAAATACCAAAAAACTATGAATTTAAGAACAGTAACATGAATAACGAGCAAACCTGTATGCGCTAAGGAGCTGACGAAACTCCTCTTCTAGTTTACCAACAGACTTGTTAAGTAAAGTAGTGGCGTGGTTAATCACCGATACACCACCCTTAAAGTTTTTGTTACTACCAAAAAATTTAATTACACCCCTCAACTGATCACATGCCTCCAGATAACTTTCCAGATACTCATGTGGCCCTCTCAGTATCTTTGCCTCTGCCTGGAAATTTGAAGTAGACAAAGACATTCAAATATACATGAATAGAACAATTTTTTGTAATGTAGACTTCAAACCATCAAGCATCCACAAATTGATAATCATATGAACAGACATGTAAAAAAACAAATCATATATACCTGCCGTGCAAGATCAAATTGCTTTAAAATAAGCTCAGTAGTCTTAAGTGTCTTGTCAATATTCTCGTGTGCGCTTCTAATTGAATGCGTTCGTATCTATATGATCCAAACTCAAGCAACTTCAGTGACTCAGTGTTATGCATTTCAATGCGTAAGATATTATCATGTTTCTATGTTAGTAGGCATATCTATACATATTGAATTGAGATCCAAATTCATAGTGATAAAGATACGCGTGTATTAAATTAAACAATCCTGCATTGATTATACTCTAGGTTAACGAAATCTTGATAGAGAATGGGACCTGAGTGGGGCGCATGGCGGTTTCGAGGGCGGAGAGGCGGTGGTCAAATGATCCGAGAATGGTGACCATGCTGTCGGTAATGGTTTGGCTCTTGTGCAGCGAATCCTTCATGAACGCCGCCCTCTCCTTGAGGATTTCCATCGCTACCTCTGGATTAACCGCCATTGCTGCTCCCTCTCTTCTCCAGAAATCAATGGAGATTAAAATGAACGCCTTTATAGTTTACACAGGCGCAGTCGTTATCACCTCCGTTCCTCCACTTTTTGTTGTTTTAACTCTCAATTAATTTTCAAATTTTATCTTTATTTTTTTTTAGTAAGTGCATAATAGATCCGCTCTCCCACAAATCAAAGAAGGCATTGATCAATCAATCAAGTGTTACCATATATAAAAAGTATTAATCATAATAAAATTACGAAGGATTTTGTGGTTCATTGTTATCTGGTTGTATTTTTATATGGGAGGTAGATGGTTCGAATCTCAATGGAGGCGGGTTGTATATGTGGAGAGTAAAATAAATGCAACTAAAAAACACTCTGTCAAGTTAGGCGCATTGAGTAAGTTGAGTGTGACACCTAATGCCCTACTAAAAGGCACATATGAGTGAAGTCTTCTCAGCCTAGGAGCACTTTGTCAAGTTAGGCGCATTGAGTAAGTTGAGTGTGACACCTAATGCCCTACTAAAAGGCACATATGAGTGAAGTCTTCTAAGCCTAGGAGCACTTAGTGCTTAGTCGGTGACTTAGGCCGATTTTTACAACACTAATTGTTATTTTTAGTTTTAAATGTTGTACCTTATTTAGTGAAAGAATTATATAAAAATATATAAAGAACATCTTAAAAAAAAAAAAAAAAAAAAAAAAAAAAAAAGTCACCCTTCGTGATGGAAGGGTGACTTTGTTAACTAATTTGTGACATAATAGTCACCACATCTTGACGAGGTATGTGACTTTGAGTTAATTAATCCATAACCATGATAGACAGAGATGGTTGCACCCGTGGTCTAGCCTTATGACATGCAAAGTTGGTATTTTAAAGTTTGGTAGTCATAGTCACCACCACACCTATTCTGCGACCATGATTTTGGAACTTGGCCACCACAATTATAGGGAGGTAAAAATTTGAAACATAAAATTTATTGACTCATTCCTTAATTAATAAAATTATTAATTAGGCATAGACTCAATCGAGTTAGCTGAGTGGGACGTCTAATCAATTGCCCGACTAAAAGGCATATAGGAGTGAAGTCTTCTTAACCTAGGAGCAACTAGTACTTCGTCGGTGGCTTAGGCCGATTTTTACAACACTGATTGTTATTTTCAGTTTTGAATTTTGTACCATATTTAGTGAAAGAATTATATAAAAAAATAGAATTAATTCCCAAAATGATCATTCGACTATGATCTTTTCTCAAATGGGCTCCTTGACTTTTAATTGCACCCAAAATGGTCCTCTGACTATTGAATTTTAAGTCAAAATTGTCCTCCATTAGATTTGGTGATAAAAATGACATTATATATTGTTTGTTGTTTAGAGCTTTAATTTGACCTGCCAATTACTTCCCCAAATTAGTGAAAACATTTTTTGCAAATTAAAGAATATAAACTCACAAAAAAAAATTTCGCTAATTTGGAAAAGTAATCGGCAGGTCAAAGCTCTAAACTACAAATAATATAAAATATCATTTTTACCATTCATTTTAGCACCACTTAACACCAAATCTAACGGATGATCATTTTGATTTAAATTTCAATAGTCGAATGACCACTTTGGGTGCACTTAAAATTCAAGAAACCAATTTAAGAAAAATTCATAGTCGGAGGACCATTTTGATAATTAAGTCTAAAAATATATAAAGAACATCTAATAAGGTACAAAAGAACTCTTGTAAGATTAGATTAGATTAGTATAGATAATAATAAATATGAATTTGGTAGCATAATGAACAATTATTAAAAATGAAACATTTTGATATACCTAAGAAAGGGGTATGGTATTGATACAGAAGTTAATGAGGCATCAAAATGCATTATTCATATACTTTTAAATTAAAATAATAATATGAGAACAGAATTAAGCTCGATCTTCTTCTAGGCAAAACTAGTGCTTGATATCCACAATTGAATTTATCATCGCCTTTGCTCATTCCACGTTTTTCCTTCAAAAAACTCAGACAGTTTCCTCTCAAGATCCTCAGGAGTGAAGCGGATGTACTTGGAAGGATTCTTGCCGTTCTCAATCATAGGCCTAACAAGATAGATAGTGTAATTCTTGAATGTTTTTGAGTGATGAGAAAGAAGATAGAACATACATACATACATACATACCCATAATGCTTAATGAAAGATCTATAAGCAGGCAAGAGAAGTTGGGCAACCGCCAGCCTCAACGACTCGCGCAACTCGCTGTCCGGAACTGTCCATTGTGATTGCCTTTGATGAAGTTCTTCAAACAGGACGTTGAACGTCTTGTACCTGTCTTTCACTGTCACTCTTGACACATTGCTGGTAACATGGGGAGAACAAATTATGAAGGAACTGTTCTCCGGGGTAACTCCCTGAATGGATAGACACTGAAGAATCTGTACCATGCATGCAATTCAACAACGTAAAGGATCAGCTCCCTCCATCTACTCACACTTATTTCTTTGCTAGCTTAAATGAAAGATCCATGTAGGTCCTGACACTGTACTGTGCCACCTTACCTTTAGTACAGGATGGATCCAATCATTTATACTTTTCGGATTGTCTAGATACTATTGATTGTTAGTTACGTTGTTCTTATAATATCCAGTACAATATAATCTCAAAAGTAAATATGGTTGTATATTTGTATTTAGTGCAAAAGGCATAGGTGCCAATAATTCCAATCCTATACTAGTAGATGTATATAAAAGTGTGTGTTATTAAAAGCTGCTAAACGTACAAACCTTAGACCAAGAGATCCTCTTGTACTGATTTGCATGCTGCTGGACTATCCTTCTATGTATCTGCACCCAATCATCGCCTAACAAATCCTTAACTTCTGACCTAAATAATCAAAGAAACTGAACCTGTGCAATATTACTCTGTAAATGAATATTATCATGGACATGATGAAAGACAGTACTAACCTGCGGACAAATCTTACAATGTAGTATATATTGTTCATCATAAATAATTGAGTCAATGCAGCGTCTTTGTATTGCTTAGATTTCCCATCCAGATTAGTTATGAGTGCTTGAATACTTCGTGTTGTTATGGACGCCATTTGGATGTCTGCATCAGTGTGATCAAACTCTCGAAATAGTAGTTTCAAAGTTGAATGATAGCTGTTCATAGATAACATCAAATAAGAGACGAAAAACATGCCAACATTAAAGAGCAGAGCAGAGCAGAGCAGAGCAGGAAAACTAAACTGGTGGGATTGGGAAGCAGAAAAGGCAACATGCCAGAAGTGAAGAACAAGAAATCTGGACCTTACCACCCAGAAAATGCAGAAAAAGAAATGGAATCAATTAAGTAGACTTACTCGAATAAAAACTTGACATAATTGATCACATAGATTGTTAGAGGATGGATAGTTCCATCATGAACAGTAGTTTTCGTGGCATCTTTCTCCACTGCATCTTCAAAGTCCACAAAGGTCTCTTGAGAAGTCTCAGCCAAACACTTCGTCAAAATCATAGTAGCTTCTCGCATTTCAGTACAATATTTCCTTCCAAAAATTATATCCATCTGTCATTAACAGTTTTCACCACAAAATTAAAAAATGGAAAAGGAAGAAAGTATGAACTTATTTCAGAGAAGTAAGCATTCAACAATTCTTTGACCTGTATGTTTCAACAAACAAGACTAGGCAGTCAATACAAGGGAAACATAAAAAGAAAGAAGAATCAGAGATGGGTCTCACTGCAATCCGCATGTAATGAATCCAGTTTCCAATCTTTGCTTCAAAAACTTCCCATTGCATCTTTTGTACATCTTCTTTACTCACTCTTTCCACTCCTAGTTTTCTGAGACTCTGCTCCACAGATGAAACTCGGATATCTCTGGATAAACAAGGGATTATACACTGAAGTCAAGTGAACAAAATATGCACAACAGAATGCTTCAAGTAATTAAAATCCCAGCCATGAAGTTTTGCTTCCCACACTGAGTAATGCGGGATGGGTGTTTAAGGAACAAAGGAGCCATATGAGTAATATTCAAGAATGATACCACACACTGAAAATTTTGAAACTTTCACCTGTAAATATTGAACACTTCCTGATGGTGGCCAGCTTGAACTCGTGGTGGAACAAGAGCTGGTGGGTGGTACACAGCAGTTCCTAAACTCTTTTGTTGCTGCTGTTTCAAGCCAGCATCAGGAGATGGACGTAGAGATTGAGGCAAACCGTCAAAAAGACCCGGTTCAACCGGTTTGCTGAGATCCGTCCAAATTAAACATGATTATTTTCAGATTTGAGCACAGATATAACAATCAATAAATGAATACTTGGCCACCGCAGCAATGCATCAAATAAAACTAGAAAAACTTTCAAGAAAAGGATAATTGAATTACATTATTTAAACAGGTATGTATGGTATTAACAGCTGAAAGAAGGTAACATAAGAGCATTGGAGAACCCCATAAGCCTCTCAAAATACCAAAAATACCAAAAATATTATAAATTTGAGAACAGTAAAATGAATAATTAGCAAACCTGTATGCGCTAAGGAGCTGACGAAGATCCTCTTCTAGTTTACCAACATACTTGTTAAGTACACCACCCTTAAAGTTGTTGTCACTATCAAAACGTTTAATTACACCCCTCAACTGATCCTCCAGATAACTTTCCAAATTCTCATGTGGCCCTCTTAGTGTCTTTGCCTCTGCCTGAAAAATTGAAGTAGCCAATGATGTGAGTATACAAAGACACTCAAATAAACATTAATAGAATAGAACAATTTTTTTGTAATGCAGACTTCAAATCATCAAGCATAGACACATTGATATCATCATACAATAAATACTAAAGTAATTAACAGAACTAATAGGAGATCAATAAGTGCTGGATGAACAAACATATAAAAAAAACAAATCATACCTGCCGTGCAAGATCAAATTGACTTAAAATCAGCTGAGTTGCCTGAAGCGTCTTGTCAAGGTTCTTGTGTGCCTTTCTAATTGAATGCCTTTGTATCTATATGATCCAAAACTCAAAACATTCCGTGACCCAGTGACATGCATAAGGCGTGCGTATATACTTGAATATATTATCATGTTACTATATATGTTAGGAGACATATCTACACGTATTGAATTCAGATCCAAATTCATAGCCACAAAGATACACCCGTATTCAATTAAACAACCCTACATTGATTATTCTCTCAGAAAAGACATTAACGAAAAATGGGACCTGAGTGGGACGCATGGCGGTTACGGTTTCGATGATGGTTTGGCTCTTGTGCAGAGAATCCCTTATGAACGCCGCCCTCTCCTTGAGGATTTCCTCCCGATTGACCGCCATTGCTTGCTCTCTTCTTCTCCAAAAATCAATGGAGATTAAGATGACCGCTTTTATAGGTTATATTATATGCAGTCGTTATTACCTATTTCGCAACTTTCTAAATTTTTCTCTTTAATTTTTAGTAAGTACTTAATACTTAAGTATTGTCTCTCTTTTTCAAAATCTTCTTAAAATAGATTGGCTCCCCCACAAATCAAAGAATGCACGAGTCAATCAATCAAAATATGTGTTACCATATATATAAAGTTGTTATGGAATATAGAATTTCTATAAATTAGGTAATTTTAGAGATTTAGATATCTAAGGTATATGAAAACTTGTTTCTTATTTGTAGTTTTCTAGCACTTATTTATAGAGTTTTATATTCTATATTTGTATGGCAGTCGAATTTAAAGAGGTAAGGCATATGAAAACGTGTGTTCTATTTGTACCTATTTATACTGTTTTGTATTCTCTTTTTCATATAACAGTTTGAGACAATATACGATAACACGTCAAGAAATATTCTCTATTTACTTTTCTTACAAAAGTATTAATCATAATTAAATTAGAATGTTATGTTAGATTTTAATACAACTTTTATCAACTAGTGGAACAATATTTTACCATAAATAGACTAAATTTCATTTTTAGTTTTACAATCACGGGAGGCTTGGTTAGAGGGATGAAATATTGAAATTAGTCAATTAGGTAGAAAAAAAATTATAATTTTATTATGGGAGAAGAATAATGTAGGAATAAAATGGTAATTTAATTTCATTGTTTGGCTTACAAGAATAAAAGTACTATAATTGAAATTCCAATATTTGGTATATATGAGAATTGAAAGTGAATAATGATACTCGGGTTGGACTTACATTTGGAAGATTATGAGTTTGAGCCTCAGTCGAGGCGAAAAAAAAGTAGTATAAACTATAAAGTCTAAAATGACAATATTTATTACTAATAATAATAATAATATACTATTATAATAATATTATTATTATTATAAATTTTAAATAACCAAATTCAAATTTTGCTTCTAAAATTTTATGTAACACGCTCAAATAAACTTTAAAATTGCGTAACAAAAACAATAAAATAGATAAGCGAGTTTTGAGAAAACATGTTTAATTGAGATTGGACTACTAATTGACGTTCTGAGTAAAAGAACAAGACCCGCTATAATCGAAAAAGAGATATCAAATATTAATTTTATGTTTAAAAAATAGAGGGACAATTTTTTCTCGAAGTCATTTTTTTCTTAAAATTCAGGGAATCGAAATACCAAGAGGAGCATGAGATTCTAATTCCTTAAAAATGAGGAAATTTTAATTCTGCGGAATTACAATTCCCTCAAACCAAACGAATGAATTTACTTACCTTTGGAATGATGTGAGAATTGAATTGATACCATGTTATTGTTGTATTATTATTAGGAGACGTTAGGCGCTAATAGGGTGCCCGAAAGGCCAACAATTACAAACAATATATTACAACAATTTCATTGGGAAACGCGGGATGGAATATTTGCACCATTTTAATAACAATTGCATCTTTGACTATTCATTATAATTTGATCACAAGTTAGAGGAGTGAATTTAAACGAATTGAATTTTAAAGTAATTTACTAGTAATTATGCAAAAAGTTAGAAGGAAGGAAGCTTTGGAAGCCCGTTATCATTTGGTGGAGCATATTAGAAATTCAAAGAGATTAGTCAGCAGATCGACTAATATATATATAATTTTAGAAGCATTATTTTCATTTTATGTCATGCTTATGAAATACATATTTAAATAATATGTTTAATTGTAAAATATTGAATACTACTTTAAGTTGGGATGAATATATATACGTTATTTATTTAAATGTTTTTAATCTTTAATTTTTTTTTAATAACTTATTAACGAGGGTGGTTATTCCTCGTCCCCGAATAATCCCCGGAGGGAATGAAGACGGGGACAAGGAATGGGAAAAAAATCAGGGGGAGGATGAGGTATGTCCCCCGCCCTGTTGACATCCTTAATTAGGAGCCATCCAAAATTTTACACCGTCCACGCGTTCAAACACTTCAAAAGATGGTTTTGAAAACTCTTGATTATTAAAAATTAAGGAAAAAAAAAAAAGAATGAAAAGAAAACGAATTGGCCTTGATGGCATAGCTAATATTTCAATTTCATAATGGAAAAATGGTGGAATACACTCCCAACTTTAGTAAGAAGTTAATTAGGCTCTTAAACTTTTGAAAGGTGCAATTAGATACATTAACATATTAATTTATTACATTAAGGCCCAAAATCCTAATTGTAACCGCATGTCAATAATTCATCCGCGAAACTCCGGTGACATTCCGGTGAAGGCAACCATGCTTAGCCAAACATGATGATTCCAAGTACGACGAAGATACAAATCATTTAAACAATTACCAAATTAAACTAAGTTAATTACTCAACATCATCAATTGAAATTGAAAGCTCAGTTCGTAATCATCACATCATGTTAGCAATTTGAAAATTGCTAATTGAATAGCAACCTATTAGCTAAATCCATACCAATTGAATTAAGGAAAAAAACCTATGTAAAAGGAGGAGCACCAAATTTAATATGATGCCTAGTTGGAGAGATTGTTGCTGCCTTACTGGAGTTACGAAGCTGTCGACCGGAGAATTTGCTGCCTAATCCAGAAAATCGCTCCCCAGCCAAGAATCAAATGCCGCCAATGAAAAAGCTACTGAGATTATGGAAATAATTTGATGATGTGAAGGAATTTAACGCTGAACGAAATTCTACACGCCAATGGATTTCGCTATTGAATCACATTTCTGTCGTCCGAACTTCGCACCGCACAACCTGTCGCTTTCTCCGTCGTTGGAGATGGAAACCAGTTTGGTTGCCATCTCCAGCAACGGAGAAGGACGCGACCGGTTTGGTTGCCTTTTTCGACGACTTACATTTAGAGTTTTAGGTTTTAATGTACTAAATTAATTTGTTAATGTGTCTAATTGCAACTTTTAAATGTTTGAGGGCCTAAAAATAACTTCTTACCGAAAGTTGAATGATGTATTTGACCAATTTTCCTTTCAGAATTAAACAAATTTTTGAATTTAAAATTTGAATTCCTTTTTTGTTTCAAAGGAAATTCCCCAAAACATCCAAACAAATTCGATGTCTTGATGTAAGAACAATTGAGTGAGATACTGGAGAATGAGGTGGATGTTGGGACCCACAACAAATTGAGAAAAAAGTATCAATAATTAAAAAAAAAAGTCTCAATTATTGAGGATGCCCTTATGACATGCAGAGTGGATATTTTAAAGTTGGATGGTCATGACTCATGGTCACCACCACACCCATTGTGTGACCATGATTTTGAAACTTGGCCACCACAATTAAATTATGGGAGGTTAAAGTTAAAAAGAAATTTATTGATTCACTCCTTATTCCTTAATGAAGGAATTGTTATTTTTTATAATTAAATAATAAAAATAGACTTATTTCATAGTCCTATAACTATATTAAATTGTGAACCATAATTATATGGCATTATTAATATTGTTATTATGGAATCGAATCAATTTTTTTGTATGGTAATTAAAAGACCATTGGGATGAGGAATTTTTCCTACTTAATAAAGATGAGAAATTGCGATGGGCATTATTATTATGGTTTGGCAGCTTTTACCATTTCATCACACGGAGAATTGTGTTTTTCTCACATGATTAGGAGCCGTCCAAAACTTTACACCGTCCACGCGTTCAAACACTTCAAACTATGGTATTCAAAAACTCTTGATTATTAAAAATTCAGGAAATGAAAAAAAAAAAAAAAAAAAAAACGAATTGGCCTTGATGACAGAACTAATATTTCAATTTCGGAATTAAACAAATTTTCGAATTTAAAATTCGAATTCCTTTTTTTGTTTCAAAGGAAATTCCAAAAAACATCCAAACAAATGCGATGTGAGACACAGTTGACAATTCCTTCATTGTGCGGTTTGTGCCATTCCCCAGAAGGGTTAAATTGGTCAATTAAAATAATAAAGTCTACAATGTAGCCGCCCACAGCGGATTGCAGCTTCCCAGCGCTATTCTATACACGAAAACCGAAAAGAGAAAATAAAGGGGAAGATGAAAGAGAAGATAAAACCACGTGAACGTTCAACGAGGAGTTTTTGGCGTGCGTCGAACCGGCCCGGCCCGACTCCGGAACCATCCTTTGAGGACCGGATCGTTTACACACGGGTGGAACGCGGCGGGTTTTCCGTTCTTCGCACTGATACATTCCTTGCAGGTAGTTGCGTCCGTTTTCGCCGTTACCGTCCGGTAGGTATCTTCGATTCTCGGGAAAGTGTTTGGATCCAATTCCAAATTAGGGCTCGGAATCGCGTGATGCATCAGGTTCGGATTCATTCTCGCCATCGCCATCGCGTAATTCTCCCTCTGAATCTGGAAATTGTGCAGCCTATCGTTCAGGCCGGCGAGTTCCGCCTGAGAAATCTGGTCGTAGTACGAAGGTCCGAACCCGGGGAATACCGGATCCGCCGGGTTCATGTTCACGCTCATCTCCGGCGGATGGTTACGGCGTAGCAAAATCAAATTCTCCGGCTGAGGAGAATGCGCGAAGTCGTTCTCCGACATATAATCTCCGTAATCCACCACCGCGCCGCCGTTCATCTTCGCCTTCCGGTTCCGCGACTTCCGCGACCTCTTCAACACCGCGAGGAAGTAGCAGTCCTTCTCGCGAGCGATGAACGCGAAGTTTACCTTCCCGGTGATTGGAATCTTCTTGCGGTCCGGTTTGCTGCTGTTACACAGGTAAATCGAAATCTGGTTAGGGGAAATCCCAATCCTCTGGCTAAGCATAAGCTGGAAAGCCTTGAAATCCATCATCGGGTTTATATAGACGTCCCCGATATCCATCTCCTGCTCGCCGTCGAAGAACACCACCGGGAACGGCGCTCCGCCAACATCCTCCACCATCTCTCCGGCGATAGTATAGCTAGTGAGTTCAGACGACTCGATTGCTCATTAAAAACAATGGCCGAGAAGATCGCAAGAGGGTTCTAGACGTGAAACAGAGTTTTATAATGGGTGACTAAGTAGGCTTCAGGGATGGGCCCCACCGTATTACTTGGGGATCAAGAATCCAGACGGTTTCAGTGTCCCTCGTTCCTTAACGAGTGCAATTCTAATTTTTATCCCAACGCGGTTGACTCACTAGTTTACTATTTTGTAATTTTTATTTAGAGAAAATTTCAATTTTGGTCACATGACTATAAGGGCATTGTTAATTTCAACACCTGACTTTTAAAAGTGTCAATTTAGTACCTTGACTTTGTAATTTTTGTCAATTTTGGTCACTCCGGCCAAATTGACGATCAAATTTAGTCGGAAAAATTTAATCCAACATTTAGTCTAGAAAGGATCAAAAGACGATTTTGCCCCTCAGATTATAGACTAAATGTTTGATTAAATTTTCCCGGCCAAATTTGACCTTCAATTCGGCCGGAGTGACCAAAATTGACAAAAATTACATAGTCAAGGTACTAAATTGACACTTTTGAAAATCTGGTGCTGAAATTAACAATGCCCCTATAGTCATGTGACCAAAATTGAAATTTTCTCTTTTTATTTATTTATTTACATTACTATTTACATTATAATACATTTTGTCGAACTAATTCCGAGTCCCGAATGATATTTTATTTATTTATTTATTTACATTATATTACAGTTACGTCAAACTAATTTTGAGTCTCGAATGATAAGTCATGAGTTAACCTCATAAGCTATCTGCAATCTTCAGGCTTACCTTTGCGTTTTCTCAAAATGAGTCAAATACTAATCGTTAACCTTTACGTTTTCTCATATTGTGTCAATTCTGATCGTTACCAGTTAGGTCATTTTGTTTGGGAATAAATTAAAAGGACATATTTATTAATGAGTACTATTGTCATGAAATATTTTTGATACAAAAATTAGAGCACAACGAATGAGATAAACCAATTTGCACAATAAACCAATTCGAGAGCAAAAAATAAGAAAAAAAACTCATTAATATGCCTTGTTAGAAATAAGATAGAAGTTTAGGGATTCAACCTTTTGGGAAGAAATAGGACAGAAGGAAATTGATTGGTAGATTAAATCTATTAAGACTATGTTTATAACTCCTTATCCTAATCGTGTATATATTCTTATTGTCTACTCTTTATTATTATTATCTCATTCAATACAATTCATTCAGTTCTCAATCGTGTATATATATATATATATATATATATGGAGTATGTTTTTTTGTTGACAGACCATTCCAATTGTTAGTGGTATTGTTCAAGCCAACTTTAACTAAATTGATAGAACAATTAATCTAATAATTATAAGATAACGGTTAATCTAGTTTTCAAGTTCAATGCCGATAAAAATAAAATCCATTAACAACCTACTTATTGTCAAGACAGATTTTATCTAATCTAAATATACAATTAAAATTTAAAAAACAATTATATACTATAAAATTTCACTGAGTGACAAAAAACATCAAGGGGAAATTGTAATTTATGACCCTTATAAATATGTCAATTATTAATGTCACACATGAATTATTAGTGTTATAAATGTTGCCTTTAATAATTTTCAAAACGTGATATATATATATTGTCCTATAAATTATTAGTACTATAAATATTGTTACTTGTCATTTTTCCTATTCGAAAACCATATTTCTTTCCTTGCTCCTTGTTTCTTTCTTCATTTGTTCTCCTTCTAACCATCACAATGACATATTTGTGAGAGGTATAAATTATAATTTTTTTTTCAAATATCAATAATGCTGGTTTTAGTCGAAATTTGTCACTTCAAAGGTTTGATGCCTACTTTGCACTGAGTTAGGTACTTACGTTGTGGTATTCTCTTTTCTGTTCTTATTCTTCGTGAACATTGCCCACAATTTTGTCGTAATTTCAGTACTTATTTATATCTCGACAAGGACATATTTGATCTTTAATTTATCTATATTATATACCAAAATATTTTCATATTTACTTTGTCACTCAAAGTCACGTAACCCGAATCTTCTGGGTTTCTGATACTAGTTGCGACTTGCGATCCATATTCAACGTAATTGTTGAGAAATGTTTGTTTCAAAATTTCATCATAACTTTATCAAGAAAATCCCGTATCTATTATTAATAATGTTGACAATAATTAAATTTGTAATTCATATTTCGCTAAAAATATTGTGTTCAGATAACGCATATGTAACTTTACTTGAAGATAGGTCACAGAATCGATCTCCAATAATATAGAACATATATTACTTTGTAATAGAGTCAATAAATAATGAGCATAATGCATCAAATGAAAGGTATATAGATTAGGGGGGGTGGATGATCACAATCCAATGGAATTGCCAAACAAATTTTAATATTGAAATAATTAATGTGCCAAACCCTATTATTCTAACCTCAAATTTTGGTCCGCTATATCCTAGGTTTCTTCAAATCCCTTAAATTATATTAAATAATTAAATAGATAGACTAAATAGCTGTTTATTAGTTGATTAATATTTTCATGGATGTGGATCTGCTAGCTGATAAACCTTAATTTGGTTTTGGTTTCATCAAATATCTCATCAACACAACAGCACATCTATACACCCAATTAGCTATTCTTAGCCAGCTATGCTAATTAATGATAGATTTTGGTGGAACCAACTTTCAAATCTTCTTCTCTTTTTTTTGGCCACAATATTTCACTCCATTATCTAATTTTTTGTGAAACACTCAACTCCGTTATCTAATTATTATTTTTAAAAAGGACATAAAAAAGTATACTTAAAATAGAATCACATCTTACAATCAGGAACTACATATTATTCCACAACTCCAAAGTTAATAAAGTTTGTATATAAATGAAAAAGTAAAAATTTAAATATAGTCACTTTGAAAATGTCTTATCATTGTATAATGAATAAAATATAATTTATAGTTTCAATTCACATTATTACACCAATATAATTTTTAATTCCGTTATAATTTTACCAACATTGATTCCTATTATATTTAGTAGATGTGTAATAGAGCATAAGAACATCCACAACAAAAGTTTTTTTTTTTTTTTTTTTTTTTTTCAGATTTTGGTAAGAGAGAGAAGCCAAAAGCAAGTAATTTGAAAAATTAGGGTTTGTGTGAACAGTAACTTTAATGTTCATGCGACTGAAAAATACAACTTTGATGTTTTGCATACCCTAGAAAAGTAGGCTCTGATACCATATTGAATTTGGAAGATGGAATGGCCTGACAAGTAAAGAATAATACCACCTGCCAGTTAGGCAGAAGCAATGATGCAGAATCAAGGAATAGAAAATGTATATATGACTTAACTATATTACTATTATCTGTCTGTGTTTTTAACAAAGAAACATAGTACATATATATATATATATAGAAACACTATTCATGCGACTGAAAAATACACATTTTTTATTTCCGGAAACCTCTTTTGTTTTTCAATTATCCTATAAGGAGTATAAACAACAATCATGTGGTGTTCTCATTGTTCATACTTTATCTTCGGGTGTATTTGTCATTACTATGGGCTCTACTACATCCTCTTTGCTGCTCATGATTGGTTTGCTCTGCCGTTCTTGATGAAGATTGTTGTTGGCAAATCCTAGAGTGGTTATGTTGCTTTGAGAGTGTTTATTAATCTTCATCCTTGGTGCCTTCATTCCCAAGGTTGTGTGTGACAAGCTTCGCCCCTGGTGCCTTCATTCCCAAGGGTTGTGTACATCATTGTCCCTCCGAAGCCATCCAGCATTGTTATTCTCTAACTGCTTTTAATTCAGATTTGAAAATAATCATGTTCAATTCAGTAGTCAAATAGCAACACCCTCCTTCCCAAAACCCTGCAAAATAGATTTTTTGTATTTATTGCATATTCTATCCACCTAATGCTTTTGATTGTGATTTGATGGGTTTGGATCAATAGAGGGATTGAGGAGCATTTGATATTTGCTAGGAAATCTCTGAGTAGTAATTTGGAGGAATCAAAGGCACTAGGTTTGTCGCTTCAGAAAGCTGGGCCTAGATTTGCTGAGATTAGTCAGCAGTCGCAGTCTCTAGAGGCGCCAATTATACCAATTAAGGCTTAGAAGAATGCTCTTTCGGCTGTTGCGGGTCATATTAACCGTGCAGTGGTTCCTGCCACTACTGTGCTCAAGGTGTCTGATGATATTCATGGGCTTGATAAGTTTTTATCTAATCCCCAATTGGATCTCGTGGGTTACCTGGGGGTGGTCAAGATGCTTGAAGAGGCTTTGAGGTTTTTGGAAGAGAATTGCGAGATGGGCATTTAGTGGTTGGCTGACATCATGGAGTACCTTGAGACCACCGGGTTGGGGATGACAGGCTTATTTCCAAATACACCCGAAGAATAAAGATATGAATAACGAGAACGCCACATGATTGTTGTTTATACTCCTTAATTATAGGATAACTTAACAAACAAAAGAGGCTCCCGGAAATAAAAATGTGTATTTTTTAGTCGCATGAACAGTGTTTGTATATATATATATATATATATATATATATATATGTACTATGTTTCTTTGTTAGGAACACAGACAGATAATACTCATATATTTTAGTTTTATATACATTTTCTATTCCTTAATTCTTCATCATTGCTTATGTCTAACTGGCGGGTAGTATTATTCTCCACTCGTCAGGTCATTTCATCTTCCAAATTCAACATGGTATCAGAGCCTACTTTCATAAGGTATGCAAAACATCAAAGTTGTATTTTTCAGTCGCATGAACAGTGATGAACAGTAAAGTTATTGTTCACACAAACCCTAATTTTTCAAATTACTTGCTTTTAGTAATTTTTCAAAAGAGGCTTGCTGAGTTAAGCAAGCCGAAAACTTTAGAAGAGATGGGTATCAGAGCCTACTTTCCTAGGGTATGCAAAACATCAAAGTTCTATTTTTCAGTCGCATGAACAGTGATGAATAGTAAAGTTACTGTTCACACAAACCCTAATTTTTCAAATTACTTGCTTTTGGTAATTTTTCAAAGGAGGCTTGCTGGGTCAAGCTCGCCAAAAACTTTAGAAGAGATGGGTATCAGAGCCTACTTTCCTAGGGTATGCAAAACATCAAAGTTGTATTTTTCAGTCGCATGAACAGTAAAGTTACTGTTCACACAAACCCTAATTTTTAAAATTACTTGCATTTGGTAATTTTTCAAAAGAGGCTTGCTGGGTCAAACTCGCCGAAAACTTTAGAAGAGATGGGTATCAGAACTTACTTTCCTAGGGTATGCCAAACATCAAAGTTGTACTTTTCACACACAAAGTAGGCTCAAAGATGGGTATCAAAATTTTATTTCAATTAAGCCTACTTTGATGTTTTGCACACCCTAGGAAAGTAGGCTCTGATATCATGTTGAATTTGGAAGGTGGAATGGCCTGACGGGTGGAGAATAATACTACCCGCCAGTTAGGCATAAGCAATAATGAAAAATTAAGGAATAGAAAATGTATATAAGACTGAAATATATTAGTATTATCTGTCTGTGTTTCTAACAAAGAAACATAGTACATATATATATATATATATATATATATATATATATATATATATATATATATATATATATATATATATATATATATATATATATATATATATACACACAAATACTATTCATGCGACTAAAAAATACACCTTTTTATTTTCGGGAGCCTCTTTTGTTTTTTAAGTTATCCTATAATTAAGGAGTATAAACAACAATCATGTGGCGTTCTCGTTATTCATATTCTTCGGGTGTATTTGGAAATAAGCCTGTCATCCCCAACCCAGTGGTCTCAAGGTACTCCATGATGTCAGCCAACCACTGAATGCCCATCTCGCAATTCTCTTCCAAAAACCTCAAAGCCTCTTCAAGCATCTTGACCACCCCCAGGTAGCCCACGAGATCCAATTGGGGATTAGATAAAAACTTATCAAGCCCATGAATATCATCAGACACCTTGAGCACAGTAGTGGCAGGAACCACTGCACGGTTAATATGACCCGCAACAGCCGAAAGAGCATCCTTCTGAGCCTTAATTGGTATAATTGGCGCCTCCAGAGACTGCGACTGCTGACTAATCTCAGCAAATCTAGGCCCAGCTTTCTGAAGCGACAAACCTAGTGCCTTTGATTTCTCCAAATTACTACTCAGAGATTTCCTAGCAGATATCAAATGCTCCTCAATCCCTTGCTCCATCCCTCTATTGATCCAAACCCATCAAATCACAATCAAAAGCATTAAGTGGATAGAATATGCAATAAATACAAAAAATCTATTTTGCAGGGTTTTGGGAAGGAGGGTGTTGCTATTTGACTACTGAATTGAACATGATTATTTTCAAATCTGAATTAAAAGCAGTTAGAGAATAACAGTGCTGGATGGCTTCGGAGGGACAATGATGTACACAACCCTTAGGAATGAAGGCACCAGGGGCGAAACTTGTCACAAACAACCTTGAGAATGAAAGCACCAAGGATGAAGTGAAAGCACCAAGGATGAAGATTAATAAACACCCTCACAGCAACATAACCACTCTAGGATTTGCCAACAACAATCTTCATCAAGAACGGTAGGGCACACAAACACACACACACACATTAAAATATTTTGGACAAACATACCCCTACCGTTATAACTTCCGTTATCTTTTCCACTATTGTTACCATGCACATGCATCCACCATATATTTTCTTATCTTCTTCATTAATAATAATATATACACATTAAATATTTGAGTTATATGTTAATTATTACATAAATATAAATATCAAATTTATAAAAATGATTTACATTATTATTATTATTATTATTATTATTATTATTTAGAATAATTTAAATATCTAAAATTTAAATAAATTTAAAATTTTAATATAATGTATTAATATTGGGCACCTATTTTTTTGCGCATCGTACATAAAGAATACTAATATATATATATATATATATATATATATATATATATATATATATATATAAACACATAATTGTAAGTAATTATCTATAACTGACACCTATTTATAAACATGTACAATCCTATAGATAAACCTAACTCTTTATTTTCAACAATCAAGAAAACGATAACTGAATTACATCATTTAAACAGGTATGGTATTAAATGCTGAAAGAAGCTAACATAAGAGCATTGAAGAACCCAACAAGCCTCTCAAAATACCAAAAATCTATGAATTTGAGAATAGTAACATGAATAATTAGCAAACCCGTATGAGGAAAGGTATAAAATCAGCGTTATTATATTGAAATCAGGTTAGGGAAAATCAAGTGTTTAATTCCTAATTAAGATTGTGCTAATCGTTGTTTTTTTTTTTTTTTTGCCAGGTAAACAATGCCACTTAAGCGTAATCGGGCCACGTTGTCGTAAACGGATGGATAGCCTGCGAAAAAGTTTAATCGAACAAATTTGGAAAGTAAGTGTGCCTGATTACCATATATTTTAGATGGCGGGGGATTTGAACACTTCAAAGTAGTAGATGGTCTCCTATTTGACACTTTTGCCTACTAGATATTATAACATTATGCATCCCTTTATTATTATTATTATTATTATTATTATTATTATTATTATTATTATTATTATTATTATTATTACTTAAAACTAATGACTCTATTAGTATCTATTCATCTATACTTTCTCAACCTGTTGAAGCACAAAGAGTCAACACCGCATCCACTGAGGCTCGAGCTCATAATCTCCCATATGGGAGAGTCACTACATGCACCCCTTTATTAATTGTGCAATAATTATTTTTAAAATATCATATATAGTAAAAACAAAATTAAATGAGTCATTATTAATTAGAAGACAAATAGCATTCTACACGCATGCTTCTAATATGGAGTAGTTGTAGTTGTCTGCAGATATAGAATTAGCTATACTATACATCATAAGTGTTGTATTTAAAATTGTTTTAATTTTATGTCGCCACTATATCTTTAAGGAAAATTAGTACATAATACTCTTTGTTGATTACCTTAAAAATAATGTTACGTGATAATGTGGTATTATTATCTTATCATACTAAAATAACTCAAGCCTAATAGAAGTGATCGAGTGGATAGAACATGATTTTCGTACCTAAAAGTCTCAAATCTAATTATGTCAATATACTCTCAGGCGAACCTGATGTGTATAAAATTACCGTAGTTTAGTACAGTAAAATGACAAGTTGACCGATCGTAGAATATGACCGGGAACCTCTTAATTACAATGTATAGGTAAGTGAAAAGTTCATTCTTAGGTAATAAATGAGGTATATATAGAGGGCCTGGCCCACCGGCATGGCGGGCACGTGGCGCTCATGCATCGGGTGCCGCAGGGGCCGGCACGCAGCCGCGCACGTGGCAAACGATCTCTGACCACACCAAAGCCCTTACCTTAGCCAGACCGTCCCGCGGGTCTACCCGGACCTTGCCGAAACCCAGGGACTAAGTGCCGCCTGGAGCCTTCGGGACCACGTGACCGGGATAACCGCGGGGGCAGAAGCACGGTCGGGCAGATGACACGTCCAGCATTCTCCATCCCACGCTGCCCGATCGTGGGTTACCGTACGTGCAGAGTATAATCGCCATCAGTACCCATTGCATCTATGTACTATTACACAATAGCATGGGAAAATAACAAGAAAAAATGTTATAGAAAATATAAAAATTACCAGAAAAAGTATATTATTTTGTATAATATACTTTCAATACTCAAATAATGTACTTTTAATATATTAAAATGTATTTTTTATAATCTACATAAAAATTTGCCGAATAAAATATCTTATTGTGTTCGTCTAAACATGCTTAAATTTTGTTTGTTGTATGCCGAGATTGGCAATTTATATCCTACACCACGGTGCGCGTTGCATTGTGCGCCCAAATGCAAAACGACGTCGTTTCAATATTTTTTTTTTTTTTTTTGAAATTTCCCGCCCCAGTGTTTGGGAGCTAATTTTTCTTTAAAAAAAACCCATGTTCAAAAATGTACATAATGTTATACATGAATGCACATAATTGTATACATGAATGTACGTAATTGTATAACAAAATATACATACTGTTTTTAAAAGATAATACACATAATCTAACATAATACATAATAAACATAAACTTTTAACCTAATACACATAAACTCTTAACATAATACACAAAAATTTCTTGATTCGGATGTACATAATTGTATAAAAAATATACATAATTGTATGAACAAATATACATAATTTTATGAACAAATATACATAATCACAACAACTTCCTACCGCGCCTCCCAAAACGACGTCATTTTGGGAGGCGCGCGGCGGACAGTGCTACGCGCGCTGTGGTGTAGGGTATAACGATGGGCCGAGATTGGTATATGTTTGATTTACGGGAAAGCCCGCAAATATATTTATATACATGGGCTAGGAATTCAGTTATGGGTTGGACTTCAGTGAGTTTATACTTATTTGGGCCTGCCTTCAAAGCCCATTTAATACTTGACCCGCTTCTAATCCACTCATCCAAAACGGGTTTTATTAGAAGCCCGCAAATTTTGTTTTATTTTTATTTTTATTTTTTATTTTTTATTTTTTATTTTTTTTCACGTTTTCGATCTATCGTTTCTTTCATAGTCGTTACGAAAGAACGAACACTCCGGGTCTGTCCGTCTCTACATCTGACATCTCGCAGATCTGAGAAAAGCTTCTATTCCGACGGCCATTTAATACCTCTAACTCTGAGGATCTCCGGCATCCGATCAAAGCTTCTCTCAACTCGCCCATTTACCTCACCCTACCATCGCCGGCCATAAAAACATTCCGGCAGTCTATCCTGTAAGTTTTCTATTTTGCTGTTCTGCGATCTTCTATACAACATTGCTGATTCAAACTTGATCTGCTCTATACTTCCAGTTTCGCTCTCTGTTCTTATATGCTTTAATTTCCGGCTTGCAATTGAGTATTGACCAGTGTGACTAATTTGTGTCTATTGCCGGTGTTGCGGTCAAACAAGCATTTCTGAATATTGAAGATTGTTTTTATTGTTCATTTTCGTTTTTGGATCTAAATACTGTAGCTGTATTGTTCAGAAGTGAGCTAGTTGCAATGATCGCTTTGAAAAAAATCGAAAACATACAGCCGCATCAGTGCATTGTCTTTTGTATGTTGCTGTTCGGCATTACTTTTGATTTCAAGCTTGCGTTTGAATTGATCTGGGTTATAGCAGTTAAAATTCTGACTGTTTGGTTAGTAACTCCACTTATTTATTTTTGCATATCTATCTATCTATCAGGTTATTAATGTGAAATGGAGAAGTCGTGCTCTTTGCTAATACATTTTGACAAGAGCACACCAGCTCTTGCCAATGAGATCAAGGAATCCCTAGAAGGCAATGATGTTCCAGAAAAGATTGAAGCCATGAAAAAAGCCATCATGCTTTTGTTAAATGGCGAAACCATACCCCATCTATTTATAACAATTATTAGATATGTATTGCCTTCTGAGGATCATACTATTCAGAAATTGCTGTTGCTGTATTTGGAGATCATTGATAAGACAGACTCCAAGGGGCGTGTGCTGCCTGAGATGATTCTGATCTGCCAAAACTTAAGGAACAACTTGCAGCACCCAAACGAATACATTCGTGGAGTTACTTTGAGGTTCCTTTGCCGGCTGAATGAGGTTGATATCATTGAGCCTCTGATTCCTTCCATCATGAGCAACCTAGAACACCGACATCCATATGTACGGAGGAATGCAATTCTTGCTGTGATGTCTGTTTACCAGCTTCCACAAGGAGAACAGCTTTTGGCAGATGCACCTGAGAAAATTGAGAATGTTCTCTCTTCTGAACAGGATCCATCGGCTAAGAGGAATGCGTTTTTGATGCTTTTCAATTGTGCTCAGGAACGCGCAGTTAATTATTTATTTACCCATGTGGATAGAATTCTAGACTGGGATGAGTTACTTCAATTGGTTGTCTTGGATTTGATTCGAAAAGTTTGCAGGACTAACAAAGCAGAGAAAGGGCGGTACATAAAGATTATCATATCTTTGCTGAATGCCCGTTCTGCTGCTGTTATCTATGAATGTGCTACAACTCTTGTTTCTTTGTCTTCAGCTCCTACAGCTATACGAGCTGCAGCCAGTACTTACTGCCAACTTCTTCTCTCCCAGAGTGACAACAATATTAAGCTTATTGTGCTTGATCGTCTTAATGAACTGAAATCTTCCCACAGAGATATTATGGTTGATATGATAATGGATGTTCTTAGAGCACTCTCCAGCCCAAACCTTGATATTCGGAGGAAAACAATTGATATTGTTCTTGAGCTTATCACTCCCCGTAATATAAATGAGGTTGTCCTTACCCTTAAAAAAGAAGTCATGAAGACTCAAAGCGGGGAGCTTGAGAAGAATGGGGAATACCGCCAAATGCTCATCCAAGCCATTCACTCTTGTGCAATAAAATTTCCAGAAGTGGCAAGCACAGTGGTACATCTACTGATGGATTTCCTGGGGGACAGCAATGTTGCTTCTGCTATTGATGTGGCCGTCTTTGTGAGAGAGATAATTGAAACTAACCCAAAATTACGGGTTTCCATTGTGACTAGGTTACTTGACACTTTCTATCAGATCCGAGCTGCACGTGTCTGTTCCTGTGCACTTTGGATCATTGGGGAGTATTGCCTTTCTCTTTCTGAAGTTGAGAGTGGGATTGCAACCATAAAGCAGTGCCTTGGTGACCTCCCATTTTACTCTGCTTCTGAAGAAGGCGAAAGTGCTGATTCATCAAAGAAGCCTCAACAAGTGAACTCCATTACTGTTTCTTCTAGAAGACCAGCTATACTTGCTGATGGGACCTATGCTACTCAAAGTGCAGCCTCTGAAACTGCTTTCTCTCCTCCAATAGTTGCCCAAGGATCTTTGGCTAATGGCAACTTGAGAACTCTTCTTTTGACTGGTGATTTTTTCCTAGGGGCAGTTATTGCATGCACACTGACAAAGCTGATTTTGAGACTGGAAGAGGTTCAACCATCAAAAGTTGAAGTGAACATAGCCATGACTAATGCATTACTGATCATGGTCTCAATTATTCAGCTAGGGCAGTCCTCAGTTCTTCCCCACCCAATTGATAATGATTCTCATGACAGGATTGTGCTTTGCATAAGATTGCTATGTAACACAGGGGATGAGGTCAGGAAGATCTGGTTGTCATCTTGCAGAGAGAGCTTTGTTAAAATGCTTTCAGACAAACAACTATGTGAGATTGAGGAGATTAAAGCAAAGGCTCAAATCTGTCACTCTCAACCAGATGACCTCATTGATTTCTATCATTTGAAAAGCAGGAGGGTAAGAATTATGTGTCTGAGTACATCCTCTAGATTTTTACTAATCACTTTTCGTCCTTTTCTGATCTGAAAGTACTAGGTATTGCTATCTTAGATATATTCTTTATTGGACTAATGCAAATATGGTGTTCATTGATTACTTTCTACATACCTGACCACTTTATATATTTATGCTTCTTCGTCGTTGTTAATCTGATTTTTTTTTTTTTTGGTATGCCCTGACAATGTTACTTATTTGCTAGGGCATGAGCCAATTGGAATTAGAAGATGAAATCCAAGATGATTTGAAACGTGCTACTGGAGAATTTGTCAAGGATGATAATGATGCCAATAAACTAAATCGTATTCTTCAACTTACTGGATTTAGTGACCCAGTTTATGCTGAGGCCTATGTGACAGTTCACCATTATGATATTGTCCTGGATGTTACAATAATCAACAGAACCAAGGAGACCCTTCAGAATTTATGCTTGGAATTAGCAACAATGGGTGATCTGAAACTTGTTGAACGACCTCAGAATTATACCCTGGCTCCTGAGTCAAGCAAGCAGATAAAAGCAAATATTAAGGTCTCCTCAACAGAGACTGGAGTCATTTTTGGCAATATTGTGTATGAGACCTCAAAGGTGCATGAACGGACTGTTGTCGTGCTAAATGACATTCATATTGATATCATGGATTACATCTCCCCAGCTGTGTGCAGTGATACTGTGTTTAGAACTATGTGGGCAGAATTTGAGTGGGAAAACAAGGTACTCCCTTCATCCCAAAAAGGTTATCTGGTTTTGCTTCTCCATGGATCAACACTGTCTAATTTTGACTAGTATTTTAAAGCATATTTCTTTAAAGTTTTGAGCTTTGATTCTTGAAACAAGTACTACATAAGGTGTAGTTTCTTAATTATCTATAAGTTTTTATTTTCAAAATTTATGCTATAAGAATATCAAAACTTAACTCAATTTATTTACATTGACAAAGAATACAATAATTAGGACAATTAAAGTGGGTTGGAGAGAGTGTAATTTTATCTCTGTCGATTTATGATTTACTTCCATTTCATGATATGCGGCTCTTTTGTTGTCTGGTTCTTAACTTTCCCTGCCCTTTTAACATGAACAAAATATTTATGATAAACTCAAAGAGTCGCACATTTTATGTCTTCTTCTAGGTTTCTATAAACTAACCTTAATGCTTGACCTCAATACCCTAGATCTTGTGACATATGACCAATTATTATGTAAGAATTTGATAATTACAATCTTGATTTGACATTAGGAATTTTTTAATGAACTCTAGAGAGTGTTTTGCAGTGATGAAGTTCTCTTTTATATAATTTCTTATGCTTGCTTTTAATGCTAAAACTAGGCATTGTGCTTGAGCTTAACACTTCACGTCTTGTGACATTTGATTTATTATTATGCATAGAAGAATTTGTCACATTAAAGAAGGTGACAATAGTGTGAATTTGAATTCTTAGTATAGTGCCTATAAATCATTCTGAACAACTCTAGATGATGTCACATTAACATATACCATCAAATTTGTTTTAAATTTAACTGCATGTTGGAAGTTATCTTGCTTTTATTTCCTTCTCTTTTGTTTCTATAGATGTCACAGTTGAATTGTTCTTTTGCAGTGATTCTAACATTATGCTTTTCAGGTCGCTGTAAATACTGTTATTCAAAATGAGAAAGAGTTTCTGGACCATATTATCAAATCAACCAATATGAAATGCTTGACTGCTCCGTAAGTTATTTCTTTTTGCTTGTCATAAATTTTTTTTTTAAAAAAATAAAAATTCTGTGAATGCATTGTGTAAAGCCTTCCTGCTATTTTAAAGTTCACAGATATCATTTTCCAGTGATTATACTCATTAGGGTGGATCCCTCACAGAGGAAGTTGTGTTTGGATCTATTTTCATTTTTTATTTCTTCATTTGATTTTAATAAATTTTTTGATGAGTAAACACCAAAAAACAGTGCAACCCAGGCACAAAGAGCATTAAAGTTACCAACATATATATTCTTTTAATTGTTGACTATAGGTCTGCTCTAGAAGGTGAATGTGGGTTTCTTGCTGCAAACTTGTACGCAAAGAGTGTCTTTGGAGAGGATGCTTTGGTCAATGTGAGCATTGAGAAACAAGCAGATGGGAAGCTTAGCGGCTATATAAGGATTAGGAGCAAAACTCAAGGAATTGCTCTCAGCTTGGGGGACAAGATCACTCTCAAGCAGAAAGGAGGCAGTTGATCTAGTCTTGCGATATTTGGGTCAGTCAGTGAACTATACATGTATATCATTTTTTGGGTACATCTGAATCTGATAGGGGACGATGTCAACGGTGATGGGCTTCAAATTCAAGTTTACCCCTGGAAAAGGGTATAACTTTACACTAAACTACACCCTGAATCCCGTATATGCATATTCGTTCTATAGACCTTTGATCTTTGGTGATATATTGGCTGTCCTATATATGTCTCCCATTTTCACAGAACTCCAGTTACTTTATGGAACTAAACCCCTCATTATTAGCTTAATCCTTGTCTGCTATTTGCTGTATATGAATTCGAGGCTTCAGATTCTTTATTTTGGTGTTGAGAAAACTTCTACAATATGTATTATTGACCATGTTTCTATGTTGTCATTTATAATGAACTCAGGAGTTTCGGATCAAACTTCTTCTATATGTAAACAATACTGGCCTTTTTTTGGGTGCGAGGGAAATTTACTGTCACTATTTGAATATGTGAACTAGATAAGCTCCTTTGTTATGTAATAGTTCGTAAATCATACAACAAAAGTAAATTGCACTAGGAAGATCTTGTGTGATGATCGAACTTATTACTTTTAAGTATGAAAATTATGTTTCACCCACTGAATTTATGTTATAGTTTGAAAATACATTACATACCCATATTTTGTCATCGTAATTTCTACTAAATGTTACATTATATAAAGGGAACGTAAAATCTTAGATGATGGGGTTTATACTCATTTGAGTGTGACATATATCAACCAATGTATTATTAGCTTTAAAGCATATACTTGTAATATATTAGTACAGATATTTAACCTATCCAGACCAGACCAATGGTGGATGTTTGCTAAGCCAAAAAGCTTTTTTGCAGAAAAGTTAGGCTAAATCTGATGCAGATAAGCAAATGAAAGCACAAAAGACACAGAAATACGTACAACAAACCTTTTTGTATGCGCACTCTGGCACGTATTTGCTTACGGGATTCCACTTGTTGCCACTTCATGCGTTCCAACTATCCTTCCCCCCTGCTACGTAACGACACGTGGCACACGTCATCGCCCACCACCATTCAATGTAGGCTGCCACTTTATTTTGTTTGTATTTAATTTAATAATTTTATTTTTTAAAAGATATTGTGTTCAAGTTGGAGTGGGAAATGTTCAAAAGGAGCATAGGAAAAGGTGTGATTTGCATAAAGAGTGGATTGCTTTGAGCTGATGGACCACATAATCTAAGTTTGGTTAATCCAGTGCAATTTTTTGTTGTGTAATATACTAATATTACACTTATACTCTTCTTTTTATTTTATTTTTATTTTTGTTAATTTGCATATTCTGATTAATTCATAATATTACTATATTAGTCCTCACAGGTAGCTCGGTTGGTTTTTGGATTAAAGATTGTAGTCACAGAGTGCAAATTTTACTATTTTGTGGATAGTTTCTAAGATGTCGTTTTACCGTTATTTAACTTATTCACAATCATTGAGGGTGAGAGATTTCGCTTTTTGCACTCAAGAATAATATTATATAATAATCCACTAAACATTGCATTATTGATACAGAACTTGAAATTGCTAATCCACACATCATCAAAGAAAGTGAGAAGAAAAGGCAAGCAGCTTGTCAATTTCATGAGCAAGGACTTTGGAGCCACTTGCAAGAAAATTTAGAAAATGACCAAAATTTCACCCAAACTTACCCAACCCGTTTACTTTTCCATTCGCTACTTTCCATACATGTTTTCTATTTTCATTTTAGAAAACATATATATTTATCAATACTCATTGATAGAAGTAATAAGTACATGATCTATATGCTATGTATGCAAGAAAAAGAATACAATAGATATAAACAAAGTAGTATAAGAAAAAAAGTATTGTAGTGGTCAGTGGTCAAAGATCGATGATGGTCGATAAGTATTTTAAGTTAAGAAATCATATCATTGTACTAGCTGAAAGATGTCTCTATTTATAGAGTTATAGTGTCGAAGTAATAAACACATGCTATGCTGGGTTCTCTGATGTCAGGTTTAATGTGACGGTGCTACACTAATTGTTTGGGTTGGTCACGACACTTTGCTTATTGATCATGGAGGTCATCTCCATAGCAATGTTGATAGTCAACGGCATCCAACAATAGCCAACAGCATCCAACAATAGCCAACGGCGAAGTGCATACCGGTAATCAATAATTTAGACTTATTTGACTAGTGTAATAAGTTGAAGTATTTAATTGCAACTTTCAAAAGTTCAGAGACCTAATTGTCTTATCGTGTAAAGTTAGAGGACATATTTGATCATATTTTGTTAAAATATAATATATTTCTATAGACCCATACGAAATATTACATGTCTCACCTAGCACAATCTTATATAAGATTTATTCATATAATTTTTACTTTCTTGTATAGTATAATATGTGTAATAAATTTGAATATATTCAATTTGATAATGTGACATTATTTGATTGAATGCCTCAATACATGCTAAGTTTACAAAACTATTTAAAAAACATATTAAGTAATCTTTTAATTGATGAATCTTCCATCAATTAGTACCAGAATCATAGTCCATATTATCTGTAATTTATCTTATAATGTGAACCATGATTCGCAATATAATTTTCCATCTTCTATCACTATCACTAAAAAAAAATGTAACTATTTCACTTACGTTTCCTTGGATTGGGCCAAAAAATGGAACCATAAACCTTAGTAAAAATGATTCTATATATAGCATATGTTTCTTGAAAATCCTTAAATCCGACAGTGACAACGATTATTACGAACTAAAATTACTTAAACAAGGAGCCAACCCTAAATATAATGACGACGACGACAAGGACTTAATGACTTATTCCTTCTTCAAACATAATGATCGATGTGGGCACAATAATAAATTACAAATAGAAAATCCAAGATGCCGATGATGATGATGTATATAATGCTTCACCTTGGAAGAAATGTCTGGAATTATTGCCAAAAAAAAAAAAAAAAAAACTTAAACTTTAGTATATATTCTAGATTTGGATTGGAGTGTTTGGATGAGAGCATTGGTGGGCTGGTACGCAGTATACAAATGTTGGCTTAACCTTTAATTTGTTCGCAAAAGATGAAAAATTTTAACTTTAAACATCCTCATCTATAGATTTTGTGTAGGTTTTTGAGAAAAGCAAATTTACGTATAAGAAAAAAAAAATTATATTTGATTTTTAGCAAACTTGTGAGACCCACCAACTTTCCTGATTTTCGCGCTCTGATAGCATGAAACGCAACCTAGCACCCAGCCAGGCGCAACCAAGCGCGTTAATGACATTTTTCAAGTATTTTTAGTTTCTTTTTTTCCTTTTCTCAGAAAATCCATGGACCGACCCCATCATCTCCACCCCGAACTACGAGATCACCCCAAGGACGCCTTCGGCATCCAGGGGTCACGGACCAACCATAGAACCCTGTTCAATAAGTGGAACGCATTAGTTGTCCGCTTTCAGGTTGGACAGTAAAGGTCGGAGAAGGGCAATCACTTATTCTTAAAACCAGCGTTGTTCTCTTCTTTTGCATTTTTTCTTTTTTAATCACACCTGTAAAATTGGTACGATGAAGATGTACTAGGAAGAGATGAGTAGATTTTGGTACGATGATAGAGTTGGCAGATTCCAAAATGTAAAAAGACAAAAGCATTTCGGTAGTTTCAAACACAATCAACTATGGACGTTGCAATTCCATGAATGCAGGAATATAATCCACGTCCACACGTACGTCTGCTGGAGATATCAAGAGTTGTCACTCTCTCTTTCCATCTCATTAAAAGCATATATGGTGTCCAATGGTGTGTTCAATCACACATGCATGTTCAGTGTTCACACAAATGTAAATTTTATGTGCATTAAATTTCAAGTTCGACTTTTCGTATAAAAGTTATCTATTAATCTTCTTGACTTGAAATGGTTAGTCTCTTTGTGATCATTTGCCTGGTAGGATCACAAAGCGAATTTCACCTAAAGCGTATTGGAAACTTTTCTTTAAATCAAAGATTGCTGAGAGATTAGAGCATCCGCACTAATGACTTTTTGTTGGTTTTTTGTATGGCCCATGGTAAGGTGGATGATAGAGAAGGGGAGAAAAGCAATTTTAATTTCGTGCAAGGTAAGGTTATTTGTGGGCCCCATGAGAGAAAAATGAGAGGAATTGCTGAGATTCGTGTTGGTCTTGTGCGCACAGAGCATACCCCGTGGGCTTTAAGTGGGTTTATCACCAATTTGGACCGACTAAACGTGTATCTGTATTCTCATAAGTGAGGTGATGAATTCTATATATTTATACAGTAATATTGGATGAATGAGAAATCGACTTTCAAAGCATACTTATAAAGTTGAAAATAAAACTTGAGAAAGCTTTAAAAGAGTCTTTTGTCAAATAAATATGAGTTTGAACTAATATTAATATATTTTTACCCTTTAAAATGTGTGAATATGTTACTATAAGATTCTTTCGAGTGCTCAGAATCTTGTTCCAAAAACCTTGTGTGCACCTATAAATCATAAATCAGTTAGCCTTATATCCAGTCATCTAAAACTTTATTAACAAAAAAAAACAATAAATATTAAATCAAACAACTTGTTCATAAAAAATTATATAAGTTGTCGTATCTTAAAGTGACATTTTAACCCTATTGATAGTGATCAACCAATATATAAACTAATTATAGTGAATAATTATGGGACCAACTTAGAAGCCTTTATAGGAATAGTAAATAGTAATCCACAAAGCACCACCTTATTCTCCCCAAAAGTTTTTGACATTCCCAATCTTTCTAATTGCATTCCACTTGTGCTTATCACCAAGTACTAAGGTTTAAAAAAACAAAAAGACATATGCAAGTTGCATAATTAAAGCTTGATTTTTACTCCAAATAGTACTTTGATAGTTTGATTCATCAAAAAGAGTTCCCAGATCTCCATAATTACCCTTTTCACCCACTAATAATAGAAAGGACCAAGATCCCCCATACTTATCCCTTGAACAACATAAATACAACTACTTCAAGGTGTTTTGCTTTTCAAGGGTTTGTACGGAATAAACTCTGATCTTGTGTAATAGCTTGTAAATCACACAGAAGAGATAAACTACAATAAAAAGACGGTATACAGAGAATATTGACAATAATTAAACTCGTGACCTTTAAATACAAAAATCATATTTTATTCACTCGATCACCTCTTTCGAGGAGAGAGTGAGTGAGTGCTCCAGTTTTAGAATAAAGAATTCAGGGAAAAGGAAGTGCAGCTCTAAGATGGATTAATAAACTAATTAATGATCTAAGGACTAAGGCATATTTACTATGAAGTGATGAAGATGGTGAAAAATATAATGGACGGTTTATGAAAACATTAATAACAGAAGAATAAAGAATGTCAACTTTATATAAAGTGTGATATGATATCGCATAACATGAAATTTATAAATTTCTTCAAGATTATATTCATCATGTTATTATCCTAAAGTTGATGAAACAAAAGGGGGATTAGAAAGGGAACAAATAGAACAGTGATTGGAACAAGAAAGCTGTATCTGATTGGCCATTATATTGCCCAGTATTTCCATTCTCTCTCTCTCTCTCTCTCTCTCTCTCTCTCTCCCTATTTCTTGCTTGCACTTATACCCAACATGGCTCCTGGCGAATGGGATTTCACTCTCTGACCGTACAGTTCCTTCTCCCCTCTCTTCTCCTATCTTGCTGGGTATGTATCACTGTCACTGTTGTTAATCTCTCCAGTCTTTCATTTTCAAGAAGATTGCTTCCCTTCACCATCTCCCTTAATTGGTTCAAAAAAATTGTTTTTTTTCTTCTTCTTGTAATGATTTCAGGTTTGTGGTAGAGTAGAATTTAAGGTCTTTGGTTATATTCCGTGTAAAGTTTTGTTCTTTACCAACTACATAGTACCTAGTACATACCCTTTTCTGGTCTCTAAGTAATTGCCAGTTTTTTCCCCATTTCTGGAAGAGTTTAATTTGCTGTTGTTCTGTAACTTGTAATCCATTGGAAATCTGTAGTGCTAGTCAAGAGTTTTGGTTGAGGAATTGCTAAGAAGTGTTATTCTTGTAGTATTGCAGAGTGGTTTGTAGCCATTGATTTGTGGATTGGTAAGTGATTTGAAGGGCGGATATGACTATGCATAGTGTAATTTCCAAAGAGAATGAAGGGATAGTCCAAAACCCCATTGCGAATTCGCCAACGACACTGCCTTGGTGGGGTGGGCTCACAGTGCAATCTGCTTCTTGTGTTGAGACTTTGGGGCATTTGATGGCTTTATCTGGGGATCAAGCCATAGCCAGCAAGCAGGTCGAACGTGTTGTGGAACAGCAGATACCGAAGGGGAACACAGGCCAATTCGCTATTGTCCCTGGTAATTTTCTGTCTTTAATTTGCTTTTCGAGCTTTAGTTGTGAAGATTCCATTGTTGTGAGCTCGATGTGAGTCGAGAAACCTTTAGAAGAATTGTGTTTAAATAAAGCTCGAGCCTTTAGGAGTTTAGGATATGAACTCTATTTGCCTATGTTTCCATCTTTTTCTTCCATTGCAGCTATGTCTGTCTTTGTGGAAACTACAAAAACACAAATATGACTGTTGGTTATATACAATCATTTGATGAACTCATTGACTTCATAAGCTCGTTCTAATTGAAGCATGTGCTCCATCTCAACTAAAAGTCTAAACTGATAGTTGGATTGCACATTAATAGTTATATGCTCAACAGTTCTGAACTGGCCTTCTGCATAGTTTTTCTGTAGAGCGTTTTGAGCACCTCCCGGGGACTTCTTTGAATGCTAAGAACCACTAGTTATCAAAAAGAAAGAAAGAAAATTTATAATTTAAAGTACTAATTACACAGGCGATTGCAAATCATTAGCAAATGTGCAGAAGTTTTCGCAAGTGCAAGGTGCAGCCTCTGCACAGCCAGATAGTGTGGAATACCGAGGTCCCTTTGAGTTTGGATTTGGCCAACCTCTGGTAAGTTTATTCGTAATATTTAAAAAAAAAAAACGTAGTGTAGCCAGCAAGTGTATTTCTCGTCTTACCAATGTTATTTTCGTTTAAACGACATAGATATGTGCCAAGTATCCTTATGGAGAGCAGTGCTATAGGTTATATACAGCTTATGGACCTCAGGTTGCGGTATGTAGTCTTCATTATCTGATACTTTATGCCTATTTAGTTATGTTTTTGTTTTAGATACAAAGGGAATTGATCTCGAGGCCTTTTATAAAAAGTTTTGCTAGTTTCTTGCAAATAGGCCATACTGGTATGATATACTTGGACTGTTAAATGATGTTTAGGGGCGAATCATGCTGCCACTGAATTTGGCGTCGAATGAAGGCCCGATATTCGTGAATCCTAAGCAGTACCATGGGATAATTAGGCGCAGGAAGTCCCGTGCAAAGGCTGAAATGGCGAACGTTGTGCCTAAATCCCGCAAGGTAAGAAGGTTTTGATGGGGATAACCTTATTCTGCAGATGAGACAATTGTATGTGTTCACTTATTTCCTTGTTGCCATGTTTGACAGCCATACTTGCACCTGTCCCGGCACCTCCACGCAATGCGTCGCCCCCGGGGTTGCGGTGGGCGGTTCCTGAACACGGGGAACAACGCCAAGGGCAGCTGCAAGGACTCGAGTGCAGCAGAAGGGCACACTGGATCCCAGGTTTCTGAAGTGCTGCAGAACCCGAGCTCCTCCCCGGGGTCTCAAAACTACGGTTTAGAGGTGACTAGCCTGTTCTCGAGGGACGATCAAGACCTCGATCCCTTCCCGACCACCACCACCCGCCTCCTGATGAATGCTGGACACAGCATTCTCACCGCCCCCGGGAAGTGGATGGTTGCAGCAGCAGACAGCTGCTGCAACCTCAAAATTTGACAATTAAAGATGGAGGATCGGGTTGCTGTCCCGTACTCGGGACACAACCCTGTCCTCGTTGCAACCAAACCCGAAACCTCTGCTCTTATTCCCATTTGGTTGCAACCATTAGGTAACTCATCCTTGGCTATCAATCTTGGAGTTCATCCTTGGCTATCTCTCTATCTGTGTTGGCAAATCATCCTTGGCTTACAAGCATTCTGGCTGCCTCTATCATCCCTGTTACACCCAACAATCTGGGCACTGGTTTGAGGCTCTTCACCCAGAATGCAACCTCTTTTTCATCTTATATATACATACATAATCCTATCTCCAATAATACATATATCATGAAGATCCAGATATTGGGTTCATGATATGATGTTGCAGATTTGCAGAAAAACTTGGTGTGTTGTAAAAGATTGATACAACTTATGTGTGATTTCTGGTATTGTATTTGACATAAATATGGATTTTATGAACCTTTTCCTTTCTGGGTTTGTTTACTTCTTGCGATTTGATTATATTATATATTCCTTTATAGAATTGAGCATATATAGATTTCTTCAATGGAAAGCTACAACTAAATGAACCTTGTCGATATGCAGTAGTGCTGAAACGTCAAAGTGGGAAATTTCTTTGTTTCTTCAAAGTCTAAAGCTATACGCAGCTTAAGGATTAAGCATTATTATATATATAAAGAAATGATAATTATTCCATATTCCCCTAACGCGTTTTCTCATTCCGGCATCAATTTTTGTTTTTGGAAATATCGGGGAAAGGAACACCCTAATCTAGAAAATAGTGGTTAAGTCACTCTTATGTTTGTTAAGATTAAATTTCAAGATTAAGAGATCCTAAATCATAACAAATTTCTCCCATTTAGTCAAAGATTAATATTCACTTATCAATTAATAATAGAGAACTGAGTTGTAATAATTTGGTTCAGAATCAAATATTAAAGTTATAACTTAAATTGAACACGTCACTTTATTTTCTTATACTTTTATATTTCTATTTTTAGAAGTCGTGTAACAATTTAACTTACCTTAAATTAACATAAAATCGACTTTTCTCTCACAAAAATATAAAAATTCCTTCCCTATCGCGTGAACAGAAGCAGCTTAGACGGCCTATCTTGACTGGTCTTTGGTGTTTACTAATTCCAGAAGCCACCATGCATTCAAGATTGAACCGCGTCTCCCTTTTCTTTATCACTTTTTATCTTCCATTTCTCTCTAACGAAATTCTATCTTCAAAATCCAATCTTTTCTTCTTAATCTTCTCCGATTCATTTTCTTGAAACCGGTGAGTTCTGCTAGCTGATTTTGATCGAAATGAATGATCTTCTTTCACGATCCTTCTCTCTGCCCCGGGAAAACGGCGGGTCGTCTCCGGCGCCGCCTGAATCCCACACCATCGAGATGAGCGCCGCCGCCAACGGCGGCGGAGCCAACCTGGCCAAGTTTTTCGAGGATGTCGAGGCTGTCAAGGACGACCTTAAGGACATCGAGAAAATCTACGGCAGCCTGAAAACCGCCCACGAACAGAGCAAGACTGTGCACAACGCTAAACAGGTGAAAGAGCTCCGGGCGAGGATGGACAAAGACGTCTCCCTGGCGCTCAAGCAGGCGAAGCTCATCAAACACCGCCTCGAGGAATTGGACCAGTCCAACGCCGCCAACCGGAAAGTCTACGGCTGCGGCCCCGGCAGCTCCTCCGACCGGACCAGAACGTCGGTAGTCAATGGGCTGAGGAACAAGCTTAAGGAGTACATGAACCAGTTCAACGACCTCCGCCAGAAGATCGAATCCGAGTACCGGGAAACCGTCCAGCGGAGATACTACACCGTCACCGGCGAAAACCCCGACGAGGAGGTCCTGGACAAGCTTATTTCCACCGGCCAAAGCGAGACGGTATGAACCATTTATCCTAACTTACCTATATTGCCCAAATATTTGTTTTATATTTGTCTACAAATAGGTAAAATTCTATTTATAAGATGCAATAATTTAAAGATCTATTAGGTGAAAAGACACGTATTTAATTGCTTAACATCTGTAAGGAGTCCAATACATTAGATGTAACTTCCAGTCTCCTAGACAAACAGATAAAGTGACTATTAAGACTCGATCTTGTGTTCTTATACACAATCGAACACCCAAAAACTGATGTAGCTATCCATGTGAACATATTTCTGCACCCACAACGAAAAACCCACCATATTAAGTGTAACTCTTGGGGTTATCAGAGCTCGATCTTACATCTTTGTTCACAATCTATCACTAATCCTAATAATAACAAAAATGTTATTGCATGCAGTTCATGCAGAAGGCGATACAGGAGCAGGGGAGAGGGGAGGTGATGAACACGGTGATGGAGATTCAGGAGCGGCACGAGGCGGTGAAGGAGGTGGAGAGGAACCTGAAGGAGCTGCACCAGGTGTTCTTGGACATGGCGGTGCTGGTGGAGACGCAGGGGGAGCAGCTGGACGACATTGAGAGCCAGGTCAACAGAGCTAACAGCATCGTCCGCCACGGCGCCGATCAGCTTCTCACCGCCAGGAAGCACCAGAAGAACACCCGCAAGTGGACTTGCTTCGCCATCATACTCTTGCTCATCATCATCTTGATCGTCGTTCTCTCAATCCGCCCATGGAAATGAGATTATTATCATTCAAACTCAAACTTCATTATTCTTTACTCTTACTTTTCTTCGTCAGGCCGGGTTGTTTTCTTCTTCGCACGGCGGCGGCGGCGGCGGCGGCTAGTATTCTTTTGTTGTGATTATATATATTTTTTAGTTATTGGAGTGTCTTACATGTGTTGGTTGGTTGAATATATTAATTAGGCACCATATGTCAATTTACAGGGGTTTCTTTTGTATTGAATACACAATAAATAGAAGGATATACATTTCATTATTTATTGTTTTTGCACAACCGGCATTGACAATTTAATATTTTGGGGTAGATTGTCTATCAATTGGACCACATTTGTACTTGGGGTATGTTTGTAGCCCTCTCAATCAAGTTGAATAGAATCATCCATTTAAGTGATGGGTCAATTATATTTGTTAGGAAAAACATATTAGAATGGGAATGGGTCCACGTAGAATGTGAGTTAATCTTGCAAAAACTTGGTAGAGGAGAGCATGGTTGCGGTTGGGATGATGTTGTGTGTAGGGATGACAACGACATGGGATGTAGAGTATACCCCTTATCTCCATTCTCGTGATCTTATCATGGGAAATAGAAATAATTTTCATTTTTCATCAATATGGAGAATTTTTAAGGCTCAAACTCACAACCTCCCATATGGAAATCCAATTCGGGTGCCATCTGAGCACCCGGCAGGTTCAAATATTAGTCTAGTACTTAAGTTTTTAATTATTCATAATTTCACCAATATATATAATTTTTTTTAAAAAATTAATGTATCAAGGACGGTGTGAGATGATGAGACGCAATATCCCCATCCCGTTCCTTTAATTTCTATTCTCATTCTTGTCCCAATTCGAATAGGGAACCGCGATCCGCATAAAGTTTAAGAGAAATTGTCATTCCTAAGTAGTGATCAATAGGGTTATATGTGTGGTATGCATTGTTGAAGAGAGTATGCATGCTAAAACATACTTATAAGAAGTCTGAGGCCTAACATTTGGAAAAATTTTGTGTGGAACATGAATATATGATATATTTTTAATATACTAAAAGTACATTATTGTATATTAAATATACATTATTTGATAGTATACAAAATAATGTACTTTCAATACTCATATAATATATATTTTTTTGAAAATGGAGAGAAAAATATCAAAGATCAATGGTTGATCCTCACAATGTTAGAAACTCCCAACAAGTCAAGCTCATCATTGCGTAAGGCTCTCTGCATTTCTTCATTGTTCCTCGCGACCGAGCCCATCTGCATTTCATATATAAAAAAAATGTAATTTTAATATATTAAAAATGTATTTTTTGTTTATGATCCAAATAGGTTCGTGGACCAATTAATTATTGCCAATATTTGCGATTCCATTTCTTTGAAACCTCACTCGGTGAAATGGTGAATCAGACCTGTATAGTCTTTCATTAATTTTTCTTTCAAGCTTGGGTAATTTATTCTCACTAGCCCAATCTAAGTGCTACAAATAACAAAATAAACAGCAAGACTAAGGGGCAAGAGCTAAGCTTAAACCTTATGGTTAATAAATCCAAACATTAGTCTAGAATCAAAGGGAACGTTATGATGTGAAACCGTACGTGTGCCGCACTATGTAAGGTGTGCAAGATTCCAATTCATAATTTATATACTGTAGATTCATAAAATCTATAATATAGATTTATAATTTCTAAATCATAGATTCATAATTTAAATACAGTAGATTCATAATTTCTATACTGTAAATTCATAATTTCTATACTGTAGATTCATAATTTATGTACTGTAGATTCATAATTTCTAAATTGTATCGTTATCAAATTATAAACATATAGTTCTGTGATTTGTGAATACAAAGTTCAACAATTGGGAATATGAACATCGAAAAATGTGAACATATAGCTCTATCACATGTTCACAAATCTAATATTGTAGATTCATAATTTATATATTGTAGATTCATAATTATTTAAATACAGTAGATTCATAATTTCAAAACTGTGCGATTGCAAAGAGAGAATGGAATGTTTGAATGCAAAAGGAAACTGCCTAACGCCGTTAACGACAATGAAAAAGGATTTTTTTTTTTTAAATTTGGAACGGCATCGTTTTGCAACATTGTGCACCATGCATGGTGCACACGGTTGCACAGCATAATTTGCCAATCAAAGGACTATTTTTTTTTTCTCCTATGTAATAACATGCAAATCACACAAGAGAGGTAAACTGCATTAGAAAGACCTAGTGCGATGAGTTTGATCAAGAATGTGTTAGCAAGAATCAAATTTGTGATTTACTGGTATGAACATCATGCTCCACTCATTTGGTCATCTCTTTTAATTTAATGATCTTTTCATTTAACTAGTAGTTAATACTCTTAGGTAAAATTCAAAGTTCCCTAGAAACATTTGTTTGCATGAGATTTTTTAATCTTATATTTTAATTAAAGGTAGGAACTAATTTATACGAAGTATTTAACGTATTATAAGTTGAAATATTTAAATATTTTGTAATAGGTTAATATTAAGTGCTTATTACTATATATATACTAAAAGTTATAGATAGTAGCAAATATATAACTTTATATTCTTACACTTACATAGTAGTTATTATCACATTGTAAGATACTGATGAGCTTAACTCTTTAGCCTCCGCTCATCAACATAATAATGTAATATAACATTCATTATATAGGGTAAAAAGATAGAGACTCAAAGTCTATAAATAATAATGTAATATAACATTCATTATATAGGGTAAAAAGATAGAGACTCAAAGTCTATAAAGCTAAGTACTCAATTCTAGAAGAGATGTTATGTATATATATGTACCAAGTTTGTTTTCAGGGCGACCGAATGGTATTGGTCCAAGCATATACACGTACTACACTTCTAAAATGATACAATTCTTATCAAGGGTTCTCCTAAATATTTTAACGACATTCTCATCTATGAACAAAACTATTCGTGTAAACTAAAAAAAATAAAAATTGAAATGTATTACAAAGAAGATTATCAGATAGTATATGTATATTCAAGACTTCAAGATTAAATAATTTTTTGCAGTTAGTTCACCGGCCTCTGCACGCCGTCAGCTTTTGGGGCGTGACTTGATGGCGGAGGCGTGAGGATCGGAGGATGACCATGTCGCCGGCGCCGGCTTCGGCTGTGTAGACTTGTCGCCATAAGAAAATAAATTAAATATATTTAATTTAGACATATAGTGACTTCACTACATTATCATTACTTTGATTATTTGGACTGGGGTCACATGTATATTGTCTTTATTATGAATTTTCTAATTGTTCATTTAATGTTAGCTGGTCAAAATTGTACATTTCTTTATTATTTGATATAAAAAAATTGAATTGAAAATAAATTGATGATTATGGATCAACAAATATATGTTCACCAAGGTCTTCTCTCGTGCTATTTGAATGATACTCCATTGTAAGATTTTGTTTGATAGCTCGAATTCAAACTCAAATTTAATAGTACTTAAAAAGAAGCGTCTTTTATTGTCAAATTATATTGAAAATGCGTATTTTTTTGTCTACCCAATTACGACCTACTTTTTTCCGCAATAGGTTTGAAAAAAAAAAAAAAAATAGACATGGTATCTTTTACACATAGTTTAAATCAATATATGCTAATAGATTATAAAAGTGTGGGTAATTTACTAATCAACGACTTAACAAACCAAATGATGTAACATTGCTGATTACTATATACTAACATCTATATCTATAGTTTTTTTATTGTCAAAAAAAAAATCTATATATTTTTTTGGTTTACTTACCAAGTCTTAGATTTTCAACCTTCATAGTACCAAAATTGACGAACTAACCTTGTACTGGTCTAATGTCTTGTTTTACCAGGCAAAATCACAATTACATAAAATAAAAAATTAAAAAAAAAAAAAAAGGTTTTGTAAGCAAGTAGTAATAATGTATGTATCGATCCAACTTGCCAACATGTACGAACAGGTCTTCGGTCATTGGTCCAAGTACTGGTGCGTATGGCACGTTAGCATGTTAGTAGTATGAACGTAGTTATATATGACAGTTTCACTTGTAATTGTTAAAATAACTATAAATGAGATGGACCGCTATATGTATTTAGGTCACCATGAAAATTGATTATTAGAAGGCTGGGCCAATATATTTATAACTGAAACCAATATATCAACAACTAGAAAGCTATAGCCTTTTGGTTATGTCAACTAAATGCAGGGTAGTTAAGCAATACATTGAAGCAGTCCGATTCAATAAACTTCCTTAGCCTGGTTAATGGATGAAACCTATCACTAGGGTTGTTAACGAACCGAACATGTATGAATAGAGGTTGTTTGTGTTCGTTTATTAAGATTTTTGAAAATTATGCTCGTGTTCGTGTTTGTTTGTTAATGTTTTTGAAAATCTTGTCCGTATTTGTGTTCGTTTGTTAATGTTTTTGAAAATTTTGTTCATGTTCATTTGTTAAGTGTTCGTTAGTGTTTGTTAATGTTGACGAACACGTTTGCAAACATGTTTATTAATGTTTGCGAACATGCATGTTCATTAGTGTTCGTGAACATGTTCATGGATGTTAAATAAACAAATACATCCACATGTTCATGAAGACTAATGGGTTGGAATGCGTAGCAATTATTGTATGTATTCATCATTTTGTGTTTAGAGCCAAGAATACTACATACTACTCGTGAAACATGCATGAATGATGTTTCAATTCCAAAAGTGCAAGTTTCCACTAATTTCATGACCTGCCCATCCACCCAATTCAATTTAATTTGCATTCTTTAGCTGCTAATTGTGTGAGTGTGACGTTACTATCTATAAAGAGCTCTATATTTACTTTTTCTAAAAAAAAAAAAAAGTGTCATGTGTGAATGGTTGAGATTAGTTAACAAGTTAGATAGGTGTGAACTACTAGAATTTCAATTAAGAGGAACAAATTAAAGAAATGAAAATAAGATTGTGGGAAAAGAGTCAAATAGATTCCTCCTAAACTTTTAAAGGTTGTAATTAAACTTTTTTTTTATAGAACATTGTAATTAAACTCTTAAATATATTATTTCAGAGTATTGATGCCCAAAAATTGGTTAATGGTCTATAATTACACGTCATGAGAGTTTTGGCGAGATTCCGACCATATTCTGACAAAAAACACCAGCGAAACGGTTGTCAGTGTCGTTTTGTTGCCTACTCCACAAAGGAGAAGGGAGACCAACATATTATTTTAGAGCATTCTCCTTTGCGGAGAAGGCAACCAAACGATACCGGCGACTATTCCGCCGGTATTTTTTGCTAGAAGATGGTCAGAGTCTCGTGGGAGATTTGATTGAACCCTAGTGACCTGTAATTACAGGTCACCAACGGATTTTTGAATCTCAATACTTTAAAATAATATGTTTTAAGGATTTAATTATAACTATCTTTGAAAATTTAAGGGTCTAATTAACTTCTTGAGTAATGTTTAGAGGCCTATTTCACATTTTCTCCAAGATGGTTAGATATGAAAGTTTGCTAATTTAATTTTTCTAAGATCAAGATCGATATAAAAGAGTAAATTAAAGTCTGGATTTATTAATTAGTTGCACATCTTTTGTAATAATTGGGAGTTGTAAAATCTTCAATTCATGTTTTTTGGGGGGTAAAATGCTCGAATAACTATGCACAATTTTCTCTTGTTTTTCAATTGCTATGTTATCTAATAAGTTCTTCATCACCATCATCAAGAAGATGGGTAAGAAGAAGCCAAATTCATGGGAATACAGGGAGAGTTCTTCCAAGACTTAGCATGCAGTTTGAGAATTCCCATGGCCCTCTCCTTCGTCTTGCTCCCACAATCAACTTGCGTCACTAGGCACAGCTTCGCCGCCACGCCCAACTGCAACATCTCATGAACAACCGCCGCCGTCGCCGAAAACCTAGAAATGGAGTACAGAATCTTGACGGCTCTGTCGCTGGCCGCATGCGAAACCCTAAAGATTTTCTTGGACACGACGGCGAGCCCGGCGGGATGGCTTAGCAGCTCCGCCCTCCCTTCCGCGCACTGGCAGAGCTGATCCAGGGACGTTAGGATCATTTCACATGTCCTCTTCTCCGTCGATTCGATAAGGAGATCGATCAACACCGCCGTGGCTCCGGCCTCTACTGCTTTGATTCTGTTCCTCGCCCATGGAGCAACGTTGATTAGAATGTGCAGTGCGGCTTTCGAGGCCTTCTCGGATATGGAGTCTTTCAGGATTTGCACTGTTGCGAGATAGAATGCAGGCTTCAAGCCTGTCAGCTGCAATGGCTCCGCGACTTTGAGGATTGATTTTAGAAGCATTACTGCGAAAGCTCGAGATTCGTAGTTTTCGGTTTGCATGGATCGGACTAAGGATTCGATGAATCGGTTGTCTTGTCCGGCGAGAGATTTTAGGCTTTGTTCGGATAATCTTAGGTTGTGGAGTAAACTTAGGGCTTCATCGCTGTTGTTGTTGTTGATGATTATCGACGCCAAGAACGCGGCGGCGCCGGCGCTCTCGATGCAGCGGCGGTTCGCCTCGCTTTCGGACGCGATGGACCGCAGGCGCTGGAGACACTCCGCCTGCATTTGCGGCGACTGGGCGTCGCTCAGGAGCTTCGCGATCTGGGATCGGCTCACCGGCGGCTTCGGCGTCGGGAACCTCTCGATGCCGTGCGCCGCGTGGAGAGTGCACCACGACTGGATATACCGCCGGAGAATGATGTTCGGAGTCAACTCCCCGACGTCGCCGTCCATAATCCCCTGCTTGGTCACCGGACACGTGTTGTTCTTGCCGGAGAATATCCACTTCTCGATGTTCTCCCGGTCGTACGTTATTCCGGTGGACACCGTCACCGGATCCTTCATGATCTCCAGCGAAATCGGACAAAGAAAATAAGGAGGAACTTGAATCTCTTCCATCTAATCCAAAAAGTTGTAAAAACCCTTTTCTTCACTGAAGGAAAGATGCAATCTTGAAAGCTTTAATGTGGTTTAATTTGAATGAAGAAGGAGAATGGTGGGTTGGGTTATATATATAGAGAGAGGGGGATAAGTGATAAGATTGTCAAAGTCAAAACACGGAGATAGAGTAGGGATGGGAGGTGAGACTTTTCAAAAGAGGAAATAAATTTAAGTTTAAGAGCTCGAGAAAGGGTAGCTCCAAGAAACCCAGTCTACTGTGTGTGCAATATGTGTATGGACACGGAAGGAAATAATAATAATATTTGAATAATTATATATTATTGTGACCTTTTGGCTTTCTCTCACTGCAAAAAAACACATGTGCTGTTTCTCTCTCTAACTCGTTTTGTAGCGGATGGGGTTTGGTCGTCGACAACTACTGACTGAGACAACGTTGTTTCGGGGCGATGAGCCAATCGCCATATCGACTTGGTCTGCTTTTTTCTGCGCTGGGGACTGGGGTTAGCAGCTTCGATGCCTTTTGTTTATTAGGCTAATACAATTATGTATTTATTAGGTCCCACTATTTTATAATTTTAAAGGGTTATACTCTTATATATACTCCCTATCACTCACAAAATACATACGAAAACACCAACCATAATTTTTCTATGGCAAATTCTCTTACTGATCAGTGAGACTTAGCTTGTCAAAGTTTTTATAAGTTTTTCATTTTTCCACATAATAGGATAGTAGGTTGTGTAGAGGTTCATGAAATGTTTTTAATTGCATTAACACTAATATAATGACATGTTTAGTTCGCGGAATAGGCCTAAAATAAAATAACATTCACAATAATAATCATATTCCTTTGTTTGGTAAGAACTTGTATTTCTATGAACATTGTTTCGATATGAGCAATTCTCCCTATAAGGGGAATATCTATTTCTGTTCCTAGGACAATGTACATTCGATGGGAGAGTGCAGTTAGTTAGGGTGTGGGGATGGCCAAAGTGGTCAAATGGTAGCCGATTAAGCATTGGAGTTCGTTAGATGGTTGGTTAAGACAAGCTAATGACGTGGGTATTACATGATACTAAAGAGTGAAGAAACGTGCCTAACCTCTGTGTTAGATAACGCTCTCTTTTGAGGGTTTCAGATGTACCAAAAAAAGGAACAGAGTGAAGAAATGTACGCGAGAAGAAAAAAAAAAAAGAGTTGGTAGCGGGACGTGTCACCAGTTTTTGGTCTATATGTGTGAAAGGCATATGATGGTTATTATATTTCAATTAAAATAATTTCAACATTCCTAAATACATTAAGACAAAGTACTCTCTTTAAGGGCAAAGTATTTTATACAAATTAATAAAATCAAGCTAAGCCAAGACCTTGTGGTCTAAAGGCGCTCGGGTTGCACTCCCATATAGAAGGGAGTGGATTCGAGCCTTAGTGGAGGTGGCATGCACTCTTTGTGCTTCAATTGGTTAAGAAAGTAGTTTATAAGTCAGTAGCATTCAAAATCAAGCTAAGTTTTATTCCACAATTATATCGTTACAATAGTAATTAGAACAAATTGCATGATTAACCCTTCAATTATTCTCTACTAGTCATTTTAGTCCCTAACTTTTACACTATATACCAATTAACTTTTCAAAACCATTAAACTACATTAGAGTTTACTTAGTATATTAGTACTTTTGTAATTTATTATCTTTTTTTTTTTTTAATTATAGTCTCTCAAATTCAATATTTTATTTATAAAATAGAAAATTGACAACCTTCTTCCATACATAAACTTGTTAAAATCAAGTTCTTTACTTTACATATGAAATATCAAGGTTGAATATATAGGTTAATTAATGAATAAAGAAATAAACATTAAAAAATGTTAGCTAGATCAAACACTTATCACTACTATTTCAATTGTCATAACTTGTAGTGAAAGCGCAATTAACTTTTTATGTCATTATACTAGCGTAGCAGTAAGCGTCATGTTTTAATAGCACTATGGCAGAATGTGTGCTGGACTTTGCCCTGCAAATCAATATCTAACAAAAAATCACTAAAATACCATGTATTAATTAAGTAAAATATTAACAGAATTTAACAATTTGATTGCTCTATGGACCAAAACAATAATTTATTTTTTCTGAAAAGTTAATGAATATATCATAACAATAAAAATTTAAGAACTAAAATTACTAATAGATAGAATAATTGATGAACTAAAATCACGAATATAAAGGATAATTGAGGGACTAAAATATATTTATTTTCTTAATAATATTTATGTCAAATGAGTTCACACGTACGCCTACCATAGGTCAACACAAACAAGTAGTGGGAGTATTATGAGATTTACCAAAAATAAATGTAATCCCCTTTTCTCAATTTAAAAAAAAAAAAAAAAAAAAAAAAAAAAAACGCAAGTTTGACTTTTAAAATTCCTCCCTGGCCTCAGCTGTACGCCTTGCAACTTGCAGTTGAAAAGATATGTGGTGTATTATCGTGGACCACTCAAAAAATACTACGTAGTTCTATTCGAACCAATGAATACGTGAAGATGAAAGAACAGCTTTGATTCTTTGAATATGTGTAGGCAACGAGAATATGCATGAAACGTTAGTGGATCACTAATTACTAGTCAACTTGTTTCAAATCAGAATTTTCTTATGCAAATTAAATGCATTTCAAAGTTTGGAGCACAATTTTGTGGAAAATGTGATTAACCACCGCTGGTTTTGTGGCCCTTGGTATAGATGCAATTTATGATGGATTGTATTATGTCGAGATGAGTTTAATATATTTTTGCAATCAGATACTTTTATCGTTAAGAATTGGTCCAATTAAGTATTCGATTAAATTTAAGTCAAATGTATTGATGATGAGGGTAATAGGCTGGTTAAAAGGATGTTGGCCGGTATGAGTGATTAGGTTGGCTTAGATCTTCAGGGGTTATCAAGACTATGTGATCTAATGGTATCCGGATTGAATTTTTATTTGGAAGATTGTGAGTTCAAGCTTCAGTAGAGGCGTTAATGGCTCTTTTAGAATCTATATTTGGAGGACAAGGTTGTTAAATTAGGATACGATAAGTAATTTTTTTTTTTTTTTTTGCCTACGGGAAAGGAAACCTAGAGACTACCAAACTCTTGCGGAGCTTGCTCCAAAGGCGTCAGCTTTCAGCAGATAGTTAAGACTAGGCGGTGCGTGACCAAGCCACGTTGTCCTCCAACTCGCAGATTGGCCAAGGTTAGCCAGGTGGTCAGCACATTTATTTCCTTCGCGCAAAGTGTGCCTGAAGATCATGTTGTCCATATATGTAACCAGGTGGATTAGAATTCAGATTTCATTCATTAGTTGTAACAGAAGCGATTACAAAGTATTAAAAGATAATTAACGTAAGACTCTCCTGTCTAATAGAGAATCCTAAGTCAATTAAACCTGAACCACATAAAACAACTATATACTATAGAAAATAATAACACTCACTAACACACCCCCTCAAGTTCAAGGTTGGTGCGCAACAACATTGAGCTTGCCTCGAAGAAGCGTGAATCTGGGCCCTGTGAGTGGCTTGGTGAAGATGTCTGCGAGCTGATCTCTGGTTGAAACATAGTTAACGACGAAGTCTCCTGAGGCGACCTTGTCACGGACGAAATGATAGTCAATCTCAACGTGTTTCGTCCGGGCATGGAAAACCGGATTTGCGCATAGATAGGTAGCGCCAAGATTGTCGCACCAGAGAGTGGCTGGCTGAGAGGAGTGTAGCCCGAGTTCCCGGAGTAACGAGACCACCCAAGTAACTTCTGCAGAGACATCGGCCAGTGCTTTATACTCTGCTTCTGTGGATGATCGTGCCACTGTTCGTTGTTTCCTGGAGAGCCATGAAATCAGGTTGGTACCGAGAAAAACGGCATAGCCGCTTGTGCTCTTCCTGTCGATCGGGCAACCAGCCCAGTCTGAGTCTGAGAAAGCCTGGATAGTCGTGGACGTGGAAGGAGCTATACGTAACCCGTAGCTGATAGTACCCTTGATGTAGCGCAACACTCGTTTAGCCAAACTCCATGTTCATCTGTTGGAGTATGCATAAACTGGCATAGACGGTTGACTGAATAAGATAAGTCTGGCCTTGTGATCGTTAAATACTGTAGAGCCCCAACAATGCGTCTGTACTGCGTCGGATTTTCATGCGGGGTCGTTGTAGGAACCGCTGGTGACGAGACAGCGGCAGGTGTAGTAAGGGGTTTACAATCTAGCATCCCGGCTCGGTTGAGAAGATCTGTCATATATCGCCTCTGCGACAAAATTAAACTGCCTTCAGCCGAAATGGTTTCAATCCCCAAGAAGAACCCCGGCTTTCCAAGATCACGAATTTTAAAGGTGGTGGCAAGCTTTTGCAACAAGGTGTTAATGAGCACAGCATCGTTCCCCATCATGATGATGTCATCGACGTAAACAAGTAAAAACACCCGTGATGAACCCGTCGTGTAGTGAAAGAGTGAGACATCAGTTTTGGATAATTGAAACCCTGCAAGAATAAAGAAGTCGTGAAGCCTCTTAAACCAGGCCCGTGGGGCCTGTTTTAACCCATAAAGAGAGCGCTGCAAGTGGCAGACGTGATCCGGGTGTGTCGGATCTTCATAGCCAGGCGGCTGCTTCATGTAAACAGTCTCGGCTAAGTGTCCATTTAGAAAAGCATTATGGACATCTAACTGACGCATCGTCCAGTTAGAAGAGATGGCAAGAGAGAACAGGAGCCGGACAGTAGTCGGTTTGACTACAGGACTGTAAGTGTCAACGAAATCCTCGCCTGCAACCTGGTTGAATCCCTTGGCTACCAGACGAGCTTTGTAGCGCTCGACTGAGCCATCAGCGGCGCGCTTGGTGCGAAACACCCATTTGCAGCCGATTACATTCATGTGGGGTTCGGGAGCAACCAGACGCCAAGTGCTGTTGTGAAGGAGCGCATTAAACTCCTGATCCATGGCTTCACGCCATTGTGGATGCCTTATAGCCTGGGAATAACAAGTTGGATCAGTAGTTATATGTAGAGCCTGAAATTGCTCCCCTGTGCCCTTCGTCTGATGACGGAGCCGCATAACATGCCCTCGATCTTGAGGTTCGGTTCGCCGTTGCTTAGCCCTGACACGGGGTGGTCGGGTAATGGCTAAGGGAGCGGGTTCCTGAGCTAACAGCACTGGTTCAGACTCTGAGGTCTCCGGAGTGCTGCTAGACTGTGGGACCATCGGGGCAAGTCGTGGGACTATAGGCCCGGATGCCCATGGTGGTGAATCTTGCGGTGTAGACGGGGCGGGTATTTCCGTGGCAAACGGGAATACTGTCTCGTCGAACCGGACATGACGACAGATATAAACTTTCCCAGACGACCGATCCATGCATCTATATCCCCTAAAAGATGGGGGGTAACCTAAGAAGACACAGGGTGCAGAGCGGTATTCTATCTTATGGCGATTATAGGGCCGTAGATAAGGATAACACCGGCACCCAAATATTCGAAGAAACGTGTATGGAGGAGACACTTTGTATAGACGTGAGTAGGGACTTTCAAAATTTAACACCGGAGTTGGGAGATAGTTTATGAGACATGTTGCAGTCTCGAAGGCAAAATCTCAATATTCCATTGGTACCGATCCTTCGGCGAGTAAAGCAAGGCCCGTTTCGACGATGTGTCTGTTACGGCGCTCTACTCGTCCATTTTGCTCATGTGTGTAAGCACATGATTGTCGGTGATTAATGCCTAGGGTTTGAAACGTTTTGTGTAGTTTTTGATACTCACCCCTAGATCGGATTGTATACTTTTGATAGAGCGCGAGAATTGTCGCTCTACCAGCACACGAAACAACTCAAAACTTTTATAAACGTCTGATTTTACCTGTAACGGATAAAACCAGCAGAACTGGGAGTAATCGTCTACAAACAATAAGAAATATCGAAAACCAGTACTAGAGACTACTGGAACCGGGCCCCATACATCAGTAAAAATCAAATCTAAGACATTTGTACTGAAATTATGAACCCTATCTAATTTAAAACGCGACGACTTGCCGAGGTGACAAGCCGTGCAAGATTGTAACGACTTTTGTTTATTTGGTGACACTGGACAGTTCTTGAGAATATGACTTTGGACGACACCGTGCGAATGACCTAGCCTGCGGTGCCAAACATCTGAAGTGGCCCGGGAACTGACGAACGCAAATTGAGTACGCGAAAGTGGAAGCTTGTACAATCCCCCGGAGGTTGGCCCTTTAAGCAGAGTTTCCCTGGTTTTGGAATCCTTCACAATAAAACAGTCGTTATGAAATTCAAAGTAAACACTGTTTTCTTTAGTGAATTTATTTACAGAAAGTAACGGGACAGACAAACTCGGGACATGCAACACATTAGACAAATTTAGGGGTTTTGACACGGACGGGATCGATGCATGACCGACGCGTGAGATAGCCAAACATGCGCCGTTCCCGACTCGTAGGACATCGGGGCCGGTGTATTCATCGGAGCGTGACATCATGCTAGCATCCGGCGTGGCGTGGGCGGTGGCGCCGGTGTCGGGGTACCACCCGTCCGATGGGGCTGCCGGCGGCGTCATAGGGAGATCTCCGGTGGCAGTGGCGACATGTGCTTCAGCCGGAGGTTGCGTCGTATATCGCTTAAAGCAATAAACCGCCGTGTGTCCTTGAGCGCGGCAAATTTGACATCTCGGAGGACCACGGCCATTCCGACCGCCTCTGCCATTGCTCCGTCCATTGCGTCCGTTACTGTTCCGGCCTCCTCTCCAGTGCTGCCCACTGCCGGACTGCCGACCATCATCACTGTTGGAGCCCCGACCTCGGCCAGCGTACATCGCCGTATGATGCCCGCCATTGTTGTCGCCGATGGAGTATTCATCTGAAATTATAAACTCCTGGGCACTCAAGAAATCTGCCAACTGTGGCAGCGACACAGTGTTGGTGGTAGCGGTTAATGATGCCGCCATGACACGCAGATCCTGTCTCAGGCCTCTGAGGACGTACAACATCTGCTCCGATGAAGAAAGCGGACGACCGGCTTGAGCTAGCGCCTCCACGAGGACCTCTGCCCGCCCCAAGTGCTCGGCGGTGGAGAGATTCCCTTGCCTTAGTGACTGGAACTGACCGAGTAGACTAAGGCATATTGCTTGCGTGGAGGAGCCGAGCGCCGTGACGATCGAAGACCATACCTCGGTTGCAGTTTCCCGTCCGACGGCCAAGTGTAGCACCTCATCGGACATGGATGAAATTAACATCGATAAAATCGATTGGTCTTGGAGCACCCAAGCCTTGTGCGCTGGGTTCGGAACCATCCCCGTCGCTGGCGTTGTGCCTGAGCCGGAATCCGAGGCCGCTGCGACTGTCGCCGGTGGACATGGCGTGGAGCCATCCACATACCCAGCAGGTCCTGCCCCCTCAAGAAAGGGACCAACTGAGTCCTCCAGAAGAGGAAGTTGCGGCTATTAAGCTTCATGGAAACATGGTGATGGGCGCCGGCCAATGGGTTGGCGGTCGCCGGTGAGGGAGAGCCGCCGGCAGAGACGGTTCGTTCCGATGTCTGTGACATGGTTTCGATGTTAGTTTTCGATGGAGTTTGTTTAGGAAAGGCAGAGAGAAACAAGGTGATCGTAACCTATCTGATACCAGATTAGAATTCAGATTTCATTCATTAGTTGTAACAGAAGCGATTACAAAGTATTAAAAGATAATTAACGTAAGACTCTCCTGTCTAATAGAGAATCCTAAGTCAATTAAACCTGAACCACATAAAACAACTATATACTATAGAAAATAATAACACTCACTAACAAGGTGTTTACAGTCCTTATAGATGAATGAGGAGCATTCTTCTACGATCTTGTCCCCGTCCATATGTGTAACTAGATTACGATTAGTAAGGTGTAGACCGTTATAAATGGTTTGATTGACAACTGATTAAGTCATCAAAAGTATGCCAACAACGTATGTAGGCGTAACGTAATATTGTTAAATATTGAGATGCGTGCAAGAAACTTCGAGGATAGTAGAACATATATGGATCCAATCTTAATTGTGGTGACTGGTGAGAATATAAGAAGGCGGAGTGACTTTTTGAGAGAGATGTTATTTTTATCATAGAAAATATTGTAATATGATCATTTATTATTTAGTACAAAAGTATTATTGGAGACCTAATGTGTAGTTGGATGGCTACCCATTGTCTTGCTCTTCAAGTTCTATATTGCATTTTACCATATTCGTTGAGACAATCACCACCGTCCAATTCGTATATGTATAGACCTAAAACTATCAAATACGTTACATATATGTGCGCAAACCGCATATAAAATTTAAAACAGATACATGATACGTCAGAAGTGATGCTTAACCATCAAACACATTGCAAATATGTGTGCAAATTAAACCACATAGAAGAGGACGGTTCATGGGCTTACATTATATTGTGAGATGGTGAGAGATCACCTTTTGGCAATCGTAATACCGTGCACCAGGGCGCACAATGCATTATGCGCACCGCACTATCCAAAACGATGTCGTTTTGGTGCATTGTTCAAAACAAATCATCTGTTTCGAATACACATAAACTCACATGATACATAATACATAGAAACTCTTAACTAAATATACAAAAATCTGAACAGAATACACAGAAACTCTTAACTAAATACACAGGAACTCTTAACTGAATACACATAAACTCTTAACTGAATACACAAAAACTCTTAACTGAATACACAGAAACTCATAACACAATACACCATAAACTGTTAAATAAATACACATAATGGGATTTGAGTCGTTTGGACGGGCAAAGTGATGTCAGCAATTGAAACGCGTGCGTTTTGTGCTTGGGTGCACATTGCTATGTGCGCCGTGATGTACGAGGGGAAAACGTCTTCTTCTCTTTGCCATTTTCCTCATTATATAAGCAAGCTCTAGATGAACAAAAGACAAATGAAGTGTTTGGTAAATTAACTGTTAGCTGATTACATACAAAATGACTTTATCAAAAAGCTGATCAAAAGAACTACTTTAAAACAGTGTTTTGAATTTAACATTTTGAAGCAATAAATTATTACAAAATGCTAATTAATCAAACATTCATATTGATGTATTCACTATACTCCATTATGAATTGTTATGAGTGTAAGATCGTGTCATCACAAACGACGTCAAACAATATGAAAAGATAAAGAGAAAATGGCACATGCATAATACTATGCTCCTAAGTGGTAGTCAACAAGTCAACGATTTTTATTTTTTTTTAACCTTAAAAGGCACGTTTTTTTGAAGGGGGGAAAACGTTGCTTGCTTAGGAACGAGGTTGTTGTTTAGTGTTTAGCCGATGGAATTGCAACCAACTTGCAAGGGCATACAATGTATTAGTGCACCTGATGACGTGGCAGTGTTGAGGCATGACAATGGGATAGGAATGGATTAACTTCTTTTTTTTTTTTTAATAAAGGTTTTAGAACTATTTATATTTATTGATAAGATCGATTTTGGATTATTCAAACTATATATATACATGTGATAAAATCAAACTTATTTAATAAGTTGTTATGTAAGTATATCGGGACAGTTCAATAAACACATATTAAGACTAGTTATATTTGTGTAGTATAAGACCACGTACAAAAGTGACAAAATGCTTCGTTATAAATTTTAGAATAGTTACATTAAGATGATTCGAAATGAGACTTTTCGTTAATTAATTGAAGATATTTATGGATAGACTACGAAAAAATAGAAATCATGAGATCTTTTGGATTAAATCAGTCGTCCTTTTTTAGTCACTAACCTAAATATAGTTATCATTAATAAGCTCGACCAAAAAAGATGTTGAGAAGAATTAAACTTGTGATCTTATAGTATAAGAAATCATACTTTATCTACTCGCTCATCATTCATTTTAAGGTTTTTATTTTATTTTATTTTATTGTGCTTCTTACTAACAAGCGTTTAGAGTGTGTAATAATGTTATTTAATAAGGGTAAATTATAATCCAATGTTCCATATTATCAATCCTAGAGAAATGCAAGATTCGTATTAATCTCCAATCGAACTGCATATGGGCCGTTGGGCTTACAGTTTTTCAACTTGTGACAACAGGGATCTTGTCGGCCCGAGATTATCCAATCTAAAATCCTTGAATCTACACAATGGCGTCGCCCGGACTCGAACCGGAGACCTTCAGTGTGTTAGACTGACGTGATAACCAACTACACCACGACACCTCAATGTGACCTCGTTTTTGTTTATCTGCAGATATACGTAAGGATGATATTAAACTTAACCTTTATTTTTCTTTTAACATGCAGCATTCTTATTTTCGGTTCTAATTACATTCAGATTTCGATCACTGCAATGATTTTAAAACATTTTCAACACTTCTAAACTCTTGTTAATGTGTGTGAGAGAGATTAATTCTTAAACATGGTCAAGATATATAAATAATGGTTTCGCTAAAGTTCATAGTTCCTAAAAGAGTAAATTTCACTTTTAGTCCTCGACTATTGTGACATTGTCACATTTAGTCCTACTCTTTTAATTTTGTCATATTATATCCCTGGCTTTAATTTGATTGTCACTTTTGGTCCTCCATTAAAATTTTCGTTAATCTACCGTTAACAATAATGTCAATAATGTAATTTAATAACTTATCTCAAATACACATCAAAATTCATCTTTCTTTTTTTTTTTTTTGGGTGAGAAATTCATTTTTTTATTAGATTATATATTAGACTTCCTTCCCCCCTCTCTCGTAATGCAGAGGGTGATATTGAAAGAGAAAATCTAGAGCATGCAGCACATGTAATTCCAGAGCCACCGATAGTAGATTTAACAATGTCAGAACCTATAAATGTAGAGAATCTAAGGCCGGAAGAAATAGCAACTGTTGGGAATTGATTGAAGCTTATAAGTTTTAACATCCAGATTAAATCATTTTATATATCAAGCTTATAGTTAAAGTTTAAGTGTTTGGAATGTCAGTGGGAAACTTTTGTTTGGAATGTTATAGATTTAATATAAGACAATTTTTTCTTCTTTGTTACTTGTCAATTCTAATGTGTTCGAAATATTTAAAAGAAAATCATGACATTATTATGTTAATAAAATTATTTCAATTCACAGTTTAACAAAACATACATTGCAATAAGATTTGATACAACCTTGCCAGCCAGATCATAGAATAACAGATTTGATAGAGATTTTGATTCTTTTTAAATTAGGACAAAGAGAGTTACGAGAGAGGAAATAAAATAAAAAAAGATGGATTTTGATTTGTATTTGAGACAAGATGTTAAATTACATTATTGCTCTTATTATTAACGGTAGATTAACAGAAATTTTAACGGAGGATTAACAGTGGCAATCAAATTATAGTCGGGGATATAATATGATAAAATTAAAAGAGTAAGACTAAATGTGGCAATGTCACAATAGTCGATGACTAAAAATGGAATTTACTCGTTCCTAAAACTATTCCAAACCAACAAATAATACACTCTCATTCCTCAAGAGATGTCGGGAGTTCGAACTCTCTCTCCTATGAAAAAACTAATCTGACCTACTACAACTAGTGCCTGCTTAAGACACCTCAAGGATCTGACAAAAAATAAAATAAAATACAAAGTAATTGAAACGTCGTACATTGCCTTCACAAATCACATTATTTTAAAAAGCTTGACTTCTTTCCACGATCATATTGGATCAATATTTCTTTAATATAATTAAGTTTTATCCCATTAAATAATACACCAAAAGAGATATTCTCCATATCCACCAGCATGTGTAGTACTTTTTGCGCAGTCAATAGTCACATCTGACTTCGTGGAGATGTAATAATTAGGGTCCAATATAATACAACAAAATATCAAACCCATAAATTATCCGAATACCAATTATTATGGTTAAATGCTTATAGCTAATTAAAAGTTATACTTAATAATTAATGCCATGTTTCATTGATAGGCTATTGGACATGATATTCCAATTTAAGTCTCTGCCCAACAATATTCGAGTGATCTTTTTCTCTATTGATATTTGCCACATTCTATGCAATTTTTTTTAATATAATTAAGGAATAATAATTGCATTTCTCTATTGAACTTTGATTATATTTATACCCATGTATAGTATTATCTTGGATATATATATGTTTTACATGAAAATTGAAATCAGCTAGCTAGCTAGCTAGGTACCTTGTCAATGTAGCCACTTCAACACAAGGTGAATTCTTCCAAACATCAAAATGTGTTCTTAGAATCTCCTTTGCCTTATCCTTTAAGTACGATTCACAACCGGCTTGAAGAACCATGCAAAGCTTCGCCACAGTTCCAACCCGCAGCATTTCTTGAAGAACCCCACTCGTAGCAGAAAACCTAGAAATCAACGAAAGAATCAGGACGGCCCGATCGTCGGCTGCCGGAGACACCTTGAGGATCTTCCTCGTCACCACGGCGATCCCGGCGGCGTGGCTGAGCAGCCGCGCTCTCCCGTCGGCGCAGGAACATAAATGGAACAAGATTCCTAGGACTAGCTCGGTTGTTTTCTTGTCTGCCGCTGGGGAGAGATTCAGTTCCAGTTCGATGAGCTCGAAAACCGCGCCGGATTCCACCATTCTCACGCGGTTTCTTCCCAGGAGACAGATTTCTAACATGATCTTCAATGCGGCGTGTAAGCCTTGTTTTGTTATGGTATTGTTGTCTTTCAAGAAATTCACAATCTTCTTGAGAATCTCCGGCGTTAGGAGCCGTTCCAGGGCGGCGGGGTTGGCTTTTCCGACCACCGTTTTCATCACGCAGAGTGCATGGCTTTTCATGGCGGTTTGGGTCGTCTGCGGCGCGCAGTCCAAAACCCACAAGATCGCGTCGAGGAGATTATCGTTTTCCGCTATAAATTTGTTCGTAGTTTCGCAGGAGAAACCTCGGATTAGGTAAAGAACATAGAGGGTTTGTTCCAGTCCGATCTTTTCGTCTTTCTTGTAAAATCCGATGAGACAAGACAAAAGCTCCTTAACAACCCCGGCTTCCACCATGGATTTCCTGTTCGATTCTTTCTCCATCGCCAGCATCTCCAGCTTCTGCAGCGTTTTCAGCCGGAGCCTGGGCCTCGAGAGATCCCGGACGAGTTTCACGGCGTAAACCTTACTGAGAGGCGTCTTGGGCGTCGGAATCCGGTCGACGCCGAAGGCGGCGTTGGCGGTGCACCAGGCCTGGATGAGGCGGCGGAGCGTGTGGTTGGGCGTTAAGTCGGAGTCTCTCGGCAACGGCAAGTTGGTGACGGGACAGAAGGTGTTGTCCCCGTCGAGCACCCATTTCTCGATGCTTTCCCGGTCGTAGGTTATGCCGGTGACGGCCGTGACGGGATCTTTCATGATGAGGAGAGAGATCGGACAGATGAAGAACGCTGGGGTTTCAACAGCGATGTCCATGAATGTTTCTTTAATTTTTCTTGTGAACGATATATCAAAGTCTTGAAATCACTTAATTATATATATGTAATCTGGTAAAACATAGCGGCTGATTTGTTGACGCAAGTCGGAGTGAGAGAGAGAGAGATGAATAAGATTCAACACAAGGTTTGATCATAGAATTTGCAATTTTAGTCGTATATTCTAACGGGTGTGATTGTCGATCGGTCAAAAGAAAAAGGAAGAATCCGTCTCACGAACCAATCAGTGTTCAGTAACAAAAATGTTTTTTTTTTTTTAAACAAATAAAATTGTTCAACATCAGTAATCTCAGTTTGGCTGGACTAATTCTGAGACACATAAACCCACCTGCTCATAGGTCCATAACGAGGTAAATCAAGGCTACATCAGCATTGAAACCTACAACTGACTATACACTTTTATGTACAGTGTTTTTTTTTGTTACTGTGATTAGCCTTGATTAAATTAGCCTTGCTTTCATTTATCCATAATGAGGTAAATCAAGGTTCACATATCAAAATGTTTTTTTTTTTTTTTAATTTTTAAAGAAAATGAAAGCAATAAGTCGTTGAATTACTGTGATTAGCCTTCCACAATTGAGGTGCGGGGCTTTGGATATGCGGGAATTTAATCTTTTGTGGCAACAAAATGAAAGCAATTTAAAAATGGGTTATTAGACTTTCCTGATTCAGAAACTGCTGAAATAACAATACAAATAGACTGACTGAGATTAAGATGGGTACAGAATATAAGAAAACAAAAAAAAAAAAAAAAAAAAAAAAGTCAACAGTCAATTGATTGAATTGGGCAAAAAACTAGGGCTTTTATTTTATTATTATAGTATTTTAACTACACAAATTTCCATGTAAGAAATGCTACATGCTCATATTTCCCTACAAAACCCTAACATTTACGCCATAATACGCTATATATTTTTGTATTTAATTATTCCGTAAATTTTTCATTCATATCTCATGGTGGGTGGTATTGTCAAAGTGAGATTCTTGCCAACACTCTTTCGGTTGAACTCGTTACATAATCCTTCTGTACTAAAAAGATCATGTGTGTTCAGCTGAACAGATGGAGTGTTGGCAAGAATCAAATCCGTGACTAATAAATATAAAAATTATATTTATATTGTTATGCTTATGTAGATTTAATTTTCATTCATAATAAAGTCACTCAATTAAAGAGAGACTAATAAATATAAAAATTCTGAAACTGCAAAAGTTATGTATGGTATATAATTTTGTAGTATATCTTCTTTTCCTGCAATATATACTTTTATTTCTTGACTTGAGAGAAGTTGGCAAATTAAAGGAGATGAGAAGGTACATGTGATGCATGCAAGTGATGGCTCTCTTCATTATTTAAATATAGGTTTAATTACGAGCCTTACAATTAGTCCAAAGAATAATACTTTATAAGCATTGTTATTTTTTTTCTTCAAGTGACAAAATCGATCTCAATTTACATTTTAAAAAAAATTAAAAGTAAAGTATTAACTATATATTAAATACACTTTTTATTAATTATTTTGGACGATGAAGGAAATCCGCAGTTACTACTTGAAAGCGTGCACAAGCTAAATCCGGCATGTTCTTATTAGTAGTTTGTAAACCACACAAGAGAAGATAATTGCACTAGAAAAATCTTGTGCGATGGGCTCGACCAAGAGGTTCACTACAAAAGAATATGGATGACAATTTCCCCCATCCTTAAAAGGACGACGGGAATGAAGAACGATTTTCTTTCCCCGACGGAGATGGCAACGGGAACCAAAGTGGGGTTTCAGGGATTGGGACATGAATAATTGAATATACTCCCCGCCCTCATTCCGCCCGATTACCTACACAAGAATTTCACTTTTAATAAAAATATCACCAATTGCAAAAAAAAAAAAAAAAAAAAAAAAAAAAAAAAAAAATCAATCTTCGACCACCTTAAGGTAAAAAATACATTATTTTAGCCATTCAAGGCAGATGTCATTGGCAATAGTAATTATGAATATTAAACATCAAAGTCAGTACTTACAATGAGCTACGAGGCCCTCGACTAAGTATTATAAATTTGTATGGAAGATTAGGTTAAAATATATCAACTTATTATTAAAAAACAAGTAACCGAGTAAATAAAACACAATTCTTATATTTTATAATTTAAATTTGGTGATTGTCAAAATAAAAGAAAACGAATTGACTTCAAAGTTCTGATTATACATTTAAAAACAAAAATGCAAATCGATTGACAGTAATCCAATAGAAAACAACATAAATATGAAATTTATAAGGAGATTAACGTTAGGATGAACAAGAATTAAGTTAATGGACGCCGTGACCCATACTCCAATCACCAGAAATTTTCAGTGATGAATTTTATGCCATCAAAATCTTAAAAATTTGTCCCCAAACAATTTAGCCGTATGCTAGTCAAAAAGGCAAGTCAACGGTCCAAATGACCTCCTCTTGCATTGTGTGTATCACACTGTGAACATTATTATTGCTGCTTTTCTAGAACAGACCCAGACTCCAGTTCAGTCCAAGGGGAAGGACAAATATTCCCTTCAACTATAATTTCCATTTTAAAGTTTATTTTTTGGTGAAGATTCTTTGTTTATGGTTCCCCCAAAGAGGAAAAAATAACCGTTGAAAATAGATTTCAGTTATTCAATTTAACATACACCTAATAGGTTTATCAACAAACATGTTTGTTGATTCGGGTAAAAGGGATGGTTTGAATCGTTTAAACATGATGTGCATATACAATTTCAATTTCCAAACCCTATAATCCTATATATAGTTAGACCATAATTATTCAATTCCACACGTAATAGGTTCACCAATATACCTAGCCTATTTTTATCAAAAGGCGTTGATTCGTTCAGCCATTTAAGTGAGAGGTGTCTAAATCATTTAAACATGATATACAAATACAGTTCCAAACCCTATAATAATCCAATATATAGTTAGACCATAATTATTCAATTCCACACGTAATAGGTTCATCAACAAACTGGTTTTATCAAAAACCATTGATTTAAGTAAAGGGTTTTGAATGGTTTAAACATGATATGCACATACTATTTCAAACCCTATAATCTCATATATAGTTAGACTGCAAGTATTCAATTCTGCACATAATAGGTTAATCAACAAGATTTTTTTACAAAAAAAAAAAAAAAAAAAAAAAAGAAAAAGAAAAAAAAAAGGCGTTGATTCAAGTGTAAGGTGTTTGAATCATTGAAACATGATGTGTAGATACAGTTCCAAACCCTATAATCTCATATATAGTTAAACTACAATTATTCAATTCCACACATAATAGGTTCATCATATCAATCGACCAATTTTATCAAAAAACATTGATTTAGGTGAGTGGAGTTTGAATCGTTTAAAATTAATCATTATTGAGATATAGTTGGAGAGGTGATAGATATAATTTAGGCAAGAAATTGAAAGCATCATATATTATCATTAAGTTTTTAGTGATAAATAATCACCACTAAAATTATTATTTGTTTGGTTAGGGTTTCTTGAGGTTAAAAAATTCATATTCAAACTCCATTATTTTGTTGCATTTAATCTAAAGTTGCTCCTATAAGTCCAAGGAAAATGATTTGACAAGGAGATGATATATTAATTGGTCTGGATCCATAATTTAAGTAAGATGAAATTAATGTTATTTAACTAAATTAAAGTCTCGAAGTTAAACGTTGTGAGTTTGATTTTAAATAATTTAAAAAATGAAAACTGAATAAAACTAGAAAAATATGGATAATTCATAGTAATTATTATATATATATATGCAAGTGGATCTGAGCCATTAATTTTGTTTGACTCGTCTAGAAGATGGATGGCATTCTTGATTGAATTAAATAGCTTTGCAATGAGAGGTTGGCATATATGGCCTACTGGCCAGACTGTCGTTCAAAGTGATCTATATATGAATTTAGACTTTGATATAAATATTGAACACATTATAATTAACTAACTTTGTACGTTATACTCTCCGGGAAGGGAGTTAAATAATAAAAATAAAAATAAAAAAATTTATTTTCTGTAATCTGTACTTTTCAATGCTTTTGCCTTTTCTTTTGAATACTCTGGATGTAACTCAAAATTTTGACATTAAAATGTTAAGATGTTATTAATTCCTTCTTTTGACATTAAAATTCACACTCGATATTGTTACAACATATTTGGACTTGGTTAAGAATTACTATGGAGTAGTGGGTGAGGCATAACTTTTGTATTTGAAGGTTATAAATTTGATTATTGTCAATAATTTTTTTTTTTAATTGAGTTCATTACACAAGATTCCATAGTGCATATTGTTATTATATTATGTACTCCGTATCTATTTTGTGCAACTCTTATTGAGCATATAAAATGTAAAATATAAATGTACAGTTTAATTAGACGTTTATTTAATTTTAAACTCAGAAGTATCGGCTTACACACATGAGAAGGATGTTGAGCGCAAATTATGCTCTGAAAACGTGTTCATCGTGAATGGTGAACACAAGTCCAAACGACGTCGTTTTTACGCAAAAAATAAAAAAAAAAAAATCACGGATGTGGAGTTAACGACACGCGTTTGATCAAATTATGAATTTTCTGTTATGAGATTATGAATGTAATGTAAATTCATAATTTCATAACAGAAAATTCATAATCGCATAAAAGTAAAATATTTATTAAATTATGAATTTTCTGTTATGAGATTATGAATGTAATGTAGATTCATAATCTCATAACAGAAAATTCATAATCTCATAACAGAAAATTCATAATCTCATAACTGAAAATTCATAATCTCATAACTGAAAATTCATAATCTTATAACAGAATAACAGAAAATTCATAATTTCATGGTTCCAAAGTGAATGTGTAGGCATGGTTCCAAAGTGAATGTGCAGGCATGGATTCATAAATTATGAATGTCCATGATTTCGGACGGGAATGTGTAGGCATGGTTCCAAAGTGAATGTGCAGGCATGAATTCATAATTTATGAATATCCGAAATCATTGCTCACCTCAAATTAAAGTGAAACCGCAAAATGTGAAAATAAAGAAGAAAAGTCACGCAATTAATTAAAAAAAAAAAAAAAAAAGATAACGGTGTACTAACACCGTTGGAACCATGTTCACCATGAATGTTGAACACAGTTCCATGGGATAACGATTGGATGTTGAGTGTATAATATATCAAATATAAATTTACAATCTAATTACTCCGTATATTCAAATACCTCATTATATTGTGGACTATAATCTACATTTCAAGGTGAGGAGATACTTGTTCTTTTCTTAATATACTAAAGATTAATTTTTAATGTACTTAAAGTTTATTCATAAAAGTTCATTTTTAATTTATGAATATTTACTATATTAAAAGTGAATATGTATCAGCGATTCACCTTGTAATGTAAAAAGTATAACTTGCCACCTTAAAATGACCGGGCCTCGGATTGTTCAATCATTATTGTATGGACCATGGTCCACACAAGTTGTGTAGACCATATTTTGTCTACTATAAAATAATGTACATTCAATATAAAAATAATGTACATTCAGTACAAAAATAATGTATATTGTATACAGGGGATATACATTATTTTTGTTTTGAGTGTACATTATATTATATAATGTACATTCAGTACAAAAATAATGTACATTTAGTATATTAGAAATGTACTTTTTGTTATGATCCACATAACATTATGTGGACCATGGTCCATACAATAATTTGCCCGGATTGTTTTGCGAAGTGTTTTGGGTTTTGAAAGAATGGGCCAAATATTGGATCATTCCAATACTTGGGCCTACTTCTCACATATGACTTATAAGAATTTGGTTCTTTATTTTTTTAAAATAGAAAAAAGTTAGCATAGTGCAAAGTGTAATTATTATTTTTTTATTTTTTATTTTTGTATGTATCTACGTATTGTTCTCATAGACTAATCTAGTTAAGTTTCACTCAATTCTATTTAGAACAATTTTCTTAAAGACGTTGCTGATAGTGCAAAAAATATAATACTTATACTTTTGATACCTTTTACTTAGAGATGTCAATTGAGTCAATCCGTTAAGTTTGGAACTAACCTGCAGGGCTGTTGGGCTAATCAATTTGAGTTAAATAGTTTTTTATTATTTTTTTGTTGAGTTGGAAACCCTAACTCAAAACTACGGGTTGTTGGATTTATTAGACGGGCTTAACCACTAAATTAAAATTGAAAATTGAAAGTGGACATTCACATTCGGTAGGGTGGGATTAGTATCAAAATGAGTTTGAATTATTCTAAAAATAAGTCAGGGGTCCATCTAACGTAAAAATCATCGAACCAGTTTTTAAATTTACAAATTAAAGAAAACGAAAAGGTGTACACTGCACCTCGATAAATTGATGCTGAAATAAAGTTCATTTTTTTTTAACTTTGACCTGAAATTGCTGTGGGACGAAGAAGAAGTTGAGGAATTGAAAGGGTATCCATAGTTGCCAATTCGCAAGAACAGGCCAGGTATATATATATATATATATATATATATATATATATATATATATATATATATATATATATATATATAACGCTAGCTAGCTTCGGCCCATTTTGATATTCTTACTTTTATCACTACTGGAAATTATTAAATTTCCGACCACCTGAAAGTGATCTTAAATCAAGTTGAAAGCAAAAAGTGGTCGGAAATAGCAACAAGGGTTTTTCCGGAAACCAAAAGTGGTCGGAACTAGGCTTTCAACTTAATTTAAGATCACTTTCAGGTGGTCGGGAATTTTAGAATTTCCAGTAGTGTATTATAAAGTGGGCAAATTATATCGTTCACCGCGGTGCATAATCAATTATGCACCGCACATCAAAACGATGTCGTTTTGTTTAATGAAAAGAAACGGCATCCGTTTCCTATCGTTCCGCACCATTCCGCAAAAAATAACTCTGTTTATAGAGTCAAATATGTGAAAATGTTATTTAATTTTATTTTATATACACTATAGTTTTATTAAACACAACTACATGATTATTTTGAAATAATTACAGCTTCATTGTATAATATACACACAAATATGCGAAATGTTATTCAGTTTCATTTTATATATACTGCAGTTTCATTTCAACACAACTACAATATCATTTTGATATAATTGCAGTTTCATTTGATATTTGATAATATAAAAATAATACGTGAGGCAGTGTCGGTTTAGATATACTGTAGTTTCTATTGGTAATTAACATACAAAAAAATGTGCGCTCCGTTAAAACTAACAGCCCGCTATTTTTTTACTTAAAAGAAATGACGGTAAAGAAACGGCACCGTTTTGACCGCATATAACGACCGCATAAAGTGTGCATTTAAGGTTTCCCAAGATGGTAACGTTGAGTGTTGTGCATCATAGAACACTCCATTCTACATAATTGGACATCATCCACCCAATATTTGACATGACTACTGCAGATATGGAGGATGAACAATGATGAGACTGCATTTCCCTTAAAAAAAAAATAAAAATTGATGAGACTGCAAAACATTATGGATGGTGTTGAGCCATGGCAATATAATCCATGAAGTTGTCAATTGTTTCAGTGACGATTCTCATTCCATCCATTGATCATCTGCAGGCTGAGATCTTGACAGAATGGCTGTCACAGATAACTTTACAGAGATATTGAAGGGAGGAGCATATGACAACACAGATACATAATTTGAGGATGATGATTTTCTTCCATGATTTTGCCCAAAGATCAGGTCACATTTGCTCAGTCTAATCATTATCATGTCTATATTCTCCTGTTTTGTTCTCTGCATATATAACATCTGTATATTGAACACCCCTCCCAAAATAATCTTAGGTTGTGTCAATTCATGGCTTTATTGTTGTCTCCCCCTCTCTTCTTGATGCCCTTCACCTTGTGGGGACCATTTCTGACCAGAATAAGGTAAACCAGCCTAAGTTGTTCATAGCTGGCTTAAACTAAGAAGGCCAATAAGCTCTTCGGGTTTCTAAGTGAACAGTCTGGTCAACTTGGCTTGAGTTTTCCCCTCGGGGAATGTACTTTCGTCTTCATATCACTCTAAGTAGCATCACAATCAGCCAGTCCAGATAAGCTTTTCTTCTTCCACCTTTGTGGTCCTGAGGAAATGAATGGCAATTGGGATACCACACCACAAAAAAGCTAAAACAAAGAGTTTTGATGGAAGAAGCAACAGCTAGCCTTTAAACACAAAGTTTTCAACAACATCATCATCATTCCCATGTTGCTTTTATCCACAAGCAAATGCCATATAAGGTTCCCCTTTCCTTTTCAGCTGATCAATCACCATCTAACCAAGAAAAATTATTCCATGATCTCTAATGTTTTCCAAGGTTGTGAATAATGTTTCATATATAGTCCCGACGGTTCGACTAAAGAGGCTTTATTAGAAAAAAGAACATTATTTTCTATACCACCCCAATATAACTAGTTTTTTTCCACATCCAATATAACAATCCAACTATACTATCTGCAAGACTGCAACCAAAAGAGAAAAACAAAAATTAATATACAATCCTCAACCATATATTGTCTAAAAACCTAAATTAACTATCTATAAGAACTCTAGTGGTTCTTCTTCTTCTTCTTCTTCTTTGATCTTCTGCAAAGTATAGAGACCTGTGCTAAATGTAAAGCCTTTTGACTCTTTACACTAACATGAAGAATCCCCCCTCCTTTCCTAGGGAACAGAAGATAATGATGAGAGTGTTCTCAGGCTACAAAGTCTGGCAACAATGTTGCAGCAAACCTCTTCCGGTTCTGGAGGTTGAAGCTCTCGTAAACGCTGGTTGGATGGGCGGATGTGGGAGTGGTCATGCCACCAAACTCGTTGGCTTCTCCCATTTCGACTCCTCTCCCCATATGGATGTCTTGGGTGGGGAGGAAGGCGTGGTGTGTGGCTGACATTGGGAGGTTTTCGGAGGGGGGAAGGCCGAGTGTGAGGGAGACTGCATTGCCAGAATACGGTGCAGCAGGGATTCCAGGGAACTGCTCGGTGCTAAACCCCCCGATTGGGTACGATCCAAACCCTCCCATGAAGTTGGTTGAGCCTCCCAGTAATGTGAACCCTTCTCTATTCTGCCTATCATTCATGAACTTCATGGAGCCTTGTTCATCTGCAGGCTTTGCATCGATACTTATGGAGGGAACGCTGCTCGGGGAATGCAGCATATCTGCACTCCTCGGCTTCTTTGGGCTGCCCTGAGTGATGCTCTCCATTTCTGATGGTCCAATGAGATTGAACCCTCCAGGTTGGTTCCTAATGGTTATCCCAGTAGGAGAAGTGGACTGGTTTTGGGCAAAACTCATATTTTCTTGATGATCTGAGCCCCCAGGACTTTTGTCCTGGTGGTGAGAAACCGAATCTTCATTTGGTTCACCTTTGCCTGTTTTGTTCTCTGATCCATTCTGTTCTTGCTCCTTGATCTCCTCCAGATACATCTCCTCCACCATCGGCTTCCATAGGCGAACTCGAGCATTGATGAACCAGTTAGACACCTGAACCAAATACAGTAATCTAAGAATAATATTGTTTACATATTTATCTAATTACCATATTCTAATAGTCACTAACCTGGTTCCTAGTAAGGCCTGTCTGCTTTGCCAGCATGATCTTGTCTGAATCCTTGGGGTAACTGAACAGAAATTCGGGCAAAACAATGTTATTATTACAACAACTAAGCTAAGCCACAATTATCGAAACGAAAAATGGTGATTTGAGTGCTTACGGGTGAAGGAAATGCTCGAACAGCCAGGCACGAAGCACAGAAACAGATCGCTCTGGCAATCCTCTCTGGGGTCTCCAAGCATTGTGCTGGATCATTCCCAACTGCTGCAAAGCCCTCTGCTGTCTGAGCTGATTATCCACAAATTTCAGCCTCGACGAGCCCTCGATCTTCCCTCCCAACCCATCTTCCTCCCCCAAACTCTTGCTGGCAGCGCGAATTTGCCCCAAGATTGCATCTTTCAGGCACCTGAACTGCTTCGAGATCGTCTGCAATGCCAGAGCTGTGTAGGTCTTGGCTGAACCAATCCCTGCAGCCTGCTCAAACCATGATATCACTATCTGCATCTGGTGATGGTACTGTCTGTACCTCTGCTCCACCTGAAAATTCCAAGATTCCACCCATTTTAGCAGATTAGATAGTGAAAGGTGCAGGGGATTCTGTTATTAGAAGCAGTTTTCTGCAGATTTTTGAAAAGAACACTTTTTTTTTGGCAGAAATTTTGCAGCTTTTACTGATGTAGACCTGTCTTTCCCTCCCGAGTTCTTGGGGAGGATTATATGCATCCATGTATTGTCAGAGCCAAAGTTATGAACTTTATATTAAAATTGGGAAGAAATTCTTAGGAAAAAAAAAAAATCATGGAGAATTGTATAAGCAGATAGGGAAATTAAAGATAGATTAAAAGCATACCTCATCAAGCATGTTAACAAGTTTTGCTTTCTTCATTTGAATTTCCTGTCTTTCTGCGGTGGTGAGCTCGGTGGCGCGTTTGCCACTGCTCTCACCTCCGGTTTGTCCGTCGCCGGCGCCGGAGGAGTCTCCGGGGTTCTTGGCCGGACAATTAGCCTCTTTTGATGATTCAGTAGGAGCCTTTACTCCCTTGCCAACATTAACAACCTCTTCAAGAAGTTCTTGCGCCGCCTTCAAGTACTTGGAGCTCAACAGTACACTTTGGACGCCATTCACGCCGTTGGAAACGCCGGACGCCGACGACGGCGATCCCCCGGAAACCCTCACCTCATCGCCGGCGGTCGGTGATATGGCCGTAACCAGCTGCTGTGACCCCACCTCACGCTCCAGCCGGAAATTCCCAAACCCCGGTTGCTGCGAGGACAGGCTGAGGGACAGCCCCTGCTGGGCGCGTGTCACGTCACGCGCCGCCGCGAGCTCCATCGGCGGCGCATACAGGTTATACTGCGGCCTACCCAGGAACCCATGGAGCGCAGTGATGTCATGCTGAGAGTGCGCCGCGGCGGCGGACGCGTGGACCTCCTGAGTCGACGGAGGCGCGGAGGCGGTGGTGGCGAGGGGTATGCCGACATACTGCTGCTGCGACTGCGACGGCGGCGCGTGCGCGAAGCTTATCGAGCTCCCTGGCCCGTTGGAGTTGAGGAAGATGAAGTTGCTCCCCGGCGGCGCCTGCCCCTGCTGCGGTGCGTCGGAAAATCCGACGTACCCGGCCGGGTTCATGAGTATAAGCGTCTGCAAGCCGTCACCTCCTGCCTGGATTTCAGAATTCCCATGAAAGTACGTAGCCATCTCTGTCTGTCTCTTTCCCTTTCAGTAATTGACTAAAATGTATCTTTTTCCCCTATATAAAACTCATGACAACACACTACGTTAGCGCCCATCTTCCATAAAACAATCCCACAAAACACACAAAACCAAACCTCAATTAACCTCGATCTACCCGAACCATAAATCCCATGCATATACATCATGTTTATATTATACACACACACACACATACACACAATCAATCATATATTTATGTGGTTACCTGCTACTGATGATGATGATGATGATGAGAGGGGAAGAAGGTAGGGTGAGGGTAGAGATGAGATTCAACTCATTTTGGTTGGTGAAGTGAGACTAATAAGTGGTTAAAAACGGAACAGTTTACTCAATACACACTCTCGAATAGGGCTCAGAAACAGTTCTGGGTATTGACTTGTGAAAAGAGATGATATTACATATTACTAGTCTTCTTCTTATAGAGAAAGCCCTTGAAAATTCAAAGCCCAGAACCAACCAACCAACCAATCATTAACATGAAAATTATATTCAATTCCCTAAAAACCCACTTTTATCATCATCTTCTTCTTCTTCTTCACCCTCATCATCTTCCTATATATCCTCTATAGAGTACACAGATCAGATCAAGAATCTCCATGCATGAACTACTACCCAGAAACCTATATGCCTGGGTTCGTTAAAGATCACACAGAATGACAGAAAACATGTGGATATGGCCTATGGGTGTATATATATATGCAGAATTGTGTATGTACCTGTTGCTGGAGCGATGGAAATCTGGGGAGGGTGCACGTGGAGTCTCATCATCATCTGCTAAGAAAATCGAAGAAGAAGAATTCTTGTTAACAGTGACACGAAGAAAACCAGACAGATTTGAGAGAAAGAAGGATGGGGAGATTTCTTGACTCAATTCTCTCTCTCTCTCTCTCTCTATATATATATATATTCATAAAGAAAACAATGGACAGACACTAAGACAGCAACTCAACTCATTCAAACATCTTAATTTTCTGGAAAGATGGAGATCGAGGGAGAGTGAACATACCCCATGTCTGTCGCATGAAGCAAGATAGATGGATCTGTGTATCTATTTCTCTCTCTCTCTATCTCTCTCTATTATATATATGTGTGTGGATGAGTACAAGCAATATACTAATACTGGTCTCAATCAATTTCCCTCTGCAACACACTCTTTCAGTCTTTCTCTTCCTGTTGATAAGGCTAGAAGAAAAGGGAAAGAAGCTAAGACATATAAGAGTGAGATGGGGCTAAAAAGTTAAAAGCAAAAGATACCCATCTTTTTATTCACCCTATTTATCCACTCATTTCTAAGAATGTTGAGATAAACCAGAACAAGAATAGGAAATAGTGGTAAAAAAATAAAAATGACAAGATTTACATGGTTCGATAATGTAATTACATCTTTAAGAATGAAACTATTCTTTTATTAATTATAACTGTAAAACAATTTGCATATACTACACACACCCAAAAAAAAGGTAAATTTTTTTTAATTTTCTTGAAATGTATGTATATATATGGGTGTGAAATGTGATGAGTTCATGTCAGACTCATGTAAGCTTTTTGGAGTGATGGAAGTACTTGCTGCAAACTGAAACTGATCAAAGAAGCCAACTTTTTTCTTCTTTTCTTCTTCCTTTTCTTTTTTTTTTTTTAAAAAAAAAAAAAAAATTTATGCTATTGATGATTTGACTCTCCTTTTCAAATCATTTGGTGCAGCCAACAAGAGGAACCTCCTAGTTGAAAGATGAACTTACAAACCAACTTTCCAGAGAGAGAAATAAATATGTAGATGTGTGTGTTTTGTGTGTTATGCAACCGTAAAGTCGAACTTTCGATTCTTATAAAAAGTGTACCATATTAAAGAGTTTTGAGTCAAATATTTTCTGAATAAAAGTCAAATATGCAGACGCTACTTATATAAAATTGAGCTTAATTTTACTGTAATAAAGATACCAAATTCAGTATGCTAAAATGAAACCTTTGAATCCATCATTAAAGTTTGTCAGAAGATCCAAATATTTGAAAAAAAAGTTTAAAAATGAAGAAAAGAATATAATTAGATGATTTTGATTTTTTTTTTAAAAGGTATAGCTAGCTAGGGGGAGAGGGTAAAAATTAAAGTTGATAGTCCAAGGAGTAGCACTGAGAGGGACCCTCATTGATAATTATTGATATCTCTTTTGTCTTTTTTCTTTAATTTTATTTTCATAATTTTTCTTTTTGGTATTCCACTTTTTTGTATTTTTTGTGGTGTTGGATGGAAGAGTTTGAAGATAAAGAGATTAACGTGCTAAGGAACACAGGGCCAACCACCAAAACACTTAATGACCCCCCCAAAAAAAAGTCATAATATCATCTCAATTTCTTTTTTGTAAAGAAAACTTTTTTTTTTTTTTTTGGTTAGTTCAACTAAAATTCTATAAATATAAATGTTAAGATATATATATAAATTTATTATTGATAACAATAAATAAATAAACAATAAAGAAGCGACGAGCAACTGTTCACTATTTTTGATACATTGGTGAATAAGATAATTATCGCTTAGTTAATTAATTGTAGAAATTAAGTATATTCTTGGAAGCATATCGGTGATATCGCAATGCATATATGCATTAAACAATTAGGTTGTTCGCTTTCACATCCTTTTGATGTCTTTGGAATACAAAAAAATAGTAGTATTTAACATGCCATTAAAAATTGCCTCTAGATTTGTATATATGCAATTTAATGGCCAAATAATTTGTTGGAAATTTTAAAAGAGAAATTTTATTTATTTATTTGTTTATTATATTTAATAATTTAATTGAGTGTCGTTCTCTGATGATATCAATATCATTGGCGGCATTTAATTTTCTAAGATAAATCCTTTATACTGCCTAAGATTATCCCTTAAAGCACTACAATCGCCAGGTTACTATATTTTATTAGTACGTACTATTTTTACGAGATTCTTTAAAAATATATATATTTTTTAAATCTGCTATAACTTAGCAAAAAGTTGGAGCTATAGAACATATTGACCCTACTATTTGGTAAAATAATTAACTTATCAGTCAATTTTATCTTATTTGATCACTATTAATTGTTTGATTTGGTTAAATATAAGTGTTTGGTTAATTAGCTTTGTGTAACTTCAAAATACTAAAATTAAAAAAGTCGCTCAAAGTAACTTTTTCAATTAACTTTTTGAGAAAAGAAATTATACTAAATAGCTATCATCTAACAGTTAATTTACCAAAATCTTACTACAATCAGCTAATGTTATCAACTAGTTATACTCTCTAATTAACTCAATCAGCTAGCAGGTAACAGCCATTACCAAACATGGCGATTATATATATGAATGATCAAATAAGAATGGGGTTCTCCTATAAAAAGTGTAAACGAATCTCACTCGTCCATCTAGATTCATTAATGGTAGAAGATTTTAGTAAAAATAAAATTTTGGGTCAATTTTATAAATGTTACAAAATTTTAAATTTACAATATTTATAAAAATGACTCGTCTTTCTTCTTCTTATTTTTCAACAACCCTCAATCGTTGATCTCTACTCATCTACCAGATAGATGAATGAGACATGAAGCCAAACACTATCTTACTATAGAAACTTGCACATAAGTCCTTGTAATGAACAACTAGTCTTACAATGAAACTAACTAGTCAACGACTGAATTGGGAGTAAATACCTCAAATACCTAGTACAAATAAAATGAGAAATAAAACTATTTTATATGTAAACAATAGCAAACCCTTCAAACATCAATCTTAATCCAAATTTCATGGGAGAGCTGCAAAAGAAGAATGATGTGCACATCACACCTTATACAACAACTAGTCTGAATCAAGTTGTTACGTTATTGGGTGCAATGCAAAAGGTGTATCTATTGCCAAATATTATTTTTTTTCTTTTATAAAGTTGGAAGTACATTATGAGGATTTTACATTTGTTTAGTTTTGGTAGGCAAGCTAAGTAGAAACCTCATCAAAACATGAAGGGTACAATCACTGAAGCGCACATATATAATATTAATTCTTTAACAAAATGACAACATCAAGTGCTTATGATTACGTTAAAATTTATAGTAGCTATCAAGCGTTTATATAGTAGTCAAGGTATAACTTTATTCCCTTATATATGTATAGCAGCTATTACCACATTTTGATGGTAGAATGTTAGATTCGATCTTTCAAACCTCTGCCCAACAAAAAAAAAAAAAATCTATTCACTTTATATCTATTAAAAATCTGTAGGTAAATAAGTAGAATCTGTAAATATTTTCTTGTAGTTTGTATTAAAAAGAGCCTTCTTTGATTTATAGAGAGTGGAATTTCTTTCATTTACGGGGATTCCACCAACTACTACTTGAATGTGCACTCTGGGTGAACCCACATTTTGACCTTAGTCGGTAAAGGTTAACTACAATAAGGTAAACCAGCCCAGATAGCTCATAGCTGAGCAGCTCAAATCGATAAGACTAATGACAACTACCACGAAAAATCAAACTTGAAAACCTTGTAGATAGTTATTAAGTCAATTGCCTTATCAATTTGACTGAGGTAGGTAGGTTGTCCCGAGACTAGACTTTCTTAAACTATAATATAGTGATGTATGTTAGCACCTAAAATAAAAGTTGAAACTTTAATTTGGATCACATAGTACCATATAACTTTACATTGTAAAGATGTTTGTTTAAGGCACTCCTTTAGGCTTTAACATAGTGATGTTTTCCATCTTTCAACCATACTCATATTTTTTGTTCGTACTAAGCTATATAGAGAAATCTTAGGGTTACTTGGCATAGATGACATGCATACCTATCCATGGAGCTGTCATATCAAATATAATATAATGTTAGTGCAAATTTGGTACATCTACTTTATGGATACCATTTTTTATTATTAGAAGAAAACAATGTACTGGAGTATTTAATTTCCTCTAAATACTTTAATATCATATTATAGTAATTAGCTAGTTGTCCTTTGATTTACTAGAAATTAAAGTTCGCAATTACTATTTAAAACTTCAAAGTACGCTTTAAGTAAAGATTGTTGTGTAGCCCTAACCGATAACGAAGCATAAGGAGATAAATTGTACTAAATTATTCATAGCTAACAGCTGGCTCAAGCTAAGAAGGTTAATATATATAATTGATGGACGGGGAAACAAATTCATATTATAGTAGTACAGTATAGCTAGCTGTACTACATATGCAAACCTTAATTTGTTACATTTTATAAGTAGGGCAAGAAGTGCATGCATACAACATAGTAGTGAGAATGTTGTGTGTGACATTGAAGTAAAATTAATTAAATATCCATTTAAGTATTTTTCATTAACTAGTAAAAATTTCATCATCAGCAAAAATGACTAATTTTCCATTATAATAATAATAATTATTATTATCATTATTAAATATTATATAATAGCATGTAGCAATCTATTTATTACAAATAGACCAAAGAGGATGGAGTTGCGAGTATGTAGCAATGACATGTGAGAAGACTAAGGCAGTATATATTATATATATCATCACCAGAACAGATATAAATAACAAAAGACGTCTGACATCCTTGTACATGTCCGTACAGGATGTCTCTTTAGTGGTATGGATTAGGTTATTTTCAAAGATGTGATCACATTATATGTGTATGTATATATATGGTTCACATCATGTCCAAGGCGCCCCAAATCTTTATGCCTCTCTTATAGAATATTCTCTGCCCTTCAAATTAAGAATTATTGGTTAGTTGCTTCTTCTTCCCGGCCACCCTCTGCATGCACAACTAAATTAATATTATACATTAAGGGCGATTCCACCCAAATTGATCGATTAGACTATTGACTTGATAATTATAAAGTTACAAATTTGACTCCTAGTACACAAACTGTTTATTGACTTTCTTAGTTTGAGCAAAAAAAAAATCAGTTAACAGTATATTTAACCCTTTTTAGAAGTAAATTTAAGGATCCATCACCACTTATTTTGGAAGATCAGATGAGTAGATGAGGTAAATTAATCGAGATGCCTCAACTAATTTAATTACTTGTCTCCAAATTCTTATCATGTACTCTGTAACACGATTAATAAAAAATTTATGAACTTATTTTGAATTAAATTATTAGTTAAATTGTATTTGAGAGGCATGAATTACAAGAAATAATTAGAGAACAAAGAGTGAATACCCAAGTTGGAAGCACTTAAAAAATGGAAAGATGCATGATATGATGTAGATAAGGAATGGAAGTGATGGGTCCCAGTTACGTGTCGTTACCCGTTTAGTTGGTAAACCATCCTTGAATTCGTCGACGAAGCTTGTCACTAAAAGCTCCCATCCTATTCATCTCTTCATTTCTTTGATTATTACCTACACGAATTCCCACACTTTTTTTTTTTTTTCATTTTAATCTTATTTTTCTAAAAATGTTGAATCGTAAATCTCAAATACTTTATCAGTCCAACAAAGTATTTAGTAGGGTGTAAATCACAGTAACAAATAAAGTTAAGTGTTAGGGTGCACAAAAAATTTGTCAAATTGTGGCCATAATTCCTGCACTGTCGCTGCTAATGTTAGAAACTTAGTCTTTTCTCTCAAATACTGCACATACTATATCATAAGCTAATCATTTTTACATATAACATTCGATATTCACACCACTATAAAATTAGTTCGATTTTAATTTATATCAAATTTAAAAAGTTTAATTTTAATTGAAAAGTATTAAGGTTGAGCTTCTTTTTTTTTTTTTTTCATTTATAATACATCTATACAAGAGTCATTATGATCTTATAGTTATATTATTAGCCTATAAATCTACGATGCTCAATTGTTTTTTTATTTTAAATCATAGCATACGTCATCCTTTTTTAAAAACACAAAAATAAAATAAAATCAATTGATTTAGTACACGATTTTGATATCCATCTAATCTAACTTAATAAATAAATATATGAATGCAATAATTGTATTCCCTATCTAATTTTATTGTACGTGTTGCATACATATAAGAAAACAATAACATGCCCGCATGGGTAGCTCAATTGGTCGTAGAGGTGAAACTTTGGAAGAATGATCAGGGATTGAGTCTTACCAGCGGCAATGTGGGAGCAACCTCTCAAAGTGAGAGGGACTTCCTGTGCGCAGTAAGCACCGGTCTAGCCTCTATGGTTCATGTTCAGTTGAGTCGGAAATATCTGATTCTTGAAGGTTCGGGTCTCGGGTCTCTGCCTATATAAGGGTCTTTACTCTTCGGCACTTGCAATCAATTACACAATTCCTCATTCTTCTGGACTACTCTGCTCCTTTTATCAATAACAAAGGCTCCTTTTGAACCAATTCTTAAGTTCTTATAATTTTTCTCTTCTCATCTTCACTTATTAGTTCATAATCATCTTTCATATTCATATCATATAGATCGAATGGATTTGTTCTATCAATAGCAAATAGTTAGTTTGTTTTGTGGTTTCCTCCTCCCTCAGATCCATAATAATAATAAAAATAATTATAGTGATATATTGTAACTACTTGCAGCTAAAAATATCGAAGCAACAAAATAATATATGAAACCGATTTTGTCGTTATAATTATTTGTTTACATTAAAAAGTGATACAAATCCAAATTATTCTGACCCGTAGGTGTCGGCATATAAATCAAACGAAATTATTATTTATTTGAAAATTTCTATTTGTATTAAATATTTCATTAAATGTATATATAGGTTGCCACAACTCTACTATTTATTTATTTGTAAATTGACAATACTACAATTCATTAATTAGATAATATTATATTCTATCAAATTTATAAAATAATAAAAAAAAAGTTTGGTACAATAATTACTTGTACGTATAGTAGGATATCCTATTAATTAATACACTCTTTTCTTACAATTAAATTGCTCCATATATTTTATTTTCGTATGCTTACGTAACAACCAACATCCATGCCTAAATCCAATAGCTTCTTCCATTCACGATTCATCTACATATTTGTGTAAGAATGAAGGTTGACTATTGAATGCGTGTTTCATGTTAAAAAGTTTTAGTTTAGACTTTCTTCGAGATAATTAAGAATCAAACTCTACGAACACAAATCAGTCAAATCCAAGATAGTCACACAATAATAAGATACCATATATATGTCGTATAAACAAAAAAATTATACTTTTATCTCTTGTAATTTGTGTTTTAAGGAAAAATGGAAGTTGGCTTTACAAAGAGAGATGATTTTGTTTTCACAAAGGGGTCCATGTCTTTATTAGCCACAACAAGAATTTGGTTCCTTTTCTCTGTTGTGTGATTCTTCTGCTTTGCTAGAAACCCATCTAAATACGCAACACTTAACTACACTTATTAGTGGGGGTTGCCCCCTCCCCCTCATAGAATAAATCATCAACCCCACCAAAAAGCCATTAATAATGAAACTACATTACTCATCACCTCAATGTCTAAACGTGGACTCCCACCACCATTACTTTCTCGACTGATATTTTGCTGCACTACTACGCTCTTATACCCATCCAAACTCACGTGAACACAAACTTAAAGTCTTTTAGGAACGCTTTTATATGTATATTGTTACACGCGCTGAAATGGGTATAATAGCTATAGAAATTAATATTTGTGAGTAAAAATGTTTGGATTATTGGCTTGGTAGCCTAATAATTGAAATACTTTTTTCATCATATGAGCTAGCCCTCCATTTGGCCAAGAGGACATGGGGAAGTTGTCATGGACCAGTGGACCACTTTGGGCAATGCATATATATACATAGTACATATATCATGTGACCTAGCCATCAACTGTGGTTTTGTGGGATCCAAGTAAGTGCCTTTCAAAATAGTAAACTTGATTTGACTGTAAAAATCACATGCCCAATTTTCTGCATGAGGGGGAAAATAAAATAAATTAAATAATAATATTTTTTTAAAAATTGTAATAATAATATATTTATACAATAGTTGCATGAGACATTCTCTATTGATTTTATATGTGATGGTACTCTAGGGGTGAAATCAAAGGGTAACTTCTTGACTACATCCCAAGATTTGGTGTTTATTTAGCAGTGTCACCATCATATCAGTGTTACTGATACTTCTGCTGATGATTTGAAACAAAAAGGTGGCATACACTCTGAAACTGCAGGTCATATAACATGCAAATACAAACATTGGAAAATCTTTTTGTTTCTTCAAGATTTGGTTACATTTGCCCGGAAAGTAGTAGTCAAGGAGTAGAACACAACCTTAAATCTCCAGGTCAGCTGTCTCACCTAAAAGATGTGTCTACAAATCGCTATAATAATCCAATTAGGGGATTAGTCGCGTCCGACAGTAAAAATTTTGGGTATACTTAAAAAAATCACGAGTTCAATTACTGTCATTTGTCAACGCCTTATTGATCAAACATGTCACACACTTGCACAGTCATATATATATCTAGTCTTTAATTTCACAAGTCAAATATGTAAGTAAAATAAAATTTGTTTCAAAAAAAAAAAAAAAGTAGAAATAAAAGCTGGCATTATATTCTGGCAAGCTATATCTAAGGTTGGGTTCATAACTTTTAAGAAATAAAAAAGTTTATTTGGTTGGAGCACAAAAGTGGCAAGTCTTTAAATGATCAGTTTGTTAAACGAAACGACTTTTTATTTTTATTTTATTAAATGTAAATAATTATTAAGAAATTATTATTTTTTTGAATGCATTATTATTATTATTATTATTATTATTATTATTATTATTATTATTATTATTATTATTATTATTATTATTATTATTATTATTATTATTATTATTATTATTATTATTATCAATATTTTCTGGTGCCAACATGCAACCAGATGTTATAATTGTAGATTAAAAAAAAAACCATAAATCATTAAATAAATTGGTCATTAAAGTTTAGACGTTAAGTAGAGTTTTTAATAGTTTTGTAGACAATCATTCAGATTCACTTAATACAAATACTATTATATACTGATGTTTTACTACGTTGCTATAAATATTATAACATGTATCACACGGGCATTGGTTCCATTATATTTATATTAAAAAAATATATTTAAAACACCATACACAATACACAATATTTATAAACTAAAAATATTTACAATATCTCGGTCAAGTCTATTGCATACAATTTTTCTTAATACTATTTATTCCTTTCTCTGTGCTTTGAGAGCTATTATACGGAAACATAATTTACTCATGTCAATACATACATTTAAATAGTGATTTTAGATTTCTTTCATCATTATATATATATATATATATATATATATATATATATATATATATATATTAACCACTCAAGATGTTTGGAAAAAAAATTGAAATTTCACCACTTGTGTTAAGTCTTGATAAAGAATTCATTCATGCATATACATAACGACTAATGCAAAGCTGACGATAACTTGTTTTGATGGCAGTAGATGGAGACCCTTTTTAAGATTACAGGTTCAATTCTTATAAATGTTACGTAGTATCTAATCTAAAAAAATTATATACAAATTAATATAGATAAGGTTTTAATTAATCAAGAAAAAAATATGTTGATTTGCAATTATTTTGAGTAACCGTTTATATGTTGTATTTATTTTCTTGTAAACTTATAAATGTATTTCAAATTTTTTTCACAAATACACCATTAGTATAACTCCACGATGAAGTCCATCGGACCCGCCACTGGGAACGCGTCCAGTCCACGTGCCACCCAACGCATTTCTTATAGACTTTCCCACCCCCTCCTTTTTAAAAAATTTCAAATTTAGTTTTTAACTTCTTTCGCATCGGTCCCAAAGAAAATTAAAAATCCCGGGCCCCACGTCCACTGTACACGCGTCAACCATTCAGCTCCCTTAATACATCCACGGATGCGAAGATTCGCCGGCCTAATCCCTGGACCCACCAGTCCAATCAACCCTTTTTGTAATTTTGTAAAAGCAAAATTAATTTAAAAAAAAAAATATTTTAATCTAATTTTTCAAATTTCATTACTAAAGAAAAACTTCTTTAAAAAAAAAAAAACTTTATTTTTCTTTAATGGAAGAGCCGCGTGTGAGGGGTTTTATACGTGGGTCCCACATGCGTTCTGGAGTCAAGAAAGCAGCCAATGAGAGGCGAGCCGTGTTGATCGGTAACTTCCTTTTTCTCCTTTTCTTCCCATTCCATATCTCATCCTCGCGCGTCGCTGTCTTTGGACACGCGTCGCCCAATCGAGCCGTAGCTGGTGGACCGTCGGATTTGTGTTACGTTGGCGACACGTCACCCTGCTCGTCATTTTCTCAGAATGACGATTTCCTCCCTGTACAATTGCCCTTTTTCAAAATTATTTTATTTATTTGAAATGATGTTTCATTAAATTTACTTTTTTAAAATAAAATAAAATAATGAAATACATTAGCATGCAAAAACATGTCCTTGGCGGATATAGTGTGAAATGTATCCCCACTTTCCCGACATAAAATTCAAATTCTTTGAAATTTTTGTATTAATAATAAATATAAGTTTAGTATATAGTACTCCGTAATAGTAATAAAGACGGAATTTGAATTTTTGTATTAATAATAAATATAAGTTTACTATATAGTACTCCGTAATAGTAATAAAGACGAAATAAAAAACTTTAAACAATGCCATTTGCATTTTCCCTCTCCTTATTACATAATAAAATTGTCTAGAACTTTTGGTTTGATATTTGATTTTGAACTTGAAGATAAGTTTTGAAAAAATTGAGTTTGATAATAGTTCAGTGTTAATATTGATTCAAGAGTTAATACCCAAAATGGTCCCTCGACTATGTCATAATTACTAATTTGGTCCTCAACTACCATTCTTACCCAATTAAGTCCTCAACTATGTAACTTTTACTCAATTAAGTCCTCAACTATACAATTCTTATCCAATTTAGTCCTCAACTATACAATTCTTACCCAATTTAGTCCTCTGTATTAATTTGACTGTTTGTTGACTGTCAAAAGTCGGGATAAAATTATAATTTTACAAGATTTCTCCTTCCTCTCCATTTAGCAACGCCAAACCATGCAACAATACACTCCGATCAGATTTCGATCGTCAAAAAATCGTTAAAAATCAAATTCATGGGCTATCCGATGCATAACCACTACTTCAATACTGACAGGTTTAGAACCCAACCGGAGCTTATTGCTACATGGTTTGGCGCTGCTAGATGAGGAGGAAGGAGAAAACTTGTAAAATTACAACTTTATTTCAACTTTTGACAGTCAACAAACAGTCAAATTGACAAAGGACTAAATTGGGTAAAAATTGTATAGTTGAGGACTTAATTGGGTAAGAATGATAGTCGAGGACCAAATTGGTAATTACGACATAGTCGAGGGACTATTTTGGGTATTAACTCTTGATTCAATAAAGTTTCTTCAGACTAATTTTAAGGTTTAATTTGCACCCTTTGTCCTTTCAAAAAAAAAAAAATTGCACCCTTTGTGCGCAAGAGATGCTCTAAACTATACAATTCAAACTGCCTCACATTTCAAAGTGGGACAAACCGACAAAAGTTTCTTCAAAGTCATTTCCACCCTCATTTTTCAACTCATATCAAATTGCTCTACTTTCAGATTCAATTTCTCATTTACCCATTATCCGTTTTGATGAGCGTACAATATACAGATCACTTTGTCTAATTTCGAATAAATTGAATCTATTTTTACCCGACCCAAATCGAGAATGGAACCCCACTGATATTTGTACTCAAAATAGTCACCTACAATGCCATTAGCTATTTTTACAACCGTATGTATTAGATATCCCTTGCTTAATGGGATTACATGCATGTGTTTGAGTCTTATCTAAAGGAATCCTCTCATCTTCATCGTACCCTAGCTAGCAGGAGTGCATGGTTTGGCCGCGATTTATATAAGTGATATTTTAAGTTTATTGTTTCTATTTTAACTAAAATAATAAAAAATTTATATTGCTAAGCCAGTACAAAGTGATCCGCCAATTGACTTTAATAGTTTGATGGTTGATGTTCCTAGTTCTATTAATACAATGCAAGTAGTTGTATGGAGTATAAGATGCCTTAAAACACAAGAAATAATCTTGCTATTCTTTTCAAAAAAAATAAAAATAAAATCTAGCTATTTATTCTCAAACCTATCGCCAGCAGTGTTATGATGGTCTATGATAAGTTCCTTTGACGTGACATACTCTAATTGGTGGATATAGAACGGTTGACTAGTCGCACAATAACATATACCAGTCAGATGATGCAATAGTTTTGATAGGAGGACGACAAATCAGTTCAATAATGAGGCAAGCCTAGGTCGACTTAACTTGAGTTTATCAATGTAAGTGCGCTCGAGTATCTGACTATTAATATTTCTAACGACCTCTTAAGAATCAAGTATTTCATAATATTTATTCTTCTAACCATAGTTTTTAATTGGATTAATAACTAGCTGGTCTATCTTATAACCATCAAATATTAAGTTTGAAACTTTTTGAAATATGCAAATAATTTAGTAATTATAAACAAATCATAAAAATTTTCAAAAAAAAAAATAAACAAATCATAAATATTAATAAATAAATAAAAAGTAGATCGAAGGAATTGAAAATTCTCCCACATATAATAGGTAGCATAGCACAGGTGCATTATGGGGCCAAGAATAATAAATAATTCCTCCACTGCCAACTTCTCCATTATAATAATGTCTACCTTGACCAGTATTCTATATAATATTCCAACTCTCTTTTTATTTTTATTTATTTTCCCCATAAAATGATAAAATATCCTCAATTTTTTTTGGCTAATACATTTCTAGCAGCCAAACGTGGCACTCTGTAACTTGATTAGCAAGCCACAACAAAAGCAAAGTTAGAAATTTCACCAAAGTGGCTTTGAATTCCCCATCTACGATTTAATTTTTTTGGCGAATTGAACGTGGACGCTTTATAACTCATCCATACAACGCCCAAAATGCCGGTCGATTTTGGTTTAGGTATGCATTTATGGGCGCGGAAGCTAAGGACTAAGTCAAGTATGTTGTGCAACTGAGTTTGGTGATTAAAGGTTGCGACAAATACTGGGAGGAGGATTGTTGAGCGTGGTCGGGTTGACCAAGTTCAGTCTCTACTCGATTCGAGACGTAGTACTGTGGCTTACCATGGAGGGATGAGGTTAAATGGTTAATGCATGTCCATCTACTTATTACCATTTGATTTTAAGTTGGATATGGAAATCAAATAACCTAAAAATTCGTGGTTAAGCTGCTTGGCTTACGGTAATCACAGGATAGTGACTTTGAGAAATAAGCATAATGCAGCAATGTGATTTATCATAATTTTACAGTTGTCACAGGATGAGTGATCCATCATAATGTTAGACAGGCACTTGAAAATCTTAATTTAGATATCAAAATGTGAAACTAATTGTTACAAATTAAAAGTATAAGAAAATAAAATTGTGGCGATGTATTGTTTGAGCATTGTATGAGTTATAAATAATAAGGAAGATGTAATATTATTTTCGAGCTGGACATAGCCCTCTAGTTCTCTGCCCATCAAAAGTGGGTGAATTTTGGTGAAAGGGCAAATTTCAAATATTTTAAATTAAATTCAGTCCATTTGAAAAAGGACATGAACTAAAATCGATCAGTTAAATTGATGGTTAAAGACTAATTGTGAAATTATTAGTATAATCGTGAAATCGAAAGTGGAGCTAGTTCTTTCTCATTCATAATTTTGACTATTTTAATGAAGCAAGAGAAGATAAACACATGACATAATGTTCTTTCATGGCATGCATGCATGGAAAGACTTTGGTTAAATCAAGCAAAGACAACATTTGTTTAGTGAGACAGATCAGAGTTAATTAATTAATTAAATAATATATGGTTTCTAGAAGATATCTCCCTAGTAGCTACTGGAAAGAATCTAATTAATAAGATTAAAGTCCATATATTATCTTTAAATGGAAGAGATTAAGTGGCGATATATGATAAGGTTTGATAGATAGGTTGGTACATTGCATGTACATAATGTTACAAGTTCTGTTAGTAGTGCAATTCTGCCTTCTTTTTTTACCTATCTATCTCTTTCAAAAAGAAAATGGATTGTGACCTTATGGATTTTATCCCAGCATCAATTTTGTCAAAAAGTATAATTATTGTGTGATCAATAAACAAAGAGAGCACTAAGGGTACATTTTAGAATGGAAAAAAACAGTAGTGAATGAAGGGAACTCTACACTAAACACTACAAACATATGTATCAAATTAGAGCTTGTGTGCCATTGTAGAATTCACGCACCTTAAGCTACAAATTTACGCATCTTAAGTTACAAATTTACACACCTTAAACTATAAACTTAAGCATCTTACACTTTAAACTTAAGCACCTACACCAAAGGTAGGTCAAGGGTTCGATCATTGACTTTGGGAATGGAGTAGCCTTAAATCTCCAGGCCAGCTGTCCCACCCAAAAGAGGTGCGTACAATTCAGCGAGGGGATTAGTCACTGACAGTGGAAACCCTTGGTATACAAAAAAAAAAAAAAAAAAAAAAAAAAAACTTAAGCACCTACAGATTTAAACTTAGGCACGTAAGCTATAAACTTACACACCTTAAACTTTACAATTTACTCACCTTAAGTTTTCAACAATACGCAAAATTACCATGATGCCACCGCATTTTTTTAAAAAATTTATCTTCACTATGGACTGTTAATTTTGACAAGATCAATGACTATGATTAATCTTCATGTTTCACCTGAGAGAAGTTTTGCACCTAATCCCTTATATAATGATAATAAACATGATACATTTGTTATATCATGCAACTTCCCAAAATTTTTAATGGAGGTAGAATCATATACTAATTACCAAAATGGTCCCTTGACTATAACAAAATTACCAATTTGGTCCCTAGTTAACGGAAGTCTATCAAACAAATTAACAGAGGACCAAATTGATTAAGATTTTTAAAGTTGAGGGATTTAATTGGTCAAAAAATTATCGAGGATCAAATTGATAATTTCGCTATAATCAAGGGACATTTTAGTGATTTTTTTTTTGAAAATACTATTTTGGTAATTAACTCTTAGGTTTTTATAAGATGATCCAAAAAAGTAGAATCTATAAACAATATTAACTATATATGAAGCTGTATGCCACTAATTTAAAAATATCTCTTGGATCAATTGGTAGTTTCTTGATTAGTTTGTGGGTTGATGCATGGCGCAACATGTGTTAGTTAATTATTATTAAACTTGATTATTATAATCATATAATAATGGTACTATGTCACAGTTCAGTTCTATCTGATCTGATGGAATCCGTGTTTGAGTTTTGAGGATATTTATTTATGTTTTTGCCTCAGAAAGTATAGACAGTTCTAGATCCTTGAACAAATCAAATCTTACAAGAAGAGGTAATACTAATGCATACCCTTCACTATCAACATAACGCAATGCATGAATCTATCAATCACTCTTGCCCCTGCATCTATCTCCCTTTTTTGTATCAAACCTTAATATTACAAATATTTTAATAACTTGTAACTTTAAAGAAAAAGTCGGTTCGTCACAAGCATATTATACAGTTGAGGTTGGCAAGTGCTGGTAAGAGATTTGTCAGGTTGCAGCTTGGAGAGTTAAGTCCAACATATTGAAATGCGTTAACTGTTATATAAATATAACCGAGACAAAATTTCAAATTTTCTACTAACTATAATTTTTGAAACAGTAATAAATGCTTGATCGACAGTGTTTTATAAAGTCGGTATCGAATCATGCATATGAGTAACAACATATCATATTAGGCATTTTGTGAAGGGAGGAAATTGATGTTGAATAGAAATGGCTAAAGGACATGAACAAAGGGGTTGGTGTGGCTGGGGACAATAACAAGTTCTCCTTTTTCATGCTTCAAACCAAACATGTCCCATGGGACTTGTTGCTGAGACTGGGAAACAGTGATAGGGACCATATACAACAACGTTAAAGGGGCCCAAGTCCTAAGTGCATGCTGTTAGGGCCGTGTTTGTTTTCTCAATCATGACATTCCCATTTTTTTCTTTTTAATGCGCCAACCCAATCAACCTGTGGCATCCTATGAATATAAATGCACCTTTCATCATCAGTCACTGTATTTATTGGGATTTACCCATTACATACTTTTGAGGTGTTTGGTAAATGACTATTAGTTTATTAAATTGGTGAATTTGACTAATTGATAGCATTAACGGATTGTAAAAAAGTGATTGGTAAATTAGTTGTTAGTTGATTACATATAAAATGACTTTCTCATAAAGTTGATTGAAAAAAAAAATTACTTTGAACAACTTTTTAAATTTTAGCATTTTAGAGTAATAAATTATTACAAAAACTAATTAAGCAAACACTAATATTAATTATTTAATCAAATCAAATAATTAATAGTGGCATTCAAAAAAAAAAAAAAATTAATAGTGGTTAAATAAGTCAAAATTGACTGATAACCTAACTATTTACCTAACACGGCCTTTGAGTTTTCTTTTACCCTTTCTATTTCAGATAATCGTGCATGTGTCCCTCTCTCTTTATATATAAGTACCAAGAGATGAGAAATATAATATATAATCAGTTCATCCAGCAATTTATTTGACAATTATAAATTTCTAAGTTTAAATTAATTTTTTTAATTTGAGTTGGTTATTAACATAGACTAGTTTACTGCTAAAGTTAAAAAACAAATTTCACCCGTAGTACATCTTCGGATAACAGCGACGGACTTTTCTATAAATCTAAAAGAATATAATATAAAATCAATGTGTTGTTTTACATGTGTGTATATATACATACACATGCAAACAACATTGATCACCCATAATTATTATAATTACCGTGAGATAATACGGATAAGATTTTTACAATGATCATTGGGATAATGATTTCAATAGCTTAAATGAAGCATTGACAAGCCGCTTAACACTCAATTGATTGATTGATTTGAGTTTTATTACACATATTTTTCTATTCTTTGACATGTTACTTTTTTTTTTTTTGGAAAACCTTTGACATGTTACTTACTATTTAGGTTTTGGATAATCTTTCAATGACTTTGTAGTAGTGTGTCATAAAATGACTAATACTACATTACAACAGAGTTTATTTTTTCTTTTGAGTATTATTGTCTCTTTACAAAGTAGCAATCGTTATGCCTTGGACCCGTGTCCAGCATGCTTGCTGGACACGGGTAACAGTGCCGTTAGGCACTGTTATCTTTTTTTTTTTTTTTTTTTTTTTTTTTTTAAATTTCAGATCACTTTGTTATAGAAGTATATGTTCATAATTTTATTACTATATGTTAATAACTATACATTCATAACTCCATAACTGTACGTTCATAACTTTATAACTGTACATTCATAACTCTATAACTGTACATTCATAACGTCATAACTGTACATTCATAACTCCATAATTGTACATTCATAATTTTCGAAGCTCTATGTTCACAATTTTAGAGCTCTATGTTCATAATTTTATCACTATATGTTCATAATTGTAAGTTCATAATGTTAGAGCTCTTTGTTCATAATTCGATCAATAACTGTACATTCATAATTCCATAACTGTAGATTCATAATCTCATAACTGTAGATTCATAACTCCATAACTGTCGATTCATAACTATATAACTGTACATTCATAATCTTCGAAGCTCTATATTCACAATTTTAAAGCTCCATGGTCATAATTTTATCACTATATATGTTCATAATTGTAAGTTCATAATGTTAGAGCTCTGTGTTCATAATTGCATAACTGTACATTCATAACGGCATAACTGTACATTCATAACGGCATAACTGTACATTCATAATAAAAAAAAAAAAAAATAACGCCGTTAACGCCGTTAACGGCAAAACGCGCGCGATTTTTTTTTTTTTTTAACTAAATGACGCGTTTTTTTTAAAAAACGATGTCGTTTTGGATTGTGGACACGGGTCCAGGGCATAATTGCCACAAAGTAGTATCATCTGTTCTTTACTTTCTTAATCTATTATAGCACAAAGAGTCAAGACCCCGGCCCACCAACGAGGTTCGATTCTGTGACCTTCACTCAAGAAAAGTCACAGAGGTGTCATCTGAGCACAAAGTGTTTGGCATACGTTTTTGCTATTAAAAAATATTTTAATTTTTATTTGAGTTAGAGATGGATCAATATACCGTTTTCTGTGTTGATTCCAGATTGGGCCAATGACTTTTGGGCTATAACAGGACATTTGTACGTTACTGAAAAATGGGTTGTTTATGGGCCTCAAAATATAATGGGCTCTACTTTGCTTGCAGTGGATTCATTATGATGGACTGAGAATTAGACAGCCCATCGTGCTTGACCCGACCACTATTTTCACAATGTGAATAAAAAGCCCATTCATATCCATCTTAACAAGAATACTATATGGCAAATACATATAATGTGTATCATGTATGTAAGTCATATAAGCGAATTGTATGTCAAGGACCTTGTGGTCGAGTGGTCACAAATTTAAACTTCAGTAGGGACATTAACCCTTACTGTTTTAATATGTTGTATTCAAAAATATATGTGAATTGTTTTTTTAATCATCAATTATTGTGATATACTAATACAAGTGTAATCATTAAACATATTTTTTTTTTTGGTATAAGGTGTGACAAGGGGTGGCTCAAATTCTTGACCCAATTCTCATTTTAGTCAAGAATTCTCCAAAAACATATTAATCAATGTGTACATCAAACACTAACAAGATATAAACATAACTCCCTCATAAACACATGAACTCTAGGTTAGAGTCCTACCTTTTATGCATTAATCACAAATAAAGCATCAAAATAGACAATACAACCCTAGCTCAAGCCTATAAACTAACAACTCATGATTAAATAGCATAAAGAATACAAAAGCACAAGTAATAAACATAAATCTTGTAAAAGAATTGAAAGAGATAACAAGAAGAACTTATCTATTGAAAATGAGAGAACAATCTTGCAATTCAAGATTACAAGCTTCAAAAGTGTTAAGGAACATAAATCTATGTCTAATCTAACCCTAAAATATGAAAAGAATGAATTGAAAAGGGGCAAAACCACGCTTAAATACTAACAGAGCATAGTGGCACGGCCATGCCACTAGTCGTGCCAAAATTAGCCCAAAAATTGATGATTAGTACCTCGATGGCACGGCCTCAGGCACAGACAAAATGTGTCTTGTAGGAACGATGAAATCTAAGTAAGAATTAAACTTTACAGATGCGACATGTGTTTTGTTATGGTCAATGTTTACCGTTATGCCATAAGATATATGTATAGCTAGTAGCAAAAACGTATAACTTTATTTCTTTATATTTACGTAGCAGACTAACAGTCAATACGTTATTTTGATGATAGAATACGAAACTCGGCCTTCCAAATCTATGTTTGAAAAATTTATTCTAGATTAGTCTCAATGGTGGAGATTCCAAATGCTACACAATTTTTTTTTTTTTTTTTTTTTTTTTTTGAAATAATGGAGATTTATGGTAGATAATGCAACCATTGACTGACATTAGCGATTTTCGATCGAGGAGTTTAACAAGGTCGATCTTATTATACAACAAGTTGTCTATTTAATTTATCTGTAATTGAGTGAGCGAGTTTTGAGTAAGCATTTTGAAATGGATAGTACAAAATGTATAAGAATATTAATTAATAAGTCTAGTGTGAGATTATTTCACGTAAAAATGTGTAAAAATAAATCTTGTATTATTAGTACAGTTTTTGCCAATATTTTAATACAAATATGATAATATGACATTATGATCAACTTTTAACGTGATATAATGTTTTTTAAATGCAGATAGCGTTATGCAATAGTTTTTATAAGAAAGTGTCCTTATATATTTAATTAGGTTCTATGTATATATTTTGTTTCATCAACTTTAATTAATTAATTATATTGTAATTTAATTCAAAGCATGTTGCTACTAACTAGCAAATGATTTTATGAGTCTATCGACAAATTGTTCGACTCTGATGGATCTACCAATGGATATATAGTAACGTGCAATTTAAATTAATTAATATATGATGTGACTAAAGAAGTTTCACGTACAATTTTCACAAGTCCATGCTTTTGCACTTGTTCATGTAAATTATACAGAGTAACAAGTTGATTTAATTAATTACATAGCGTACCATACTACCATTTTAATTACAAAGTATTATATTGTGCTTAGATGGTTGAAAAAATTGTTAGGCAAGTGCATAGGCGCCGATTAATCATATTGGCTCTCAGGCGCTAGTGTATTTTTTTTAAAAAAAAGAATTGTTTGTTGGAAAAATTAGCTTAAAATGGCATAAAATGACATATTAAGTGGCTATTTTGTGGTACAATTATCAATGGGGTCCACTTCAGATTTGGGTCGGGTCAAAGTGGATTCGGATTCTTCGTAGTAAGACGAAGAGATTGATATATTGTACGCTCAAAACGGATAATGGGTGAATGAGATATTGATTCTCAAAGTAGACCCATTTGAGTTGGGAAATGAAGGAAAATAGAGGACTTTGTCCCACATTGGTTTGGAAATAAGATTTGCCCCCTTATATACATGAGCTCTTTTGAGGCAAATCAAAATCCAACTAGAGGAGATCGAAAAGGCTTGATTCAAGCTCGAGTTCGCGTGCGTCGGCACCTGCGGGCACGAATGTTGTCCGGAATACTTTGGTATCATTTTCCAACTGGTATAGTCACTTGGTTCGGCCGGAACCGAACCGAGAGTATCCGAGAGCACCTACAGAGGAGCAAGAGAGGTTGTGGTGCACCGAGAGCACAACTCGCACCTACAGAGGAGCAAGAGAGGTTGTGGTGCACCGAGAGCACAACTCTCGTGCATCTGTGACCACGAGAGTAGTGCGCTCTCGTGTGAACCTGCACCCCAACGGTCTGAAACCCGAAAGTTCAGCCAGTTGTACATTAAACTCATCTGTTACAGAATTAATTAATACTGTTTTAATTCCAATTTTAAATTATGAGTTTAATCCTACTTAGTGGGTGACTGTTACAGGTGTTACACAATTGGTTTAATACCAATTAAAGGCCATGTTGAATGCTATCCCTTCCAACAGCCCTATATAAAGAGAGGTTGGGCAAAAGCTTTTTTATACAGTGAGAAACGAAGGAATTCCAATACAATTTTCAGCTTCAAAACTTCTGCTTCTACTCTCTTCTTTACCCAGCAGTGTTCTTGCTTTGCTTTGTTTGCCAGGCTCCTTGTTTAGGTGCTTAAACAAGGAATCGTAGCACGTTTTATCCTGGGAAACCTAGGCTACAACGCTCCTAGCACTTGCGGGAGGTAGTAAATAAGGTTTTAAGGAAAAGAACTTTGTGTTCGAACTCGTGCTAAACCTATACCCAAACACTCAACCTTTTCCTTCCCAGATTTTCTGTTTTCCCATATGATATTAATCTTTTCGTAGGATTATTATTTTTGGGATTTTTCAACCATATTACCCAACATTTTTTAACATTTTTTTTAAATTTTATTTTTTAGATTTTAAAGACTTGATAATTATAATAAACTATTTAATTCTTTGATAGTTAATACTAAAATAACCCATTAAAAAAATAAAAATGAAACAATAGCTAATCGACTAATTAGGCGACCTAGACGGTCGGCCACCTAGCTAGACCATTGATTATGGTAATATGCTAGGCGGTCGACTGACGCCTAGGCGATTAATCGACGTATATGTGTGATTTTTACAACCCTAGTGCTTACTCATAAGTCTACCTTTTAGTTTCCCTAGTGCTTACTCATAAGTCTACCTTTTAGTTTCATTATATATATATATATATATATATATATATATATATATATATATATATATAATTATATATACATACTAGTTATAAAACATGTCGATATATACTATGGCTGGTCCTGAGCATGTGCTCCTAGATAGAACTTCGGCCAATTTTTTTATTTTTATTTTTCCAAATTAATATGTTATATGTATGCACTATGACATCATACACACACAAAAGATCATATGAGAACAATACACAATGGCAAAAGTGCAAATTATTATAATCAATACATCTAGATTGATCAATGACGGTAAAATAATGTAAAAAATGTAGTGACATTTTTTTTATGACAATGCATTTTATTGATAATGTATCTATGTATAATTGATTTGATAGTGTACTCAAAATTTATAATAATATATTTAAGTGTGTGCACTATTAGTTATTCACGAATGAGCAATTAATTTTCAGATGTACCTAATTAAGAAAATATCATTATATTTTTCTTATTTTTTCTTTAATTTTCAATCTTTAATTAACTTAATTAGATGAAGTGTTATTCTCACTTGAACTTGAATTTAACCCTACATATATATGTGCGTGCATGTGACCTAGATAGCAAGAAAAAGGCTAAAAGGTGAAAAAAAAAATGTTGTCATTTTAAATGCATATTAATACATTATTTATTTGTTTTTTTTTTTGTTTTTTGTTTTTTTTTTGGTTTTGTTTTGTTTTTGTTTTTTTTTTTTTTTGTTTTTTGTTTTTTGTTTTTTGTTTTTTGTTTTTTTTTTTTTTGGTTTTTTGTTTAAAGCAATAGGGCATGTTGTTTTGGCATATAGGTGAAATTGGATGAACTAAACATGCCTAATTATTTTTGTACCTTATAATTATTATGTTTTTGGAAGATATTTAAATGGGTTTGAGAAGGTAAAAAGAGCAATAAAAAAAATTGATGAGCAACTAACTCAATAAAAAAAAAAAAAAAAAAAAAAAGAGCGCTTGATAAATTTATTATAAAAAATTTGCGTTGATGAACCAAAAAAAAAAGGTTAAAAATTAATTGCTAGCTAAATGGTACTCCGTATTTTTCATATATATAAAAGGGGAACCAAATGAAATTATTGCACAAGAAATATCCCAAATTAAAGCACACATGAACCACAACAGCCAAATGAAGCTGGGACAAGACCAAAAAGGTCCAAACATGTCAGAGCTTGAAACAGAAAATATTTGAACGTAAATCATATTAGAAGAGAATATTGTAACTTCGGCGACAGTACGAGAATTATGTTCAAATTAGACATATTTCTTGTGTATATTAAGTTGGCTCTGTTACAATGTAGTATCTGTTCATATACTTTCTCAATCTACTGAAACATAAAAAACCAATAACGCCTCTACTAAGAGGCAAACTCACAACCTTTCAAATGGAAGTCCAACTTAAGTACCATTAAACCACATAGTCTTGGTTGATAAAAAATGATTAATTGAGAATGTAATGATAGAATCAAATTTATAATGACTACCTAAATACAAAAATCATTTTCTAGTAAAAATAATATATTAATTATATTATTAATAGCTAGCTTGCGGCCGGCATAGGGTTTTCTATTGTCTGACGAGAGATGTTCGTAGAAAAAAGAATATGTGGCTTACCACGAAACAACGTTAACAGTACAGTGTTATTTGGGTCATCCGATAATTTGTATTGTTCTCATCAATCATCATTAAATGTAATTAAATGAAATCCACGGTCCAGTCTGCCAGACGGGCCACTTGGGAAGATATTTACTAATTACATGATTTTCAAAGTAAAATAAAATTAAAAACTGAACAAATTACAGCTCTGCCACCCTTCTGCATGCTATAAATCTGCATGCATGTGTTAATACAGTCCCAGTATCTCCTCTGATCTGATCAGGTTCATTACATTGCTTAATATTGTTCATTGATCAATGGGGATTGACTCATCACCATCTCTTCTGAGCAAAATGAAAGATAAGGTAGTGGAGATGGCCAAGAATGTAAAGAAAATTGGGAAGGACGATCCCAGAAGAATCATGCATTGTGCTAAAGTGGGAATAGCTCTTACCCTCAACTCTTTGCTCTACTATTACAATCCACTTTATGATGATTTTGGACAATCTGGAATCTGGGCTCTTTTGACTGTCATCCTCGTCTTCGAATTCACTGTTGGTGAGTTTAGTTATCGTATAAGAGAAATCTGCAGCCACTACCTGTTGGCCTGTTTTGTTTTTAGCTTCAGAAATATGATTCTTGAATTGGTTTTTCTTTGTATGTTTTTAGGTGCCACATTATCCAAATCCTTGAACAGGAGCTTTGCTACACTCTTAGCAGGTGCTATGGGTGTTGGAGCTAAGTATTTGGCTGACCTTTCTGGCGACAAAGCCGAGCCTGTGGTTCTTGGTTTACTTGTTTTCATCCTAGGTACAGCCTGACTATTTTGTTTCATCCTAGGAGTTTAATTAGTTGTTCATTTTTGAAGTTTGACACCACTAGTAGTACAATAAAGATGGGAAGACAATTGACTGACATATGATAATGTTTTTGTCGGGTAATGAGGAAACCCGCACTTATTATTTGAATGTGTGCATATTCGAGTATACTAGGTATAGTATGTCCTATTCTGTTATCATAGTCATTAAAAGATCATAATTAAGATGATAAATAACCTTAGATTGACAGGTTCAAACTAAGAAGGCTGACCTGCTCCCGTTAGAAGTCGATTTTGTAACCTTGTGATTACTATGTTACCGATTTGACCCATGTACAACTTGAACTAGGTTATATGGTGTATAATTGTACCCAATAGAAGAGTAATATGATTAATATATTCAACTTTACATGCATATATGCAGCTGCCACATCAACATTCATAAGATTTATTCCTGGTATCAAGAGAAAGTATGACTATGGAGTGATGATATTCATCCTCACCTTCAGTCTGGTAACGGTCTCCGGCTACCGGACGGAGCAGATTATACAGTATGCACATCAACGGCTGTCAATGGTGGCCATCGGAGGCGTAACATGCATACTCATTTCCGTGCTTGTATGCCCTGTATGGGCCGGAGAAGATCTTCAGAACCTCATTGCTACAAATATTGAAAAGCTTGGAAAATCCTTAGAAGGTTAATTACCTAAACATATATATATATATATATATATATATATATATATATATGCTAATTAAAATCTTCAATTTTATGTTTATTTAATATCATAATATATTGTGTCTGATTTGTGGTCTGACTTCTCAGGCTTTGGAAGTGCTTATTTTAGGGTTCTTGAAAGTGAAGGAGATGGCAATGGAATGACGGCATTTCCTCAAGACTATAAATCTGCATTCAATTCTAAAGCCTCTGAAGATTCTTTGGTGAGAAATCGATCATAAAATGCACAATCGTAATTATAAAAATGTACCACCCTGTTTAATTAATTAATACGAGTATTAAATATGCATGCAGGCACTTTTTGCATGGTGGGAATTTGGTCATGGCGAGTTCAAGTTTCGTCATCCATGGGAGCAATACTTGAAAGTTGGAGGTCTTTCCAGGGAATGTGCTTCCCATCTTCAAGCTCTCTGCAGCTACTTAAACACAGACAATAATGATCAGGCGACATTGTTAAGTTTTAAGAGCAAGATTGAAGAGCCATGCACAAGAATGTGCTTGGAATCGAGCCAGGCTTTGAAAGTTATATCATTAGCCATGAAAACCATGACGCATCCGTCGCCGGCAATCCAAAACCACCTGCGAAACTCCAGAGCCGCCATTGCTGATCTCGAAGTCCTGTTCCGAAGCTCGTCGTTGCCGACGGAGCAGCTCTTCGACATCATACCGTGTGCTGCGGTTACGTCTATACTGATCGACATCGTCGACTGCGTCGATAAGATCTCGAAATCCGTCGACGAGCTGTCGGAAAAAGCGGGTTTCAAGAAACCAAAGGTGAAATCTTCCCCGCCGCCGCCGCAACAGTTGCTCCACCGCGGAACTGTGACACCCGTTAATGAAGAGAACAAGGTTGAAGTGGTGGCTATTACAATAGATTACACGAATCAAGATTCGTCGGAATAATTTGACACTTTGTTAGCAGTTAGCACCACCGATAGGAGACAGAAAAAAAAATTAAAAAAAAATCCCAAGAATTAATCATAGTTCTTTCAATGAGTATGTTTTTTTTTTTTTTTTTTTGAATGCTACTAGCTCTATTAGATTGTAGTATCTGTTCATATACTTTCTTAACCTACTGAAACACAAAGAGCCAATAACGCCTCCACTGAGGCTCGAACTTACAACCTTCCAAATGGAAGTCCCACCCGGATACCATTAGACCACATAGTCCTGGTCTTTCAATGAGTATGTAATTTGCTAACATATAATTAATATTTATACATAATTTAGAAAAAAAAGCATTTAGAAATATATATTTATAGCGTATTACTTTTTAAGTATAAAATTAACATGCAATGAGTGATTAGTATAAAATCATCCTCTCGCGCGCGCACACACACACACACAAACACACACACACATATATATATATATATATATATATATATATATATATATATATATATATATATATATATATATATATATATATATATATATATATATAGGGACGCACTCAGGTGCGAATAAGTGCCCAGGAAGGAAATGTGAACGAATCAGCGCGTGACACGTGTCCAGATCTAATAACTTAAAAAAAAAAATGCGGTGGCATTTTCGTAAATAATTGAACATCGAAGTGCAAGTAAAATCTCTTATAAGTGCACCTATTTTCACCTATAAGTGCATGTAATTTTGCCTTGTTGGCATTTACTTTCCGCAACCATTCATGCACCTGGGTGTGCTTATAACTATATGTGCAACTATTTATAACTATAGGTGCAACTACTTATAACTATATGTGCACCTACTTTCACCTATAAGTGCATGTAATTTTGTCTTGTTAACATTCATTGATCTGAGTTCAGCGGGTAGTAATACTCCTGAAAACCACTCGCAAACATTCATACACCTAGATGCAACTACTTATACCTATGTGTGCAACTACTTAGAACTATAGGTGCAACTACTTAGAACTATAAGTGCAACTAAGTATTGATGCTCAGTGTAAATTTTTACTTGCACCTATAATACATTTTACATGCACTTGTAATACATTTTACTTGCACTTCGATGTTCAATTATTTACAAAAATGCCACCGCGTTTTTTAAAAAAATCAGTGTTTCTCATCCATTAGATCTGGACACGTGGACGAACAGAATCCATTCTTATTTCGCGCCTAGGCAAGCCATTCGCACCCGAGTGCAACTCTATATATATATATATATATATATATATATATATATATATATATATATATATATATATATATATATATATATTAATAATAGCAAGTCTCTCAAAGTGAAGGGTCTGGGCTCTTTGTGAGCAGTAAGTAAAGATTTAGCTTCAGTATTTAACTGAGTTATCATGATTTACATCTTCCCAAATGCTCTGTCGGATTGATGGGAAGAATATTAATAATAGCAAGCGAGCCTTTATTAGTTAAACATGTGGTCTACATACTAAACATAACTGAAAACACAATTAACTTTTCTAGTAGACAATTAATTCAAATCACCTAGCTTAACAACTTTCAAATTTTAATTAATTTTTAACTTTTGACTAAATTTTCATTTAAATACGAAAAATGCACTAATAATATTAAATTATTAATAGCAATACCAAGGATTTTGTGGTCCATGGTATCCGGTTGCTCTTATAAGTGGGAGGTAATAGGTTCAAGCCTGGATAGAGGCGTTTAGTAGTTGTATTTTCAAGTTTTTATAAGAATATATCTCTGAGCTCGTTAGGGTGGTATGCTTTTCTCTTCTATTTTATTTATTTATTTTCTTAGTATAGGAGTTTTATCCTCTTGTGAGGTGGTTCTTTGTGTTCACCAGATATCAATTTTCTCAACTAAAGGATCGATGAATCATTATAACTACTTAACTCCTCCATAATTATATTCCTGTAGAGCCAAGGTGTGGGAGCCTACGTGCTAGTTTATTGCTAGTGGATAGCTACCTAAGCTAGTACGATTCAATTCAAGTTGCCATGCATGACACGCCCAACGTTGTTGTCCAAACCGTTATTAGTCCTCCGATGTTGTCAACAGATCCATATGGAACCATGCATTTCCCTTTGACTTCATCGAATTGCTAGCTTCTCCTTAAGCCAAGACCCTAACTCCACCACAAAAGTTAGCTCATGAGTGGAGGTTTAGCCCCAACTTAAGTACCACTCCACAATCTCTTGTGGAGCCTATGTGAGATGCCGACGTCCGTGGCGGCTTACTCTAGATGGTTCACACTCCAAACTCTTCTCGGCACCAGGTAGCCCTTTTCTAGGTCGCAGGCCGCCCCCTCCGCTAGGCCGGCACTGGATGAGTGGAGGGCTTCACTCTGGATAGCTTTCACTCCAAACTCTGGCCTCTCAATGAAAGCACCAATTGATACGGTACTCAAGCCAAGACCCTAACTCCACCACAAAAGCTAGTTCATGAGTGGAGGTTTAGCCCCAACTTAAGTACCACTCCACAATCTCTTGTGGAGCCGATGTTGGATCGTATCATATACCCTATTAGTTTTGAATCCACATTAATAACTATAACCGCTTATTAATGTTTACCCTTAACGTGTCTCAAGTAATTAACATGTTGACATGCATGTTAAGAACCCATTAAAATATATTCTTCCCAAAAAGATTAATATGTTCATCAAAAGTATTATATTTTCTCTTATAAGTAATGTTACACTTATAAAGGGAAATGTAATACTTTTTTATCAAAATATAAAAAGTATTACATTTTTTCTCAAAAGTATTACATTTTCTCATATAAGTAATAAATATTTTATTTTTGTTAGTAATAAGTATTACATTTCATATCGACCTGACCCTTCTCACGGATAAAGATCCATGAACGGTCTCCCACAAGTTTAATTTTTGCTTAATAAGTCATGTCCGTATTTACTCAACCTTATCATATTCGTATTGTTATCATGTCAACTTGTTAACGAACCCATTTACATAAACTATCAATCTAATCTAACGCTAACAATATTTGTTTCATATTAAATAAAAAATTAATGATTTGTTTTTGACTTTTTGTTCATTAACCTTTTGACTTTTTTAAAAAGTCCACTGTAAAGTTCGTACTATGATAAAGATATTGTTCATTTGTTCTTATATATGGAACTTCCAATCTTAATAGGTGTAATATGCTATATAACATCACTCATCCCCACTAGTCGTCCCACTTGACCTGTTTTTTCCTTATTTTATAATTTTATTTTATTTTTTTATTAATACGTTAAACTTCAACTTAACTAAACTAATTCTAAATTCTCAAAATCTCTTATCAAAGACCGGTGCTAGAATAGGTAAATCGTAAATATATGTATAATTGACAAATCATTTGTATTTTATATACGTTAACTTCATAAATTCACATCAAAGTCTCTTATTTTTACTTTGTTCCAAATCTATAAAATGATAAAAACCAACTTTATATATATATATATATATATATATATATATATATATATATATATATATATATATATATATTATATTGTATTAATTTTAATTATAGAACTAACATAACATACATTGTGTGGTTAGTAGTTAAAATCATCACATATTAATATCAATGCATTATTAGTTAAACATGTCTTCTACATAACCGATAACACAATTAACTTTTTTAATAGATAGTTAACTTTTTTTTAGTACTACTGACTCTGTTACAATATAGTATCTGTTCATAACTATATTTTCTCAACCTAGTGAATCACAAATAGTCAATACTATCCCTACTAGGAATTGAATCCATGACCTCCTAACTCAAATAATCCAACTTAACAACTTTTGTATTTTAACTAGTATTTAACTTTTGACTAATTTTTTAGTTAAATATGTCAAGCCTGCTAATAATATCAAATTATTAACCCATCTTATGTGTGCTACGTTCTAGTTTATTACGTACTACTGGGTGGCTACCTAAGCTAGTACAATTCAAGTTGCCATCACACGCTCAACATCATTGTCCACCAAAATTTGATTCCGTGACATTTCTTCAGAGAGAGCTACAGAGGTGATAACTGAGTACAAGATGTTTGACATATTTTCCTTTAACTTGATCTACTAGTCTATCAATATGTATATTATCAGTATATGCAACAATTTAATGTTGGCCATAATCAAATTTTATTTGAATTTTATGGTTAATTATTTATTTTTAGCGTAGATAAAAATAAAAATAGTTTTCATAAGCCTTAAAATTTGGATGAATAATGAGTAAAAGGGTTGCGGGCCTTGATTGTAATTAAGCAAATTAACATGTAATTTGCTCATAATATAGGCGTAGTAAGTCTTTCTTACTAACCTCCAGTCATACTATTATGGTGAACGTTTTTTGAAAATTTGGACTGCTGCTGAGAGTTAGTGATGGGCGAAAGCTTGAAAGATTGAATCTAACATTTTGTCATTAATATGTAGTGTTGATTACTATGAAATTATAAAGAAATAAAGTCGCATCTTTACTACTCCGTATTAATAATAACTTTTAGCGTAATTAGTATAAACTAACAGCTCACACTATAGGTAAACCAATAAACTAACAGCTCACACTATAATAACTTTTTTTTTTCTTTAAGCGTAGTAGTAAGTTTTTTTTTTTTTTTTTTTTTTTTTTTTTTTCACCAAACTCTTAACCTAAAGGCTTAGTTAGGCTTATACACCACTTAATTCTTAATATATAATTATAATATATTAGAAAAATGTTGCATTAATATAATGTCATACTTAATTATCCGGTGATCCTTAATTAAAGATTATAGGAAATACTATGTTTTTTTTATCTCAATCATATGTCAATAATTAACTCATTATCTGTGAATTATTCATGTCTATACACTATGCTCTCAAGTGTTTCAAGGATGACAAAATTTTCCCTCTCCTTTATTGCATCCATTTGCACATTAACCATATTTATTTCATATTAAAATCATAAATTAATGATTTTTTTGTTCAGTACATTTTTTTAAAAAGTCCACTATAAAGTACGTACTACAATAAGATATTGTTCTTAACTTTTTAATGAACATCCCATCTTATAAGTGTAATATGCTAACATCATTTCCTCCTAAGTTCCAACTGCGGACTGCCGCCCATACTTGACCATAATGTTATTGGTCAAATGATTAAATTCACACATTTATTTTCCTAATATGAATTCTTCATTCTCATTTCGATTCTTAATTGCAGTGCAGATTGAAGATGCACATTTACCCTTCCAGTGCTTTGACTAATGAATTGTTGTAAAAGATGGATTCATATAGTTCTAGAAAGGTTTAAAAAAAGAAAAGAAAAAGAAGGTAGATATATAGATCTTAGCACTAATTGCATGAGGATGAGAGTTAAGTTAATTTATGACTTGTTTTTAACATGTTTCTAATTTAAATCGTGTGGAAAATATATACTCCGTATATGCAAATATATACTCCGTATATGCTTATATTGTTGGGCGGATACCGATTATTACTCATGTATAATGAAATAAAATTATGTCGTTGTTATTAATTATAGCTTTTGACATAATAATAGAGTAGATCATGGGTTAACATGCGGTCTTAGATGGGAGGAGATTCTTGGGCTAGTTTTTGGTATAGTGAAAAACGTTGAATACATAGGAGATTTGGGTCAGACTCTTGAGTAGTTTAACTATATAGACTCTCATATTTTGCTTTCTAAATCAAACTTTCGGATCTGGTAAACATTAATGAGTAATCTTATGAGAATTTTTATTTGAAAATAATTCATATACAGGAAAAAAGTAGAAAAATTAATTTTCTCAAATTATGCAATCGTTATATTGTGGACCCTAGTCTAATACACATAATTTATATTATAATGTGAAGAATTCATGTTCATAATACAGATACACAAACACGATATAATGGACATGAATTCTGTGCATTATGAACATGAATTCTGTGTCGATCGAGCCCCCACCCTACTGCTAGAAACAAGTATACTTTTTCTTTTCTTTTCTTCTATTTTTTCAATGTTGAAAAATCACATATTTACATTCACTTTTTTTGAATAAATGCCATGATGGCTCCTTTCAAAAAAAAAAAAAAACATTCATTTTTTTTTTTTGGGGGTTAATGAGGGAAATATATATGCTATCACTACCCGAGTATGTGTACTGGATAAACCTTGATATTGTGAAATAGCTTGCAAAATGCAAATCATACAAGTAGATAAATTAAACTAAAAAGATTATGTATAATATATCTAACAAGAAAACGTTCATAGAAATTGAACGCATAACTTTCAAGTACGAAAATAGCACATTTGCACTTAATTGAAAAATAGGATGTTAATGGGTTTAAACATGGGATGGGCTTAACTTAGGGTGAAATTTACCCATCCTTCATTTAAAAATTAGATGGGCTACGTATTACACAACATATCATGGTACGAAAAAGCCCACTCATTCCATCATGGCAAATTATATCGTGCACAAGGAAATTGTGCGCCCAAACTAAAATGATATCATTTTGTATTTGTTTTTTTTTTTTTTTTTATAGAAAATTTGTTTTCCGTTTCTGTCGTTAATTTCTAAATAAAAAATCTCATATTTCGAATATATAGAATTGTATAGTAGAATACACATAAATTCATAACATAATACACATAATCTAACATAATACATAATACATGGAAGGTTTATTGAACTCTTAACATAATACACATAAACTCTTAACATAATACACATAAAATCTTAACATAAAAAAAAACGACATCGTTTTGTGCAGGGCGCACAATGCGTTGTGTTCCTTGGTGCACGATATTACGATTGTTCAATCACAACAAGTAATGCAAATACATATAACGACTCTGTTTGACAGAGCTTATTTAGGAGCTTATAACTTATTTTAAGCTACTAATAAGCTATAAGCTCTGTTTGGTAATGTTCCTAAAATAAGCTCGTAGCTCAGGTAGCGTTTCAATTTCAATACTAAAAATACACAATTTATACATCGTTTAGGACCAGGGTCCGGAATAGGATAAACCAATGTCGCTTCTAGTTATGTGCAATTTTAGTTTTTGACATCTTTTGTTATGGCAATCAATAGTTTTTTAGAGTTTGCTCATATTCTTGTCATAAATGCACAAAATGGGAGCAACATGAGAATTTAGAAGACACCAAACATATATACGTGTAACTATTTAACGTTTTTTTATTATTATTATTATTATTTTTTACTTGAATCATCAAAACCCATGTTATCGTGATGTAAAATTAGAGGTAATATTTGCCTGGAAAATGCTAAATGTATTCTATTTTTTACTCTCAACTTGTACTCCTTCTCACAAATTCTTGATATAGGCATATTTCCTGAGAATCACATGATGAAAACATCCGATCTTTATTTATCATGTCATGAAGTAAAAGTAAGGAAGTAGAATTTGAGAGTACATTTAATAAAAACTCTATTTGCCTTAACCAAAAAAACAAAAAAAAAAAAAAAAAAAACAAAAAAACAAAAAGAAAAACAATTAACCTATTAACGTATATAGCGTGTAGGTAAAGGTAATCTTTTTAAGGCAATAAAGTATAAAGTATATAATATACAAATGTGTACGTACACTTATATAAAAAAAAAAAAAAAAAAAAAAAAAAAAAAAAAAGGTACAACCTACATAACAGTTGAAAATCAGTCGTGAATATGTGGCTGGAGATATATGTCAACTATTTTAGATGTACATTGCCTATTTGCCTATATGGGATGTCAACTATTTTAGTCATATATAACACAAGGACACTATGCAACTTAATTAACATATTAAATTGTGGTGTACATTCAAAAGCCAATTTTGTCTTGCATATCCATTAAATATAAAAATGTATACACTTAAAAGTTATATAATTAAAAAAAAAAATACACCGTATTGAATAATCATGAATATATGGGGATGCAAGCTTTATTTGACCCGCATAATATATTTTGATAACTTATAGCTTAGTTCAACTTAAAAATAAGGTATATAATGGAGAATTGTGGCCTAGGCTAGATCCTGGAGTCAATTGGTCTAGAAAGTGGGGGTGAGGAAACTAAAGGACCATCCTAATATGGATTCAATGAAGGTCTAAAGTTTAGGGGATGATGTGCAAAGATTGCATGGTATGAATTTAATTAATGAGTAAATATTATGTGGTTAAGATTCAAAGGTGGGGTTACAGATTAAATTAAGGAGTAAGGTTTAATGATTTAAAGTTTGAAAAATTAAAGAGAGTGCATGGATAGAACCTGTTAATCGAGGGGGAGGGGGAGGGGGGGGGGGGGTTTAAACGTACTCAAGATCTAGAGGGAGTACAAACTAGAACCAACTGGAGGGAGGTATACAGTATAGACTCAAGATTCGGAGGGAACACGAACCTAAGACCCGAAAGGGGTATAGATGCAGGAGTTTAAATATAGGACTCGGGAGGAATATAAACCTAGGGCTTGGAGTGCGGTAAAGACTTAGACCTAGAGTGGAGGCTAGATGACGCAAGATTGTTTGGGGGTGGGTGCCCCACGTGTGTTACGTTATTCGCACATTGCCCCGTACTTCAATTATGACTTAAACTTTGACTTTAAATTCTTAATTAACTTAAAATTTTCAATATTTTTTTTTTAATCTGATATGAGTAATAGATCCGTCATTCATCAAATATTACCCAACTCATCCATGTCAACCTTATGACAAAATTTGGGTGTTGAATTAATCAATTACAATGTAAAATCTCAAAAGAGATAAAATACATGTGTTATTATGGAGCTCTGAAAGAATAATAAACTATCCTCAAATAGTCAAATCTTAAATTGGATTCAATCAATGTGACACTTTAATTTATTAAAGGATTTGTTGATTTCAACAACATCAATTTTACAAAATTTTATTTAGTTCTAGAATAAGATTAGCCAAAAGAATCACATTGCAACTCCATCGAACAATCCAAAGCAAATAAATTTTATACTATCCGTACTATTTTACATGAGTTATGATTTACTAAAATTATTTACAATTTAATTTTTTAAAATTTAATTTGAAATTAGGTAATAAAATTTATATATTTAAAAGTTTTATTAAAATTATTGAGCATGCATTATTATTATTATATATATGTTTAAATGAGAACATTTTTTCATATAAAATTACGAATTAATCTTAATACACCTATTTACCTTGCATTGATAAACAGCTAGAAAATAAGAAACATATAGTGACTTTGTTTGTAAAATTATGAGAGCATCTACATCAGTTTGATTTTTGCATAACATTTAAGAAGTTAAGTAGTAGAGAGATGATGGAGGAAAAGATGAAAAAAGAGGGGAAAATAAGAGGAAAAAGCTGATATGACGCAAAAGAAAAAAAAAAAAAAGCATTTAATGCGCCTGCTGGCATTTGCACTACACGCACCCGACCTGTATGTGCACGAAATTAAACGCCATTTTCTCTTATTTTTCTCTCTCCTGAGGACCCACAACAAATCAATAACTTGCAGTAAAATAAAATGCATTCTCTACTTCTTATCTATCCTTCATCACCTCATGTTGGACCAACAAAAAATTAAGAAAAAACTATAGATGGAAATGCTTTTATAATACATTGAGAAACGATTGATAATGCATAACTAAGAGCATTCACAATATAATATATGTGTTTTTTTATTGCCAAATATGAGAGATGGAAGGGGAGAGTGGAAGAAAAAGAAAAAAAATTGCCGTTTGGGAATAAGCAAAGCTCACAAACAAAACTATCTTTTTGCAATATATCCTCTCTCATCTCTCATCTCTCATCTCTCATACTCTCTCTTTCTTCCACCTTATTATCCAAAAAGCCTGAAAATCCCAATTTGTATCATTGTTAAGGATGTTCAAATAGTGCACACACTTGAGTACACTATTATAGATCTCGAGTGCACAGTAAGTATCTGCAAATGCACTATCAAATTATTCCAATTACATACACCGTAATAGTTACGATAATATCATCACATTTTTCTTCCACTTTTGATCATCTTAATGGACAGATGATATTGTATTAGTCCAAAATCATATATCTCAAAACAACTTAATCCATATTACCACATTATTGATTATTGGTTGGGGTTATCTTTTAATTAACTTCCACCATTATATAATATTTACAACTTATTAAATCACACCTTCCTCTTATTAGTAATAATAATATTATATTAGTAACAGCTTGTAGTATTTTGGCTTTCCTATTGTCTGAAGTAGGAAAAAGCTGCATATGAGGTTTGCCATGGGACGACAACATTGATTATGTAGCATCATCAGAAATGTTGAGTGACACAATTTGCATTATTTTTCATTAATTATATGTAATTAATTAACTAAATGAAATCCTATACTAGGTCCTGTCAGCCACTTGGAAATTAAGATATATAGATATATATTATCATATTTTTAAGTTCAAATTAGTGAAATTACCTCTCTACCACCCTTATGCAAACTATAAATTATGTAGTTGGTGAGGCTGCATTTGCATGCATGTGTTACAACACATACATATATAGTCTATCATCTCCTCTGAGTTATTCATTGTATTGCTTAAAAAAGTTCATTGATCAATGGGGATTGATTCATCATCTGTTCTGGGGAAAATGAAGGATAAGGTGGTGGAGATGGCCAAGAATGCAGAGAAAATTGGGAGGGACGACCCGAGAAGAATCGTGCATTCGGGTAAAGTGGGAGTAGCTCTTACACTCAACTCTTTGTTTTACTATTATGATCCTCTCTATGAAGGGTTTGGGCAATCTGGAATCTGGGCTCTTTTGACTGTTGTCTTCGTCTTCGAATTCACTGTTGGTCAGTTTCATTTGTTGTTTAATTTCAACCTTCATTCCTATAAGGTTGGGAAACAAACATATTATAATTCTTGGTTTAATTTGTCTTAGGTGCCACCTTATCCAAAGGCCTGAACACGGCTTTTGCTACTCTCTTAGCAGGTGCCATGGGTGTTGGAGCTAAGTATTTGGGTGACCTTTGTGGCGACAAAGGCGAGCCTGTCGTTCTTGGAATCCTTGTTTTCGTCCTAGGTACTGTCTGATCTCACAATTTATATTATATTAACTAATGGTTGAGAAAGTCTAACTTTGTTAGTTATTAAGATAGATCATTAATTGTCAGTACCTAAGTCTGACTTTGTTAATTAATGACCATTTGGTTTCCATGCAGGTGCTATATTAACATTTACCAGATTTATTCCGGGTATCAAGACCAAGTATGACTATGGAGTTGTCATATTCATCCTCACCTTCAGTATGGTAACGGTCTCCGGCTACCGGACGGAGCAGATTATACAGTTTGCTCATCGACGGCTGTCCACGGTGGCCATCGGTGGCGTCACATGTATACTCATTTCCATATTTGTATTCCCTGCATGGGCCGGAGAAGATCTTCAGAACCTTATCGCTCTAAATATCGAAAAGCTTGGAAGGTCCTTAGAAGGTTAATTACCTAAACACTACCTGAGTGTGGTACTTAGTAAATTAAAACTAGCTTTGTGATCCTAAACTATAAAAGAACTGATAAATCATGCCAAGCTAATCTGTCCATAATTAACTGACTTAAGTAAAAAAAAACCAATAACTCACTCTTATTAGGAGTCAAATTTGAATACAAGTCACCATTTTTTTTTAATTAAACTACAAGGTATCCTGAATATGTCGTAACACTATAGTATCATACTCAGATTAATTCATGTTAGCACCAAGCCCATAGTATCATACTCAGATTAATTCATGTTAGCACCAAGCCCACTCAATTAAGTAGCAAGTCACCAATTTGTATGTGTATTTATTATGGTTAGTTTGACTTCTTGTCAGGTTTTGGAAGTGCATATTTTAGGCTTCCTGAAGCTGAAGGTGAAGACAGTGGGTGTTCAAAAGCATTATTTCCACAAGACTATAAATCTGCATTCAATTCTAAAGCCTATGAAAATTCTTTGGTAAGAAATGCAAACACATATATATAATAGGAGTAACTTCTATAGACACACTGCTGGAAATTATGGAATTTCCGACCACCTGAAAGTGATTTTAAATAAGTTGAAAGCAAAAAGTGGTGGTCGGAAATAGCAACAAAGGTTTTTCCAGATACCAAAAGTGGTCGGAACAAGGCTATTGACTTGATTTAAGATCACTTTTAGGTGGTCGGAAATTCCATAATTTCCAACAGTGACAATTGATTTGACAATTATAAGATTTCAAGTTGTTATGTAGAATTCTCTATAAAATTAGAATGTTAGCCAATTAGCTATAAGCAACCTGCTATGCTGGTTTATCTTGTAACAAGACAAGATTTATCAGAACATACTTTCAAATAGGGATGGCGAGTTTTATTATGAATCCTATTACACAGTATAGGACCTATATATCTATAGGTACATACTAATTATTATATTGAATATGCAGGCAACTTGTGCAGGGTGGGAATTTGGTCATGGCGAGTTCAAATTTGGTCATCCATGGGAGCAATACTTGAAAGTTGGAGGTCTTGCCAGGGAATGTGCTTCCCATCTTCAAGCACTCTGCGGTTACCTGAACGCCGCCGCCGACGATGATCGGAAAATGCAGACATTATTAAGCTTCAAGAGCAAAATTCAAGGGCCATGCACAAGAATGTGCTCGGAATCTAGCCAAGCTCTGAGAGATATATCTTCAGCCATGAAAACCATGGCGCAGCCGTCGCCGGAGATCCAAGACCACCTACGAAACTCCCGAGCAGCCATTAATGATCTGGAGGTCGTGTTTGGGAGCTCGTCATTGTCGACGACGGAGATGCTCTTCGAGATCATACCTTGCGCTGCGGTTACGTCTATACTGATCGACATTGTTAATTGCGTGGATAAGATCTCGAAATCCGTCGACGAGCTCTCGGAAAAAGCTGGTTTCAAGAAACCAAAGGCGAAATCTCCTGAGGCGGCGGAGCAACCACCGCAACAACAATTGCTCCACCGCGGAATTGTGACGCCTGTTAATGAAGATTCCCCGGAGGCTGTTACAATAGATGAAACGCCTCAAGATTCCCCGGAATTTGATAATTTGCAAGGAGCGACACATGAACAAAAATCCCAAGAATTAATTACAGATGTAAAGACAGGGTAAAACTTGTTTAATTTTACTGTCACTAAATAACTACTGTATATAATATATATTCTGGCCACCTATGTGTGATACTTATTGTTAAAATTAAATTTTTATGTCAAAAATTAGAATAGTAGCCAAGGGTTGTGAGTTGTGACAACTTTAAAATGTGTGTGTATATATATGGGCTATGGATCCGGTGAGAACACTTTCATAGTAGAGAAATAAGAACCAATTTTCGTTTTATATCCGTAAAAATTCAACGGATCTGATCAATTTTTTTTTTTTTTTTAAAAAGCGCGGTAACAGTTTCGTAATTATCTTCAACTCCACTGTGCAAACTGTAACACTTAGCAATCTTCAACAACTAAATATGCAAACCTGGTAAATTCTATAAAATCAACGAAAAAGCTAAATTTTAAATCTAAATTGTAAATGTTAGATCTTAAACAGTAAAAAGTGAACGACTGAACCAAATAAAATAAAAAAACTCAGTCATAAAACTCTAAATTTGAACCTTAATTTCAATGTACTTTGGCATTTTTGCAAGTGCAAACTTTTAATACTAAATATGCAAAATGTTAACACTAAATGTACAAAACGTTAATACTAAATGTGTCATTGCGTTTGCATAGTAAAGTTTGTGATAATTAAGAAACTGTCACTGCGTTTTTTTTAAATCTGATCTGGTGCGCTCAAATTTTCCAAATGTAAGGTTGTGATTAGTTCTTAGTTTTCTCCTACAAACTTGTTCTCATTTGATCCGTTATAATCAAACTTGATCATGTACAAGAATCATTCTTCATTACTCAATTATTCTTTACAAGAGCATACACAATTAGCTTTTCTAGTAGGTCAAGATAAGTGGTCCTGTTTGGTAACATAGTTAACTTATCAGTCAATTTTGGTTCATTTGACCACTATTAATTGTTTGAATTGGTTAAACAATCAATATTAATGTTTGATTAATTTGCTTTTTGTAATAACTTATTGCTTCAAAATGTTAAAATTCGATCAACTTTTTCAATAAGTTTTTTGAAAAAGTAATTTTTCATATAATCAACTATCAGCTAACAATTAACTTACCAAACATTTTTTTACAATCAAATAATGTTATCAACTAATCAAATCCATTAATTCAATCAGCTAACAACTATTTACCAAACATCTAAAATCAAATTATTAACACAGCTTAGGGGGGTTCATAATTGATAATCCACTAAGGAATATATTAGCTAATAATTAGCTAATAATTGATTAAAACTGGGTAGCTAGCTAGTAGAATACAAGTTGCTAAAAATATCCCAACATTGTTGCCCAAACCATAATTCGTACGATGTTGTGGGCAGACCATAGCCATGCATTTTCCTTTGACTTGCTTGCATTTTTCTAGTATTAAATTAAGCAACCCGTATTGAATTTCACATTCATAATGTCAACTAATTATTTATTCCTTAGTGGATTATGAACCCGGTCTAATTAAGCTCACTGGATTTCCTTTCTTGAGAAGTTTTCTTAATATTTTTTTTCTTTTCTTTTTTTCTTTTGAGAAATTGTGACAGAGAGGAAAGAAGTAAAAAATATTACTTTTAAGAGAAAATACAATTTTGATATCAAAGATCTTGTGTTTTAATAGCACTACATTACTCTACCATATAGGAAGTTGTAGGTTCGATCTTAAGTGGAGGCCAAGAAAATCTTAACTGACTAGATTTATAAATAAATATTTTCCTCATTTTTCTCATTTTTTCTCTAGATAGCACTCCAAGTTGATACTTAGTTCCACATTTTAGCGGCTAGAAATGCAAACCACTAATGTCCACTATGATGTTTTTTTCAATTTACTATTAATTTAAATATTTAATATAATGAAGATCAATAGTTTATATATATATATATATATATATATATATATATATATATATATATACTTTTTTTTTTTACATTTCTAGTCTTCTAGCAGCCACTGAATAGTGGATTGAATTGTAATTTGAGAGCCAAGCACATTGTGTTTAGATGGTACCTCTGTGGCTCCTTTTGAAGAAATGTCATAGGATCGAATTTCAGTGGTGAGTCTTGACTCTTTGGCTTGCAATTGATAGAGAAAGTAGCTAGTATAGAACGGATACTACCTTGTAATAGAATCAATAGTACTCAAAAAAAATTGTAATTTGGGTGAAAGAAATATAAATAGGAGGTAAAATGCTATTATTAGTTTTCGTCAAATAATTTTTATAAAGAATAATTGTAAATTCATAAACTAAATTCATTATTATAAGTATCTTATAATTGAGAGATAAAAAATATAATCTTGGCCCCAAGGCACTGGTACAATGATTTAGAAATTTCACTTAAAGTTAAAACATGCTTTCGATAATAGGGTGGGGATTTAATTCTTGTCAAGAACATAAAAGATTTGAGTTTGGTTGAATTTATTGTGCATAAATATGTACAGTTTTGTGTTGAGTCTCGAAACTATATTTGCTGAGTTTTCTTACTTTTAATTATGTAGTCTGCAAATGTGTATTATGAACATGAATTCTATGTGGTCTGCAAATATGTATTATGAACATGAATTCAGTGTATTGAATCAGGGTCCACAGTGCACTCTAGACCCTGGTCCACGATATAACAATTGCTATTATCGTAGACATGAGCAGAACAATGCAGCTATAGCTAGTTTATTAGCCAAAATGCTGCTAGAAATCATAAAGTGGTCGGAAAGTGCTAATTTTCAATTGGAAACCTTAGACCCTGGTCCACGATATACCGATTGCTATTATCGTAGACATGAGCAGAACAATGCAGCTATAGCTAGTTTATTAGCCAAAATGCTGCTAGAAATCATAAAGTGGTCGGAAAGTGCTATTTTTCGGTTGGAAACCTCTGTTCCAACCACTTGTGGTATCTCTAAAAATCTCCATTGCTGTTTTCAATCACTGCATGAGGTGGTCAGAAATAGAGTCCACTAATATAAAGTGGTCAAAAAACTTGGTTGCCAGTTTCTTCTATGTAAAATATAGAAGAATATGCTCTGATGAGTCACGGTCCAAATGTAGATTGAAACTGTTAAATGGAACAGAATCTCTAAAAATGTATAACAGACCTGTCACACGGGTCAAAATCTCTTAAAACGACATTTCATCTTAAAGTAGTTTAGAGTTTTAAACAATGCATATCTGATACCATCAAATAGTGATTGCGAGTTTCTCCCGTCATCCAAAGCAAATTTTCATAGCACATTTAATCGTGCTGTGGGCTGTGGGCTGTGGGTGCTAACATAGCATTTCATTTGATTTTGATATATAGTTTTCTTTGCCTAAATTGTACAACCAGTACACAATTACAGGACACGGGTATCAACAACCTAAACTACAAAGCATATTATTCAAGTGGCATGGTGTATATCTATGATACACAACACGAAAAATTAATCTACAGCTCATTTATATATGTACCTACCTACCAGGTATACACTGGGTTTTCCACTTCAGGGGGCAAAAGATGGAGATCGTTAGAATGTTCTTTGCTATAGTCCCGCGTACCTGGAATAGCACCAGTGCACAACCTCAGAAACTCATTCCCCGTGAGACAATAATGGGCGAATGCCAAGCTACCATCGACCATTTCTCCCAGGTTGGGCATGGAAGTTGATTTCACAATGCCCTTCTGGTTTCTTCTGTCTAGAAGCGTTTCGTTGTTCAAGATCTTGTCGAGGTCAGAAAATTCTAGGAATCTTTGCGTGGCAGCCTCCCATGAGAGCTTATATCTCTGCTCGGGGGTAAGAGGCTGAGGCTCGCTGGACATTGCTTCTTTAATTTTGGCTACAAACTCTTCTGGTGACTTGTATGTCAAGCAGTTGGGGAATGCCCTGAAAAACTCATTTGATGGGTGGTCGGCACAAACAACAAATTTACCCATGGCAAGAGCCTCAGCTGTTGCGGTGCACAGCACATCGCTTACACTGGGATTTATAAAGACCTTGTAACTGCAAGCAGAAATGGTGTAAATTAGAACAGGTAAAAGAAGGCACTCAAGAAAAAAGTTAGTAGCTATGACTAAGCATCATTCATGCATGGAGAACAAATTCATAATTCATTAAATCATTCCATTTTTATGCGTGTGGATAAGTGATAACCTGAGTCACTTAATGTCTCTATAGCTATGATTGCACCATAACTGAAGAAGACAATTAACAAATTTATGTATTGCCTTAATATTATACAAGGTTCTGTATGATATCTTACCCGTGAAGAGAATCATCAGCATGGTCTCTGCCTTTCATAAAGTTGACATTTAGATTCAACCGTTTAGCTGCGTTCTGAACTTCATGAGCATCTTCCCCGTTTCCAAAAGCATCCAAGTTGAAGCCGTCGAGATCCTTTTTCTGCTTTGATAGGAGATCAATCAACTCTCTGTACCCCTTTGCCCAAACCATCTTGCCTAAGAAATATGCTCCTTTTGAGAAAACCTGCTCTCCACGTTCCCGGTCAGCAGCAATTTTATCACCAATCTTCAGAAACTTTGGATTGACACCATGAACATTGCATATAGTGGACTTTGGTAAATCTTGTGTTGCAGCAGAAAGGCGGAGAACCTAATTGGCAAAAAAGTCATTTTAAGTGATTATTCTTTATAGAATATGTTTAATAACCTGTTATGGAATTATGCAATGAATGCCAACAAATTTGGGTTACAGCATCACCTTGTGACAGTACACTCTTGTGACCCAATTATTTATATGTTTAACAAAGAAAGCTTGCAGAGCCCCATTCTTCTCTCTCTTGATATACTCCAAGTAATTTGTGTGAACAATACCGACCACATGGTTAAATTTATCAGTCCAGCGTTTACCGTGATGGTACCAGTTGAGATGTTCTGGCTCCTCCAAGATTGCAATATCAGCATCCTTTGATGGAATGAACTGAGTAGTATCTCCAGCAGGTATTATACTCCGCCTTGATTTTGAGAACTTTATGAGGAAAAAAAACATTAAGTCATAACATTCACATGATTCGTGGCTTAGAACGGTATAACCCAGCAAATTCATCAGGAACTAACCTTTGCAGGATAAAATGAGATCTTGAAATTGGTCTTAAAACCAATCCTCTCCTCAAGCCAGTTGCGCATATAATTTTCCTGCTCTTCTGCTGAGCTAAACGTGAGATTGTTCGGATAAACCAGCTCTTGGTCAGATTTACAAAGCCATGGAACCAACAATGTAACATTCTGCTTCGCAGTGTTGGCCAAATAAGCAGCTCGGAACAGTGGGTTTACAGCTGTTCCAGTCATCCAAGGAAGGCTAGCAGTTGTGATTATGGATACATGCCTTTTACCATCTGAATGGTTCTTTTTTGTTGAATCAGTCCAAAAGCCACCTTCATAAGAATGACCCGTACTTTGTAGAACAGTGGCAATTCTTAAATCCAGTTCATCAGAAATACTATCACTTGCAACGATTAAGGACTCTCCTTCAGGTAAAGACTGCAACATCTGGTTCTTGCGTTTACTGACTAAATTCTCCACTATCTTGTCTGATATTTCTGCCACAGTGCCATCAAATCAAACACTCAGAATGCTGGCATGGCAAAGACAAGGAACACAATCCAGAATTACCATAAAAGAAAGACTAAAATTGAGAAGTAAATGTGTACCTCTTCTAATTCCAAGCTGATCCAAAAAGGGGCTGGACTGTCTTACCAAATACGCCAACAATTCTGGCACATCCAATGGTGGCACTTCCTGCATAATGTGAACTCCAGGGTAAGGAGAGACGAGTCTACTGCAATCAACTTTAATAAGTGAAAGCAAGGTATTAAAGTGTAAGATCCAAATCCTTGTTTGGCCTGCAGTTTATTGCCTCTTCTACTCCAAGACACATAAGAGGATGTTTGCCTCTTTCTGAGAAGTCCCAGTTAGAGTTTTTTTTTTTTTTTTTTTTTTTTTTATATATATAAATAAAGCTCTTTTGGATTAGCACCGACTTTTTTATGAAACTTTTGGCCTGTTTAGTAGCATGGAAATTTTTCCACTTTCCAACTCCATTTTTCCACTTTTCCATTCTCCAAAAGTGGGCCAACTTGGAGATTCACAAATGTTTTCTAAAGCCTATATTCAGAGAAGCTATTTTTAAAATATTTGCCTTTTATCCACTTGGTTGAAGCAAGCACCAAATTGTGCAGGCTCATGTGCTCACTAGTTGTACTCAATTTACAATATTGTTACCCTTGTAAGATAAAGATGTCAATGCTGACTCAAACTGGAGTATATAGTTCAAGAACTGCAAAAACAGATTGGTCATCTTTTATACACAAGAGGATTCATCAATTGATTGCTCTAGCCTCTAGGGTACAACTCTTAAAAGATCTGGATGCACTAAGGAGTCCATAAAATAATTAAAGAATTTGATCAGAAACAAACCTTTGTTTCCTCTGGCTCCTTGCAAATTGATTTCTGCAGAAATATTAAACAATAAATAAATCACTTCAATCTCGGAGCATAATGTAAGATCAAGTTTCAGATACAGTATATTAGCCACCAGAACTGTGCAGTTACAAATATCAGGATGTATTTTCATAAGAACTGTACAACATCTCCTGAACTTCAATCTGGACAATGCTTTGAAGAAACCAAGTGTGTCCAGGAGTGGTAAGCAGCAGAATAAAATGTATCACAGCAAATGAAGGCAGCATCGGTGGTGATGGCGTAAAGAGAAACTCAGCAATCAATTTGCTAGTGTTCACAGCTTACAAGTAGTCAAGTACGAATGCATATTCAGTTCTTAGGCACCATAAAATCCGAAAATCCAATACTTATTTGTTTGTCCATATAAAATTTATGCAACATTATATATCAACTATACAAGAATCCTTGAAGCTGCTCAAGTTACCTAGGTCCCTAGTTACATATGTAATCAAATTTCTTTGCAAAACCTCTGTAACCTATGAGCTTGGGAATGAAGGCGCACAAGGACGAATCCCATCCATTCTAAAGCTATAGCCCTAGTTAAACCCAAGTGTGACATTCTGTTTCACCACAAAAGTTAATTCAACATTTCAACTGTTTTCATACTGTGACAGGCTAATATGCAATTGTGACACATTACTCCATCGGCAATTGATATCTTAAAAGGAAGAACTTGCTTATACTAAAAAGCGACCTACAAATACCTTGACATGCATCACTTTGTTAAGCCCAAGAGAAAATATTGCCAAACATACTTCCAGCAAAAATATATCCCTAGCATCCCATTTAAGCTTTTATTCCTCCCATATAAAGCTTCAACCACTGCCTCCACAGCACAGACAAACCAGCTTATATTTTATTCTAAGCAAAATTATATAAAAATAAAAATAAGAGCGAGCGAGAGAACAGGACTCTAGAGAATATATTTTTGCAATGGAATTGAACAGGTGGAACAATAATATATACAGTAAATTGAAACCTGGCTGAACTGATTATTAAGCATCCAGCCACAACCTCTATAAATTTGACTATACTGAATCTTACCTAATTTAAGCTACATTATACTAAATCCAGTATATAGAGTCTAGAGTCTGAAAAGATATAGCTTAAAACTCAGGATTGCCGAAATTCCACACATAGCAATCCAACATTGAAAAGTAGGATGAAAAGATTTCATTTTGATAACTAGAAAATAAATGATGTTATACTAGCAAGCAGCAAGAGTAAAAATTAGAGTACTTACCAGACTTGATTTTACTTTCTCTACGAATTCGCTATTCTTAATCCCTTCAAGAATCTCCGCCGGTGAAGAGCTTGTAGTCTTGAGCTCTGCCTCAATCTCCTTACACCGCGTCTGGAAGGCTTTAATTGGCTCCCAACTGGATTCCCCGGAGTGCCCTTCCTCCTTTCCCCCTCCTTCCGTGAACCTCAGCCGCCTCCACGTCCTCCACCTCTCACTTTCGCTGTCCTCCTCCACATCCGGCGCAATCGCGTTCCTAAACGCTGACAAGTCAATCCGAAGCTTCCCTTTCGTGCCCCACTTGAAGTCCGGCGACGAGTACGCCCTCCGAAATTCCGAAATCTTGGGGCGGAGCTTCTTGACGAACTCGATCTCCGCCGGAGTTGAGACAGCCGACGCCGTAACTGTAGGGACAGTAAACGAGGCGGAGTTAATGAAGTGCTCCACCCCCTGGTCGGCAAGTTTGAAGATGGAGTTGGCTCGGTTCCTGAGGAGCTCAAAATCCGCGTCGGCTGAGGTACGCATCTCCCGCAAACCCTTGGAGATGAACGATACGATCGAGGCGGAGCTCGCCGTCCCCGGCGCCGTGGCCCTCGCCTCCGCCGGCTTAATATTAATCATAATCGTTTTCTATTTCCCCACAATCGAATTCCGATGAGATTACCGAAAATTCACTATGAATCGGTAGGGTTCTCGGAGAATTCGAGCTTCAGTTTGGGGGAAAAGAAAACGATACCGGGCGGCTGAGGATTTAACGGCTAGGATTTTTTGTGGCCAATTTTTGCCACTTATTTAGGATTTTCTAATTTGTTTCCTTCCTACGGTCCTGGGCAAGGGAGAGACACGTGGTTGAACACGTAAGATAAGTCCGTGTTGAATAGATTCGCGGGAGATGATGTGGAGCCCTGGAATCTGTTGACGTGTTTTCGTTCACGTGAGGTGGATAACGATGTGGGGCCATGTGGCTTGTACGCATGGGCTAGCTTGTACTTTTCACTTTTCTCCGACGCTTCTTCTCGTCAGTTAGTCATTTTTGTCCCAACTCCTTCAACATTCCACTAGAATATTCTGGAGCCGAGACACGAATATCCAAATCCAACGCCAAAGGTTTTTTCAAGTGATGTAATTTTTTTTTTTTGTCAAATTAAAAAATTAAAGTGGTTTTTTTTTACCAGGACTATGTGGTCTAATGGTACCTGGGTTGAATTTTTATTTGAAAGATTATGAGTTCGAGTCTTAGTGGAGGCGTTATTGGTTTTTTGTGTTTCAGTAGGTTGAGAAAGTATATCAACAGGTACTACAGGTACTACAATTAATAGAACCAATAGCTTTCAAAAAAAGTGGTTTTTTTTTTTTTTTTTTTTAATGTGGAGTAATATTTTTCTTCTGCAATGTTAGGTTTTTTGTGAGTCTTAAATGAGAGAGAAATAGCAGAAAAGCACTTACTTTGTGCACGTTGGGCGCACATTCAACGCCCAACCGGGTGCGTGCAGTGGCGCGTCTTTTGTAGCCTGGAGCCTTTTTTATTTTTATATTAACATAAGGACTTTGTATCTAAAATTTATGTTGAAACATAAGAAACGAAAAATTACGAAATGTGTTAAAACTTAAATATTAAACGACATCGTTTTGATTCAGGGTCCATTATGCTATGTGGACCTTGGTCGACGATATAAATTGCCTATATTTCTTAGCTATAAACTTTTGGAGTTCGGGACCAACATCTTTTCGCATCGCTAATGGGCTCCGTTTCCAAAAGCCCAATAGGCCTCTGTTTTCAATATTGTTGAAATGAGAACCGAATTTCAGCCCAATGGGCCTCTGTTTTCAATATTGTTGAAATGATAACCGAATTACAGCCCAACGTCTATTCTTGGCCCATTGAACCGACAGCCGTCAGCTTCTCACGGCCGCAATGTGACACGTGCGACTGTTCTCTCTTAACGACGAAGAATCCGATTCGGTCATCGGGCACGACTCACGAGATACCCAGGGGCATAACCGTAATTGGGAAGGATGGGATGCCATCCTCGCAAAATGAAAAGTGAAAACATTATTACGCTTCCAATTTCTTCAATTTCTTCTTTTTCTTATTCTTTCGCAATTCATATACTTAACAGGGTAATTCAGATCAGAAGCTGAAGTGGGGAAGATGGGGTTGCTTTCCAACAGGTATGGATTCAATTTTCAATCCTACTTCTTGTAAATTTCTCTTTTTTTTTTTTTTTTTAAACCAGTTTTATCAGTTTATGATTCTGGGTTTACTAATTTCTTGATCGAAACATACACAACAGAGTTGTTAAGAGCAGCCTTAAACCTGGGGATCATATATATTCATGGCGCACAGCTTACATTTACGCTCATCATGGTCTGAACCTCTCTTTCTCTCCCTCTGTGCGCGTGTTTTTTGTGTAGGGTCTTGTGGTTTTGCTATCCTTAGTATCTGATTTTTGCTAAACTGCAAGTAATTGTGAGGAAAAATGACAACTTTTATATGTTAGGAGATTGGCTTGTTCCATTTCCATGGCTGCTTTGCTAATTAGATTTTGCTGCTAAATGAGTATTGATTGCTTGGTAAAAGCTTGATAGGATAAGAATTATTATGAAGATTTGATCTTTTCTTTGTGGGAGATGGTGGTTGTTTGGGGAAGGTAGATTGCAGGGTCCCTTTGAGGAGATGAAATAGAACAATTAGGTAAACCAACCTAGATTACCCCTAATTGACCCGCTTAAATCAAGAAAGTCAATAGGCCAGGAGTTTAACTTGGAACCTTGTGATTACCGAGCCAACGGTCTAACTAACTTGACTGGGATAAATTTATCACAACGTAATTCAGACATAAATAACTGTAAATGGATATGCATTATGAAGTATAGTATATGGATCACCTTGCTCTAAGTCTGAGTTCCTCAATTGCTTTTATGACTGTGTTTCTATAAGTTTATTGTGGCCTGTCCTCTTTTAGAGATCCTGTGCTGATTTTACTTCATCCAGGAAATGTATAAATTTTCCTTCTGGATAGGCAAATTTATGTGGTTGTGATTATAGATGTTTCATTTAGGATTGTGGTTTAGCTTGGAATTGTTCCCCGTTTTCCCCTCATCGATGTTTCTGTTATGATATTCGCTGTCAAATTTTTGAACATCACCAAGAACAAATTTTCAGTCAATTTCAATAGCTGAAATGCCGTTGAACCTCCGTTTTCCTTCATCTAGTTTCTTAGCAATATAATCTTTGGCTATACTGTTATTGACTTATTGTTAAATAGAATTTATCAATTGAAAAGACTAGTCTTTGACAGGTATCTATGTTGGGGATAATAAGGTTATCCACTTCACTAGACACGGTCAAGAAGTGGGAACCGGGACTGTGTTGGATATCCTCTTGGTGAGCTCGGGACCCGCTCGGTCTCGTGTACCTTGTACCGCCTGTACCCCTCTGGGAGATGGTCACGGGGTTAACTTCTCGTGTTTGGACTGCTTCCTTGCTGGCGGTGTTCTGTACCGCTTCGAATATTCAGTCAGCCCTGCTCTCTTTCTTGCAAAGGCGCGGGGAGGGACTTGCTCTCTCGCAGTCTCGGACGAAGATGATGTCGTGGTGCACCGGGCAAACTACCTCCTCCGAAATGGCTTTGGGTGCTACAATGTGTTCAAGAACAACTGCGAAGATTTTGCCATCTACTGCAAGACGGGGCTGCTCGTGCTCGACCAAAGCACGATGGGGCAAAGCGGGCAGGCGGTGTCTATAATTGGCGGCCCTCTGGCGGCCGTTCTGTCCACGCCATTGCGCCTCGTCACCACCAACGTTTACGGGATGGTGGCCATGGCTGTAGGGGTGTACTGCGCCAGCCGCTATGCTGCTGATATTGGCATGCGTGGAGATGTGGTCAAGGTGAGCGTCGAGGATCTTACGAGGCGGCTAGCAACTGGCCTGTATCAGGTTCTTGAACCAAGTCTCCCGGCTTTGCCGGCTCCGGCCGCCACCGGGGCTTTGCCGACTCTGGCCGCCACCGGGAATTTGCCAACTCCGGCCGCCACAACTCCGGTTGCTACCAGCTAGAACTACCATTTAGATTGCATGAAGGGTGGAAACATGTAATATATGCTAAAGAGATTTGCATTGTTGCTTTTAGTATCCTCTATATAATACTATGTGTAATGATTCATTAGTTTCGATAGGACTGGAATCTAAAACCTATTATAACGACAGAAAACAATCTCGGCCGGTATAAACTGTCGAGTTCAAAACTTATAAATTACTCTCTATGTTTCATTTTATATGTTTTGTGTTATTTATATTAAGCATATAACCATAATGTGCAATCCAACTATCAGTTTAGGCTTTTAGTTGAAATGGAGCGCCTCAATTATTTATTGGTCGGATTAATTGTTTTTGTTTGTTTTTTAATAATTTATTAATGGTAAAAGATTTCAAATCTGAATCTAAATATGATCTTCTAGTGCAACCCACCATCATCATAATAATAAACACATAATCTTTAGCAATCAAGGAAATGGGGATTATTACTATCGTTATTATTTTATATTTATAATTATATTTAATTTATGAAAGTGATTAGAGGGCCCCCTTAAATAGTAGAAACAAAAAGCTTTCATGGTCATCATAATTGTTTGCACTCTTAGACTGTGGCAGAAGGAACCAAAAGCCAGCATTGCACCGCCCTACCTTGCAAAAGTTAGTGTCATCATTCAATTTTTATTTTTTTTTTATAAAAATTAAAAAAATATTTTTTGTATAAAATTTTTAACTAATACATTATACATTATAAATATAAATATAAAAGTAAATTATTTGTCCAAACTCGACATGTCAATTTGAGAAGAAGTTTTACAAGCTGGACTAGGAAAAGCACATTTCACCAACTTACCCTAACTAGACAAATGGCATCATCTTTTAAGGTTCACAAAATGCGAATTCCCTCAGGCCAAGAGTCCCCACACACCGACTCATCTTTAGTGGTCTTTTAGATATGAAGACCAATACTCAATGCCAATAAAAAAGTCCATCATATTGGTATAATTCTCACACTTTTAAACTACAACTGTCAACTCTTGATCCTATGTCAATATGACATTGTCACTGCAATCTACCAATATTGAGCTGCTTATGCAGACCTTTAACTATTTTTCATAACAGTACAAAGGGTCCTCTACATTGCACATGAGCACTCCAAAAGTACTATTCTTAGTTTTCCGTGGCACTTATAGCCTAAACTACACACTCTTACACAAATCTTGCTCATCGAATACTTTTGCTCTGAGAGAAACTCCAACTGAGTTAGTCGAACAATTGAATTGATAACCATAAAATTACGTAAAATACACTTTCTCGTAAATCAAAGAATACTTTTGTGCCATCAATATTAAAATTATTTTAATTCAAAGATTAAGAATGGGATGTGAAGGATGCAAAAGATGAAGTATAGCTAGGGACATGATGTACATGGTGTGTCTAGAAGGTGAATGTATCATCCATCCAATATGTAAGTAGAAAAATGAATTATTGGAGTATAATTAATTATTGCATCACATGCAAAGTACCCAAAATTTTTATGTATTTTGTTTTTGGTTTCTTCACGGCCAGCCAAAGGAATGAAAACTTACAAAAGAATACTACCAAACTTTACTTCTAATCTTGTTGAATTGTCTTGTCGACAATAATAAATTTATTTATATTTATATAATTAAGAATATATACGTGTATATTATATACATTTCTCTTTATTAATTAAACAAATTTAAAAATGAAATTTATAAGATTTTGTCTGGGACGAATATAATTAATTAAAATTAAAGTTAAAAAAAGTTTGACTGTTTGTTTGTTCATGGGAGATGCTGCACAAAAGCCAAAGAAAAGAACTATGCATGTGACAAGATGCCACAAAATCTCTATCTTTTTTTCTAAATCCAAAACTTGCTTTTTTAATGCATCTTTATGTCCATTCTATTGTGGATTAATTACTTGCAGTTTTAATCTTTAAAATGGATAAAAGAATTCTCCGTTCTGGTTTGCGTGCTATTACACAAAAACGAAAATTATTTATTAATACACATTCTTGAGTAGTGACTATAAATTTTTATTGTTACACGCACAAAAAGTATACAGTATATCATGTATCTTCTTCAATTCCATCAATGCATGCAAGCCATTGATGCATTGCATGCACTGTTATACTATAAATGTTACCTTGATGACTCTCGTGCTCTGTCTTTACTCTTTACATGTGAAAATTCTCTGAGATGTCTTTTAAGGACAGACAGTTGAGATCATATGCTGCATTCATGCCTAACAAATGTCTTAATTTCTTCACCTTCTTTGGTGATCTTTTTGACCTTACAAATGTTAACAGAAACTGGAAACTCAAGAAATCATATGATATGTCTGCCGCAAATCACTCTTTTGGTCTTGGTTTCATCACTTCCTCTTCAAGCTTGTGAAGATGCTATCATTTTCTTCTTCTTTTTTTTAGCTGGTAAAAGACCATAAAAAGGTAAATCAACTGGCTCAAATAATCAAGAAAGCCAATAGACGTTTAACTTGTAATCTTATGATTAGTTAACAATCTGACTAACTTGACTGGGGTTGCCTGGATACTGTCATTTTCGTTCTTTAAAGAAATGTTTTGCTTTAGAGTTTTACTGTCACATTGTGTACCAGTTATTTAGTACGTTCTTTAGGTGGAAATTACTATATTAAATTACCAAAAATATCTTACCAAATCCCAATATTTTATTCCAATTACAGTGCTGTGATTATCTGCAGAGCTGCATTGTACTGTTATATGAGTGTTTCTCACTCCAATTATGGCCCCTCTTGGCCTCTTTGAGGTTCTCTAGTTCAGTATCTGTCACTTTTGGGGCCAACTGTGATCTGAACTTCATGTTATCTACCATCCCAACACCCTAGATTTGACATGGGGTTTTCAAGAAACACCCACATGTAGCTCTTTTATGAGGTCTCATTGCATATTTGCATGCACAGTTGAGCTTCAGAGTTGAGAGAAACATCCATCCATGGAGGCCGCTGCTTCTTGCCGGTTCTTTCTAGTTCTAGTTCTACCCCTGTCTCTTATTTCAGCTGTTTTTGGTGTTACAGACCCGAATGACTTGGGTATTTTGAATGATTTGAGGAAGGGTTTGAAGAATCCTGAGCTTTTGAAATGGCCTGCAAAAGGGGATGACCCTTGCGGGCCTCCAACATGGCCGCATTTAGTGTGCAGTGGTGGGAGAGTGGAGCAGATTAATGTTATGGGTTTGGGGTTGGAAGGCCCTTTGCCTCAGAGCTTGAATCAGTTGTCAAAGCTGACACATTTGAGCCTGCAAAACAACAAATTCAGTGGAAAGTTGCCATCTTTGAGTGGCCTGTCTGAATTGCAGTATGCATATCTTGATTTCAATGAATTTGACACAATCCCCTTTGATTTCTTTGATGGGGTTGTGAATTTGCAGGTTTTGGCATTGGATGGGAACCCTCTGAATGCCAGTAATGGGTGGTTATTGCCAGATAAGTTGCAAGATTCAGCTCAATTGACTAATCTTACACTTATGAACTGCAATTTGGGTGGCCCTTTGCCTGAGTTCTTGGGCAGTATGGCCTCATTGGAGGTCTTGTTGCTATCCATGAATCGCCTTTCGGGGCCTCTGCCCCAGAGTTTCAGAGGCTCTATGCTGAAGATGCTCTGGTTGAATGACCAGTCAGGTGAAGGGATGAATGGCCCAATAGATGTAGTTGCCACTATGGAATCACTCACTAGTTTATGGCTTCATGGCAACCATTTCTCAGGCAAAATCCCAGAGAGCATTGGGAATTTGGCTTACTTGCAGGATCTAAACCTTAATACTAATAACCTTGTTGGTCTGGTTCCCAGTAGCTTAGTAGATATGCCCTTAGCCCATCTTGATTTGAACAATAATCATTTCATGGGTCCTATGCCAAAGTTCAAGGCTCAAAATATTACCATGAAATCCAACCCCTTTTGCCACACCCAACCTGGTGCCCCTTGTGCCCCAGAAGTTATGGCCCTTCTGCAATTTCTTGATGCCATGAATTACCCTTTGAACCTTGTTGATTCATGGTCAGGCAATGACCCCTGTGGCGGGGATTGGCGGGGAGTGAGCTGTGATGCAAACCGTAAGGTCAGTATCATAAACTTGCCTAAGTTTAACCTTTCTGGTAGCTTGAGCCCTTCCATTGCAAACCTTAGCTCTCTTGCTCGCGTGTTTCTTGAATCCAATAATATCTCGGGACCGATTCCAAGAACTTGGACCGGGTTGAAATCTTTGGTGGTGTTGGATTTGCGGGATAATAACCTCTTGCCTCCGGTGCCACACTTTAGTGATTCTGTTAAGCTTGTGCTGAGTGGAAACTCTCTGCTGAATTCTAACCATTCGGGTGCTAGCTCCTCGAGAAAAAACGATACCTCCTCTCGAGGCTCACAATCATCATCTCCATCACCATTGTTACCATATAAAGGCTCAAACACTGGTGATGATGAAGTTCCATATGTGGAATCACCAGAAAACAGAAGATCAGATAAGTCTAAGATAGTTGTGATTGTGGCCCCTCTTGCCTGTTTTGTGATTTTGGTCTTTCTAGTTGTGCCACTCTCAATTTGTGCCTGTAAGAAGAGTAAAGACAGTAGTCCCCAAGCTCAAAGTTCTCTTGTGATTCATCCTAGGAATCCATCAGATTCAGATAACATGGTCAAGATTGCTATTGCCAGTAACCCGAGTGGCAGTAGTGATTCCACAAGCACACACGGTGGCGAGTCTCACATGATTGAATCTGGCAACCTAGTCATATCAGTTCAAGTTCTTAGGAACATAACTAAGAACTTTTCCCCCGAAAATGAACTTGGGCGGGGCGGTTTTGGAGTGGTCTACAAAGGAGAATTAGAGGATGGCTCAAAAATTGCAGTGAAAAGAATGGAATCTGGAGTGATTACAAGCAAAGCATTGGAAGAGTTTCGGTCTGAGATTGATGTTCTTTCCAAAGTTCGCCACCGCCACCTGGTATCTCTTCTAGGATATTCAGTACAAGGCAACGAAAGACTCCTCGTTTATGAGTACATGCCTCAAGGAGCTCTCAGCAAGCACCTTTTCCAGTGGAAGAGTCTGAAGTTAGAGCCTTTATCTTGGAAGCGGAGGCTAAACATCGCGTTGGATGTTGCTCGAGGCATGGAGTATCTTCACACACTCGCCCATCAAAGCTTCATACACCGAGATCTAAAGTCCTCGAATATCTTACTCGGAGATGATTTCAGAGCCAAAGTATCAGACTTTGGCCTAGTGAAACTCGCCCCCGATGGAGCAACGTCTGTGGTCACGAGGCTGGCTGGAACGTTTGGATATCTAGCACCCGAATATGCAGGTACCATTTCTCTTCGATTTCTACCTTGATTCTATAAATGTGCTATGAAACTTTCATGTTTGGTAAATGACTGTTACCTGATAGCTGTTAGCTGTTAGCTGATTGGGTTAAAAGGTATACCAAACAGCTATCAGCTAACAGCTCATTTACCAAACTGTTTTCTACAATCAGCTAATGTTATCAACTAGTTATTGTCTGTATGGTACATATTGGCTCACTTGAAATTGCTTATTTGATTCAGTTACTGGCAAAGTGACCACAAAAGCGGATGTTTTCAGCTTCGGGGTTGTGCTAATGGAGCTGTTAACTGGACTAATGGCACTCGACCAAGACAGGCCCGAGGAGAGCCAGTATTTGGTTGCGTGGTTCTGGAATGTGAACTCGAGGAAAGACGGGCTCTTTGCAGCCATTGATGCAGCGTTGGACGCTAAACAGGAAACATTCGAGAGCATTTCAACCATAGCAGAACTCGCTTGCCACTGCACCGCTAGAGAGCCTAGCCAGCGGCCTGACATGGGGCACGCTGTGAGCGTGCTCTCCCCGCTGGTCGAGAAATGGAAGCCTCTCGACGATGATACAGAGGAATACTGTGGCATCGACTACAGCCTCCCGCTTAACCAAATGGTGAAGGGGTGGAAGGAAGCAGAAGGAAAGGAGTCGAGCATTGTGGACCTCGACGACAGTAAGGGCAGTATCCCAGCAAGGCCTACTGGCTTTGCAGAATCCTTCACCTCAGCTGATGGTAGATAGAGATGATGTGAGGTACATTGCCCTTTCCATTCCCATTTGATTCTTCTGTTAAGTAGATACAGATAAAGCCTTTTCATTGTTCTCTCTTTTGTTCTGTGAGATCATATATATGAATGATTGATTGTATTTATGCAATTGTTCATTGCTATTTTGGGGAAGTTGTGAAATTTCAATTCAAAAGCTTTGAGTATATATATGAATTGTAACTGCAATTTCCATGAGATAATTGAGATGCCTTTGGCTTGCAGAAAGAACCATAAGCCTGGAATCATGTGCTCTACTCATGTTGAATTTGCATGCCTACTCATGTTGAATTTAGTTTCTATACTATTCATATAATAATTAGATAAAATATATATATATATATATATATATATATATATATATATATATATATATATATATATATATATATATATATATATATATATATATATATATTATTTGAGTAAAAATCATAACACCTTAAAAACTGTTATGATGAGATAGCACTTAAAAATTGTTAGGGGTGGGTTTTGAAAATAACAGCCCATCAAGGAGCGGACTTTTTTGGCCTGCCCCGCCTAGACCCATAAGTTTGGCGGGGCGGATCACAGGCTACCTGTCAATTATTTACAAATTATATATATATATATATATATATATATATATATATATATATATATATATATATATATTATTGTCCGAGAAAATTCTTTCTGGCCCAGTCGGAAAATTCTTCATGGACTCCTTTTTGTTTGAATTTTTTTTTTTTTTTTTTTTTTTTTTTTTTTTTTTTTGTAGAACCTACACTTATATAACTAGATATCCATAAAAAGTTTGGGTTGAAAACATGTTTCAGTAATCACAGAAAATTCCGTTAAGTTCTTGGTGGTGTGCTGCTCAAAAAAATTCTGCTTGAAGCAGTTTAAGGGAAAAATTCGAGAAAATTACTTCTAGGGTTGGATTGATATGATTTTTTTTTTTTTTGTATGTTCTAGACCTGATGAACTTCATATCTGGAAAAATTTGTATCAAAATTCGTTACCAAATAATCTCATAAAATTTCACAATCTAAGTAAAAAAAATTTGAATTTTTTGCGAGTTCCAGACTTCCAGTTTCTTGTATATATATAATATTTTATAAAATCTAACTATAACCTAATAAGTAATAACCATTACCCTAGTTTAATGTTTTAGAATTTTAGACTATGGACTTTATAATTATTGTTGTGTATTATGTAATGTCTAATGTTTAATGAATTATGTCTTATCTTAGTTATGTAACAAGTTATTTTAATTATTTTTAGAGTGTACAAATGGTAACATTTAACAAAGCAACAAATTAACAACTTAAGAGTTAAGAACAAAAAAAAAAAAAGAAAAAAAAAAAAAAGAAAGTGGGGGGGGGGGGGGGGGGGGAGTGGTGTGGTGGGGGCCCGCCTAGCCTGCGGGGCAGTCTCGACCAGTAAAACCCAAGTCTACAAAGGAACAGGCTTTTTCGGCTCGGCCCGTCAGCCCGTATTGACAGCTCTACTTGTACTATAAGTTTACAAATGTTGATTAATAATGTGGTTCTATTGTATTATATAAATATAAATTGTACACTCAATCAGTCAACCTATCGTTTTAACATAACAACTTAATATTATTTTATGTATATATGACGATAGTAATATTATATAAAATAGAAGCAATTAATATGATCTCATGCCATCCAAATAAAATAGTAGCACCATATGTATGCAACCTCCTAAATGTTTGGTCATGAAACGTGCAATGCATAGACTATGGAGATGGAAATGAAGGAGAGATCTCATCAATTAATAAACAATTAATATATGGTTTGTGTGAGTAGTTTAAAAAGTTATTAGTCGCCACTCATCACATGAAACAAGCGTACAAGATAAGGATGGGCAACCGTTGACATTTAACACAATAAGGGGCCGTTTGGTTCACGGAATGTTAGATTACCTTAGGGAATGTTAGATTACCTTAGGGAATGTTAGATTGCTGGGAATGTTAGATTACTGGGAATGTTAAATTCCTGTGTTTGGTTAAGACTGAGGTATATAATATAATTATGTTTGGTTTAGGGTTATCTTTATCTTTATATATATATATATATATATATATATATATATATATATATATATATATAAGCTAACATAAAATATATATTTTTAAATAATTAGAATGAAAATAGCAAAATTTATAAATATCCAAGGTTATCTCACATTACCTAAGAAAAGGAAGGGAATCACATTCCCTTCAAAATCCTATGTGGAGGGAATGTTCCATTCCCTGGGAATGTTATATTCCCTCAGATAGTATGAACCAAACATAGGAATCTAAGCTCAGGAATGTCATATTCCCATGGTTATGTAATATAACCTGAACCAAACGCCCCCTAAAAATTTTCAACAACCCAACTTCCAAACAACGACTTAGTTATAACGTTGAAGAAAATTATTTGTTTATTCACATTACCATCCCATGATCCTACTCACTCATGTAAGCTCCAAATTAATATATCTTGTCTCATATATCTCTCCGTCTATATAGATTTCGATATCTTGGGAACAATTTTAGTCAAGTTGATCAGACAGTTAACTTGATAATCATAAGAGTTGCTCTATGTAAATAATTGTCTATTGGTTTGAGCCGGTCAACTATAAACAATTTATAATCATTTACTTCCTTGTGGTCATTTGCTGGCTAAAGTTACAAAATGCACACCTTCGGATAGCAACTATAGGCAATTCTAGAAGAAAAAAAAAAGCACTTGTTTTACTATAGTAGCTTTGAATGTATGGCTTAACTGATTAATCAATTCAAAATAGAGTTAATATGCTAATTACCCAACTTCGCTGATAGCCTTTCCTATTTAGGAGAGTATGGAATTAGCTTTGTTGTGAGTACATGTGTAGATGGTTAGTTGAGTCATATGTTATAATTTACCTTATCTAAGAAAATTCTAGACAGATGTGTGAAAACTCTCGAGATTGGAGATAATTCTTTTTTTAACTAATGAGGAAAAAAACAAAAGAGGATAATGGAATCTTACATTTGATCAATCTCTTTCATAGCGTTGACTATAAAACATTTGGAACCTTAGAGAAACAACTTCTTTTTTTGGCCCAATACCATCATGGCTGACCAAACCAAAACCACCATCTTCATAATCTTCCCTTCAAGCCAGCTCTTCATCATATACCCAAACTAACATGAACAACACCGCAGTCGGCCCCGTCCCCGACTCCGGCGGCTTTTTAGGCTCGGGACACATCGGCGGTTTCGGCTACGGGATCGGAGTCTCCGTCGGAATTCTCTTGCTCATCACAACCATCACCTTAACGTCATATTTCTGCACCAAAAACCACGCCGCCGAGGCCACGACGAGGCGGGGGCCGAGGAACAATGCGGCGGCGGCCGCCCGGCAAGATCCTCAGAACTGCGTGGTGGAGATTGGGTTGGACGAGGCAACGTTGTTGAGCTATCCGAAGATGTTGTTCTCCGACGCCAAACTCAACCACAAGGACTCCACGGCCACCTGCTGTTCCATCTGCCTTGCTGACTATAAAACTTCGGATATGCTAAGGTTGTTGCCGGATTGCGACCATCTTTTTCACCTGAAATGCGTTGACCCTTGGCTCCGGCTCCACCCCACTTGCCCCGTCTGCCGGACTTCGCCGTTGCCGACGCCGCAGTCAACGCCGTTGGCCGAGGTTGTCCCCCTGGCTAGTAGACCTGGTGGCTAAGTCACTCTGATTTACCCTTTCATTATTGGATCATCTTTTTCTCCAGAATTTCTGTGTCCATAGTTTTTTTTGTTTGTTTTTTTTTTTTGGATCAAATTAATGATAGAATGCATCGTATTGAAATTAAAGAAAATTTTCGATTTATAATTTCATAGGTTTCTTTGTTATTTGGGTTCACCAATTTATGAAATTATTAATTTATTATGTTTTAGTTTTCTGATCAATTCAATCTTTCTTGCTATATACGTCTTCGTAAGTAACGAGGATCATGTTTAATTTAATTATTTAAGATCAGATCACAGTGATGATTAATTTTATTTAATTTGGGAAGCAGCCTTATAAATACCAAGCAAGTTGGTATATACATTATTATTATTATTATTATCATTTCTTTGTTTATATACAGCAAAAATAGCAAGGAATTAGTTGTATTAGAAAATGATTAATAACTACTCAATTAATTAATCAATGTTTTTGCATTCAAAAAAATTAATCAATGTTTTTTAATATAAATTTGAGCCCTAAACTTAAATGTCACTCACATCTCTTATCTCGAAAATAAGTGAAGGAGGTAAATTGCGAGAATATAGTGTAATTAATGTGACATGATATAAAAAATGTAGTCTTAGAGATGGCTAGCATATGAGGTTTAGTTCGTGATCGGCAAGGATGATAGATTAATATTAGGTCTACCGTTAAGATTGAGCTAATGGACTTAGGGAGGATCTTCGATTAGTGAAGGCTATAAATTTTAAAAATGTCGAAGTGGAACTTGATCTTAAATTAAAATAGTAGTGAAGGTGATCAAGGGTGACATGGGAGCAAATTAGATCAAGGAGTGTGTCTACCCTCCTACTAAAATATAGGCAACTATTGAAACGTAAAGGATCCCTTAGGACCTCATATGTCACGGGAAGAAAATAAATATGCGGACTACCTGTCGGTTAATCTTGGCTAAAGGTTATACTTAGGTACTTTGATGTTGGGATAATCTCTAGATAATATGATGAATTTTGTCCAAATAAACAAAACCGATACACCAACATAAAAAATTAAATATAGCCGCCTTTTATGGTTGGATCTCTTAGCTGTACCAAAAAAGTGTATATATAAAATTGTGAAGTGTTTGATTTTGGTCCAAAATCGACATTCTCACCCACTTCTTGATCAAACCGATTTGGATTGTATCCTTATAAATATGTTTATGTTTAATTAAAACTGTAAATATGGACTGGCGGGATGAGGCCCGCCAAAGCCTACCTTTGTGAGAGAACGGGCTAAAAAACCCACCAAAATGCAAGCCTAAGGGGTCCAGTCCGCCCCGTCCCCTTAGGCCCGCGGGGCTGGGCGATCGAGGCCCCGCTAGTTTGGGTCTTTTTTTAAAACTGACACACATGCACACAGATTCAAGCCCAATTTAAACTTTAATCTTTTTATTTTTTTTTTGAAAGGACAATTTAAACTTTAATAAACTGTAAACTATGGGCTAGGAAGGCCCGTGGTGTGGGAACAAAATGTTAGCCTTGTTAGTGTCCAAAGATGAATAATGTACAAAAAAATCATTTGATAACTCATAATACTTTTATATATAAAACCTATGCTCAATCTATTCAAAATTTCAACCATCTCTTTTGAGGTTTTGTATATTTATTTATATAATTTTTTTATATTGGTATGTTTTCTTACGTTTCAAGAATAGATATATTCATTGGAGTAATACTAGCTAGGGAGTCTAGGGGTGGGCACTTGGGTTCGATTTATCCGAACCAAATCGAACCGGTCCGAATCGAACCGAACTAGTAATAGAAAATCGAACGGTTCGGAATTTTGTAACCCGAACGGTTTAGTACCAAACCGAATCGAAATTGAACGGTTTGGCAAAAATCGAACCGAACCGAATGCTATGTAATTTTTTAATAAATAATAATAATAATAATAATAATAATAATAATAATAATAATAATAATAAAAGAAGTAAATCCAAGTTCCTTGATGCCTGCTCCGCCGTTTAGTTCTCACTCTTACTGGTACCGAACCTTAAATTTTTTATTTGATTTCTTTATAGCTTGTTTTCTACATTGCACTTTTGTTGTTTGTCGCAATTGTTCTTTATCTCACAATTATATCTAACTTGAGTTATATTTACAATATTCAGTAATTTTGATTTCCAATGCACTATAATTATTTTCTAGTACTGTAATATATTTCAAGTGCACTAGCAATGACAGATTGTGTCTAAAAATTAACTATATAATAATTGACACTAATTCTTTTAATATCAACTATACAGATAGATGATTATTCATCTTATCAATAAAAATATTCCAACTGAAGAGTCGGTTGTGCAAAAACGTTAACTGATGTTTGGTAATTAGTACTTAGTATTGTGTTTGAACTTTGGATTGCTATTTTGTTATATAATGTTTAGAGTTTGAATTTGGATTATGTGAATATGTATTGTTTGGTACTATGTTCAAAAAATTAGGAAATGTTAAAATTTGGGGATCTTAAACCTAACCGAACACTGAACTGAATTAAATCTGAACCGAAACCAAATCGTTTCAAACCGAATCGAACTCTAACATTAAACCGAAAAACCGAAACCGAAACAAAAAAAAAAAAAAAAAAAAAAAAAATTGAACCGAAACCTGAAATGCCCACCCCTAAGTAATACTACATGTACTCTCATTTTTTATTCCGCGCTAAAGTGTTATCTTTTGATTGATTTAAATAGCAAAGTGTATCACTGGTTTTTTTTTTTTTTTTTAAAACAGGACCTGTTTTTATTCATTTACTTTTATTTACTCAATAAAATTTGTACACCAGAGTTGTAGTCCATAAAATTTGTACACCAGAGTTGTAGTCCATAGAAGTACATGTATCATTTTCCTATTCATTGTTAATTGTGAACAAAAAAAAAAAACACATTTTTTAAGGTTGTGAATTGCCACCTAATGTACGATTGCCTCCAAGAGTGATTTAATTTTCTCTTCTTCCTTGTACGATTGTCCCATCGCCCAACCGCCTGAGAGAACCGGTACCGTCTTCTTCATCAAGCTTTCCGACTTTCTTCTCTTATTAATCGCCCTCTCTCTCTCTCTCTCTCTCTATCTCTCTCGCTCAAACATGCACAGATAATCTACCATGGCGATATCATCAAAACCTGTCGTCGCCCTTTTCTTCTCTCTCTGCGTCTTCCTTCCTTTGATTTCAGCAATGTCCACGGACATCAAGTATTGCAGTAAGCTCCTCTTTGCCCTTTGTTTTTATTCACTTTTCTCCTTCTTCTCTGTCGTCTTCTTGTTTTTGGGTTTTAGCTGTTATCCCGTTTCCCAGATGCCCAGCAACAGGGACTTAGATTTTAGCTGTTTGTTTCGGATTTGAGATCATAAAAACCTGATCTTTGTGGTTAATTTGCCCAGAAAAAGTGAACCCTTTTCACAGAACAGGTTTAACAACGTTGTATGAATTTCATGTTAATAATTCACTTGAAAATATATATACATGCAGGCCAGGCAAACTATGCCGTGAAGGTGACCGGAGCTGATATAACACCTTTTCCGGTGAAGAGAGGCGACAACGCCACTTTCAGTATCACTGCTGCCACAGGTGATATGATGGCACTGTTTTATAATTTTTTTTCTTTTAAAGTCACGAGAAAACTCGTAGTCACTATTCAAAGGTGTTTAAGGAGTAAAATTCAATCTTGTGATCCTAGCTAATAAAAGATTATAAGTAAAATCATCTAAGGGCTTAAACAAAAATATTCAATAATAAGTCACTCCAATGATACTTATATTACCATTTTGATGAGTTTCAAAAAGATTGTTTTGTTATCACTTCACAATTTCTTTCTTATGAAGTTGATCGATCTTGCATGGGATTATATGGATACTATTCTTTTTCTTGGATCCTATCAAGAAAATTTCTCTAATTGCATGACTAGAAGTTTGGGATGGATTTCCCCTTGCAGATAAAGGTATGGTTGGTGGAAAGCTAGGGATACATGTCCTATACTATGGAATGGACATCTACCACGAGACTTACAACATTTGTGCAGAGACATCTTGCCCTATTTCTACTGGTTATTTTGTTTTATCACACACTCAAAAATTACCACAGTATACACCCACGGTAAGTAGTAGGCATCTTTGCAATTTCATTTTAATCCTCTAGGGTACTTGAATTGGCATTGTGTGTGGGGGGGGGGGGGGGGGGGATTGTCACTGTGTTTTGGCTTGATGACTTTGTTGTCTTTATGGATCTTTTAAGTTGACAATGCTTAAAAAATACAGGGTGAATTCTCCCTTAAAATGACAATACTAGATGAAGAGGATAATGAGTTGACATGTATCACCTTCGACTTTGTTATCGGCGTTGGCATTGGACTTATTGCAAAATCGAAGGGAATTCTTTCCAACTTTCTCTAGTAACATGCCATGGTCATGCTCTGAGTTGCAAGAATAAATAGATTTGAACTTATGTTTTGTTACCCATCTTCTTTGTAATCATGATGCATACACTTCATTGATGGAGTGTTCATTTTGTCTAGTGTTTATGTATTGTTTGTTTCCAAGTGGTCCTTAATTTTTGAAGAGTGATATATATGATATATGTTATAATCTATGTCCTTAATTGATCTGTATATTTATATATATAAATCACAATAAGAAAATGCTTAATTAGCAACCAGTTAGGCAACTGTTGATTAAATAGAAAGAAAAAGAAAAAAAATCCCTTTTAATTACTACTCCGTAATAATTACTCTTTTATTTACATTAAAAAGTATATAAAAATAACTTTAGAATGTATAATACAATTTATCGTTACGCATTGAAAATTAGAGACGAATTAACATAGAAAATCACATGAATTTAATTAAGCCTAGTTTGAACTTTGAACCATGACAAACGTGTACAGTATGGGCTAACAAGGCCCATGATGTGATGAGAACAAATTATGCCTTTGTTAATGTTTCAAGAAATGATATATTCATTGTTAATTCCGAAAAATAATAACTTTTTTTTCAAGGTTGTCACCTAATGTATGTACGGTTGCCTCCTTCCCAGGGACGGGGCCAGAAAAATACTTGAGCGGGGGCGAAGTTTAAATGACAGTTATAAATATCAAACAGTCATAAGGTTAAAATACAAAATATATTATAATAAATTGCAATAGAATATTTTTGATAGATTAAACGATAGTTAGAGTCGGAGCAAAAAATATACTTGAGTGAGGTGAAAATGTAAAAATATTTATGACAAAATATGAAACATAATCAATTAGATAAAATAATTTGAATAAAATGAAGTATAATATAAACGTGTATACTACATTACTACATTAATTAAATGATTCATAAAAAATAAACTAAAAGAGCATTTAATTTGTTAATTAAATGATTCATAAAAGTAGGTTAAAAAATATTTATCTTGAGAAGGAATGAGATATAAAATAAATAAGTGAAGATAAGGAAAAGTATTTTTAATGAGATTCGAACCTATGACCATACACTTTTTTAAAAATCAAATTTAAAAGTAAACCAACTAAGCAATTCTAACTATTAATACATTAAACATAAATATAAATTTTATATAACATTTAATGCTATATATGTCTATATATACATACATATATATAAAGGGGTGGGGTGGGAGAGTGGGGGCAGCTGCCCCCACTGCCCCCATACTGCCTCCGTCTCTGCTCCTTCCAAAGAGTGATTAACTTTTGAGTAATATTACACATTTTATATTCCCACTTTCTACCTATTTTCTACTTCTTACTTATGTGACCATTTCAATCATTCAAAAAACATGTGAATCACAGTTTTTAATTCACTACTAGAAATTATTGAATTTACGATCACCTGAAAGTTATTTAATCAAGTCGAAAGTAAAAAATGGTCAGAAATAGCAACAAAGATTTTTCCGAATATCAAAAGTAGTCGAAACAAGGCTTTTGACTTGATTTAAGATCACTTTTCAGGTGGTCGGAAATTTCATAATTTCTGGTAGTTTTTTCTTCTTCTTCCATTAGGCATTAAAATCAATATATATTATGAGAATTTTACTTCCTTGAAGTCTACTTATCATTTTCCTTTGCGTACCCTCCTTCCTTGTACGATTGTACCGTCTTCCTCGTCAAGCTTTCTTCTCTTATATATTAATCGCCCTTTGGATCTGTCGCTCAAACATGCACAGACACGAAGACGACGACAGAGATGATCTACAATGGCGATATCAAAACTTGTCGTTACCCTTTTCTTCTCTCTCTCTCTCTCTGCGTGTTCCTCGCCCCTTCGCTTTCAGCCCCGCATGCAGCGTCCATGGCCGTCAAGTATATATTGCTGTAAGCTTCTCTTTGCCCTTTGTTTTTATTCACTTTTCTTCTTCTTATCTGTCGTCTTCTTGTTTTTGGGTTTTAGCTGTTATCCCTTTTCCCAGATGCCCAGCGACAGGGACTTAGATTTTTGCTAGTTTCGATTTGACATCATAAAAATCTGATCTTTGTGGTTAATTTGCCCCAACAAGCGAGCTAACCCTTTGAAAGAACAGGTTTAACAACGTTGTATGAATTTCATGTTAATAATTTATTTGCAGACGAGATCGACTATGCTGTGAAGGTGACTAGGGCTGACGTAACACCTTGGCCGGTGAAGAGAGGCGTCAACGCCACTTTCAATTTCACTGCTGCCACAGGTGATGGTGTTGGATATTTATTATATAGGAAATATATGATTGAGGTTTCAAATATGTTACTAAATTTAAATAATATATTTGAGGTATTGTGGAGTTGTAAATATTATTTTAGTTGATGACCATGTTTGAGAAATGCAGGGTGAATTCTCCATTCAAATAATGTTAATAGACAACGAAAAAGATGAAGATCGAGTTGACATGTGTCACCTTCGACTATACTCCAACTTCGAGGACAACCTTGGACTTATTGCAAATTAAAATTCATGGGAGTTCCTTCTAAATTTCTCGTGTAACATGACATGGTCATGCTCTGAGTCACAAGAATAAATGGATTTGAAATTATGTTTTGTTACTTTATCTTCTTTGTAATCTTGATGCATACACTTCATTAATGAAGTGTTCATAGTGTTTCTGTGTCTTTCCCATGATAACGTGTGCTGGAATCCATTAAAGTGCAAGGTCGTTCTATTTGATTCCTATCCAAAATACTTTTAGAAACCTATAAATTGTGAGATACAACACTCGAAATTGAGTGGAATTCTTTGCTTTAGAGGGTTGACCCATAGAGACATGGCTCATGCAGTCATGCTTTATCACCATAAAGACTAAAGAGTCCCAATCACTTTAATCCATAAAGTCCAACTGCAAGAAAGAGAAAAAGAATTCGAAGCTGCTTTTGCAAATTGCAACCCTTGTGACTGAATTATGATGGGTGACACACCTTGTCCCCTCAAGATTGACATTGCTACCAATCACCCCACCAAGGTCAAACTCATTGTTACACTTCCAACTATATAAAGCCTAATATTAAGCCAATCATCCCCAAAACATTTTTGTCTATCTCTATTTACTCCTATTATTAACATCACAATTTACGAACCCAACAGGCAGCTCACGTGGCAAATGAACTCTTGAATTCGATTCCCACAACCACAAGTCCACAAATGACAATTCCTCCTAAGTCAGTTCCTGTCAGTCGTATGCCTCTCGGAGCAAGTGGGACTCCCATCACACTAATTTGATTGTGGTTGATAGGTCAGTTCCTGTCAGTCCTGTGCCTCTCGGAGCAAGCGGGACTCCCATTACACTAATTTGATTGTGGTTGACCCGTTGCAGTTACATTTTCTTCACATACATTATGAACCTATCTCTCATGTCATCATCCAGAACTTTGTAAAGCAACTAAGCAGTGACTTTGTGTATATATGTACATTACTTTCCCAACCACTGAACATTATAAAAATAAGAGAGGTCACCATCAACTTTGGCCTCTACCATGAAGCTCACTTCTCCATCTTCTTGGCTGCCTTCATATTTTTCAAAGCAGCAGTGGCAGTAAGCATTACATGGTAGTTTGCTACTGCAACATCAAATCAGGAAGAAAAAAAAAATGATGATGAAGAGCTTGAGAGGAAGATTTCTAAGCAAATACAAATCCCTCCCAACAATGGCTTCTCTGAAACAACAAAGCTTTCTTCCTCCACTAAACCTCCCAACACTCCATGAATCCTTCGACAACAACATCCTCTCTGTTCCCGAGATTACTAAGGATGTTTTCCAGGAAGAAGCATTGGAAGAATTTCAAGAATTGGCTACTTCCAGAAAGACTAAACCAGCTTTATGCGAAGAAACCCAGAAAGAAGATGAAGAATCTCCAACGCTGCCGGAATTTGAAGAGAAATGTCCGCCGGGAGGGCGAGAATCGGTGGTGCTCTACACGACAAGCCTGCGGGGAATCAACAAAACCTTCGAGGACTGCAAGAGAATCCGGTTTTTACTCGACAGCTTTAAGGTTGTTTACCAGGAGAGAGACGTGTCAATGCACCTGGAGTACAGGGAGGAGCTCTGGGAAACCCTCGGCGGCGGCGGCAGAGTCATCCCTCCGAGGCTGTTCATCAAAGGCAGGCTGATCGGCGGCGCCGACGAGGTTGTCGGATTGCACGAGCGAGGAGCTTTGAGGACACTCCTGAAAGGCATCCCTTTGGTCCCTTCTGTTTCTCCCTGCAAAGGGTGTTCGGGAATGCGGTTTGTTCTCTGCTTAAAATGCCATGGCAGCTGCAAGATCACTGCAGAAGAAGATAAAATGGATGATCTTCCTGTTAGATGCCCAGATTGCAATGAAAATGGACTGATCAAATGCCCTCTTTGCAACTAATACTACTATCCCTCATCTCTCTTCTCTCTCTCTCTCTCTCCCTTCTTAATCTTGTAAATATATATTTTTTTCTTTTCTCCCTCATTTCTGACTTCTTGTACTATGTTTCATGGGTATTAATCTAGTATTTCTGACTTTCTGTTCTATATTTTATGGGTAAAAAAACACTAATCTGATTCTGTACTACATGTAAAAAACATTAACGTCCTATGAGATAGGACTGTTAAAGTCATACGAGAGTCTTAGAGGCGAGGAAATTTCACAGGAAAAATTGGGTGTAAAGAACAGTTAGATATATTTATTGATTCAAGAAAGGAGGTTAGAAACTGATGTACACTTTCAAGTTTCAACAAGGTGACAAACTCTAGCTATGAATGTTGCTGCAGACACAAAAGGATGGATAAGAAGAACTAATAATCTAATCAAACTTTAAAAAGAAATTTACATTCAAATATTTATGTTGCAGCTTCAGTTAATGCAAATTCAACTGATAGTTGCGAAGCAGCTTCTTCTACTGCCGGAGTTTCAGAATGGCCCGAGGAGGTTGCTGCTTCTATTGCCGGAGTTAATAAGGGTGCTGGTTGAGAATGGGTATAGTGGAACTCGATCTGAAGCCGGTGATGAAGAGGCACTGATGTTACGAGACCTCTCTTCATATCTGCCTCAAGTTCTCTAATGGGAATGGCAGCCAAGAAGTCCTTTATGTAGCGTTTGCACGACTCTTTTCCTCGAGAGATAATTTCGTTCTGCTCAGTTTTCGCTGATTCCTCGGGCCCAGAAACCGCCATTTGAGTGTCGGCAGAAACCTCGTCTGAATTGGCCGGGGGAGGAGCATTAGCGGTCTTTGGTTCTGCAGCGGAAGAAACCGTTTCGTCTGATGATTGTGCAGCCTCAGGCAGTTTATAGATGGCGGTGTTCGTGTCAAACTTTAGTATGTAAGCCTGGTTGCAGCCTTCGTAGAGCCGCTCGCCTAACGTGTCGATGATGTAGTAAGCTTCGGGTTCGATTTTGAGGACAAAAAAGTGGTCATTCCAGCTGACAATGTAGACTTGGGGCTCCCCAATCTCAGCACGGCTTATCTCGTCCCAGATACTGTCGAACGACATGGCGCCATGCAAGAAATCGAATCTCCCCTCGTCCATCCCATCCGGGTGGAAAAACCCGACGAAGGATTTCGATGGAACTACAGAGATTGGTCGGATTTTGGCTTGAAGGACAGTCTCCAAGTCGAAGTGCTTATCGGGGAACCTTTCCCGGTAAGTTTCATTCTCACACAGATTCCTCCACTCCAGAGAGCCTTCTCGAATCAAGCTATCGAACTGCGACTTAACAGGCATCAGATCGCGATTGGTTTGTAACCAATCGGCAATAACAGCAACGAGCGCTGTACATGCACTTTCTCCGGCTGCTTGCTCACTTCGCTGATCAATGGAAGCGAAAAAGACCTGCGTTTGAAGCATCATGTGCCCATCCCGGCTCGTAATATCTTTCTGTTCCCAGCTTCCAACAGTAAAACTATCATCACAAAACCCCGATAATGAAGATTGGTTTTCAACCCCCACTCTCTGCCACTGCAAAAATACGTTAATATCACCCATTAACAGACTTGAAAGAGCACAATTGCCCAGGTTAAATATAACACCATTATCAATGGAGTCTTTTAGCTGATTGGGTTAGTGGGTTTAACTAGTTGATATCATTAGCTAATTGTAAAAAAGTGTCTGGTAAATTAGCTAACAAAATGACTTTTTCAAAAAGCTGATGGAAAAAGCTACTACTTAGTGCTTTTGAATTTTAGCATTTTGGAGCAATAAGTTTTACAAAAAGCTAATTAGTTAAACGTTCATAGTCAAACAGCTCATAGTGGTCAAATAAGCCAAAATTAGCTGATAGGCTAACTATTTTACCAAACAGAGCAAAAAATTTATGCATCTGACATGTTCAATCTTGCGAAAATAATCAGAAATTAGCAGAGCTGGAAATAAATGTCGGTTGAACTAACCCAATTCCGTAAGAAAAAGCAACAGATATCGAAGATCATTACCCCGAAGGAAATAGATTCATCAGAACTGAGCTGGCGGCGATCATAGTCAATGTCATCTCCACCGTCTTCCCAATAATTCTTCTTCAACAATGGCTCCCCCTTACCCTTAGGAGATCTGAAGCTCAGCTTCCTCTTCCTCCAAGGAAGAATACTGCGTTTCGAGTTTTGCAAAACTACAGGCACCGGAACTTCATCATCCATGTTCGAGCAGCCAACATCCGACCTGCGGTTGCTATAGTAAACCAAATCCTCGTCCTTAGCACTAATCCTCGTATTGGAATAAAACGATGATCCCGCAAAATTGGCATAGGCCAATGTACCATAACTAAATGAGTTCCTAACTGGAGAAGAATCTCCCTTTCCTTCCTCCAATTCTCCTCCTCCATCGAGTCCATCGAGTGACTCGGTGTCAAAAGGATAAGCGTAATCGCCCTCCTCACTCCTCGACCACCTGCAATCGCTGCTATCTTCCTCCCGACAAGGCTTTTTCGCTCTCCTCACAGACACATACTCCGTGAAAATCTTTACCTTTCTGAGACCAGCTTTAAGGGCAGAAAGCTCGTCTTTCTCGGGGGATGATGTTTCCCCCGGTCTAGGCGAGGATAGCCCCAATGTAATTGGCTCTTGTGCAGCTATTTCTTCCAATAAACTGAGACATATCTGCAAGAAAACTCAAAGGCAGAGATTTAGATACCACAAACAACACTTTTCTTTCATCGAAACAACGACTAATACATACACAAAGCGCGGGGCGAGTCTCTGATCCATTCCCTGAAACCGCTAGGGGAATGTTCAAGCTAAACTCTTTCTCTTCTGCCCTGGCAGCAAATTCAGCAAGGTTTAAGGTTGCTGTTCCAACAGTATGAACCTTATTCTTAGCTCCTTGATTTGACACCTGAAGAACAGACAGAAATCTCAGCAAAAACAAAACCCATAACATTAATTGTTTTCATCTAGCAAATGTGGACAAATCTGAACAACTAAAATTCTAAAAAGCTTCGAACTTTGCTGCATTGCGAAAGATATGGCACATAACTATATTATCTCAGAACTGAACAAGTCAATTAATTTCTCCAACTTCCCCATTTCAACTTTCAGATCAGATGAAACATTATTCTTCAATTACTCCACTAAGATAAGTGAAAGCATAAAAATCAAAAATTTCCAAGAAAAAAAAAAAACAGAATTTAAGAAAATTAGCTCACATTGAAGAACACAGTGAAGCTAATCTCCCAGGGATGAAACGCGTTGTCTCTGGCAGTGAGATTGCAGACGTTTTGGAACGCCTCATCCCACTCCACCGAAACGGCGCCGTCCGGCCCATTCTTGACCCCTTCTTCTTTGGTGCAGTTCCTCTTCACCGTTCTCCTGAACGAGCTCAACGCAACCCTGGGCGGCCCTTTCCACCCGATCTCCACCGAAGCAGCTGCGCCGCCGCTCAACCAATCGTCTCCGCCGCCAAGATTCTCAAGCCGCCGCACCACCAGCCTCACCTCCAATTTCTTGGAGATTAACGGCGGCCATGGACGCCACCTCATCATCTTCGCCACCATTTGCCGCGCCCCTTCTAGTCTCCAGAGACGTGTATATAATAAGATAATAAAGTTGAGATTTTTGGTGGGTGTTTCTTCTCCTACGCTTTCTGGGCAATGGGTTGGGTATAGGATTGGGAATTAAGTGTGTGGTTTTTGAGATTTTCCCATTTCACGGCGAGGCCGGTGGGGAGAAGAATATGCCGTTACGTTTGGGTGAGTTTTGAAGATCTGTAACATGGGTGTTGCGTATTCATATACAGTGAGACCAGCACAAATCTCGGGAGATTATGTTCGAGGTTAGGTATTAGTTAAGGATGAGTATAGTATCATTATACTTCTCAAATTCACTCTCCATCACACAATTACATTTTTTACTTGTAAATTATTAAGAGAATCCTTAAAATGGATAGAAAGATTCAAGGAGATAATTACATGATCATAGTAATATATTAATTAAGGACGAGATTGATTATAGTTTTCTGATATTAACTCTAGACCACATAAACAGTTACTTTTAGATTATTAAAGAAATGGTTAAAATAGATAGAATAATTCAAGTAGAGAATATCTGCTATATCTTTGAGGATAAATTATCAGATAATAGATAATATTTGTTAAATCTTTAACGATAAATAATCAAATAATTACATAATCATAGTAATATACTAATTTAGGATGATATCTATTATAGGCTTATAGCTTTCTACCATTCACTCTTGACCATATACATAATTACATTATTTTTACTGATTATTATGGAATTCGTTCAAATGGATAGAGTAATTCAAGTAGAGAATATTTGCTATATCTTTGAAGATAAATAATCAAATAATGTAATTACATTGTGGAAAATGCTATTGGAAGTAAGCCAGTAATTGTTAAGGACAATAATGGGGTTTTTACTAATTGGCTCGCCCTATGGAGACTCAAGATCCCCAAATGGAAAACATTTCTTTGCAAAGCTATCAATGATATCCTCCCCACTCCAAGGAATTTGCTTATAAAGAGAGTTGATGTGGATCCAAATTGTGCTATGTGTGGATTATCTCAAGAGGACACTATGCATGCCCTAGTAATGTATGATTTTGCAAAGGCCATTTGGGGACAATCCAACATTCCAATCCCCAATATTGTGACAGATATTTTTCATATTTGGTTTAGTGGGCTTTAAATGTTCTAGACTTTGATGGAATAACATATGCAGCAGCAATTCTATATCATATTTGGAGAGCACAGATTGGAGCGATTTGGGAAGCTTTTCTTCCGCGATCGAGGACGTTACTTGCAGTAGCCACTGCCACCATGTAAGCATGGCGTCGAACCCGCCCATCTCACGACGCCCGAATGCCGCCGGAGCAGCCTGCTGCAACCGAGTCTCCGTCACTGCCACACGGACAGCTAGCCGGGCCTGCTGCTACGCACGTCATGCCACCACCGTGGGTTTGCCGTGTCGACGCTGGATTCCTCCACGACACGGGCAAGGCGACAGTAAGAGCAATTCTCCTCGATATAAATGGGGGATATGTTGCAACGTTCAGTGCACCGCTCCCGGATTGCTTTTCACCACTTATCGTAGTTAAAGGATCGGGGCGAGCAGTCAATAGAGCTATACACATATTGCCTGACACTACAGCGTTATCTTACTTCACTACCATCTACAGTTCGTTCCTACATCGGTTATGCTATTGATAGCTGCAGATCAGAGCAGCTACATCTTTGTTTTATTTCTGTTCGTTTAGATTTATACCTAGATCAGATAATTATCAGATAATTATTTAGCACATACTTTAGCATCTACAACATTCTAGCATCCTACTGCTATGTATTGGGATATCTTCCCACCTGACATTATTGCGGTTTACTTCTAATGAAATTACCACTTATTATTTTAAAAAAAAAAAAAAAAGAAAGAGTAATTCAAGTAAAGAATACTTGCTAAATATTTGAGGATAAATGATCAGATAATATAATTGCATTATGAAAAATGCTATTGGAAGTAAGCTAGTACTCGGTACTAGTTAAGGATGAGATTTATTATAATTCTCAAAATTCACTGTCGACCATACAATTAGATTTTTCACTTTTACATTAAATATTAAGAAAATCGTTAAATTAAGATGGATAGAAAGATTCAAGTAGATAATATCTCTTAAATCTTCGAGGATAAATAATCAAATAATTACATGATCAACGTAATATACTAATTAAAGATGAGATTTATTATAATTTTCTAGCATTCACTCTCGACCACATACACAAATACATTTTTTTTACTTTCATATTATTATGAAAATCCTTAAAATGAAAATAGTAATTCAAGTAGAGAATGTCTGCTTAATATTTGAGGAAAAACAATAAGATAATGTAATTACATTATGGAAAATGTTATTGGAAGTGAGCTAGTACTAGCTAAGGATGAGATTTATTATAGTTCTCAAAATTCACTCTCGATCATACAATTAAATTCTCACTTTTACATTATATATTAAGAAAATCGTTAAAGTGGATAGAGAGTTCATTAATTCATTATATATATGTTATACAAAATTATGTTTTACTCTAAAATGTTCTCTACCATGAGTAACAAATATTGGGCGATTAATTTAAGGTTAGCTACGGAGTACAAGTTATGAATGAGTATTACTTCATAATATAGTTTTTAAATTCACTCTCGATCACGTTTACTCTTTTAGATTATTTAAGAAATTCTTTAAAACGGATAGAGAAATTAAAAAAAAAAAAAAAAAAAAAAAAAAAAAAAAAAAAAACATATACAAGATTTTTGTGAATAATAATCCAAGAATTCTAAAACATTTTTTAAAAATTGTTAATTTAATATCCGAACATTTTTTTTTCCCATTATGAAAATCACCTCAAAACGTTTCGGTCAAAAGGCTTAGCTTGGAGACTTATTAACACTTGAAGAGCACTCAAAATGCAATAAATAAAGTTGATGTACTAAGTTCTCACTTCTCATCAGTCGCAACTAATAACAACCTGACATAAATTTTCTTTATTTCTTCCTGTTATGTCTTTGTTGTCTTTGTTGACTTTGGATAGAGATGACTTAAATTCCACAGCGGTTGTGCTTTCCTGCCTCAGCTCAATAAATCAATGCCCAGAAGGGTAACTAAGTTAGTGAAATATTATTTTTATTATTCTCAAAATGTTGAATTCCTAATTTTAAGAGTCCCCCACACTCTATCTCAACAGAGTATAACTCAGTTGAACACAGGAGTTAGACTTTTGTTTACAGCTAAAACATTATTTTTATATTTAAAGGTTATGAGTTTGATTCTTGTCAACATATTTTTGGTCAAGCTTGTCATACATGGGATCCTTTTACCCCGTGCACACTTTTGAATAAGTAGCTTCGAGTTTGAATTTTGTTGTCATTAAAAAATCCTTAGAGTATTATATTGGTCTTATCGACTTGCTTCCAACAACATGGTTGAGGTTTGATTCCGGTCAAAAACATTGAGAGTTTGAATTGAACTGCACGTGTATGAAAATGTGTAATTTGGTGTTTTGGCTCGATTACCTCCTTATAAATTCAGAGGTGGGTTCATGAATCTAGGATATAGTTTGAAGAAATTGAGAAATTTGGATTACTGAAATAAAAATTAATAATTATTATCCAATATGCTTTTTGAGTGGTAAAAAGAATTTACCAATTAAGTAATTAATAATGGAAGAAGCACTAAGTTACATGTGTAACACATGGCGTTGCCACGGTTTTGGGTGGGGATTATTATCATCAAAGTGTTATAATTACACCACACGTATTTAACGTGTACTATATTATATAAATATATAAAAAAAAAATTATAATGTGAATTTGTGTTTTGTTGGCAAATTAAATACAACATGCATACTTTCAAAAAAAAAAATACAACATGCATTTTATTTATGTTTATAATCACATTGTTATGTACAACATCATGGGTATACAATTTGTCACCAATAACTAATGTGAGAAATGACCCAAAGAGCATTGTATATGTTTGTAGGTTTAATTGTAACTTTTAAAAGTTTGAGTCTAATCAATTTTTTTGAATAAAATTTATAGATTTATTTGACTTTAAAAAAAAAAAAAAATACTTGTGTGGACAAATTAATTACGAACTCATCGTACGTGTGCACGTCGCTTTCTGTGTTTTATCGTTGTCATGTGTTAGCACTTTACGAAAATGTTTTTGAACCATTTATAATTTCCATGCACAGCCCCTAAAAAGACATTAACATTATAATATATAATACGGAGTAATAAATTAATAAATAATTATACTCGTACTTCGAAACCATAAAGCTCAGAGCATGCTGTGCTTGTATGTATATGACTATATGGCGTTGTGCCTACGGAATATAATAAAATAAAATAACTTATATAAATAACACAGACAGCCTGGTTATGGTTGTTCGTTGAGTTTAAGGTGTCTGTGAAAGCTTGACTTGCTATTTCTTTAATTCACCGCCACAGTGCTGTACAGTTGTGCGTTATGATTCTGTTTTGTTTTGGGTTCATTAAAGGGTTTGTTAACACAAACAGTGCTTTAAACAAGTCACACGTTTGATTATTGTTAATACTCTGAAACTCATCGCAAAAAATATTATTTTTAGTGTGATTTACTTATCATATGTGGTTTGTGGGCTATTCCATAAATATATGTTTGAAGTTGCATTCTATATATTAGTATAGTAAGTTTTAAGTCTTTAACTTACTAAGACATGTCACAATTTACCTTATAAATAACGGTCGCAGGTGAGTGAGAAGCTTCAAGGTCGAGGTTCAAGCTTTTATAAATAAAAATAAAATAAAATAAAAAAGAAAGTTGTGTACGATGATCGAAGAAAAAGCATGAAATGTTTCATACATCTAATTCACACAAGCCCAAATTATTAAATTTCACACTTTTTTTTAATGCGTTTTATCCATTCAATCTCGTACTATTGGGGTTATATACCTTGATCCAATGGCTTGGGCCCATTGGGCTTGATATATAGGAGTGATTCAAGAATCATAATGGAGTATAAAAATGGCGCGTTGTTGCAATAAAAGGAGTAGCGTAGTCACCAAAAGTCATCATTGTCCCGTGTTTGAGTTAATACTCAAAATGGTTATTGATTTTTCTTAATTTTGTTCTAAAAAATTTTAGCGACCTAATGTAGTAATATAGTCTCAAATTTTTGTATACAATTTAGTTATTCATTTGGTATTTAGTTCATTTGATATTAAATAGAGAGACAATTAAGTATTTCAATATTAACATCTCTTTATTTTTAGATCTGTAAAGTGCAAAATCCCTCTTTGTTTTACGAATTACTCCCAACCTGCATCGTTTTGTCACATACATATTTGTGTATGTATTTTTAAGGGAATTTTTGAGACTCGGCAAATAATGACTTTTCTCCCACTTTTAGTCATTATATTTATTTTTTCTCTACTTCTATTTTGTATTTCCTTAGACAATCGCATAATAATAAGAAAGAAAAAACATTATCCCATACTAGATATTACTAGCTACTTTAATAAATATGGACAATTTAAATAACTTTAAAATTTTCTAGCAATCACCCTTCATCAAAACAAGAAATGTGACATTTCTTTAAAATGTAAGATAGATAATATCAACCAAACACATTGTTTTTAATATTATAATGCAATATTACCTTGCTTATTATTCCGAATAATTTAAACCAAACTCTCCTTTTGGTGCATGCATGCAATGAAAGTTTATCAAAAATAACCATTAAGCAGGTGCACTAATTCTTGGAAATCTTTGGTAGAGCTCCCATTGGGTTTCACAGCCTCCATAGCTTCCCCTTTGAGCTTCACAACATTTTCTTTTAGCAGCTTCCCACGATCACTATCCAGAACAACATTCAAGGCCTTCAATGTCTCATCTTTGGTAAATTTCCCACCTTCAACTTTCACACCAATTTCCCACACACTCTCCACAAATCTGCTGTTTATTTGCTGATCCCCATAGAATGGGCGGCAAATCAAGCACACCCCGAACGATATTGCCTCCAGAGTCGAATTCCACCCGCAATGTGTCACGAACGCCCCGACCCCGGGGTGTGACAGCACCTGTACCTGCGGGGCCCACGGCACGATCTTCCCGAACTCTTTGGTCCGCTCAAGAAACCCTTCCGGCAGGTGCTTGACGCCGTGCGGTTTAAGGGACCAGAGAAAGGGTGCCCTTTTGGCTTCCAGCGCTTCTGCCAAGGCCACGATTTCGTCCGGCGGCGGGGTTAGGCCCGACCCGAAGCTCAGATAGACCGCCGGGGGGCTTGCGGGTGGGAGACTGTCTAGCCATGGAAGGCAGTTGTGGTCGTCGGAGATTATGGGTGGTTTTGGTGTGGCCGCCGCCTGCCGCAGGATCATCGGGCCGATGTTGAACACCTTTTGCAGCTTTGATCGGAGATCGTCGGTGACGGTGGGCTCTAGGTTCTGGAAAGAGTTTAGGACGACGGCGTTTGCGCCGGGTAACTTTAGCGCCATGTTGTAAATCATACCGGGGAATGGCGCCTGCAAATCCTTGGCAAGAATTTCTCCCGGCATTTCGCCGATTGATAGTTCTGACATTCCTGGGATTACTTTCAGCTTCTGATCCAACCCGTTTCCTGCAACGTTTACAACAACATATCACATGTGCTAATTAAGAATTCGGATGGATATATTACTACTGGAAATTATGGAATTTCCGACCACCTGAAAGTGATTTTAAATCAAATCGGAAGCAAAAAGTAGTCGGAAATAACAATAAAGATTTTTTCGGATACCAAAAGTGATCATCAACTTGATTTAAGATCGTTTTTAGGTGGTCGGAAATTTCATAATTTCTAGCAGTAATATTAAGATTTTCCCCACTTTGAAAGTGATTTTAAATCAAATCGAAAGCAAAAAGTGGTCGGAAATAACAATAAAGATTGTTTTGGATACCAAAAGTGGTCAAGACTTTCTACTTGATTTAAGATATTTTCAGGTGGTCGGAAATTCCATAATTTCTTGAACAGAAAGCTATGTTTACCGTTTGCGGTTGGAGTGGCGGCGGCTAAACTACGAACAAAATCGGTATACAAGTGGGCAGAAATAGAGCAAGCTCCGGCAGTCCAAAGAGCAATCCAAGGAACGCCGCCTCTTTCCGCCGCCAAGTCACCGCCGAACCACAGAAACGCATCCGTCAAGAAACACCCAAATTTGGTCCCCGTTTCCGCCTCCGCTTCCGCTATGGCCTTCACGTAATTACCCGGCATCGCCATGATGAACTCCTCGTGAGTGACCAACGCCTCGCCGGCGACAGTCCCATCCCACACGTCGTACGCCTTCACTTTCCCGGCCGCCGGGTTCCGCCCTCTGAACAGACCGGAGTTTGAGTCGTGATTGTTGAAGAAAGAAAACCGTGCGCTTGGAAAGGCGGCGGAGAGCTGCTCCACGAGGCTCAGTAGAGGGGCCGCGTGGGTGGCGAACGGGAAGGCTAGGACCGCTACATGGCACTCTGAACTGCCCATTTTTTCCGGCGAGAAATGGTTTTCCGGCTGTCCACAAGTTGATGACTTTCACGTTACTGGCATGGGGTATATATACACGACGACTCAGGGATAGAATGGGAAGTAAATTGACATTTTGCCATTTATATTGGACACCCTCCATAATTTTATATTATATATATATTATCGTCTCACAAAAATTCAAATTATTGTCAAAATATTATCAATATTGACTTTCATTTAAATTTTCTAATTTGTTGAAAGTAATTTTAGAAAAGTAATAACCTTTTCTCTAATTATTAACTTAACTATCTTAGGGGCCGTTTGGTTCACGGAATGTTAAATTACCTTAGAGAATGTTAGATTGCTGGGAATGTTAGATTACTAGGAATGTTAGATTCCTGTGTTTGGTTAAAATTGATGTATGTAATATAATCATGTTTGGTTTAGGATTATCTTTTATATATATATATATATATATATATATATATATATATATATATATATATATATATATATATATCTTTAAATAATTAGAATTAAAATGACAAAATTTATTAATATCCAAGGTTATCTTACATAACCTTAGAAAATAAAGGGAATTACATTCCTGTGGAGGTAATGTTTCATTCCCTGGGAATGTTATATTCCATCAGAGAATATGAACCAAACACAGGAATGTAAACTCGGGAATGTCACATTCCCTTGGTTATGTAATATAACCTGAACCAAATGCTCCCTTAATGTGTGTTTAAATAATTCTCGAGGAGCATTAAACTTTGTGAAACATAGCCAAAATTACTTCGATGTCCTTATCTTCCATTATTCTTCTTCCTCGCTTTCACTTGAATATATAGTTGAATTGCCATTATTGTTGGCAGGTAAGGAAATTGACTTTTCTAAACCACACATCTAAACTACCATATATATATGGCCGCATTAGCCTCTACGATGCACCCCAAGTTACCAAACACCTTATTAAAGTCTTAATTCGTTAACTTGGAGGGTGTGGTTGAGTAGAAGTGACTTATCCATCTTTAACTAAAGGTTAAAGATTCGTTCTTTGACTTTGGATATAGAGCAGTCTTAAATCTCCAGACGAGTTGTCTCACCCAATAAAAATGCCTACAATTTAGCTAGGAGATTAATCACTGTGTTCGATATCGTCAAATGAGATGGATCAAGAAAAAATGTAATATTAATTATGAATAAATTGTTGGTTACTTATATAAGATAACTTTGTAATGTTATTGATGTATAGTTATTTATGACAAAAAATATAATACTAATATAAATTAATTGATTGTTGCTTATGAGAGAATGTGTAAATGTGATACTTTTTGATAGAAAATGTAATATTAAACGTTGAATAATTATTAAAAAAGTTGTTTACTTATGAGATGAAATATAGGTCTGACAGATGAGTATCAATGTGAAGGTTTCATATGAGATTTTGATGAGTATAAAAAAAATTGTTTATTTTTAATGTTATTTTAATCCTAGATATAGCTAATGTTTTTAGTCAATAACTAATGTGCTTGTCACTTTTGTTAAAGGAACAAATTATCTATTGCTTAACAATGAAATTATTTTCTATGTGTGATCGTATGGGGTGGTTCATCAACGTAATGCTCTTTTATGTGATAGTGATTAACGATACATGTTTTGTTTGCCAAAAAAAAAAAAAAAGGTTTCGTTGCGGTTTACGTTGGTTAGCGTGCAACGATCGCGTGAGTGAGACCACGTGCCAACCATCGAAGCCGTGGCAACCATCCACTGATCCACCGTTTTGTCCTGTCAAATATTGTACCCAACAACTAACATTCCAAAAGCATAAAATATTATAGGCACGGACATCTATAAATTGCATGTACCTTAATTCATGACTTCAACTCGGTACAACCAGCTTGGTTGGCGTGAGTAATCGTATAATCTTTATCCCTTATGAGAGGTCGAGAGTTCAAACATTCTTGTATGAAAAAATCAGTATAACTAGTACTTTACTCATTAATTAGCCAGACCTAGTGTGAACGGAAATTAGTCTAAGTATGGATAAGCTTAAAAATATCTTATATAGTTAGAACATCCTCATAGTCTGACAAAAAAAAAAAAAAAAAAAAAAAACTTAACTCAGTACTAAATGAAGTACTAAATGAATTACGTAGTTACTTCTACATGAACAATTTTTTTTTTAAAAAGTAAGTAATGATGAAATATTATTAAATAAGATGTTCAACACATTAAGGAATATAACCAAACCAACTAAGGGGACTAGGTTGAGAACGAGTAGCCCTTGCAACCGCATGAGCTAACTTATTCACCGATTTAGGTACAAACTTAATGGACACTACTTCAAAGTGTCTTTTATAATTTCTGCATTCATCTGATGCAGCCTGCGTAGGATAGGTCTCTAGTGACACCATTAATAGCATTACAAACCGTCTGGCAATCCGAAAAAAGCATGATCCGTGAAAAATCTGTATCTTTTGTCCATGAGAGTGCAACCTATATCAATTTACTAAGCATGTGTTGAGTACAATGACATAGAAATTTACACAATACAATCACTTTTCCTACATCTATTGACACTGTACTGTTCAAAAGTACAGGTAGAAATTGATGAACATGACCTTCTCGTGTCACAGAATCCCTCATGTCTTGCTAACAATGCAACTCTCGTTGCTTCAGACTCTCGTATGATCAATACTTGTAAATCAAAACCTCAAAGACGAATTGTAGCCCCATTGATGAAGAACATACCTTGATGAGTAACATATCAGCTCCAGTACTTTACGTATTCAATCTGTGCTGCACCAATTCTCTTCGGTACATATCACGAATATATATAGCACTAAAATCCTAATAGATTAAGTATATCCCTTTTCCATATGGACAACCAAGATATGAAAGAACTGTAAATAATGAACTTTTTTTCCCTAAACATGACAGTATGAATATTTTGACAATAATTATTACCTCCAATACTCAAAATACTAACATATATAATAAAATTAAAATCTTAAAATTTAACTCTTTGCAACTAATCCCTTAAAAAAAAAAAAAACTCATTGCAACTAACCTTTTTTTTTTTTTTTTTTCCGCGAACAACACCCGTCTCATCATCCAAGATGATCTAACAAAATAACAAAGTAATTGGGGGTTCATGTAGTAAAACTCGATCTAAAGATTTGGGAGTTTATATAGTCACAAAAGTTCAAATTATTATCAAAATGATTATCAATATTGACTTTTATTTATAATAATAACAACGAGATTGTCTAATTTGTTTAAACTGATTTTAGAAAAGTAATAATTTTTTCTCTAATTATTAACTTAACTAACTTAACGTGCGTTTAGCCAAGCACTTTGTGCTCAAATGGCATGTAGTCATGACCTCTTCTATGTGGGAGGTCATAAAATCGACATGTAGTCATGACCTCTCCTATGTGGGAGGTCATGAGATCGAGCCTCAGTGTAGGCGTTGTTGACTCTTTGTGCTTCATTAAGTTGAGAAAGTATGTTTGAACAGATACTACAATGTAATAGAGTCAGTACATTCAAAAAAACTTAACGTGTGTTTAAATCATTTTCGAGGAGCATTAAAGTTTGTGAAACACTAATTACATTTGACAAACGTAGCCAATTACTTAACACTTTCACAAAAATTACTTGCGATGTCCTTCTCTTCCATTATTATTCTTCTTCTCTTTCACTTGAATAATTGAATTGCCATTATTGTTGGCAGGTAAGGAAATTGGCTTTTCTTAACCACACATCTAAACTACCATATATATATACATATATATGGAGGCACCCCTAATTAAACTATACGAACTTGAGACCTCTCATTTGAGGGGCCACAGCTCTGCCGCTTAACTACAAGATCTTTAGCAATTTATTAAAGTATTAATTCGTCCTAGCATGTTAATTTCAAATTGCACTGAAGAAATTTTACGCCACAAATTTAATCACAATAATAAATTTCTCGTCACATGAGACGGGTCATGAGAAAAATGTAATATTTATGTTGATAAATGTAATTTTAATTATAAATAAATTGTTGATTATTTATAAGAGAAAATGTAATATTTTTGAATATAATCCTACTTTACGTGATAGTGATTAACGATACCTGTTTTATACTTTTGTTTGCCCAAAAAAATAAGGTTTCGTTGCGGTTTATGTTAGTTGAGTGAGACCACGTGCCAACCATCGAAGCCGTGGCAACCATCCATTGATATAAATGAATACGTAGTTAGTTCTAGGTAATTTAATTTTTCGGTTGGTCGTTGACCATGGGCGATATCACCATTATCACGTGGCAACCAACACCTACAATTTGTCAATCAGAACATATGGCATATTTATTCACATATAATAAAATTTTATTTTTTATTTTTTTATTTTAAAAAGAAAAAGAGAAAATAAACACAAAAGACAATGACTTAAAGTTAAATTCACAAAAAAGTAATAAATAAGTATATATATATATATATATATATATATATATATATATATATATATATATATATATATATAGAGAGAGAGAGAGAGAGAGAGAGAGTATTATATTAAAATATTTTATTTTTTGGATGAAATAAAAATCTGTAGCTATTACTTAAGTGTCAACCCAATTTCTGTGGAATATTTCTTAAAGTATACAAGATGTAAATAAAGATTCTGACTTGTGAATTTTATTTTATTTTATTTTTTATTTTTTTTTGTATAAAAATCATGCTCCACCTTATTATCCATCTATATAGGAGTTATTAAACCATTTTATTAATGCAAGAAAAAATAACATCATATCAAGAAATAAAGTCACTCAAACTACAGTTGATAGGGAATATTTTCCGAGTACGTCTACATATACGTATTATATACCTACTTGGTATCAGGTCAGGTCAGCAAGAGGAATCGTTCCCGACCTTAAACATTACCGACCCGACCTAAGTGTGAAGACCGAACAAATGCTCCGTCAACATTAGACTTTGTTTAGCCTCAGGGTCGATCTCGTCCTTCTTAGGTCGGGAAGTTCGCCCTGAGCTAGACTACTTGAGGATTGAGACCCAAATTCCTAACTTTGCACCGGTCACATCATTTAGTGGATGATCAGGAATATCGCAACACATGGACATCGTGGCGCTATTCCCGAGTTAGCCGATACATGCGTGACACGTGTCAAGCATGTGTCTCCTTTTTCTTTTTTTTTTTTTCTCTCTTATAAATACCACATTTAATGCTGGGAAATGGGACTTTTTAGCATCTTCACATACCATACTTTAACTCGGAACTCTCTGATCTCACGTAATTTCTCGTGCTTAGAACTCATCAAATCAATAAGCAGACTATTAAAGGACTCATCTATAATCCGACCTTACGACTTATACGTATTTGGGACATCGCTACGTATTTGTCGCATTAACGGTTATGCAACGCTCAGCAGTCACCACTATTAACCCTATAGGTGTATATATTGTTAAATTATTTGTTTCTTGTACTTCACAAAATTGACAATAATGAGACGACTCGTGAAGGCATGGTTGCCCATTATCGACGACTTTTGTTACCGAATAGTAAGAGAAATAGAGTTTTAGATTAGAACATTATTATAAGTCATGCACGTAACATGCCTAATGAATCGTGTGACGATATAATGTAAATTATATTAACAATGGGAACACCGTTTCAAAACGGCGTCGTTTTGGTGGAAAACAACACCATATCAATTTTTTTAAAAAAAATTGTTTTCTTTCGCCGTTAATAGCGTTTGTCTTCAAGAAGTCTATGTTCATAATTTCTGAACTCTATGTTCATAATTTTTGAACTCTATATTCACAATTACAGAACTCTATGTTCATAATTTTTGAACTCTATATTCATAATTATTGAACTCTATATTCACAACTAAAAAACTCTATATTCACAGTTACGTAACAGTATATTCACAATTATTTTATGTCACTGAATTCTTTCAACAATTTTTTTTAAAAAAATCTGATTAGTGGAGGGAAAAACAGTGTCACTAATAACACCATTACTCCCAAATTACGGAACGACGTTGTATTGGACCCTTGTCCACCTTAGGTGGACACGGATCCATGACATAATAGTCCTCTAACTACTACTAGGTAGCCTACCCTAAGAATATCTATTGAAGTTTAAAGCCCAAAAAAGGTTTATGGACTAACGTTTATTTTTCTAAAATGGTGTGGAGGCCCACCCAAGTTTTACTCCTTTTTTTTTAATATAATTTTTTTGTTTGTTGAAGAAAATTTGAGATCAAATTTTCATGTCACCCGCTAAAAAGTGACTATGTATTCACGTATTAAATGTAGAATCTAACTATCAACATATGCGATCCTGCAATAGTAAAGGTGTAGTACAACTCTAACTTTATATTAGACTTTATGAGATAACAAATGTGTACTCCAACGACTATTTGTACCTATATATATATATATATATATATATATATATATATATATATATATATATATATAGAAAAACGCTCATATGTGGTCATGTTATTAGGTGTGGTCGTGTGGTCGTATCTGTGTCGTTGAATCAGTTTAATCTAAAGGCTGTGGTAATCTGAGGATTTTCGCGCGTTTTAGTAAGTGGGGGTGTTATGGTAATTACAATGACCAATTACAATAAAAAAGGATTTTATATGTATGTGAGTATGTGGCCTTAACCTATGTTATTTCTCTG